>NC_139012.1:3585273-4185273 GCF_964374135.1 Grampus griseus | reverse complement strand
AAGGCCCTTGTTCTACTAAAAAATCAGTTCAGGACAATTCTTTTTATCAAATCACGTATTTTTAGTTGAGATCCTGGGGCCCTTCATGCCAGACCCGATACACCTATTTCACGCGACCGCCACCCTTACGTCCCCTGCCCGCAGACACCGCTCACTGCAGCCCCGCTGTCCTTCTTGGCGTCCCCAGTACACCGTGGCTCATGACCCAGGCGTCATACGTTCCGCTGGCTCTGCCTAAAACGGTCTCTCTCCCCTTCAAATGATATCTATTTTTTTGGTATTGAAGTATAGCTGATTTACAATGTGTTAGTTTCAGGTGTAGAGCATGGTGGTTCAGATATATGTGTATATATTTCAGATTCTTTTCCATTATCGGTTATTACAAAATAATATAGTTTCTTGTGCTATCCAGTAGGCCCTTGTTGTTTATCTATTATACACAGTAGTGTGTATCTGTTAATCCCAAAGTCCTAATTTATCCCTCCCCCCCTTCAAATGATATCTTATCCTACAAAACTCAGTTTAAGCGTGACAGTTTTGTAACCCTTTTCCTGACACTACGTTCTTATTGATGTGATCCAGCTTGGCCATCCCATCATAATCTGCAGTTGACATGACCTCTGCCCTTATCATAACCTTCCAGGAGAAATGATTTACTTATTCTCTCTCCCTCACTGTACTTAATGCTCCTGTATGTCTAGTTTGAGAAGCCATTCCCACACCCAGAGCAATGCTTGACACCAATTACATTTGCTAACTGTTGAAGAGAAGATTGAAGGAATAACGATGAACGGTTTTGTTAACGCAGTATATGATTATTATAGTTATTATTATGTTTAGCGATAACATGTTCAATAATGCCTTGTAGTTTGCAAGGTGTTTTCATATGCATCCATTATCCTATTTGTTTCTTCACCTTGTACAAAGAAAGAAATCAAAGTTATGAGAGGTTAAAAAGCTTACATAACGTATAAAGAAGTATTTCCTTTTTTCTTTGAAACAATCACAACTTTACAAAAAAGTTGGAATTACAACACAAAAAACTTTTTTTCCCCCAGGACCATGAGGGTTAGGGGCCAACCCATTGATTGCTCCAACAGCCCTTAATACTAGTGTTCCAAAAAGAAAAATAAAAAGTAAAACTCAACATCAAGTCAGAATATTAATACTGATGCATGTCATTATTTCTTTAAAATCCTCAGGTGTCATCAGGATTTTGCCAATTGCACCAATAATGTCTTTATATCAAAGGATCAGAAGTGAGCATGGCAGTTGTCACAGTTTTTCAGGCTTCTTCAGCCTGGAAAAGTTCCTCAGTCTTCCTGGAATTTCATGATTTGCCCGAATAGGGAAATCTATCCCTCTCTCCCATAACATTGAAAAATAAGTGGTTTACAAGGTAATTTCAGTAAACAGAATTTATGTGAAAGAAAAGCTTTCTGTGACAGATGGCAGGACAAGAGAAGCAGCCATATAATTGGGTTCTCTGATGTAGACACAAAGCCTCTTGAACACAATTCAGACAAACCCTTCTAACCTTGAGGTCTTTGCTGTGGTTGATGGCTCTGTCCAAAACAGTACACGTTCTACCGAATAGCAATTCATCAGAAAAGAACCCAAAGATTTCCATTTGGTGTGGCATTCTATTTCCCATTGAAATGAAATCTTATTCTTACAAACTGCCTTGAATAAAAATACATTTTTTTTTTTTTTTTTTAGCGATTTCAACTGAGTATATTCAATTGGGTATACACAGCATCCTGCAAATAATTCTCTGATTTGGGTATGAAGATTTTTTTCTTTACTGAGTTTTTCACATAGCTTTTCTCCACCCCCTTAATTCTGTACAGGGTTTTCAATGCTAATTTTGTTGCCCTTCAAACAGCTACCTGCCATTTCTACACTTGTAGAAGCTAAAGGGCCTCCGTCCGCTTAATCTAGTGAAGCATGAAATAGCCAGACGCCTTAATGTGTTTAATGGCTCATTTCAGGAACAACAAAATACTACTTAGGTTTTTCTTAAAGGGGTGTACAATCTCAAGAGGCTCACTCAAAGAATTAGTTACTTAAGTTATTTCCAATTTTCCTTTGATAAGTCGTGCTTCAACCAATATTCTTGTAAGAGAAATCTGATAATTTCCCTAGGATAAATTCTTAGAATGGAAATAAATTGCTTGGTCAAAGAATGAATATTTTAAAGGATATACATCTATGTCTTTAAAAATATTCAGTCTTTGAAATATATGCATATATTATTGCCCTAAAATTATACCCATTTTATTTAAAAATAGGTACAAAAGCAAAGCACTTCTTTAACCAACATAACTTCAGCACAAGATGGGGACTTGGTCCAGATGTAAGTTGATCATACCATTTGATGGTCAAATGAATCAAGTAAATAGCCTGATACTGAAATGTATGTTTATTTTTTTTGCCATTATTCAAACTGAAAACGGGACTCAGTCAAATGTGAACAGCTATGATATTTTTCTTATAAAAGTAGAAAGCAGGGCTTGTGATTTAAATCTTGCATACTCTCTGTTGGTGGGAATGTAAATTGGTGCAACCATTATGGAAAACAGTGTGGAGGTTCCTCAAAAACTAAAAATAGAGCTACCATATGATCCAGCAATACCTCCTGGGCATATATCCAGGCACAACTATAATTCAAACAGATACATGCACCTCTACATTCATAGCAGAACTATTTACAATAGCCAAGACATGGAAACAACCTAAATGTCCATCGACAGATGAATGGATAAAGAAGATGTCGTATATATACACAATGGAATATTACTCAGCCATAAACAAAAATGAAATAATGCCATTTGCAGCAACATGGATGGACCTAGAGATTATCATACTAACAGAAGTAAGTCAGAAAGAGAAAGACAAATACCATACGATATCACTTATTTGTGGAATCTAAAATATGACACAAATGAACTTATCTACAAAACAGAAACAGACTCACAGAGATAGAGAACAGACTTGTGGTTGCCGAGGGGGATGGGGGTGGGGGAGGGGTAGATTGGGAGTTTGGGGTTAGCAGATGCAAACTATTATATATAGGATGGATAAACAACAAGGTCCTCCTGTATAGCACAGGGAACTACATCCAATATCCTGTGATAAACCATAATGGAAAAGAATATGAAAAAGAATGTAGATATATGTATAACTGAATCACTTTGCCGTACAGCAGAAATGAACACAACATTGTAAATCAACTATACTCCAATACAATACATTTTAGAATAATAAATAAATAAATCTTGTGTACCCCGACGGTCTGTGTATAAGTGGCTCAACACCTCTCCTTGGACGACAGAGACTGTTCCTGTAATCATGCTCCCATATTTGCCTCATTCATCATCCACTTCTTGGCCACCGCATCGCATATCTTCTCAAGACAAAGAAAAGCCCACATCTGATTCATCAGTAAAACACGTACGTTTCTATTTTGTTTTAATATAAAGTCAGACAGAAGCATACAATTTAAGACTATAATAAGAGGGAGAGACTTGGTAATAAGTGCCAACAGATGCTGGTAAGAAGTTAGGAAAGCTACGGCTGTAAGCATTCAGGACAAAACTAATAAGCATCTCTCTCAACCAGGCTGTTTTGTGGTTGGAAATGGGATATTGCTCAACTGGGACTTCTGCCATGGTTACAGAAGACTGGCATCTTTTGAGATAGAATTATATTGGCTCGGGTCTAACTTGGCCCTGAATAAATGGTCTGTGAAAGGATTCGGTTCTCATGCCCATCCTGAAGCTGGGATGGACTCCACTGATTTGTCAGCCCATGAACCACTGGTTCTATTTGGCTTTCAAGTGTATCACAAGTTTCTCTCGATGGCTAAGGAATGCTAGCTGCTCTGTATTTTTGCCAAGTTTCTGCATTTTTTTCACCTAGGGCATTTTCTTTTGGAAACGTAACTATGTACTACTATACATGTAGTTGGTTGTTAATTTCTGTCTCTTTGATACTTGAATCGTAGATTGGAGTAGAAGCCATGGTGCCAGAGAAAGGCATCTTTCAAGCAGACCCGCTCCTCGCTGAAATTTCTATTACAACCAAATGAGATTAAGCCCACATTGGATTTGTATTCAGATAAACTTGTCACTTTCCATTACCCAATTGCAAATAGTTATGAATATGTGAGAGCCATCCTTGCCCTTCACGGGTCATGCCAATACCAGGGAAGCAAACACAGTGTCTACACTGAATCGCGCCATTCTCATGTTGCCCTCAGCAGATTCTATTCAAACAAGATGGATAAGCTAGTCTTGATTTTCTGTGGGATCAAGAGCAATCAATGAGCCTTCTTTGTTGTCATGTAGGTAGGGTCCACTCCTCTAATTAAATTGGACTTTGCAAATTGGAAATTTCCATTCTCCCATATGTAACTATGCTGTCTTTAACTGCACCCCACAGGTGCCTGTGCTCAACACAGCCATCTCCAGGAGCCAGGACCATTGTGCCACACACAAGCAGGCTGTAAGAGAGAGCCTAGAGCTTATAGTATGGTCCGAGACCTGACGATTGCACAGCAGTGACAGCAACCAGCAATGGCACTCTTCTGTAAGCTCTGTGCAAATGCTTTGAAAGGTCACCTTTCCAAACAGCACAAACAATAAGGATCACAATCACGACAGTTCTGTCCCAATTTTGAGAGTGGCCATGTCACATCCCAAAAATATTTTAAAATAAGGCAGTAGTTTTTTAAAAATTTATTTATATTATTTTTAACATCTTTATTGGAGTATAATTGCTTTACAATGGTGTGTTAGTTGCTGCTGTATAACAAAGTGAATCAGCTGTACATATACATATATCCCCATATCCCCTCCCTCTTGTGTCTCCTCCCACCCTCCTTATCCCACCTCTCTAGGTGGACACAAAGCACCGAACTGATCTCCCTGTGCTATGCGGCTGCTTCCCACTAGCTATCTGTTTTACATCTGGGAGTGTATATATGTCCATGCCACTCTCTTACTTCGTCCCAGCTTGCCCCTCCCCCTCCCCATGTCCTCAAGTCCATTCTCTACGTCTGCATCTTTATTCCTGTCCTGCCCCTAGGTTCATCAGAACCGTTTTCTTTTTTTTAGATTCCATGTATATGTGTTAGCATATGGTATTAGTTTTTCTCTTTCTGAGTTACTTCACTCTGTATGACAGACTCTAGGTCCATCCACCTCACTACAAATAACTCAGTTTCATTTCTTTTTATGGCTGAGTAATATTCCACTGTATATATGTGCCACATCTTTATCTATTCATCTGTTGATGGACACTTAGGTTGCTTCCATGTCCTGGCTATTGTAAATAGTGCTGCAGTGAACACTGTGATACATGCCTCTTTTTGAATTATGGTTTCTTAGGGTATGTGCCCGGTAGTGGGATTAAGGCAGTAGTTTTTATAACATGCTAGCAGGGGTCGGCAAACTATAGCCTACAAACCAAATCCCAATTTTTTTTTTTTTTTGCATGGCCTATGAGCTATTAATGGTTTGTACAGTTTTAAATGGTTGGCATATATTAAAAGAAGAATTTATGAAACATGAAATTTATATGAAGTTTGAATTTCATTGTCCATAACTAAAGCTTCATTGGCACACAGCCATGCTCATAGCCTTGTGTATTGTCTATGGCTGCTTTTGTAACCGAAAGCGGGGTCCGGCTGCTCAAAAGCCAATAAAGAAGCCAGGTTGGGCTTCCCTGGTGGCGCAGTGGTTGAGAGTCCACCTGCCGTTGCAAGGGACGCGGGTTCATGCCCCGGTCCGGGAAGATCCCACGTGCCGCGGAGCGGCTGGGCCCGTGAGCCATGGCCGCTGAGCCTGCGCGTCCGGAGCCTGTGCTCCGCAACGGGAGAGGCCACAACAGTGACAGGCCCGCGTACCGCAAAAAAAAAAAAAAAAAAAGGCATGTTGGTGGAAAGGAAGGTTTGCTTTATTTCAGAAGCCAGCAACGGTTGCAGAGAGGGCAGATGCCTGTCCAAAGGCCGACTCCCCCGCGTTGACAATCACGGGGCAAGAGCTTTTATAGACTGAGGCAGGGGGCTACATGCAGAAACAGCACAGTCAGCTCTGACAGTCATCTTGATATTGGTCACTGGTGGTCTGACCAGCGTCATCGTGATTGTTTTAGGTACAGTTAATCTTCAGTTCCAAGGTTGGTTTGTTCTCATTTCTTGGGGCCAGTTCTCAGAGTTGTGGCAGCTTGTGTCATGGCTACAGTCTGGTCATTATGTAGTTAATTTCTCCACCTGATGGGGTTTCAGTGTCTATAAGACAGCTCACAGGACATGGCTCAAAAGATTATCTATAGCCCTTGAGGAGGAACTAAAGGTCCTTGACTTCGCTTAATGACTAAACTATTATTATTTGGTCTCCTTGGACTGTTTTCCTTTGTTTCTGCATTTTCTCACTTCTCTGATTAAACTTATTCTTTGGCTAAAGTTTTTCCACAGACAAAAGGCAGGCTGAGGACATGGGCGGCATAGACCATACGGCCCTACTCCGTTTCACTTTCAGTCTACAAATGCAGGGGCTAGAACCAGTAACTGAATCAGTCTAGATCCAGAGCAAACTCTCTGAGATGGTCCCCATCAAACTTTGCCAAAAGACATGTCTGATCACCATTGTTTGCATTTTCATGATGAGTTGAGCTAAAGACCATGCCAGCTGGGTGGCTAATTAGTTACAGGGTCCCTTTGTGTCGTGACAACTCAGAAAATAGCACCAGGTGCTGGCACTCACTTGACCCAGATACAGAGGGAACGGCATCACAGGGAGAGGAGTTAATAGTGGCCATTACCATTAGAAACTGCCTTTAAGCCCTTTTTGTTATTAACAGATCACTTTCTTTTTTTTTTTTTTTTTTTGCGGTATGCGGGCTTCTCACTGTTGTGGCCTCTCCCGTTGCGGAGCACAGGCTCCGGGACGCGCAGGCTCAGCGGCCATGACTCACGGGCCCAGCCGCTCCGTGGCATGTGGGATCTTCCCGGACCGGGGCACGAACCCGCATCCCCTGCATCAGCAGGTGGACTCTCAACCACTGCACCACCAGGGAAGCCCAACAGGTCACTTTCTTAAAATTGGATGAGTAGTATATAAGGTCGAAATCCATATTTGCATGTTTGTTTTGGAAAGTAGTTACTCCTGACTCATCAGTCTTTCCTCAGGGTTACAGATACATCCTAAGCACACATCCCTCTGTGGTTGACAGTTTGACCGGGTGCTGTTAATCCTGGTCCAGCCTACATCACGCTGATGCATCCAACTAGTTTTAAGTGCATTTTCCAACTCACCTAAAACCATGGTCTGGTTTAAGGGGAGTGGAGTTAGGCAGAGATGAGCATATGCCTGGTCTATGACACATTGTGATACTGTGATTTATAAGGAAAAATATATATTTGGCCTTCATCCTTGTTACTGGCGCCGAGCTCCTAAAACCCTTGGAACTTCCTAAGCCTTGAGAGCCATAAAGGTGTCTTTTGTTAGGTCAGTGAGGTGACTTTTGGACCTAACCTAAGGGCTAACCTGTGCCAGGGGAACCAACCATCGATGGAGGGTTAGAACTTCTGATTTCTGGGGAGGGGAGAGGGATTGGTGGTTAAATCAATCACCAGTGGTCATTGATTTAATCAGTTGTGCCTAGGTAATGAAGACTTATAAAAACCCCAAAGGACCGGGTTCGGGGATCTTCTGGCTTGGGGAATGGGTGGAGATCTGGGAAGAGCAGTACCCTCCAACAGAGCGTGGAAGCTCAGTGCCCTTTCCCTGTACCTTGCCCTATGCATCTATTCCATCTGGCTGTTCCTGTGTTACATTCTCTTATAATAAACTGGTGATCTAGTCAGTAAGACGTTCCTCTGAGTTCTGTGTGCAGCTCTAGCAACCTAATCGAACCCAAGGAAAGGGCTGTTGGAACCTCCAACCTATAGCTGGTTGGTCAGAAGCAGGTGGGACCCTGGGTTTGCGATTGGCATCTGAAGTGGAGACTGAGCCCTTAACCTGAAGAACCTGAGGTTGTCTCCAGGTAGATAGAGTCCTGGAGTTGAATCGAGTTGAATTGCGCGACACTGAGCTGATGCTGCTAGAAATTGCTTGATGGGGTGGGGAAAATACCCTCCCATCCCCCCTCCACACACACACACACACACACACACACACACACACACACACACACATTGGAATTTGGTGATCAGAACCATCTTTAATATACACTAATCCCTAGAAATGACTTCTGGGGTCTCCGTACTTGAGGTTTGGATGCCAAGAGCAGAAACATACAATTCATGGGAAAGATTCAAATGAGGCATCCCGATTCCTCTTCCTTCTGTCGATGATCAATTTCTTGCCACTCTCAGTGTTCCTATTTTGATGGATTCCATGTCTATTTATAAGTTTCTAAATTTCAGATAGAAGACAAACAATAGAGAATCACCCAGAGATTACCCCCCAGCACACACACACACACACACACACACACACACACTCCTTAACAACCCAGTGCAAAAAGGAGCTCAGGAGCTTCCACGCAGCCTTTGCAGGATTTTTCATGGCAGAGAACTCAAGACCTTCCCAGGAAGCCCATTCCAGTTTCGTTATCTTTAGCTATTAGATCTCCTCCCCGCTTTATTTTACAACCACCTGGGTTTCCTCTTCTGTCCCGTGAAATAACACAATTAAGCATCATCCCTTTCCTAAAGCATGACATGTTAACATACACAAGGCAATTATTACATTTTTCTCAGCTTTAACTTTCAAACTAAGCACTCTCCTTTCCTTCAGCCTTTCCTCGTAAAGCCCCCTTTTCAGATCCCCCCACAGCTGGACCCCCTCCTTTGGACACAACCCAGCCTGTTGGGTTTAGCGTGGAGTAGCTCAGAACAGAAATCCCTGTGCATTGATTACTGCAGGCTCTTTACAGACCCCACTGAGTATTTTTAATTACATACCTTCTCAGCACCTGTTTTCTTGACAAAACATTAAAAGTGAACACAAAGGCAGATCAAACTGGTACCTTTTTGGCACAAGATTTTTCTCCTAAACTCTTTGTTAATATACAGAGGAATCTGCAAGGACTTTGAACTCAAGCTTCAATATTTCCCAAAAACGTGGTACAAAGTACCTTGTAATTTGAAAACAAAATTCTTCTGTTCAAAGCTATCTCCTTCTGTGTAAGAAGATAAAGAAATGAAATTAGTTCAAAATTATGTGCTATGAAAGAGGCAAATACTGACAAATTCAACGAAATTATGATGTACTAACTTCAAGACATGTTATTATTGAAGACCTACGGGGATTAACACTGTACTGAATTTGTTATGCATCTTTATTTTTGGCTGGAAAATAAGGACAAACAGCAATGCCTTTGTTTCTTCTGAACTGATCCCAGTTTGGTAAGTGTTGTAAGTACCACCAAGGAAAGGAATCTAATATTTAAAAGGGAACAAGGGAAGTTAAACATACATATGGGAAATAACAAGGTAACATTTAGCCTGAATAATTTGAGTTAATGGATCCAGAGACCAGCAATTCGTGACACCATCGATCAGCAGGGTAAGTGCTTAGAAGGTCATGGGCAGTAGTGCTGGGAAAGACCTGTTAGGTTGCAAAATAGACAGGGATTTGAATCAGAGAGAGGCAAATCCAGGGTGACTTCAGGCATAACCAAGGAATCATTGTACCCTGAGGTATTATAATTCTTCTGTCTGTCATACCAGTGAAGCTGGAAGGGTCTAAGTAGACAGAAATGAACTCTGCAACATTCAGTGTACCTCGAAGGCATAAAGATGTGATCAAATTTGAGAAGATCTAGAAATGTGAACATCAGAGGCAGAAAAGAACTCATTTAGCAGATATTTTAAAGGAACAGTGTCTACATGACTACTCTAGCCTCATACTTTTTGTGTGGTGGAAGAA
Organism: Grampus griseus; assembly: GCF_964374135.1. Taxonomy (NCBI): domain Eukaryota; kingdom Metazoa; phylum Chordata; class Mammalia; order Artiodactyla; family Delphinidae; genus Grampus; species Grampus griseus. Next base: position 4,175,335 of record NC_139012.1, on the reverse strand, counting down.
ATAGTGAAGGTATTTTTCAGGCAATCTTTTCCCAGGAGCACAATATTATGCGAATCATCTAATTGCATGCAAATGATAGATTCTGACTCAGGGTATGAGCAATTTGCATTCCTATCTCTAGTCGTGAAGCCTCCACTTGAAAATATTGGGAAGAAGTAAACAGGGAGGAAGACGGGTCGACTCTGTGTATTGGCAGTGTCAGAGTTTGAAATTCAGAAATGGCGTCTTATTGAGAATGCCTGTGTTTCAAGATAAGTGGTTTAAGTATTGTGCCTTATTTCAAATATATCGCAGCTTATTCCTGTTTTCTTTAACATCACCAGGCACACTGTACAAGACAGATGGCCTTAATGGCCTGCAATGCCAATATTCGAAATTCCCTGCCCAACTGTAACAATAATGTCCTTTCAAATTTTAATAACACCTGTCACCCAGGGGACCCATGACCCTCCTTCAGTTTCATTATGTGCAGCATTTCCATTAGCCTGGTTGTCTGTTTTGTTCTTCTCTACCAGGGAAGGATCATGTCATGGGTGTGCAAATTAGCTAACATTATGATTCAAATTAGTTAAAGTTTTAAAAATATCTTGTATAATAATTAGACTCACAACCCCCTACATTTTGGTTCAGAGTGCATCCAATAACCATGTTAATTTTTACTGACCAGCACCTTGACAATGAACGTATTTGAAGAATATAAACTCTAAATGAGCTTTGCCCTTCAAACATAAGCAAAAAGTAATGTCTTCTTATGTATTCATACTGGGCATGGCATTTTTATCATAAACTCTTTATTAATTTACAGGGGAATCTATAAGGACTTTGAATTTACTCTTTCACTGTTTCAAAAGACATGGTTACCTCTGTGAAATGCTGTCTCTTTGGAATCGAGAGATGAGGGAAATGGGGTAACCTGGATCACTCCCATGGGGGTATTCAGTGGGATCGTGGGTCCACGGATTCATTGAACAAAAATATTACTGCTGAAGGATACACAGGGCGATTTTGTCCCCCACCACCAGATGCCAGCTTCTCCTGTTCCCCTGTCGTCTCCCACTGCAACCTCACCCTTCCCCCAAAACCCTCAGGGCTTGTTCCTTCTTCTGTTCAGGATAGGCCATAATTGGATAAGGGGTCTCTTTGTAATGGTTAGAATTTATTTTGAGCACAACAAGCCCATCTATGTTCCAGTGATATGACTAATCTTAAGTTCTCACACAGCCTTAAATAGTAATGTGTGTGTGTGTGTGTGTGTGTGTGTGTGTGTGTGTGTGTGTGGTTTATCTAAGAGTTATATCACCAACTGGCCAAATTAGTTATTTCATTGCAAGTGTGTACAAAGTGACCTTGAGCCCTTGATGGGTTGGTTATATCACTTTTATACATGCAGCTAGGGAGTAGGGGTTGAGTGTTGGTCCGACAGGGTGGTTAGCAGTCTGGACTGGATTTTTTTTCCCTTACCAGTTCCACAGTAAAAGCAACTAAACACAATAAAAAGGGCTGCTAACACGTGCACGCCCTTACCCATGCCAGGCAGTGACGAGCGCTAGGCCCATGTTAGTTTAGGGCACCCCATGAAGTGGGGCTTGTCACCAGCCCCATTTTCGAGGTGAGTAGACAGAGGTACAGAGAACCTCTTGAGGCTCTCACCCAAGGCACGTAGGCACCAGGGGGAGCCAGTGGCTTTCTTAAGGCTGTGCTGTGTCAACAATGGAAAGAACGTGAAACCAGGGGCCTGGAATAGCTGCATGGCTTGCAGGGCTCAGTGCAAAATGGAATAAGGGGCCCCTTGTCCAAATCTGATTAAGAATTTCATGACAGTGACATTGGATGGATAGTATAGAAGGTCGAAATCCATACCTGCATTTTGTTTTGGAAAGTAGTTACTTCTGACTTAACAATCTTGCCTCAGAATTACAGACACGTCATAAGTGTACGTCACTCCGTGGTTTATTGTTTTACACATTTACATACAATTTGGCTTCAGGGTCCTGAAGTTGCCTCAACTGACCCTTCCCTGTGCTCTCATGCACACACACATACAGACAGCACATTTTTCTCACGCAACATTGCCCTAGCCACATGAATCGGATGGTTCCAGCCCTAAGTATGTAGATTTTGCCTTTCTAAGGCTGATGGAACACGTATATCACCGATGCTGGGAACCTACAAGTGGTATTTATTCCGGAGTTTCCAACAGTTTATCTTTCTCAGAAACCCCAGTGACAGAGAACTGATGGTTTTCTATTCATATTTCTATTTCTTAATTTTCACAAATCAAGAACCTTCAGATTTATTCTTTCCTTGTTTCTTTCCTTGTATATTCCGAGAGATGCCATTTATCATTTTTTTTTCATGAAAAAGTGTTTATTTAGATTGGATGCTAGAGTGTGTGTCTGATGTCCAATTCAGATCTCACATCCAAAAAGTTAAAAGCGACAAGTGCTGCAGATTCTTTGCTTTCCACTTCATTTCACGGAGTCATGAATTCTCCAGCTGTCCCCTTGAACTAACCTTCCCGGCCACCTCCTACCAGTACAGTCAAAATACTGCTCACCCAGCTAGATTGCTCCTCTCGTGAGCTCCAGAAATAATAAGCATCACTTGCATTACCAAGAGTGTTATTTTGTGCTTAAACTTCCTTAGGTATCTCAGTTTGTGTGCTGAATAGTCTTTAAATAACGCCTCTATCTTAGTCTGTTCCAGTACAACACTCTTGAGGATCTTACCAATGTCTCTGCATCTGTTGTTTGACTGCTGCAAGTGACTTCCTTTAACCCCCAAACCCATGTGAATCTACTCCTCACCTTTATTCTATACCTGAAATTTTACTTACAGAGTTACAAAAGTAGTTAAGTTTGGTTGATAAACATCAAGATAAGGCAAATGTTCAACTTAGAATTAATTCACCAAAGAAGGTATTTGAAGAACAGCAAAACTCCTGAAGGATTTTAACCCTGATTTATTTTTTTAGAATGAAAAGAAACAGGTGAGAACTCATTCCCCCTTGATAATATAAAGAGCAAATTTCAATGCAGTATTGACAAAAGCTGTTATTTTTAAAAGCATGTCCTTATTATTGGCTGCAGCAAACAGCCTCCAAGTGGGCCCCTCTTTGGTCAGCAGAATGCCCTCCTGTCTGTCTTTTGCCTCTCTCTCTCTCTTTTCTCTCTCACTCTCTCTCTCAAACCATTCAATGTGGTAGAAGAAGGCAGTTGCCATGTTGTAAGTACATGGCAAGTGCATGGCAGGAAACAAGTTTCTGGCCAAAGCTAGTGAAGAACCACAGACAGCCTCCTCATGACCACGGGAGTGAAATTAGAAGAAGATCCTCCAGTCTTAGTGGACCCCATTGCCTCAGCTGACAGTTTGACTACAACCTCAGGAGAGATTCTGAGCCAGACTAACCCAGTTTAGCTGCTGCCGGTTACATGAGCATAGGAAATGACGTGAGATAATAAACATTGCTTTAAGCTGCTAAGATTCAGGGACACATTTGTTACACAGCAATAGATAACTAATACACTGGCCCAAGATTATTCTGAACAGAAAATAAAGAATAAAATCATATTTTAATAAATCACTTTCAATAAATCAATTTATTATAATCAATAAAATCATAATCAATAAAACCATATTTTAATAAATCACTTTTAATAAATCAATTTATTATAATCAATAAAATCACTCCCACTGAGGAGTTTCCTTTTGGCTTCTTTTTTTAGGGTTGTCTGTTTTCATTATTAGGAAATAGTTAAATCCAGAATGAATACATTGATATGGAAATAATTATATCCATGGCTTAGATATAATTTTCTTCATTATCCCAAAACTCATCAGCTAGGCTTTTCAAGTCTTTTTCAATCTTCCCCTGTCTTAACCTGTTTAACTTTGTTTTCCACGACCTCTCAGCAAAGTGCAGGGTCTGGCCATACTTTATTCTATACCCAGAAGACAATAAGTCACTCTCACATCTTCATCCCACCGTATAAAATCCTAATTCTCCTCCAAAATACTGTTCACACACCACCCTGCTGGCCTGACCAGAGCGCCCTTCTTTGGACTGGGTTACTCAAGTTTGCACCTGCTGAAAATCTGACCAGTTCATATGCTTTTCATTTAACATGTGTTCATTTTGATTTCTCTTTAAGATGATGGATTCCTAAAATGTAAGGATTCTGAGAGCAGCTCGCTCAGCACTCAATAGACTGGATGCACATAATTAAATTCTGGTAGATTAAAAGATGCGTTACGACCAAACAAGGAACACATACTGTGTAGTGCCTTATGGTTTGCCGGTAACTTTCACAAACTCTCTTTCACTTAACTCTCTTAACAACTCACTCAGCTAGGACATTGCCATGTGTCTCCCCCCCGCCAAATTCATATGTTGAAGCCTAACTCCCAGTACCACAGACTGTGACTGCATTTGGAGGTAGGGTCTTAAAGAAGTAATTAAGATAAAATAAGGGTATGGGGGAACCCTAATACAATATGATCAGTGTTCTTATAAGAAGAGGACGTCAGGGCACAGACACACACAGGGGAAGAGCATGTGACGACACAGTGAGAAGACGCCCATCTACAAGCCAAGAAGAGAGGCCTCAAAGGAACACCTTGATCTTGGACTTACAGCCTCCAGAACTGTGAGAAAATAAAATTTCTATTGTGTAAGCCATCTAGTCTGTGCACTTTATTATGGCAGCCCTTGCAAACTAAGGCAGACGTTTCCACAGAGATGCTGTAACAAGGTTGACACCTTCTTACGGAGAAGTAGGCCTGGTCCCAAGTCCAGAACTACTGCCCCTGTTAAGGCCTCGGGCCACGTAAGAACTTTGAGCTTTAGAAACAGAAGTTTATTATGTTTTGCCTTTATTTTATGGTCTTGACTGTATGTTAACAGGCTCACCTTATAAATCTTTTGAAATACAGTTGATCCAGTCAGTTAGGGCCAAGCATAAAACCTTCCTAATTACTTCGTTCATAATGAAATGAATAAGGTTTGAAATAAGCAGATTCTGTAGGGCTTCCGTTATCTTTGAAGACTGTAGAGGGGAAAAAAATTTAACTGTACGCAATTTTTTACGTGGAAAATGATATGCAACCTTATAAGCCTAATATCTTCCACTCTGCTTCTTAATTCTAATCATCTTTCCAATACAGATTTATAAAAAGCAATTTATTTGGAACATTAAGAAGATGGTAAGGTTATCAGAGATTAAGTAGTGCGATGTCTGCTATTTGCTTTCCATGTGGGAGGCAGAAAGTGAGACTAGAAAAATATTAATAATAGTTCCAACGGGATGACAAATAGAAGGCATTCATTTGACTCTTGTGTATTATTTTATATAAGTTTCATATTTTTTCTAATGGGAAAATAAAGGAAATTGGAGACAAAAATCAGCTGTACAGTTGCTGACTTTAATATTTGGCAAGCTTAATTACCAGTATCCTGATGACCACAAATACAGAGAAACGATAGAGGTCCTACTTTGTTGCTGAGGCAAGAAGGGAAACTTGGGGTATTATCTGTCACCCGAGTAGGTTTCACCTACTTGCTAGACACGCTCATGAACTTTTTCTTCAACAATGAAGTAGTTTTCTTGGATAGGTCCTTCCCAGAAAATTAAAGTCGTCGCTACTTAGACTCAGACTGTGAAGTGTGATGAGATTACTGGAATCAAGACAGGGTCAATGAGGAAAAAAATAACTTGGCAACAGCAGGTAAGGACTGGCAGTGGCTGGCTTGGCAGAGAATAGGGCTCCGGGCAGAGGGCAGCAGGCTCTGGGCAGGGGCAGCCATCCTTGACCTTACCCCTGGGCAGTCATTCCTGCAGGCGCGACACAGCAAGGGAACGCTATTCAGCTGTGATGGTATGGCCAGGTAGGGTGGTCGCTGTTGTGAAATCCATCTATAGATGACAAAATCCAAGCCTGGAGATTAAGAGAACCACTTCACCCTCTAAACAGGAAAGTAGGCTATGGATGTAGAAAGGATGACAGTGCCATGAATGACACATCCTGACCTGCGGCTGACACCTTATGCCATGGCTTACTGATCAGATCACTTTCCCGTCTCAGCCTTTTGGACATGATGCTCTTCCTGTCTAGAGCCATGTTCTTGCCCTGGACATATGTTGCTTTTTGCTGCCCGTCTCCTCTTCTATCATGTTGCCTTTGGTAACAGCTGGTTTTGGCCCTTCTTGATTCAGCAGAAAGTTTACTAACATCACTAATACTGATAGGGGTATTTCTTATAGTGAGGACAAGACTAGTAAAATCAGGGTAAAAGGAAAGTGGAACTGAGGTCCATCGGTCAGACAATGTCCAAATAGGCTGCCAAAGTGAAAGGGAAGATCTGGAGAGACAAGTGATATTAAACAGCCAAGCACTGAGGCCACAACAGTGAACTGGGTAGGATCTGTGTCTTTAAGGAGTTTCCCATCTAGTGAGATACACAAGGAAATACATAATTTCCATGCAAAATAATTTTTAAAAATTTTTATTTATTCTTGGCTGCATTGGGTCTTCGTTGCTGTGCGCAGGCTTTCTCTAGTTGCGGCGAGCGGGGGCTACTCTTCATCGCAGTGCGCGGGCTTCTCATTGCAGTGGCTTCTCTTGTTGCAGAGCACGGGCTCTAGGCATGTGGGCTTCAGTAGTTGTGGCCCATGGGCTCAGTAGCTGTGGCTCGAGGGCTCTAGAGCACAGGCTCAGCAGTTGTGGCACACAGGCTTAGTTGCTCCGCGGCATGTGGGATCTTCCCGGACCAGGGCTCGAACCCGTGTCCCCTGCATCGGCAGGCAGATTTTTCACCACTGCGCCACCAGGGAAGTCCCTATGCAAAATAATCTATAAAGAAATTACTGTATGGTGAACTTGAGAGAAGTTGATAAAAGGAAATCCTTGCGCTAAAGGCAATCCTGGTTATATCAAGGGTCTCTGCCATGACAATGCTGAGTACCAAGTGACTCTGGAGCACCGTAACTTAAAGTCACTAGTATCCATTTAGCTCATGACTTGGCAGGTTGGTTTAGGCTGGTCTCAGCTTGGCTTGCTCATGTCTGGAGTCAAATGGCCTTGGCTGACCCAGGATGGTCTCAGTTGGAGTCACTAATTACTGCCCCTCCTGTCTCCTGCCCTCCAGTGGACAAGCTGGGCGCATGCTCAGAGTGGTGGCAGAAGATGTTAGCAAGATACACTGAGGTTTTCAAACTTCTACTTGCGTCACTTTGCGAAACACTATTAGCCAAGAATGGGAGAATGCTACAAAGGACTGGAGAATCAGGCCATGGAGGTGGTCAGTCTACCATCCACCCTGGGGTACACTGGCCACCATCTTGGTTTTCTCATCAGCTCCCAGAGTGAAGAAAGGTATTCAATCCTGTTATCAATGAATACAGTATTTTTAAATATCCCTGTAAGGCATATTTAAATATTTAAATAGGCATATTTAAATATCCCTGTAAGGCAGATATAGATCTAAGGAGCTGGGTGGTCATACTTTTTGTGGCAGCCTAGGATGTATCATTTAAGCTGCAGGATCTCCCTGGGAGGTTCTGATATCCACTGTTTTGTGCTGATTTCCCCTTTGCCTCACAGCCGTCCCCAACATTGGATTCAACTGTACATCAGATCAGGAAAAGCGAAAGGTCAGCTGTGCCTGTGGGGAGGGGGGAGTGAGCAGAAAGGGCCCTGTCACAGCTGCCAAGGGCGCCATCACTGACTCATCTTGTAGCACCTTCCAGTCACGCAGGGACAGCGCTAAAAACCAGACCCAGCCAACCTGGGAGAATCGCACAAAATGACAGGCATTTCTCTGTAGCCAAGAAAAGAGCACTGCTATGACAACACCAAAGTAAGAGGGTGTCCTAGAATGCAGGGGCCCCTTATCGTCTGTAGATCCCATAATTAGCTCAAAGGAAACAGAGAATGAGAGGGCCCTGGTAAGGATTTATCAGAATAACAGACAGGTCCTTTGTTTCTTAGGGAAGATAAGCTGACCAACCATCTGTAAAGAAAGGTAACTGCCTGATCGCTCTTAGAATCAAAACCACATCAGTGAAGGGCAATAAGCATTTCAAAGAGTTACAGCTACTCAGTACGTGTAATTACACGTCTAAGCAGCAGTCCGTATTTTGGATCCTTGAAATTATCACATCTATGATAATTACATGCACTTAATTATCATATATTTTATATATAGTTGGAAATATTTTTATAATATATATTTATATTTTACACATCCATTTCATATATAGTATATACACATATGTATGTATACTCAGACATGTGTATGTGTGTACATACACAGACATATATTTCATATATAGAAAGTTCAATCCAATTAACGATGATTCTTAAAAATATGTGGATGAAAGAAACTAAAGGAAAACATAGTTCTCTCTCTCTCTTTTAAACAGATTAGTATGTCAGAGAAAAATCCATTGCCAATATGTAACTACCATAAGTGTGTAGGATAATGGTTAAGATAACGCTATGTGTTTATCAGTTGTGTACACTTTAGCAGATTATTTTATCTTTCTAATCTACAAAATGGTGATATTAATTATACTTAGTTACAAGGTTCTTGTGAAAATTAAATGTGTTAACACGTAAAAATCTTAGCACGGTTCCTGAAACATTGTACCGGAAAGCACCGTTGTGGTCAAGAATCTTCTATTAACTCGGTGATTCTGAGGTTGAAATCCCCAACATTTAATTGAAATAACATTCCTGAAGTGCCTACTTTGTGCAAAGAAGTCTACCAGACTCTGAAGGGATAGAAAAAGGAAAGCAGTATACGCCCTGCTCTTTAAGAACTTACAAGCCCATGGAAGTTGCCCTTACATATATGAAAATGATGTAAAGTCTTAAGATAATGTAAAGAAACAAAGCCTATGGAACCAGAAAGAAATGTGATCACTGCTGACTAGAGAATGAGGATGAACAGCTGAGAGGAGGTGGAACTCTGGCGTTCCTCAAGGGGAAAGAAGGGATTTTGAACAGCAACACCGGGAGAGAGAATTCCAGGCAGAGGAACAACTTGAGCAAATTTAGGGAAGTTTAAAAAACTCGTAGTACATTTATATCTTCGTGACCTCACTAAAAATCAGAGAAGTGACTTGTATGATATTGTTATAATTCATATCATATGATTCCCATACATAACATGGGAACAATCATATATAATTCACATATAATTAAGCAATGATTATGATTATTTACAGAGTCAACACACATTTCTATGCTTGGCTATTGTCTTCAGTAATAGTGAATACTGACCATAGTAAATGAATCCAAACATCATTCCTTTATTAATTCAATTAACATCTATGTTGTGCTTACTAGGTACCAGGTACTGCAGCTGGGACTTAGAACACGAAGCAGGTATGATGCAAGGTTTGTTCTCAAGCAGCAGTGGATAAATGGAGAGACAAGTTAATAGGCCATCAGGATGCAGTGAGATGGTCTTGTGATCGCAGGATGCCACACCTTGGGGCTGGGAGAGATCCTAGGAGGGCAAGGTGGCTCAGATGATGGAGGGGTAGTGAGAAGGACAGAAATTTCTCCATGAGGCGACATATGGGCCCCATCCTCCAGGAAAAAAAAGGAATTAGATAAAAGTAAGGAATGAGGGGTCATTTATAGCTGCGAGTGGAACGTACACAAGTCTGGAGGCGTGAGAATAGCAAACTGCATGTATAATAATCTGTGGACTGCCTGAGTCAAATGAGAACAGAGGTTGGTAATATTTAAGCCTGAAAAAGAATCAAGGAACAGATAATTAAGACCCTTATATGTTATGCTAAGGACTTAGAATTTTATCCTGAAGGAACAGGAAATGAAGGAAGGGTTTCAGATAAGGCAGAAAAAATTTGCATTTAGAAAGACCACTTTGGCTGCACCATGAAAGCTGATTGGCAGGATCTACTGTAAAGGTGGGGGTAGCAGGGACTTCAGACTCCAGAAAGTGTTGCTTGACCTGGAATGCTGCTGGTCTGAGGATGAAGGGCAGTAGAGGACTCAGTAGTAATTGGATCTGGCTGGAGGGGTGAAGTGAAGGGTTTCTCTCAGGTTTTTACCTTGGTGTTTGTATCAGTCAGGGAAATTAACCAAAGCTTCAGTAACAAACAAGTCTAATAATGCAGGGCTCAACATGATACAGTTTTTGTTTGTTTAGCACTCATTTAGCATACAGTCTAACACAAGTGGGGCAACTCTCCATCAGGCTGTGTCTTTTCTCCTATAACAGGCCCTTCTAGAATTCTTCACTGTGGCCATGTGAGAAGTGTGTGTGGTAATGGGGAAAACCTTAGCACCAGGCTTGCGTGGAGCCTATGAAACTGCTCCCCATGGGCCTCTGCCAGAACTGTCTCAGGACCCACAGTGCAGGGAGGACTGGAGAATAGGGCCTTCCTTTGTCTTGAGTTGGAAAAAGAAACAGTTTACACACAGCGTTGTCTGTGCCATCGTATCCTTTTTTTGAGATAGGAAACAACAGAGGAGGAACCAGTTTGGGGAATCAACTGAAAGTTCAGTTTTGAACTTACTAAGTTTGAATGACTCTAGGACATTATAGGTCTATAGATGGAGACATGAAAAATTAAGTCTTTCAGAAGCTCAGAAGAGGATTCTGCAATCATGTTACCCACTTAGGGATCCTCAGCTTATGTTTAGTAGAGAAAGCAGTTAGGATGTATGGGGGCACACAGGGAGAGCCCCGAAAGAGAGAGCCCTGGGGTTAACTTCTAAGGGCAGTGTAGGAAAATAGGAGCCCGTGAAAGAGAATAAACAAGCGTCTCCAGAGACTGCAGTGTCCCGAAGCGGAAGCCCGGATTAAATGATTAAAGAAGCAACAGAATTTACTAATATTTATTGTTGCAGAGAAGTGAAGAAGCTAAACCTGAAAAGTCCACTGGCAAGAGAGAGTCCATCAGCGTCCAGAGGGAGAGCAGCTTCAGTCAGTGTTGGGGGAAGTGGCCAGATTTCAGTAAATGGGGGACTGGGAGGTAAACCGTAGAACCAGAGGGATTAGATGACTCTTTCCAGTTTACCTGCTGCGTAGCTTGGGAAGCAGGAAAGTTAAAGGGAACACTTTGCAGTTTTCTTTTCTGCCTTTTATTCTGTAAAAGAAGGGAAAGACCTTAGTCATTTAAAATATTGATAGAAAAAATGAGTTGTAGAGAGAAAAGTGTTGAAAAGCAGGCCCAAATGGGATACGTGATGAACTGATGACTTTGAAGACCCCAAGGAGAATAGGATGCTGAGGGTGAAAGGGCTGATTCAGGTGAGAGAAAGGCCATTTCCTTTCTGGGGAGGGGAGGAGGTGCTGACTGAGACCACAGGAATAAGATGCTCTGGGAAGGATAGGTCATCAGCTTTTCTAAAGGCCAGTACCCATCCTGTTTGGCTTTGCACAGGGCAGTGCGGAATTTAATGAAGAACAACTAGGAGACCAACACTGCTCTTCCCAACAGCTTTTCCAAAGGCAGAAAGAGACCTGCCTGCACAGCAGAAAAGGCTGGTTGTTGGTTCAATGAACCAAGTCATTTTAAAACTGTTTGTGAGTTGCAAACATTTGGTCAGTGACCTGTTTATCATGCATGTTGGACATCTGTAAGAGCAAGATTGGGTCAAAATTTATAATTATAAATGATAATTAACATAGTTAAAACTTTGGTAATTATGTTTTCAATTTTTTCTATGAAATTTTTACTGATGTTTGTGTTCACAGTAACAGTGCCAGCAACCATGGGGCTGTGAGTTCCTGCTTCTCCGCTTTGTCCATCTGGGATTTGATTTCTCTTTAAACTTTTATTGACAGTGAAAACTCATATCGCATTGTTACGTAACTGTATTTTCCTTCCTACTAGTAAAGGGAAGAATCTTTCCATACGTTCATTGGAATTTTAATTTCTTCTTCTCTGTATTATTTGGACAAATCCCTTGTTACTTTTGTATTGGATTATTCGTATTTTTTGGTCAATTTTTGAATGTTCTTTTAATTATAAGAAAATTACCATTTACTCTTATATGAACGGCAAATATTTCTTCATTTCTGTCGTTTTTGTCTTTTATCTGTGAGAGTGGGTATAACTTTTAAAATCCCCCCCCCATGTGCTGCAAATTTCTTGCTAAGTTCATTAAGATATTTTAACCTCCCTTCTGGGGAGTATTATTGTAAATCTGATATTTTTCTTTCAATTAAAGCAGTATAGAGTGTTTTTGTTTGGGTATATTAATCGAACCAACCACTTTCTGACCTGGATGTAAGAGTTGTTACTGTATTTATTTTATTTGTGATTAATAGTTTTTTTTTTATTTCATTCTGTTGCATTCAAGGTATAGAATTAAATCACCTGCAAAAGATAACTTGGCCACGTTTTTTTCTAGTTTTACATTTTTTTTTCTTTTCATGTCTCTCTGAATTGACTAGTACTCCTGAAAAGACTATTAAGTGATGGTGTCTTGATCTGGCCTAAACCAACTGCTCTTAGCCTCTCCTTCAAGTAGGAAGCAGCGTGTGATTTCCCATGTGTTCTTCTCATCCAGTAAGGAAATAGTTAACTGCTCCTATTTCATAAAAATGTTTTTCTTTAATCAGGCACAGAGTTGGAATTTTTCATATGTCATTTCTGTGTCAACTGAAATGAAAAGACAGTATTTTCATTGTGATTGATAGCAGTATTTTACGTAATCTTTAACTACGATTGAATCCTGGAATAAATCCCTTTTGTGGCAGCCGTTGTTCTTTTCATGTATGTTGTATTCTATTTATTTGCAAGATATTCATCAGTAGCTGTGCTTTCTTTTTCACGCTGTAGAAGCTTCTTCAATCCTCACTCAGCCCTTGTGTTGCCAGAAACTTCCAGGGTGAAATAATCGTCTCTCTTTCTCCCTTGTTTTTCCCTGGACTTTTATATCTAGAGTGAGACCCTCTAACTGGTAAGCTTGAAAATCCTGTTGGGAAGAAAATACTGGAGAATGCAGTTCCCCAATTTTCCTCGGCAATGGAAATAAGATTTTTAGAACGAGCTGGTAGCTCAGGGGAAGAAATGAGAGACAATCATCACCATAGTTGTCAAAGAAGCCTTTCTTAGTTTTCCTTCTCTGTTTTACCTCCTTTTAAGTTTCCAATTTACTGCCTTTGGTTTTTAAATCATTAGTTCTTTTTTTTTTTTTTTTTTTTTTTCTTTTTGCGGTACGCGGGCCTCTCACTGTTGCGGCCTTTCCCGTTGCCGAGCACAGGCTCCGGACGCGCAAGCTCAGCGGCCATGGCTCACGGGCCCAGCCGCTCCGCGGCATGTGGGATCTTCCCGGACCGGGGCACGAACCCGCGTCCCCTGCATCGGCAGGCGGACTCTCAACCACTGCGCCACCAGGGAAGCCCTCATTAGTTCTTTTATCTTCTCCTTTTGTTTTATTCTAACATACTTTTCCTAAATTTTCAGGAAATGCCTTAGTTTAATTTAATACATTATTGTTTAATGACATAAATGTTTAGGTCAATGAATTTCATCTGAGCAGTGGCTTACTCACATCTTAAAATTCTGTTACATACCAAATATAGTTCTCTTCCTCTCCTACAAATGCTACATGTCCTTCAAATTTCAACAAAGTACAACCAGTCACTACAAAAGGGATGAGGGGAAGCATTCTCTTTGTTGTGCCAGTGGGAATGTGAGTTGAGACACTCTTTTTATAATTTGACCATATGTATAAAATGCACTATAAATTTTATGTCTTTTAGTTCATTAATCACACTTGTACCGTATCCCAAGGAGATGATTAGAGATACACAAAGGGCCTTCTATAACAAGGATGTCAACCCCAGTTCTATCTACAAAATTTGGAAGCTGCAAAAATGTCAAACAATGGAACAATATGGTTAAATATAAGTTTTGGTAAAATCATGTGATGGGGTATTCATTCTGCAGTCAGGTATTTTTATTCTAGAAATGTTTACTAAACAACTAAAAGTTATCCTCTTAGAGAATATTGAAAAATAAAAATATATCATAAGAAAGTTCTTATGATATATTTTAAAGTGAAAACCGATGTTGCATCTTGTAAGAGCAATGTGTCTTCAATTTTGTAAGAGAATCATTTGTAAAATACATGTCAGAATATTTACAATTATTATTTATGGGTGTTGAAGATATAGGTAGATTATATTTTAACTTTTTTTCCAATTCTCCACATTATTCATTCATAATAACACAGAAAAATAATGAACATTTTTCATAATATGTGGGAATAAATAGGCCCAGTTTAGGAAGCAACCTGGGCATACAACTTACTGTATAAAATTATCTGGAAAGCAGCCTGGTGCTGCTTTTATTTTTTTCTTTCTTTCTTTATTTTTGGCTGCGTTGGGTCTTCGTTTCTGTACGAGGGCTTTCTCCAGTTGCGGCGAGCCACTCTTCATCGCGGTGCGCGGGCCCCTTACTATCGCGGCCTCTCTTGTTGCAGAGCACAGGCTCCAGAGGTGCAGGCCCAGTAGTTGTGGCTCACGGGCCCAGTTGCTCCGCGGCATCTGGGATCTTCCCAGACCAGGGCTCGAACCTGTGTCCCCTGCATTGGCAGGCAGATTCTCAACCACTGCGCCACCAGGGAAGCCCCAATTTTTTTCTTTTTTAACATCTTTATTGGAATGTAATTGCTTTACAATGGTGTGTTAGTTTCTGCTGTATAACAAAGTGAATCAGCTATACATATACATTTATCCCCATTTCTCCTCCCTCTTACGTCTCCCTCCCACCCTCCCTATCCCACCCCTCTAGGTGGACACAAAGCACTGAGCTGATCTCCCTGTGCCATGCGGCTGCTTTTCTTCCAGAGCATAAAATCTTTAAATCTTCTAGGCTTCCTGTAGTGATCAAATATTTAACTTTCAAAATTATTCCTTAGCCTGCACATTGGATTGTTAGTTGAAAAGTTACACCAAGTTAATAGATTGTAACTGAAAGTAAACCAAGTAAATAGAAGATTTCTGGGCTTGTGTTTTATAGAAAAGAAAGCAGATGCCTTTTCAGACAGAAGAGAAGGAAATACCATTTCTTCTCATGATTAGCTGGTCTCTAAAATATTCATAGATATTATTCAGGGACCTGAATGATCGATAGGTAAGGTCAGAACCACGGGCCTAAGTTAGTAGGGAGAAGCTCTTCGTCAGATAAAAACTATGAAACCAATTTCAAGTTAGCATTCTTGGTTTTTCAAAGCTCAGTCTTAAAATTTTCTTTAAATTTTTATTAAAATAAAAGAAACCGGAAAAGTACTTAATGTTGAATCAAAGCTGCTCTCATGAATACTACACACAACATAAACCAAAGAATAAATCAGTGCTTCTTTAGGACCTGAGTGGGTGGACAGGGTTTCTCTTAGCTTCTTGTAGCCATTTTGAGAAGAAAAAGAAGAAAAGCGGGAAGTATTTTACAGTGTGGTTGAGTCCTATTTTTGGAGACTGTCTGGAAATTATTGATGCTTGAAAACTACTTTTTTTGTAAATAAAAACTAGATGACATGAATGAAATTTCTCTTTCTTGTTGAGAAATGTAAATTGTTTTTCAAAATCTAAACCACAAACAGAGGTGGCCTTCCCTAACAAACCTATTCAAAGTAGGTCTCTGCTGATCTATCAATCATAACTGCCTTCTTTTCCAGTCCTAAAAATTCTTAACCTTCCTTCCTTCCTCCCTTCCTTCCTTCCTCTCTTTCTTTCATTTCTCTCCTCCACTGAAATGCTTATTCTATGAAGGCAACTTGTCTACCTCTTATAAGGACTTACAAACTCATTACATAGCTATTTAATGAAAGAAGAAATGATATTTAAAATCTGTTCTCATAATCTCATGTATAACTGGATTACTTTAATCTTTTAACTGGAAAAGTAATTTCAATAACAAGAAAAAGAAAACTGGTTTTGAAGTAAACGATCTGGGCAGTATAAATCTTATTCTATTTTTGCCACAATGAAAATAGTCAGTCTGAGGCAAAAGACCTTGTATTGATCTGGAAATGGAATTATGAATAAAGTTCTAGGGGAGGATTGTTTATGATTCAGAGATGAACAGCTTCTCTTAGAGTCCTGAAAGTAGCAGTACTTTTTATAATGTATTTTAAGAGTGATGCTGATGGAGAAAGCAGTAGTGTGCAATTGCATTAATCTTACTTTGAAACAGCAAGTCTATTCTAAACTTCTCTAATAGTCGTTTTTGTTTCTTTTTATGAAACTAGTGCTAAAGCATGACAGAAATTATTGCTTCTAAACAGGGCTAAATGCACTTTCAAATGACATCTTGTTTAGAAGGTTAAGCCATGTCTACAGAAGCGCTGCATCTTGAGATTTTTTTTATCAATGACTCTAGGATTTCTAATAAAACTCCTTCTGTGTTTATCAGTTTGGGGTATTATTTAAGAGTGTGGACCTGATGTCCGACTAGCCCAGTTTGAAGCTGTGTGACTTTGGGCAAGTTACTTCTTTCTGTGTCAGACTTCTATTATAAAATGAGAATTAGCAACAGTGGCTGCTAATGAGAGGATTAAACATGGGGCACATCTGTTGGTACAGTTAGAACAGTACCGGTGCCTGGTAATGTGGCTGCTTCTGTGGTTGTGTTATGATTAGCATCTTTACCATGATTTGATTCTTTAGGAAGCTGCCGTTGATCTTGAGAGCTGACTAGATGGTCAAGGAGCATGTGACCAGGGCCATTCCTCTGCACTTACATCAAGGATTTCCCGTCTCATTTCTGATTTCCGTTCTCTCGCCTCAGGAAGTTCCCAGATCTGCACCTGTTCACTGATTTTACCTCTTCTGCCAGTAGAGACTATGGCAGCCAAGACTCAGTAGGAAACAAAATGGTCTTTTTCACCCAAATCATATTTCAAAAAGGGAGAGCTAGAAAAGTGAGACTATCCCAGTGGAAATGAAGTATCTTCAGTAGTGGATAAATCGGCAGCAGTGGAACTCAACCTGAGTTTGTAGAGGTTAAAGGTCATTTTGGAGAGTCCAAGAATCCTGCAGTAATCCTGATACCAGTTTATATCCTTAATTTGCCCCAGACATGCTAGGAGGGCTTTACAGGTATTAATTCATTTGCTCTCTTAACAAACTTTCAAGGCAATTGCCATTATCATGCCCATTTTACAGCTGAGCAAACCGAGGCACAGAGTGTTTAAGGTACTTGCACAGGGACACTCTGATTTTAAGTAGCAGAAGTGTGGAACCACAGAGCATGCCATGACCAGTGTCCTGCAGCTCAAGGCATGCATTTACAAGCACTATTTTTATACAGGTTAACCCAGGGGCATCGTGACTTTTATTGGACTCTTGTGCTACTTATTTTTCTTCTGAGAGTTGGAAATCTCGGCCGTGCTTTTCCTCCACCGCACAATTGATAGTGTCTGTCCCTTCCATATAGCTTGACAGCTTCATGACTAATAGTTTATTTCTCAGTTTTTAAATGAATAGTGGTTTGAAGAATTTCTCAGAGTGTCATGCATAAGGCAGGCCACATCCAGAACTTTTTCTCTGACAAGGAGAACAGGCCTGAAGATGCAGTAAGAACTGAAATACAGAAGGAAGCCGGTGTGCCCATATGGCAAAGAATGCCCACCAGCTACTGCTGGGCACCTGCCGTCTCTCCCCGTAACTGCAGCTGCAGCACTTAAAAGGCAGCAATGCCTGTGAGCCCCAGGTTATCCTGAGGTTCCATGTAATAAAGAGCTGGGGGATCGCCCACCCCGTGTGGACCCCAGGCCCTGCAGCAGGTAAGAATTTGTCAGGAATGTAGGAGCCAAAGATAGCTCACACAGAGCCCACGCTTTCTGGATCTCCTGGGAGCCTTCATGCTGTGCACCAACCAGTTTGATTATAACGCTGAATGAAAGTAACCTTAGCTGCATTTGAGCTGTTCTCGTGGTCAGCCCTGGAACTGAAACCAGACTTTGTGGTTTGGCTATTTCTACTTATTTCTACTCTGAGTTGAATATAGTGACGTGTTCTGAAAACTGTAAGAAAGTCTTTAACCTACATGCCTGATGATCTGTTTAAAATTTTACTCTGCTACATTTGTTTTCATCTTTGAAAACAACAAGTAGCCCATTCCCCAAATGATTTTTGTCTATAAATGTAGAATAATGGGTTCTATCATTGTGAAATTAAAATCAGAATAATTGGATCACCAAAGCCCTTTTAAAGTGTCCCACATTAAAAAGTAAATGATCAGTAAAAGCAAAACTGAGCTGACTTTGGGTACATCAGTCGGAAAGAAGAAAGAGTCTGATGGCTTCAGCAAGTGGATCATCACTTTAGAAGAACGATTCTTTACATTTTGATAAAAAAAAATTCAGAGGAGTCCAAACACATAATTATATGAATTCTTTCTTGAAACTCACCGTTTTTTTTTGTGACTCCAGTCTAAAGGCGGTGGCCCTTCCTCATTCCTGACAAAAACGTTGAAACTGGGCTTCCCTGGTGGCGCAGTGGTTGAGAGTCCGCCTGCCGATGCAGGGCCCACGGGTTCGTGCCCTGGTCCGGGAGGATCCCACATGCCGCGGAGCGGCTGGGCCCGTGAGCCATGGCCGCTGAGCCTGCCTGTCCGGAGCCTGTGCTCCGCAACGGGAGAGGCCACAACAGTGAGAGGTTAAAAAAACAAAAACAAAAACAAAAACAAAAACAAAAAAAACGTTGAAACTGGTTAATTGCAAAATAAATAAATTTGTAAAGGAAAAGAGTCACTGCATGGTCCCCTCTCTAATCCAGCAATATCCATCTCAAGGGGGGTCCTGAGACTGCTCAGAGACATTCATCTCTGGTTTTCTAGGTCCATTTCCTTCCCTAAACCATTAGCTACAGCTCAGCGGGGATGCAGAAGACTCTGCATCCCCTCAAGTTGGGAATGATCACCAAGTCCAAAGCAGGGGGGTGGCGTATTCAGGGAGTGACCTGGCAGATCCAGCTCTGCTCTGCACACCTGCCAGTCTGATGTCACTGTCAGGTGCTCCCAGCTGCTATTATGCATATTGCCGGTATTACGGACTTTCTGGCCCTCTTACTGCAGATCCAATATATGGCCTGGATCTTGCAAACCTCAGCTTCAACTTGCTGCAAATGTCTCAGAGTAGAAATGCCTACCGGAACTAGGATTCGGGGGTTTCATGCCAAATAATCACATGAGAGACTATTGAGTGCCTTGCTGAAGTCAAGATATACTACGTGATTTTGGCTTTCACTTTCTGTACAATAACGTTAGTAAGAAAGGAAGTGATGTTAGTTTTGTACACCTTGCTTTTAGAGAACTTGCTTTGGTTCTGGTTTTAATGATGACTTCCTTTTTCAAGTAATCTGCTCCTGGGGAAGGAACTTGTTCCTCTCTACATATTGAAATCAAATCTACATCTTACCCTATGAGATCAGATAGGTCATTGTACTTGTGTCATTCATTCTTTTTTTTTTTTTACAGCCTTTTTTGAAAAGAGCAATTAAGGGGAATTTAAGAATCATTAATAGGACCAGACAATAGCAGTGTAATAAAACATTGCACTAAAAAAGGCCAAATATAATTAATAAAATAAAAGTAATTTCCAAATGACTAGAAGGAAAAACAATGCTGATTTTCAGCGAAGAGCAGTGTTGAACCCTAGTGGAAAACGTTCACTTTGGCATTTGGATTCGAAACCCTGTGAACCTTTAGAAAATATGGGTTTCAAGAAATAAAGAACGAAAAAACAAAACCCAAAAAACTAGGCTCAGAAAATGAGTGTTACCACTTTTGTAAATCTGCCAAGATTCTCAATACAACTGCCAAAGTTTTGATGTTCAGAAAAACGCAGCGGAATTGCTGACATGCATGCTGCATAAATGACTATTCATCGAATGAATGCTGCAGCTTATATGTGACTGCTTTCCCTGGCTGACTAATATATCAAGCATGGTCCTTGTTTTGTGCTCTGACAAACTTTCTCCATTGCCATAGTAACCTCTACATGTTGGCGGAAGCTGATGTCATTCAAGGTATTATTCATTCCTAGTGAATTGATACTGAGTGCTAATAAGCCCCAGGGAGATAAAAAGAACTAAGTATACATACTGGTTAAACATTACTTAACCCTTTCACCCCACACCTTCCTCATATGCCCGCCGAGGGGATTCCTGAGGAAAGCTGAAAATGCCATCTGCCCGCGGGATGATTATACAGCAAGGGTCGCAGTTAAATTACAGCTTACTTTTCTCAGTAGGTTTATATCATGGTATCAGTCCGCTCAGGCTGCCATCACAAAATACCACACACTGAGTGGCTTAAACACAGAAATGGATTTTCTCACTGTCCTAGAGGCTGGAAATCCAAGATAAAGGTGTTGGAAATTTTAATTTCTGGTGAGAACTGTCTTCCCGTCTTGCAGATAGTCACCTTCTGGTTGTGTCCTTACATGGTGGAGAGAGAGAGTTCTGGTGTCTTTTCCTCTTCTTATAAGGACGTCAGTCCTGGTGAATTAGATTCCCACCCTTATGACTTCATTGAACCTTAATTATCTCCAAAGACAGTCACATTGGGGTTTAGGGCTTCAACATATGAATTTAGAGGCAAGGGACACAATTCCATCTTTAACAATTGTCCTGCCTCTTTTACATTCAAGGACAAAACCCTAAACAGCACATTTCTAGTGGATGTATGGTTTTCATTATTTTATTTAAATGGGAAGATAAGATCGGGTTCATGTATAATAAAGACCAAGATAACGTTGTATCTGAGCCTGAACACCAGGTTAGTATCAGTGTAAATATACGCCTGCATCTGTGTGTTGTAACTGTGTGTATATGTAAGTTTATGCTAGAAATATTAAAAATTCACTGGAATTAAAGACCAAAAGGAAAGAATAGCTACATTACATTTTGTTTTGTTCATTAATGTAAATTCAAACATGCTCTTGCATGAGTTTCAACTTAATTTAGTTTTACACTGGATTTGTCTCCATGTTAGATGTGTTTACTATAGTCTTCACAGGAACTTTAGGGGGGACAGAAGCTGGATTACCTTCCTACTGAAAATGTGCACAGACCCCATCACCAGTATATACCAGTTAATGAAGACCTGACCCAAAGTACACTGTGGGCAGAGTACAGAACAATAAGTAACACACAACCACAGTGATCCCCAGCTTCACTGAGTCATTCAGTAAATGTCTATACATTTGGTAAGTGGGCAATGACTTTCTAGGAAGGGAAAGAGAATATGTGAGAAATAGAGGCAATAATCAAAGATGAATTTCAGGAAAAGCAAGCAGTTGTCTAAGGTTGAAATAAAGAACAAGCATTAGAGACTGCTAAGGTCTGAATGTCTGTCTCCATTCACATGTGGAGACCTAATTCCCAATGATGGTATTAGGAGACCAGTCTGGAGGCTAATTCAACAGCCCCAGGCATAAACAAGTTCGGCTTGAACTAGGTGATGAGATGTGAGTAGCTTAAGAGATTCTGTCTGCGATTTGAAGGGAGAGCCAACAGAATTTGCCCCTGGGTTACATGTGTAAAAGAAAAGACCCCAGGTTTACTCTCAGGCATTTGGCCCAAGCAAGTGGAAAAAAGAGAGTTGCCCTGTACTTTGATGGTAAGACCAGAGATGAAACTAAACAAGCCTGGGTTACTGAAGAGGTTTGAGATGCTCAGGTAGCACCAAAGGTAGACATGGATCACGGTATTTTCATTCCTTCATGGAAAATACGTCTGCTTTATTAAACCTAATATCTGACTGGCCTGGACACTTCCTTCAGTGTTGGATAACAGACATTATCGAACAAGGGCTAAGTCTTGAACGATTCCCACCCCACAAATTACCATTTAGTCTTTAAATTACCACTCACAGAAAATTCACAGAAAAAAAATTCAAAACAGTTTAAACTACACATGAGCACGTATTCATTTTGTAAATTAAGTCCTCTAACGTTGGAGCTTAACAGCCATGTAAGGATTACTTTTTAAGGGAAAATGGGAATATTGTGGCATGCAGAGATGTCTAAACCTGCCTGCTTAGTTTTTCTGCCTGCCCTAGACTGCCTCCTGCTAAGAAACTGTAAATAACTTAAACAAGGACCCCTGTTTCAGGCTCTGCCTTTTTGGGAGCCTGACCTAAGACACATAAACACACAGACAGCTTTCTCAATCTTTCTGATTGTCTCAGAAAGCAAGCACTGCTTTTTACTGTATAAAATACAGATGATCAGAGGAGATAAGAATCACTTTAACCCCACTGCCCACAGATAGCCTCTACAGACATGTTTCGTATATTGGGTGTCTTCTCCACGTACAAAATGTATATACGATTAGATTACAACACTAACTATACTACTCTGCACTTGCTTATTCACTGAGCAATACACGTTAGACACCCTTCTCTCTATTACACATTCTTCTGGAGCTTCATGTATAAGGGCTGCATAGAATTCTATGATTTGGGCAATCGAAAGAGCAATCAGGGTCAGCCCGCTTTCTAAGCTGTGTATGAGATCGGCTCAAAATCCCCACATAACGGACGGGAGGAAGTTCAATGCCCTCACGAGGATTTCTGTAAGTCACTAGGGGTGTGATTTTCCCACCATCCGTCCCAAATGCATGTTCAGGCTCTTCTCTTTCTTTGTTTTGTTTTCTTTTATTTATTTTTTATACAGCAGATTCTTATTAGTTCTCTATTTTATACATATTAGTGTATATATGTCAATCCCAATCTCCCAATTCATCCCACCACCGTCCCCGCCCTGCTTTCCCCCCTTGGTGTCCATACGTTTGTTCTCTACATCTGCATCTCTATTTCTGCCCTGCAAACCGGTTCATTTGTACCTATTTTCTAGATTCCACATATATGCATTAATATATGATATTTGTTTTTCTCTTTCTGACTTACTTCCCTCTGTATGACACTCTTTAGGTCCATCCACATCTCTACAAATGACCCAAATTCGTTCCTTTTGATGGCTGTGTAATATTCCATTGTGTATATACACGACATCTTTTTTTTTTTAACGTCTTCATTGGAGTATAATTGCTTTACAATGGTGTGTTAGTTTCTGCTTTATAACAAAGTGAATCAGTTATACATATACATATGTTACCATATCTCTTCCCTCTTGCATCTCCCTCCCTCCCACCCTCCCTATCCCACCCCTCTAGTGGTCACAAAGCACTGAGCTGATCTCCCTGTGCTATGCAGCTGCTTCCCACTAGCTATCTACCTTATATTTGGTAGTGTATATATGTCCATGCCATCTCTCACTTTGTCACAGCTCACCCTTCCCCCTCCCCATATCCTCAAGTCCATGCTCTAGTAGGTCTGTCTTTATTCTCGTCTTACCCCTAGGTTCTTCATGACCTTTCTTTTTCTTTTCCTTTTTTCTTAGATTCCATATACATGTTATCATATTGTATTTGTTTTTCTCTTTCTGACTTACTTCACTCTGTATGACAGACTCTAGGTCCATCCACCTCACTACAAATAACTCGATTTCGTTTCTTTTTATGGCTGAGTAATATTCCATTGTATATATGTGCAAATCTTCTTTATCCATTCATCTGTTGATGGACACTTAGGTTGCTTCCATGTCCTGGCTATTGTAAATAGAGCTGCAATGAACATTTTGGTACATGACTCTTTTTGAATTATGGTTTTCTCAGGGTATATGCCCAGTAGTGGGATTGCTGTGTCGTATGGCAGTTCTATTTTTAGTTTTTTAAGGAACCTCCATACTGTTCTCCATAGTGGCTGTACCAATATACATTCCCACCAGCAGTGCAAGAGTGTTCCTTTTCTCCACACCCTCTCCAGCATTTGTTGTTTGTAGATTTTCTGATCAGGCTCTTCAGTTAAATTAGTTCCCCCTGAGAATCTTCCTGCCGTCTCCCATAAGATCTGCTCTGTACCACATGGACCCAGATATGAATTTCAGGTATTTTCCTTAATAAAAACATGAGAGGAAGCATTTGTGTGTGAGACTGACTGAGGATTTGGGGAGCTGGAGGGGTCCCCCTTGGGATAATGCAGACAACCTGATGCCTGACATCAGAAGTCACTGCTCATAACAAACATCCTGGTTGAGGACTTTTTTTAAGTTCGAGTTTCAGTCTTTATGTTTCAGTGTTTCAGCACTTATCTCTCTTTCTTCCCCCTTTCCTTGCTTTTTCTGTGTGTTCACCTACTTTTCTGTCCCTTTTCTCTCCAGACCAACACCAAGTGTCTCCCTTTTCCTGTAGGAAAACAGTTCATCTTTGGGACAGTAGCTTTCCTTCAGCTGAGCTGTGGCTCCTTCTTGGAACATTCTCTGACTTGGGAGAGAATCCGTCCACTTTTACTTCTTATTTAAACACTTATTTAGAAATCCTCCTGCTTTTACTTCCTATTTAGATGAGGGGTGTGTGTGTCACTTTTCCATTTACAGGATTCCTCTAATGTTGAATATTGAAAGCGTTTTCACTTTCTTGCCAATACAAGTTACTCTACGATATGTATATATATGTGTATATATATATATATATATATATATATATATATATATATATATATATATATATATATATATATATATTTTGCCGTACGCGGGCCTCTCACTGTTGTGGCCCCTCCCGCTGCGGAGCACAGGCTCCAGACGCGCACGCTCAGCGGCCATGGCTCACGGGCCCAGCCGTTCCGCGGCATGTGGGTTCTTCCCGGACCGGGGCACGAACCCGTGTCCCCTGCATCAGCAAGCAGACTCTCAACCACTTGGCCACGAGGGAAGCCCCTACGATAAATATTTTTATGACTAAACCGGCTTCTACATTTTCAACTTTCTTCTTCCAGAGGCCTGGAATGAGGATTTCTATATGAAGTGTATGAGCATTTTTTAAAGCTTATCATACTTATAGGTAACCTGCTTTCTCAAAAAGCTTTACCAATTTCTACTACCATTAGTCGTGTATGTCTTCTATGGATGTTATTTTTTTTCCTGTTTAACTATCTGATGTTGGAAAGCATAATCTCACATGTTAATCAGTATTTCTTTCATTGCTAGTAGAGTTGAAAGTTTTTTCCCCATAGGTTTGGTGGGAATGTGAATTTCTTGTTTTCTGAACTGCTCTTGATTTCCTAGGAACTCTTTTTAAAATTTAATTATTTTTATTAAATTTAAGAGCTGTTTGTATATTTAGACCTTTAACAAGCTCTTTGCCAACTCCTCTATTTTTGCAGCCTGTTAAATGTCACACGTTTTCTAAACCTGCCCCTGTGTAAGCCGCTCCCATGAATACGGGCTGAACGTACGGACTTCTGATGAACAGAACATGGGAAAAGTGGTGGGATGTCTTTTCCAAGATTATATGACAAAATGCCTGTGGTTTTTGTTACTCTTCCTCCACCCTTTGAGGAAAAACCAGGAGGAAGCTCTATGGAGAGGCTGGGAGCTCCATGGGAGTGAATTTGGAAGTTCCCATCCCCAAATTGAGCCTTGAGATAACCGCATCCTGGCCGGCACCTTGATCGCAGACTCTGGTGAGGTGTGTTAGGACCACCAGGGTAACATGCCCAGCTCCTAATCCACAGAAATGGAGATGGTGCCTGCTTGTTGTTTCTAGCTGCTCAGTTTTGGGGAAATCTGTGGCGCATCAGTAGATAAACAGTGGTTATCTTAACAAATCCTTAAACTCAACATTGTAAAAATCTCACCTATAATTTTTCCTACTTCTGTTATGATTTCATTTTCACGGTGAAATGTTTAACCCATTTGGAATGTATTTTTGCACTAGAGAGATTAGACTTTAAAGAAAAACAAATTATACGTTTTTTTCTATAAAGTTAGAATAACACTTTTCTATTTTCACTGGAGGATTTTGCATCAATCAAGTGAGGAATTATTTGCAAAAGTGTTTTATAAGCATAATTTTTTTAACATCTTTATTGGAGTATAATTGCTTTACAATGGTGTGTTAGTTTCTGCTTTATGACAAAGTGAATCAGTTATACATATACATATGTCCTCATATCTCTTCCCTCTTGCGTCTCCCTCCCTCCCACCCTCCCTATCCCACCCCTGTAGGTGGTCACAAAGCACCGAGCTGATCTCCCTGTGCTATACGGCTGCTTCCCACTAGCTATCTATTTTATGTTTGGTAGTGTATATATGTCCATGCTACTCTCTCACTTCGCCCCGGCTTACCCTTGCCCCTCCCTGTATCCTCAAGTCCATTCTCTAGTAGGTCTGTGTCTTTATTCCCGTCTTACCCCTAGGTTCTTCATGACCTTTTTCTTTTTTTCTTAAATTCCATATGTATGTGTTAGCATACAGTATTTGTCTTTCTCCTTCTGACTTACTTCACTCTGTATGACAGACTCTAGGTCCATCCACCTCACTACAAATAACTCAACTTTGTTTCTTTTTATGGCTGAGTGATATTCCATTGTATATATGTGCCACATCTTCTTTATCCATTCATCCGATGATGGGCACTTAGGTTGTTTCCATCTCCGGGCTATTGTAAATAGAGCTGCAATGAACATTTTGGTACATGACTCTTTTTGAATGATGGTTTTCTCAGGGTATATGCCCAGTAGTGGGATTGCTGGGTCGTATGGTAGTTCTATTTGTAGTTTTTTAAGGAACCTCCACACTGTTCTCCATAGTGGCTGTATCCATTTACATCCCACCAACAGTGCAAGAGGGTTCCCTTTTCTCCACACCCGCTCCAGCATTTATTGTTTCTAGATTTTTTGATGATGGCCATTCTGACCGGTGTGAGATGATATCTCATTGTAGTTTTGATTTGCCCTTCCCTAATGATTAATGATGTTGAGCATTCTTTCATGGGTTTGTTGGCAGTCTGTATATCTTCTTTGGAGAAATGTCTATTTAGGTCTTCTGCCCATTTTTGGATTGGGTTGTTTGTTTTTTTGTTATTGAGCTGCATGAGCTGCTTGTAAATTTTGGAGATTAATCCTTTGTCAGTTGCTTCATTTGCAAATATTTTCTCCCATTCTGAGGGTTGTCTTTTCGTCTTGTTTATGGTTTCCTTTGCTGTGCAAAAGCTTTGAAGTTTCATTAGGTCCCATTTGTTTATTTTTGTTTTTATTTCCATTTCTCTAGGCGGTGGGTCAAAAAGGATCTTGCTGTGATTTATGTCATAGAGTGTTCTGCCTATGTTTTCCTCTAAGAGTTTGATAGTGTCTGGCCTTACATTTAGGTCTTTCATCCATTTTGAGTTTATTTTTGTGTATGGTTTTAGGGAGTGTTCTAATTTCATACTTTTACATGTACCTGTCCAGTTTTCCCAGCACCACTTATTGAAGAGGCTGTCTTTTCTCCACTGTATATTCTTGCCTCCTTTATCAAAGATAAGGTGACCATATGTGCGTGGGTTTATCTCTGGGCTTTCTATCCTGTTCCATTGATCTATATTTCTGTTGTATAAGCATAATTTTTAACATCTTTTATTGTGGTTATATGCAATGAAAGATAGAACCTTTTACATAAATGTTTTAATCTGCTATATACTGTATTGATCGTGCCTTTTTACTTTCTGTCTTTTTGATGCTTTGGGATTTGGGGGTCCTGAGGACCCTCGAGGGACTATTCCCCCCAGGGCTGGCCAATTGCTGGAGATCGCAGGGATTCCCCTGCAGTCTGCGCTGTCCCTGTCATATGCAAATCAGCCAATCCAGAACCTACAACCCCACCACCTCCTTCTTTGCCCTAATCACTCCAAGGCCAGACAGCAGACAAGTAAGGATGCCCCTACACCCCAGAGGATGCTGAAATTATTCAGACCAGCCAATCCTAAACCTGCTGCTGGCCTCCTCCATTTCTTCCTGCAGAATCCACAATCAAGGTTATGCCTTCTGACCAACCCAGGTGCTTCCCTCTGTGGCTCTTCCTGGCATAGTGTGCCCCCTCTTCTTGAGACCTGAGGTTAAAACAATTTATCTTTTCAACGAGTCATCTCCTGAAATATTGTCCTCACCATACCTGGATGATAATAATAACACCTATATTTTAAAACATTCATGTGTGTAACTATATATATCGTTGCTCTATTCCATCTTATGTATATGTATACACAATCACACATACACACGTACACATGTAAAATGTATATAGTCGCTCTTGCTAAAATTATTCCGTTAAGTTTATTTTGGGCCGAGAATTGTGCTCTTCTTTTTCGTATCCTCCATGCGAGGATGTTATGCAAACTGATTTAACTGGGGAAAAAAAGACAGTTTTGCAGAATGCACTATTCCTTTCTAAACCTTCTTTGGCAATGACAGGCCTCATTTGCAAGCTCATTATATTATTATGGACATCACTAGGTCCTCACCAGAGGATCCTGGATTGGAATACTACCTTGCTATCATTGTATATCATTGTCATTACAGCTTTTTTCACGGAAATTTATAGTGTTTCTCTTACGGGTAGTTGCCAGCCGCACCTTTTGAGCTCACTGTAAAATGGTACTGTAAGCATCATTACTATCGTTCAACATTTATGAGCCGTGCCGCGGGAGGATGGGACCCTGGGGTGCAGCACTTTGCTGAGAGTCAGTCAGTCAAATGTAATATATTCTTCTGACTGTGATGAAGACAATCTGCTACAAAAATCACATAGGTGGGAACACTTAGAAGATTAACGGACAAAAATATTAAAAAAACCCTTCTGACCTATTGCATTTTTCCCACAAGAAGAAATAAGCACCTCAGAATGTATTTTTGACCACTTTGCTGATCCTACTGGAAATTTTCCTCTTATGTAGCTTTAAAGAGGGAAAGAAGGTGAAGTCGAAGTTATAGAAGAGATAAGTAAGGGTGGAGATTGTCATTAACTGGCAGCGGCGGGGTGGGGTGGGGGGGAGAGATGGACAGGAACGCAGGCTAAAGGAAGAGTGACCTCCGGAGAGAGAACGCGGGCAGCCCAGTGAGAACAGCTACTACTCTGGCCGTGACCTGGGAAGCGGGCTCAGAACAGGGAGTTGGGCGGAGTCTATCTCACCCTGGGGTCCCGGCGGAGAGCACAGTCCAGAAAGCTGCACTTACCAAGCGGTTCTTTTCAAGTTTGTCTTGTAAGGGGATGAGAGGGGACTTCTGGAGCAGAGGCCGGGAGAGTCTTCCCAGCCAGGCTGGGTCACAACGCCACCGGGTCGCCACCTCCCGCACCTGCTGATGCGGTGTCCCAGTGTCCTAGTGCATGACGAGGGGTCGCAGCACTCTCTCCGGGGTTGGCGTGACACTCTGGAAAGAGCTCTGGAATCAGGAAACCAGCCCTTGGTGTGACTTTATCATCGCCTCTCTAGCCAGCTGAATGGTTGCGAGCGCCCACTGACCTTGAGCGATTCTGTTTTATTGGTAAACTAAGATTAATAACAGTAATGCACAGCATGCGCATTAAAGAAGGTTGAAATTCCCCAAGGAGACACTTTAATCTGTAAATGGAAAAGAGCTACACAAGCTGAGAGTAGGGGAGTCCTGGAGATCAACAGGGCGCGATGGAAAACGTGACGGTATTAGAGGCAGGTCACCTCCCGCACACTGACTGAGTCAGACTCTGTATTTTCACAGGATTCTCAGGTGATTCACGTGCACATTCATGACTGAGGAAGAGTCTTCGAAATCACCTTGGTGGAAAGGAGACGCTCAGCTCGCTTTTCACACTCAAGAGAATTTCTTGGATAAATTATGTGCTAATAAAATTCTTCTCAATACCTTGAGATATACTTACTTCTGATCAAAATTCAGAAGAAAAACTTTTCAATGTAAATTAAAAATATAAATGATAGGTTTAGAATATAAGGATAACTTCATGGCTCAAATTCAGGAGAGGTGAATGAAAAGATCATACAATTTAGAATTTAGAATCATGGAACTCAAGAATTCGAGTCCTAAATCTTTCCCTCACCCAATTAGATCCCTTGCTCAAAAGCTTGAAGCCCAGGGACCTCAGACATAAAATGGGAGTAATGATAACCGTGGTTTTTCAAGAATGATAAGATTAAAAGACCAGTCATATGTAAAAGTGATCTGTAGGCTTTCTAGGGATGTACACATGTTAATTGTTATTTCTGTTGCTTCTATCTTGAAATACTTGAGATTTTCTAAACCTGGGTGCTACTACGGGTAAAGTTTGCTACAATCATTTTTTTAAAAAATATCTATTTATTTATTTATCTAGGTTGCGCCGGGTCTTGGCCGTGGCGTGCGGGATCTTCACTGCGGCATGTGTAGCTGTGGTGTGCAGGACCTTTAGTTGCGGCACGTGCACAGGACCACCAGGGAAGTCCCTGCTACAAACATTTTTAAACACTGCCCCTTAGATAACCTGGTTACATGTGTCTCTAAATAAAATGCCCCCATGGAAGTTATTTTTCCCAGACCAAAATAACAGGAAAAGAAAGTGTGCCTTCTCTACAGCAAATAGTACACATGTATCTGGTGAAAAATGCAAATGTTGACACAGACTATATTTACTTTCACTTTACTGCTTAGACTTAAGAGTGACGACCAGTTTTAGTGGGAATTCATGCTCACTATATTATTAATCAGTTATGCATTACAATTGCCATTCGGAAAACTTTACAGTACACAGGGCTGTGCACCAATAACTTCTCTCCTCTTACGGTTTTGCTTCTATTTGCCTTTGCCTTTAGTTTAAACCTATTCATCTCTTTCTACTTTATAATATTTCCCCTTGTAAGCTATCGGATGTCCTTTTGGAAGGAGAAGAATAAAAATAAATAAATAGATATCTCAGGATATTCATAAGTTCATAAGTTATGTTTGAGATAATTGTATTTCATATATATTTATAATTTATAAATTAGATTTATAAGTTTATAAAATAAAAATATATTTATAAATGTAATTATAAATATATAAATATGTATATATTTATATACATATAAAACATAGATTTTAAGATGCATTTTATGATGGAACTAAATTGAGAATGTTTAGTTAAGTAATTATCAGACATCACAATTGTACTTGGTATTGATAAAAAGACAAGATGTAATTGTTAAAAATTCGAGTTTTGAACATTGTGGTTTCAGAGACCTATGATAGTTTGCTTTTATTCTTAGCAATTTTCTAATAATACAGGAATTAAAGAGCAACCACATGAAAATCTGATACTAAAACAAACCACTTTGGTCTCTAGGGATTTATTTGAAATGAGGCCTCAGTTTTTCTCTGGCAAATGTCTTGGAGCACAAAAGAAATTTCTAAAATGCCCAGAGGTGATGGCATTTACACAGTTGATTTGAAACAAAGCAAAATGATTGATTACAGAGATTTCAACATTGAGACAAACGGGGCCCCAGTTGCTAAGTGGCTTTCACATGTAAGATTTTAGGACCGTTAAGAGATGCCTGACCTTGGTTAAGAGTCTCGCTGGCCTCTGGTGCATCAGCCCTCAGGCAGGAGGTGGTTTTCTAAGACTCCTGTAGATGAGAGATGCTTTCTGGAGGAACGTCTCTCTGCCCTAGTCTCTTGACTAAGAACAAACAGGAAAATTCTAGAACCAGAGAAACTGGCTGTGGGAATCTCTAGCCTTTGTTCAGCTTGCTTCCACTTTTCAGTGGTCTCTTTTCTTCTCCACCTGCCCCAAGGGGTATCTCATGATTTCCAACATGGAAAAGACATTGAATCATCATTTACACTGATTCAAAGTGAATTTCCTGTCCTCTGTCGGCTCCAACGCCCTTAAACGTTTTTGTTTTTAAATATCTTCTGTTTACTTTTGGAAGAAATTGATTTCTTACTAAGAAATTTCAACTAATATGAAAGTAAACATTTTTTAGTCGGAGAAGAGTGATGGTCTTACTTAAGATCATATCGTACTTAAGACCAGCCTGACACTGACCCTACTTACTTATTTTCAAGGCTCCGTAAAAAGAGGAAGCAGAATCCGAAAGGTGTGCAGACTGCTGAGACAGTCTTGTTGCCTCCCTTTACCTTTCCTTCTTCTGCTTTCCAAACATGACCCTCCCAAGCCATTTCTCCAAGCCCCCGAGACGTTTAATTTCAGAACCAGATCTTAGGATGCCTCTCAGCTGCCTGGTGCCTTTGCTTCCCGTTCGTGTTGCTTAGCAAGAATGCTGTCTTTTCCTGGCATGCCCTTCCTACCATCTCAGCTTCGACAGTTTCTAAAACACCTGACATAGCCAGAGAAAGCAGGAGCGGTAGTTTAAGTGCCTGTCTGCTATGTATTTGGGGGACCAGGAAGAGGTCGGATAGACGCTCACAGATGAGCTTCTAAGATCATTGAAGACTCTAAGATCATGGTGAGAGGTAGGTTAGGAACAGGAGAACTCAAGACCTTGAAGAATAAATATCTAAACTGTTTTTGCCTTTTAAACTCTAGATGACAGAATTTTAAATAGAAGGTGGTTATCTGTCATAAACCATATACCCTATTGAACTCATTTATAAGTGTTGTAATTTAAAAAAAAACTGCAAGAGAGAAACTGAAAGGTGTTTGGTTACTAAAAATAATTTTAATTACAACAGTTTAGATGAATGTCTTACCTTTCTTGTCTAATGAGCATGAAACGCAATAATATCTACGTAAATCACTAGATCTGTCAGATTCAGCTGGTTGAAAGTGTTTTTTGCAATAATCAAGTCAGTATACGTGAACAATCAACAAGACTTGTTGGAATTGTAATAGGGTTGTATATTCACTTATCCTGGTCATTTAATCATATGTTTAAAAATACGAGGTTTTCACCGATGAGATGTGGAAAAGAGCCATGCTGTTTGGTGTGGATTAACAATACAGTCATAAGTAAAATACCCATGTCAGGGCAGAAATGAACCACAGAGTTATAGCTTAAGTGGATTTCGGAAAGATGGAGACAGAGTCAATTTCAACCCAACGACACTGATCTGGGAAGGAAGTTTTACTAGAAATAAAAACATGATTCAGAGTCTTGGTTTGGGAAATGCATTTCATTTTAGGTCAGCAGGTAAAAATATGCCTATGAAAAGATTGGGGTAACTGAAGGAGTAATGAACCTGGAATCAGAGTCTGTGTGGTCATAAAGCCTGGATGGAACTGAGTCTAAGGTAGCAAGACCCAGGAGATGAGTATGTAGGACAGAACGAGGACCCTTGGAGGAAAAGGAGTCACTTTACGAGAAACATCCAGACTGCAGAGCTCATGTGACAAACACACAAATGGTGTCACAGTTCAAAACGCTTCGTACTCACACTAGGAAAGCAAACTGCCTTTTGTTTGATAAAGTGAAAAGTAGCTACATCTTAGACCCTTTGATGTAACTGAAATAGTTTTAAATGTAAACTCTATACTTTGTAGCAATGCTAACTTTTTTTTCTAATCAGGGAATTTAGCAGAAAATGCAGTATCTTCTTTACTTCAGGGGTTTTCAGGACCACCTGACCACTGCCCTATTCTGACTCCTGGAAACTGAAAGGAGTGATGGTATAAAACTCATGGGTAATTATAAATGAAAGGTTAAATATATTTAAATCACACCTCTGTATAAATTGTAGTGGAACTCTTTTCGCTCCTGTAATAGTATATTACTGATTAAAATCTGTTCTTACCACTTGAAGAAAAATATTTAAATCAAAACAATGATACTTCAGAAAGTATTTTAAATATTTTAAAACTAAGAATGTTTCCAGATCATTCGTATGTTTATAAAATTGTAAACACTTTCATGAACAACTCAGAGATTTATAAATAGATTTCACCCCACATATGTGGTCTCAATAACCATGACACAAGGTCTGAAGTTTTCTAAGCCTCATCTTTTTGCCAATAAGCTCTGCATATACAAATGACATCGGTGTCTCCGTGGTAACTAATGTACCTTAATTATGGTTCCCAACTTCAAGGGTTCCCCAGGCGAAAGCTGAAACTGACACCCTCCTGGAGGGCAAGGAGACTGAGAAAGAGGCAGCCACTCCAGGCTGGTAGGTGGCAGGTGTAATAAGCAAGGAGACTTACCTACAAGGCTTGTCCTGGGGGCTGCAAGATGAACGGATCTCCGCACTTGCCCAGCAGAATCATAAAAGTGTATAGAAAGACCTTAACGGGGTTCAGGCACGTGTACCATCAGGATGGTCTCAGCCACACAGCGCTCTCAGGACTGCATCCTTGAACACGGCTCCCACTGCCTGAACGGTGGGCAGAGCGGACATTCCAAGGGGAGGGGAGGGGGTGGGGAGCCCCCGATTCCTCGAGTGGAGCTCCAGAGTCAACTGGCGGTCACATCCTCTCCATGACCTCTTCCCACAGAATCACACTCTAAATGTAAAGGCACAAATAGTTTAAAAGTCAAAAGATGGAATGAGACACCATGCAAACGCTAATTAAAAAATAAAGCTAGAGATATCAGATATCTATATCAGAAAAAGTAGATTTCATCTCAAAGAATACTAGAGGTAAAAAAAATCATTTCAAAATGATAAAGGGATCGATTCACCAGGAGTATATAACAATTTTAAACATTATGCACTGAAAACGGAAATTCTAAATGCATGAAGCAAAAACTGGCAGAACTGCGAGGAAAACTACAAAAATTCAAAATTATAGTTGGAGATTTCAATACCCCTCCCTCAATAATTGTTAGAAAAATGTCTTAGTTTGGGTTGCTGTGACCAATTAGCATAGCTGGGAGGCTTATCTACAACACAAATTTATTTCTCACATTTCTGGAGCCTGGAAGTCTAAGATCAGGGTGCCGGCATGGTTGGGCTCTGGGGGAAGGACCTCTTCTGGGTTGCAGAGGGCTCTCTTCTCATTTATCCTCACGTGGCAGACAGCAGAGAGCAAGAAGCTCTCCCGTTTCTCCTCAACACAAATAGCTTCCTGGGGGCTCCACCCTCATGACCTCATCACCTCCCAAAGGCCCCTCCTCCGAACACCGTCACTTTGGGGGTTAGGATGTCAACAGATGAATTTCGGGGGCACACAAACAGTTCATAGCAAATAAATAGAGAAACTGGACTTTCATACAAATTGGCGAAG
Source organism: Grampus griseus (assembly GCF_964374135.1). Classification (NCBI taxonomy): domain Eukaryota; kingdom Metazoa; phylum Chordata; class Mammalia; order Artiodactyla; family Delphinidae; genus Grampus; species Grampus griseus. The sequence continues at coordinate 4,140,331 of NC_139012.1, read as the reverse complement.
CAGGAATTATAACTGTGCGTTGATTTAAAAATGATGCTGTTTGCCAATAATATGAAAATTTCCTTTTGCTGTCGCATACTTTTAGGGACATAACTTTAATCTAGACATGTTGTTTTACAGGAAATGAATATCTCTGTTTCCCCAAAATGTTAAGAATTGGCAAATTTCCATTTTTAAGTTTCCAGTTCATTTGACAAAGGTATGTAAGAGGCACAGTGGATTATATGAGTGTAATAAAATACAAAGAATTCACCGCACACACTTTTCCATAAGATGAAGCTAATTATTTATGTTCTGAAAAGTGACAAAAACTTATTAGGATGTGAAAGTAGCTGTGTCGGGGCTTCTGTCTAAGGCAATCCTCTTTCACTACCATGTACCTCCTGGGGTTGCAAAGCTGGATAATGCCCGCTTCTGTGCTAGCAAAAGAATTGCTATTTCTAGAATCGGATGTTTCCCTGTAAACACAGTGCTTGCCAATGGTAAACCAGAGTTTATATCTCACTTTAAAGAGAAAAATTACCTCTGGGAACTGAACCAATATTGGCATTCTTAATAATATATTGCCTATATGCTTGGCTAGCAAAATCATTTTTTACAACCTTAACAAAGTCAGTTGTGTATCTGAAGCCACTGTTATGACTACATGATGTGGAATGTGATGGGAATGGCTAGAATACAAATGTGATCTTGTTTACGATTTATGGGTTTTTATGTACATATTTCTCTTTTAGTTTCTTATAACTATAAGCTGCTAATGTAGAAACAGATATATGATAGGTACAAACATATAGCCTATATTTGAGAACTGTAAGGGTGGGTGTTGGCCGTACAGAGCATAAACGCTCATGCTGAATCCACGTTAGTATTTTAATAGGCCCCTCTTATTTGATGTGTATAGAGTGTAAGTGCTAGTTACCAGAGCTAACTTTTGGTAGGTTAGCTCTGGGGAAGGTTTTCTACTATACAAATCTTACCATATGGAGAGAAATGGAATGGTTTCACATATTATACAACACAATAAACATAGAAATAGGGAACGGTCCTCACAGCCCACTTCTGTTTCTTGGTGCCAATGCATAAAAGGACAAGAAAACAATTAGGTGCTGAAATATCTTACTTTCAATTCATATTCATTCTTACTAGTCTACGTTATTCTTAGTACTGTTGTTAAATTGCTTTGACAAGTTCAATGATTTTGTAAATTATTTTTGTAAGAATTAAACCTGACTCGGGCCTCTAATCTCGTCACATTATACAGGGAACGCATCTCCAGATAGACTCATGTAGTTACAAGATAAATGAATTCATTTCATTGATCCAATCTTGAAATTCAAACACTGTATCTCAAATAACAGAAAAATATGAAATACGAGTGAAAATTAAATCGGTGTCTCAGAATCATTATTTAATCCTTTCCTGAACGTGCAGTGGGATAATGTCATTTAAGAATGAAACTTACATTCCATGCAGAGATCTCTAGGTCTTCTATTCTTCATACACCCATGTATATGATTTATGCAAATATATCCAATAACTAATGATGAACACGGTTACGGTCTCATTGGAATAAACAGTTCTTGAGTATGTGTTATACACAAGACCCTTTGCTATTATGTATTATTATATATCTGTACATATGTTTTCATACACATCTGTACATATGCATATATATCTGTATATCTATGTATGCACACACACACACACATATATATATATATATCTGTGTACATATATCACATTAACCCTAGAATTAATATAGAATATAGCGCTCACGGCAAAATGTGGGCAGTGAAACATGTTTACAGAACCAACCAAAAACAAGACTTTGGGGAGTGGGGAGGGAAGCTTTCTATTTTGTCATGAAAACTACACCTGAGAGCAGCTGCCTGGAGAAAGCCTTTTCCTTGCACGTGCTCGTCGTCCCACGCTGCAGTTCGTATTTTGGAGCAGATTTCAGGAGAATCTCAGAGGCTCTCAAGTACCAGAGGGAGAAGAGCTGTTATGGCCTCTGTATCTTTAAAAAGGGTCACTCATCTCCTCTGGTAACAACTGCCACAGTCCCCGAGGTGGCCTTTGTTTCGATTGGACTGCCCAAGGGGGATGCCCGCGCCAGGTCGCGGCTCTGGGCCACTGCGCAGGGGACCCGCGTCCGGGCCACCCCCTTCCCCTCCTGCTGCCTCGCTTCTTGGAAAGTCCGGACGGAAAAGTTTGCAGAGTGAGCCGCATTCTTACATTCGCAGCCAAGCGAGAGGCGGGAGAGCCCGAAGGGGAGGACCGGAGGGGCTGGGAGAGGAGAGAGAGGCGCGGCCTCAGCGCGCGAGAGCGTGGGAAGGAGGCGGCCGCCCTGGAGGGGCCGCCGGGCGGTCGCAGAGGGAGGCGTGAGAGACGCGCAGCGCGACGGCGGGCGGAGCGGCGCCCCCGGGAGCCCGAGCGCAGCCCGTGGCCGACGGGCGCGCGGGGAGGGGCGAGCGTGGCCGCGGACGCCGTGTTCCGACCGCTACGCCGCCCCCGCCGACCGGGCGGAGAGCAGTGGTCACGGGCCCCGCCGGCCGGGCTGCGCGCACCGCGCCCGCCCCGAGCGCGCCGCAGCCCCGGGCGCAGGGGACCCCCGCACCGCGCACCCTCGCGGGGCGCCCAGGAGCCGAGCCGCGGGGTCGCGGCTCCGGCGGACCCTTCTCCAGCAGGTAAGGGCGGCGGCAGGCGCCGTGCGTGGCCGCCGGCGCGGGGCCCTTGGCTCGGCAGCCTGGCCTCCGGGTCCGGAGGTCGGCGGGGCGACTCCAGGAGGGTGCGGGCTGCTGGCACCTGCGTCGCCGGGTCCCCAGCCGGAGTCCCAGGGCGGAGCGGGGGGCGTGGAGAGGAGGCTGGCGGTCGGTGTGTGGCCGCGGGCTGAGGGCAGAAACCCTCAGAACTCTGGACCCAGCCCCGGAAAGGACGAGGACCTGGCAGTTGAGAGGGGCTGGAAGCCTCTCGTCGCCGCGGGAGATGGGAGGGGCGGCGCGGTCCCCTACACGGCCACTCCTGGGGGGCGGCGGGGGTTCGTCCTCTTTCTCTTTTTCTTCGGGGACGAAAAAGAGCGACTACTTCAGAGAACAAAGATGTGGGAGTGAAAGAGGGCCCCCAGGCTGTCGCCTCTTCCACTGATCTACTGACCCCTGGCCGCGACCCCCGCGGGACAGTGTCAGCTCCATTGTCTTAGAGGCCCGGCGGCGACAGGGGGGGCCAAGTCGGCGGGTGGCGCGGTACCCGCCCCGGGCTCTCGGTCGTGGGTCCTGCTTCCCCCGCCGCTCCCGCCCCATCTTCCCTGGCTGGGGGAAACCAACGCGGTCTGTGAAAGCGCTGGGTTTAATTGGTCCCTGGTATACCCCCGAAAGGTGATGGAGATGATTTTCATCAAGTTCTCTTAGCGTTTCTGTCGTTTCTCGAAAAGCTGTAGCTACTCACTCGTGGCTCAGACCTCTGTTTGGGGGGAATGACCCAAGGGCATTTAAATTGGGTGTTCAGCGTTTGCCACTCGGAAGAATTGTTTAGGCATTGGGGGAGGAGGGGTTGTCTTTTGCTCAGCAGGGCCAGGAAAACTTAGCTGCTGTGAATTCGCCAGAGCAGTCAATGGGCAGAAAGGCAGGCGCGCAGGGCGGTCTTTATCCTCCCAAGTGCAAACTCTCCGGGAACCGCTGATCCTCCCTGAGTGGTGGCTTTCTTTGAGAAGCTCGTGAGATGTCTGCAATCTCTGCTCAGGTGAAAGTGAGAATGTCTCGCACATGTTTGCCTTCGGTTCTTGGGGGGTATTTATGAAGTCGCTACACTCCATCCACGAATTTCCTAGTGATGGCCTTAGAATCAAGAGGAAGAACAAGAGACTCCAAAGTTGTCCGTGAGATCCTGAAAGCAAAGCCATTGAGACTGGGAAGGGAGCAACCACAGACCCACCTGCCTCTTTATGGGATTACTGCATAGCAGCCAGAATAAATTAAATTTTGCTTTGGATATGTTTAAAGGCTTTGAAGGTAGTTTGTCATCCTTGGGTTAAGGGTCCTCCAGAACAGGTCTACTGGTCTGTGTGAAGTTGTTTACTTTATTCAAATTATACAAGCATATGCGACATGTACTTAACATTCGCTGCCATGGTCCCTAATCACGTGATCCACCTGTGTGCGCATGTGAGGTTAGAGTTGACGGACTTTTGGGAAACCAGAATGTATGCCATTGCTTTAAAGACAGTACTGATATGCCCCAGGGATATATGACTTGCTATAAAAACCATTCGGAGTGTGCTATTTATTTATTAAAGGAAAAATGAGCTTAATCAGTACGATTTTATCTAAAGCGCATAATAGTATGGTTGAACTTATCTGTGTCCTGTGAAAATTGGGGGAGTGAAATGATTTATTTAGTACACACTAAAATAGCTAAAGTATTTTTTAAATTGAAGTGTAGTTGGTTTACAGTGTTGTGTTAGTTTCAGGTGTACAGCACAGTGATTCAGTTATATATATAGATAGATAGATAGATAGATAGATTCTTTTCCCTTAAAGATTATTATAAAATATTGAATATAGTTCCCTGTGCTATATAGTAGGGCCTTCTTGTTGGATATCTATTTTATAGATAGTAGTGTGTATATGTTAATCTGAAATAGCTAGTTTATTTTGCATGTGCAGTTAATACTTTAAAGATTTGTTTCCTCTGGTCTGAGAATGCTTGAAGATAACAGCTCCAGTAGCCACTGGGCCGGGCCATTAACGTGATCTATGGGTAAGTCAGCACTCCCGCAGATAAAGGAGAGTGTCCACTGAATATAAGCCCACTGCAAAGTATGAACGTTCTTGAGGGGGATTGAACAAAAGTAGAAACCTTTCCTCCTCCTTAAGAAATCAAGCAATGAAATCTGTTGAGTAAAACCGTAACACCTATAGTGCATATGTGATCGTATATTATACATGCGTATATGTGCGAACCTATATGTACGTACGTGACTTGCAGATCATTAAATTTGTTAAAACATTGGCATACGTGACAAAAGATATTGCAGTAGAACTGGGATATTTGAGTATGATGTTTCTTTGAATTTGAGCCTGTAGTTAGCTCAGCACCTCAAGCGTATCTGCCCCTTTGGGGTCTTATCATCAGGGCAAATCCTGGCCATTGACAGCTCATGTTTATAGAATGAGAAAACGCCGGGTGAGAAGGAACTTGTAAGATGACCTGCTCAAGCCCCAGTACTACAAATGAAAAACAGGAGGCCCAGAGGACTTGGGTCATTTTGTTCAAGATCACGGAACTCGATCTTGGCAAGGTTACTAGGCTTTGCTCTTTCCACCGAACAGGAGTGTCCGTCAGGTGGGAAGGTAGGGCGTTTGTAGGTGGTAAGTGTTTATATCAGTGATCTCCCTCTCCTCTCCTCACTCCTTTGCCGTGTGTTTCTCCTTCTGCCAACCCTTCTTCTGGCCACTCCTTTGTTCTGTATTTTTCTCTGTACTAGGAATAACACACTCTTCTGTAGGAATTCCAGAGAGCAAAGAGTGAGCATGTCAAAAGAACAGGAAACCTTTAAATGAAAATTATTTATTTAGATTAAAAAGGCACACAGTTTACCCATGTGGGCCAGAAACAAAGACAAACACAAAATCCAAGTGGTAAAATAGGGCAGTTTTCTCCTGAAATGCATGGAGGTGAGGAAGCAGTCATAGGAAGTAAAGTGTCTTCTCCCTTAGAAACTGAGATACTCGTGGTAATAACATCTGATGGTTTTGTAGGAAGCTTTTCCGCGGAAGATCTCCCTGGATCCTCACAACTGCCCCTGGAAGGATGCGCGGTGGGCGTGGTCATTGATTCTGCATTTCCTATTGCAGATCTCTGAATAGCGTTCCTTGTCCGTTGTAGAGGTACTCTTCCAGAGCTCACCTACAGGTGGGCAATTATGATGTAAGTTTGCCGTTCTCAGCTCTGTTTTCACCCTCCTGTCCCAATCGCGGGTCTGGGATGTGGTCCTCAATAAGAATTCAGTCAGTGCCTTTAGAGTATACTGAACGGGTGAGTTTATTTAACCTGGGTGTTTATACTCAGCTGCCTTCTTGAAGCGTGGACTTTTTTCAAAGTCAGTGATTTTTAGACGAAGTAAAGTGGTAAATGCTTATTAACAGTTTTGTTGTGATGTCTCCTGAGAATGCGCGGCCTCTCGCGTACACAGTAACTTGACTTAGGAAGGAAGGTCATGGACCCCTAGGGACTAGGGTGACGTGCTAACTCTGGATCCCCCAGAGGTGCCTGTAAGAGTGGACTCCTTAGCCAGCCTCAGACCTGCAGAATCAGAGTCTGGGGTGGGACGTAGGGCTCTGCCCACCAGCCCCGAGGCATTTCCATGCCGACTGCCTTTGCCAGCCACGGCACAGTGGTCATTCAGGAGTTCACACGGAGTCTCCTCGACCTGCTAGAGCCACCTCTTCCTTACCTTCTATAGGAATCTGCCAAGATTTTCTTACTTGGTTTCTTTCATGTTTGATCATAGTAACTGGGAAGACTTGCCAATAAACCAGGCTATTTGGTTTAAGGAAGTTTAGATTCACATTATCTAGTTGTAGCCAAAGGTGTGCATAAAAAAATATTGGTATTTTTGAAGAGATTATGAACTGTGGATGGCAGGATCTTATCAACCGATTTAGTTTAGGTGTTACACAAGATTACAATACTTTATGGACAATCGTGTTAAAAAGAACTCTTTTAAATAGCCTGGTCTTTATAATTTCTGCAACGTGTTTATTTCTGTGGATGTGGAAGAAACTGGGGATGAGTGTCGGCACCACTCCACCCCATTAGAGTTCATCCCTCCACCCTTTGCCGTTCAGCTTCGATAGAGGCGATGCTGCCGAACGTGTGCCCCCGCTTCTGTCCCGCGCAGTGGCCAGCATTGGACAGCCGAGTCTCACCTTTTGCTGCCCCTGGTTCCTCCGTGTCTCCTTCCCTGGCTCTGCTTTCCTTGTCCATCTCCTCATGACGGTGCCTTCACGCTCTCCCTTTGGACCTTTGTTTCTCCTACTTTCCATGTTGCACGAGGTTTCTCCTCCATTCTCTACGTGCGTGTGGCCGAGCTCCAGACCTGCAGCCCCGATCCCGACTTCTCTTTGTACTTTGAGACACAGGTCTGCCTGCAGGACACGTTACCCGGATGTTCATCCTTCCTGGGTGTTCTACACCACATCTGACTTCACGTGTCCACCCTGGAGTCCACAGTCTCGCTTACTGTCTCCATGCCCGCCTCTGTGATTCCTGGGTTTTCTTTCCAGCCCCAGTGGTGGAAGCACCGTCCACAGTCTCCTCATTTATTCGCTCTTCCCTTTCCCTCCCCCAGCTTCCCACATCAGTCCTCAAGTCTTTACAATCTATCTTGTAAGTGTTGCTGAGATGAACCTTCTCCATTCTGACCTTTTATGACCTTTTAGCCGGGGCTTCGTCGTGCCCCTCCAGGGCTAAGGGTCAGTTTCTAATTCATCTTCCTGCTCTAGCCTGTCCCCTCACATGCAGTCTTACAGATGCCGGGGTGGTTTACCATAAATGTGAGTTTGGCCCTGAGACCTCCTGCTGAAAAGACCTCAGTGATTTCCTGTCACCCACCCTGCGGCGCGTGTGCTCCTCTGCACGACCTACATCATCCTTCATGACTCCATCCTGCCCACCCTCCAGCCTCCTCTCAACTCTCCTGACTCACGTTCCCTACCGGGACCGCACCGAGCTGCCTGTAATCCTCCACGTGGAACTTAGCATTTCTTAATGCACAGACTTGATTCATGCTGGGAATGCGCTGCTTCTCTCTTTGCTCAGCTGGAGTCAAATCCAGAACATCTTCCCCCAGAAATTCCCGCCGGAGATGTCCCTCTTTTGACCTCTCCTTAGGCACATCTTGTGCTAAAGTAATAGGGAAGAACCTTTTGTATTCTGTTACAAGTTCATTACTAAAGGGATGTTGCCTGTAAGCTTAAATTCTACCTACGGGCCCGTCTCCGGGGACCCTGTCTCCCAGGTAATGAGCGTTAAGCTAAGATACCTCTGTTTGGCTCGCAGGAGACATCCTGACCAAGCTCACCTGTGAATGGCTGCAGGCAGGAAGAAATTAACACATCCCCTCCAAAGACTGATCAGGAAATGTTTGACTCTACTCCCTCCCCTTTTAGTATAAGAGAAGCCTGAATTCTATCTCAGGCAAAATGGTTCTTTGGGACACCAGTTCACCATCTTCTCTGTCGGCTGGCTTTCCGAATGAAGTTGGTATTCCTTGCCCTGGCAACTCATCTCTCGATTTGTTGGCCTGTCCTGTGGCGAGCAGTAGGAACTTGGACTTGGTAACAGTAACTCTTAGTGCTACCCACTCTGGTTGAATGTCTGACTCACAGCTGTGCTGTGATTTAGACTTCCTTATTCATCTCTGTGTAAGTGTCTAGATTTTGTGGATGTTACGTGAATGGGTATAAGCATTGCACGTGGCAGAAGGCAGGCTGCCTAAAAACACCCTTTGGAGATTCCAGCTCCCACAGCGCCCAAGCTCTGATCACGTGGACCCTCATCCCACTTTTTACTACAGCTCTCCTCTCTCCCATCACCCCACATCCCATTGATCTCTCTGACTCTCTGTCTCCTTCACCCTCCCATGAAAATCATCTGCTCATTTTACAGATAAATCAGAAAAGAAAACCCAGAGAGGCTGAGTAATTTATTCAGAGTTGTACCGCTGGCTTGTGGGAGATCAAGTTGTATAGAAGTTTAATTATTAAACCTTGTGCTCTTATCAGTCAGCAAAAATCCAGGTTCTTTCTCCTTAAGAGAAAAAAAAATTTTTTTTTCCTCTTTAACAAGTGCCTTATAGGAAACCATCACAGCCAGGGGCAACAAACTGTAGCCCAAGGGCCAAATATAACTTGTGTCCTGCTTGTGTCCAGCCTGTAAGCTGGACACACTGTTTATGTTTTAAAGGATAGTAAAAACAAATAAACAAAAAACAATAAGGCAACAAAGGATGATGTGTGACCTACTGAGACCCTATGGCCCTTGTAGCCTACAATATTTACCATCTTGCCCTTTGCAGAAAATCTTTGCAGTGTCTGTTCTAGAGGAACAATGGGACCTGAAGTGTAATTAGTCAGATTTATATGGAAACTGACTTTGGTAAATCATTGTAATACCAGGAAAAACTAGACACATTAAGATAAGTTGATTTACTGAATTTTAAGAAGAAAAAATGAAGGCATAGCCCATACCTTATTCAGATGGTTGAGCTCGTGTATTTATTTCTTCAGCTTTTGATGCTTCTCACTTATCCATGAGTAACTACCATGATAGGCATCACTAGTATTAAGTAACGTTGCTAAATCAGATAAGTCCTTATAAGAATCACTGTGGGCATTTTTGGTTAAAAAATATGATTGTAGGTATGGATAAGGGTGAGTTTGATGTTCAAATTCTTATAAGCGGAATTGAATTATACATAAAAAGTAGGCATGTGGATATCCCTTTTTCTATAAATAAAGTGTTGAATGCATTCTTTTTCATTTTATTACTGGAATTAAAAATAAGCTTGGGAGGTTAAAGCCTCTAGCCTGTGGCACTGTGTGCCTTTAATGAACGCATTTGAAATACTAAATAATCCCTTTATGATGATAAAGTCCTATTCAGACTTACTCATTTTCTTTCTAATTTAGATTCTTGATTATAAGCAGCTCAGTAATATGTGATTGGGAGTCCCTGGGTAGAAATCATTTCATGAACTCCCAAATCTTCTTTTAAAAAGTGTATTAATATGCCTTTTATCTTCATAATTTGGAACAGCAAGTCATTCACTTTACATTTATTTCAGTGATTTAAAACTAAATGCAAAAGCAAGACCGAAGAACTTTGACATAAGGAAGAAAGAAATTCAGTTGAGCAGAGTACTGTGAAATATTTCATATGGTTTTAGGTTGCTATTTTCACTTTATAGCATGTAGAAAGGAATAACAGTGTTTCAGAGTGGACCTGAGATACATGATTTCTCAGGAAGGGGTTTGCTGAAGCTATAGATACATGACAGTTCAAATAAGGATGGTAAGTAGAGTTTTTCTAATATAGGGGGTAACAGAGGCATTGAGGCACGAAATCACAATGTAGTATAAATGGTCAGTGAGAGGGTGAATTTGAGGTGAACAAGCATGTGTTGGAATTCCAATTCTACTTCTACTTCTCTGGGACCATGTATACATGTGAAAACCCTTTTTAGGCCTCATCTGTGAAATGGGATGAGCAAAGCACCCGCATTGTAGGGTTAAACGTGGGATTAAATTAGATAAAAATGTCAGTATCTCCTTAGCTCAGGGCTTATCACCAAGCAGGACTTCGTGAACTGCAGGTGCTGTTAGCCTGCTGTGGAGAAGACTTTAATATATTAAGACTTCTGCGGAAAGTTTCATTCTGTGAAAGTCTAGGTTACTTAAAAAAGTTTGAGTTGCCTTCTAACAAGCTTATTGTTGTAAAATCTAAGTAATGAGAGGAAGTGCTATGGTGGATTTGATTATGATTAATAAATAAGAACTTGTTGGTGACAGAGATAATTTTACTTCTTCCTTTTCAATTTGGATGTCTCTGATTTCTTTTTCTTGCCTAATTGCTCTGGCTAGGACCTTCAGTACTATGTTGAATAGAAGTGATAGGAATAGACATTCTTGCCTTCTTCCTGATCTTAGAGGAAAAACTTTCAGTTTTTTCACCATTGAGTATGATGTTAGCTGTGGGCTTCTCATATATGGCTTTTTATGTTGAGGTAACTTCCTTCTGTTCCTAGTTTGTTGAGCATTTTTACCATGAATGGCTGTTGACTTTTGTCAAGTGCTTTTTCTGTGTCATTTGAGATGATCGTGTGAATTTTATCCTTTGTTTTGTTAATGTAGTTATTATATTAATTCACTTTAATGTATTGAAACATCTTTGCATCTCAGGAGTAAATCCCATTTATGCGATGGTTTATTATACTTTTAATGTGTTGTTGAATTCAGTTTGCTGGTATTTTGTTGAGGATTTTTACATCAATATTTGTCGTGGATATTGGTCTGCAGTTTTCTTTTTTTTGTAGTATTTTTGGCTTGGTATAAGGGTAACACTGGCTTCATAAAATGTTCCCTCCTCTTCAACTTTTTGGAAGCATTTGAGAAGGATTGGCATTAATTCTTCTTTAAATGTTTGGTGGAATTCTCCAGTGAAGCCATCTGGTCCTGGGATTTTCTTTGTTTGGAGGCTTTTGATTACTAATTCAATCTCCTTACTAGGTAGAGGTCTGCTCAAATGTTTTGTTTCTTTATGATTCAGTATTGGCATGTTGTATATTTTAGAAATTTATTCATTTCTCCTAGGTTATCCAACATTGGCATGTAACTGTTCATAGTAGTCTCTCATACTCCTTTTAATTTCTGTGACATTAATTGCAAGATCTCCTCTTTCATTTCACATTTATGTATTTGAGTTTTCTGTTTGTTCTTAGTCTAGCTAAAGGTTTGTCAATTTTATTGATCGTTTCAAAAAACAACTCTTTTTTTCCATAAATTTTTATTTATTTATTTATTTTTGACTGCATTGGGTCTTTGTTGCTGTGCGCAGGCCTGCTCTCTAGTTGCGGTGAGCGGGGGCCACTCTTTGCTGCAGCGTGCGGGCTTCTCACTGTGGTGGCCTCTCTTGTTGTGGAGCACAGGCTCTAGGCATGTGGGCTTCAGTAGTTGTGGCACGTGGGCTCAGTAGTTATGGCTCGTGGGCTCTAGAGGGTAGCTGTGGCACACAGGCTTAGTTGCTCCACAGCGTGTGGGATCTTCCTGGACCAGGGATTGAACCCATGTCCCCTGCATTGGCAGGTGGATTTCTAACCACTGCGCCACCAGAGAAGTCCCCAAAAAACAACTCTTGGTTTCATTAATCCTCTTTTTTTTCCCATTCTCTATTTCATTTATTTCTGCTCTAATCTTTATTATTTCCTTCCTTCTGCTAATTTTTGGCTCAGTTTGTGCTTTTCTTTCACCTTAGTTCCTTGATGTGTAAAGTTATGTTGTTGATTTAAGATCTTTCTTCTTTTTGAATGTAGGTGTTTACTGCTATAAACTTTTCTCTTGGTACTGACTTAATGCATCCCATAGCTTTGGTATGTTGTGTTTTTGCTTTTATTTGTCTCAAGGTATTTTCTAATTTCCTTTGTGATGTTTCCTTTGACCCACTGGTATTTCAAGTGTATGTTGTTTAATTGCCACATATTTGTTAATATTCCAGTTATTCCTCTGGTATTGATTTTTAGTTTCATTTCCTTTGTGATGTTTCCTTTGACCCACTGGTATTTCAAGTGTATGTTGTTCAATTTCCACATATTTGTTAATATTCCAGTTATTCCTCTGATATTGATTTTTTAGTTTCATTCTGTTTTGGTCAGAAAAGACAATTGGTATGATTTCCATCTTCTTACATTTGTAAGACTTGTTTTGTGGTCTAACATGTTCTAATATGTGATCTGTTCTGGAGAATGTTCTGTGTGTACTTGAGAAAAATGTGTGTGCTGCTCTTGCTGGGTGGAGTGTTCTGTATATGCCTGTTAGGATGTATTGGTCTATAATGTTCAAGTGCTCTCTTTCCTTGTTGGTCTTCTGTCTGGTTGTTCTAGCCATTATTGAAAGTGGGGATATATTAGTCAAGGTTATCCAAAGAAACTGAACCAATGGGATAGAAAAGGAGATTTTTTTACTAGGAATTGTCTCATGCAATTTGCAGGCCAAAGAGTCCCATGATACACCGTCTGCAAATTGAAGGGCCAGGAAAGCTGGAGGTGTAATTCGTTCTTAGTCTGCAAGCCTGAGAACTAGGTGAGCAGATGGTGTAAATCTCAGTCCAAGGGCAAGAGGAGATAAGATGAGATATTTCAGCTCAAACAGGTATGTAGGAATAAGGGATGAATTCCTTCTTCCTCTGCCTTTGGTTCTATTCAGGTTCTCAAGGGATTGGATGGTGCCCACCCACCCTGGGGAGGCCATCTACTTAGTACTGAGTCTACCAAGTAAAATGCTAATCCTATCTGGAAGGAGCTTCACAGACATACCCAGAAACAATGTTTAATCTGGGAACCCCGTGGCCCACTCAAATTGACACGTAAAATTAACCATCACACAGATATTGAAATCTCCTGCTACTTTTGGGTCACTCTTTTTCATGAAATCCTGTCAAAGTTTGCTTCTTATTCTGTCAAAGCCAGTGTCTCTGTGGGTGAATAAGGGCTGAGGCTTCTTGCTAATGTCACTGTCTTTCTAATGTCACTGTATAGACTGGAGTTTAGTTTGATTTTAACAGGGCATCCGGAAAACTTTCTTGTGTTTGACAGAAGGCATCATTGCCCTGATCGACTGTGGCCCTTATCTGTGAACAGGGGACCATGGTGAGGTAAGGGAGGTTGAACTGAGCCAGGTTGCCTGCAGAGCAAAATAGTTAATTGACTAGTGTCAGCTCTGGGCAATCAGAAATCAACTTTAATGAGACATAGTTGGAGAGATCTGATAATTATAGGAAAGATTCTAAGTAGAGGATTGATCAAGGTCAGATCATTAAGGAATAGGAGACGGAAACGGAAGTGGAATCCCAGACAAACATCACTCGTAAGACACACGTACAACCTGAAAAGAGCAGAAGTCACACTAATGCAGAAACCAGAGACACAGGTATGTGGCTGTTAGATAAACACCGCAAAGTCGGTGTAAATCAAAAGAAAAAAATGAAATAGTTTATATTCCCTCTACTCTATGGAAATGTACTCTTTTTTTATGGGAGTATCGTTGATTAACAGTGTTGTGTTAGTTTCAGGTGTACAGCAAAGTAATTCAGTTATACATATGTATATAATATATATATATATACACACACATGTATTCTTTTTCAGATTCTTTTCCATTATATATATATATATATATTCTTTTTCAGATTCTTTTCCATTGTAGATTATTACAAGATATTGAATATAGTTCCTTGCATTCTACAGTAGGTCCTTGTTGTTTATCTATTTTATATACAGTACTGTGTGGAAATGTACTCTTACACCTTGGTGTGTACCCCTCTGTAACGTTTTCTGTATGTATGGGTGTGTATGGTTATGTATACGTGTATGTGTGCGACGTGACTGCATGTAAATCACCATTCCTTTCACTCTTTTTTCCATTGCACAGTACGCACTGGGTTTGGGTACAGTTAACCCAAATCAAACTCTGGAAGTAGACCATGATTGGCTTTGGTTTCTCAGCATAATAATACTAATAACAGTGTTCCGCTTGCTCTGGTGGTGTTCCAGGGTTAAGAATGTGATCCAACCAAGTGTGGCTCAGGACTTTGCTTCCATTACTGGGAGCAAGCGCCCCACCCCCACCCCCCCCAATCCCAGACTCTTTCCCAGCCTCTCTCCCCCATGGACACACATTATCCCACTGTGGTCATTGTTGCTATCACGACAGAAATAGCCTATGAATAAAGCTACCACAAGACAGAGCAGAATTTGAATGAGCTGAGAAAGGGGCTTACACCATGATCAAACAGCACCTGAAACACACCCCTCACCACATACTACCTCTGACCTAGAATATTTGTGGGTTATAAAAGAATGACCATTCTAATTAATTCTTTTAATGTAGTCTTAATATATTTTGACAATTACAACACTGTAGAGAAAATGCATCTATTAAGAGTATAACAAATTAACAAATTTAACATACTTAACAAATTATTATAAGGTAAACTCACGTATCTAGAAATAAACTATTGTAAGCAACTCCGCTGCTCACTGTCCGTCCTTTTATGGTATTTATTTCATTTTCTCTTCTGTAGAGTTTTATCATCTCTGCGCACCTGAACACTGTGGTCTTCTTCAGACTGATTGTGAACTTTATGTGAATAGAATCATTGATGTTTGTTGCATGAGTTGTAGGTTATTCAATTTCACTGATGGATATAAGTCTTCTTAGGAATATACCAGAACGTACTTATCCATTCTACTGTTGCTGGGCTTTGGAGTTTTAGTTTGCAGTTTGGGTATATCATGAATGGTTAGTCCTGGCATGTCTCCTACATGAATGGATGATGTATACCTAGGAGGGAAGGGCTGAGTTATAAAAATGGATATTTCAGATGATTTAGATAAACATTTTAAACATCTTGGTAGTTGATATTTGGGGCCAAGGTTGACAAGGGAGAATTTATCAGGGAGAATTGTAAGCCTTTTTGGTGGATTCAACATATCAATGGCACAAGTTTAGAATGTCAAAGACATGTCCTGACAACAGAACATTTGGAATAAATATGCGAGTGCTAGTTGTCTAATGCTCAACATATGAGCCCAGTGTCACCAGGATAAATGCAGATGTGCTATAGAAATTGAAACTAATATCTAATGTCCTAAGTAGATGCGTTCACATTCTGAGTAGTGTATTCATTGCTGGGGGTCTTATATAATTAAGGATTTGACAAGCTGGAACATGTACAGAGGAAATAAGCCAGATTGGTCAAACCTGTATAGAGCAATGGAAAAGTACATCCTGGGAAGGTTTACCCGAGAAAAGGGCAGGGAGAATGTTGTACCTTTCCTGTAGAAAAACTATTATTATACCTATTTTGTTATCTCTTGGTAGTCAACCTTGGACCAATGGAAAGGATGGAAGGAGATTGTATTAAGGCATACTCCACATGCCTCATCATTTAATGTAAATATGAGCTCTACTAAATCCAAGGAAAGGAAAAGACAATTTTCAAACATAGGGAGCTCGCTATCAAAAAAGTTTCAAACCGAAATGGGAAGAGCATCTCCCTAGAAGTTTCGACGTCCTGAATTTAGATGATGACTCTTTAAAGTCTTCTCAGTATATCTCCCTGTCAAAAGAGGCAGGAAAAATTCACAGCCCCCATCAGGGAAATCCTGGGCAACCTTAAATATCCTGCTGAAAGCATTTCTCTACAACTTGAACAGAGAGGTATTTATTACCCCTGAATTATAGCTTCCATTTACTATGTGTAATGTGACTGAGACAGTTGCACCTGTTTTGTCTGTGAATAATTATTACTTGAAAAAGGGATAAAGTCAAAACAAAGGAAAAAGCAACCCCTAAGGATAGACACATAAAAAAAAAAGTTGTGCAAAATTGTATTCCAAAAGGAATAACCATTTATGGGACTTTCTTTAGAACTCTGTCTTACTTACCTCAGGATCATCTTGATTGATAGAAGTAGGAATTACAGTGGAGGGGGTCCGTATTGAGAAACCAGCGTGTCAGAATCCAAGATGCTTTGGATCTTGGTGATCCGAAGGTGAATATTTTTCTAAGTCAATTTAATAGAATTACATATTTCTATCAGGTCAAAGGATGGACATGAACTTAGTGATGGGACCTCAAATTGGTGTACTTAAAACAAGAAACACTATCCCTAAGCAGTTTGGAGTAGATGCTGCTTCAAAAGTGTCAAGAAAATAGAAAGAAAAAGAAATCCTATTGCTTAAATATTTTTATATTCTCAAGATATCAGTAGCATAGTAAGTTTCTCAAATCTGCCTCAAGATCATCTTTCCAGAGGCAAGAAGTCCAGGTTTCGCACTGGTGAGCACAGAAGAGTTTCATCTTGCACAGCAGATGGCTCCGGGTCAGTGGCCAATAACAATTTGTAACACATCAATAGTGCTGTAAGGAAGCCGGCTCTCTCCTCGGAATGCAACCTGCTTTATAAAGACGAAACAGGCTGGTGACTGTTCTGTGAGAAAGAAATCTATCTCCTTCCTTCCTTCCTTCCTTCCTTCCTTCCTTCCTTCCTTCCTTCCTTCCTCCCTCCCTCCCTTCCATCCTTCCTTCCTTCCTTCCTCCCTCCCTCCCTTCCTCCCTCCCTCCCTCCCTCCCTCCCTCCCTTCCTTCCTCCCTCCCTCCCTCCCTCCCTCCCTCCCTCCTTCCTTCCTCCCTTCCTCCCTCCCTCCCTTCCTTCCTTCCTCCCCTCCTTCCTTCTTCTTTCCAAGCTCTGGATTTAACTACACTTCATTTATTCTTGCTTGGGTAAATATACTCCATATATAAGCGAATTTATAAATGGATATCATATACAAATTTCAACAATGTAAAAAGTAGTAAAAATAAGATTTATTTGGCCAAAATAAGCAATATGTAAAATCTTTCTCCTCCCCCCTGGCCTTTCTTTCTCCCTCTCGCACACACACATATATCAGGAAAAAAAACAAAACAAAACAACTTTTACCCAAAGGCCAAATCGTTTCTTAATAGTTAATAAAAGCTATATCATAAATGGACATTATGTAAAAATAATAATGGGAAGACCATTTCTGAGATTCAAAGAAAATGTGCTAGGGAAAGGCTCTCTTCTCTCCTCTTTCCCTTAAAAGAAGGAACTGGCAATATTGGCATCACATAAATAAACTAAAAATACAAGTTGTGAAAAATTGAGCATCTGTACATTTTAGCACAAATCTGTTTTTAATAAAGAATTTGATTTAATAAACCACATCTAAAGGAAGCCTACCTTTTGTCCTTGAGTTTATGACTCTGGGACCATAAGTTTACAAGGTAGAACCTTACTAGAATTTTGAGAACATTGTCACTGGGGAAATAAGGTAAGTGAGAATAAAGCCTTTAACATATTCATTTTCACTAGTTTTCCATTTCTCCTTCCTTCCCTCTCTTCTATCTTCCCTCTCTCCTTTCTTCCCTCTCTCCCCATCTCTGTGTGACCTGGGGCGAGTCGCTTAATATCATTGTGTGACTGTGTCCTACTTCAGAAAGTGCGTATCATAAGATCTGTCTGGTCTGCTTCAGTTTTAGTGAGAATCAAATGAAATGATGCATGTGAAAGTCATTTTCAAAACTATAATGTGCACCCTATGTATGCACCTATCTATATTTATTACTATTATATATCTCTATGAGTAAAAATATGCAGTTATAATCATAATGAATCCCTAGATCATTTTACTTGAAGAAAATATAATTTGTGTTTGTGAATAAAGATACTAGTAGACTATATCTATTATTTGGATATTCTAATTATTTTTTATATCTGCATTGTGAATTTGAGGTTCTTGTATTTTTTAAGAACCTTGCCAGTAAGCACTCATGTGGGGCAATTAATGATCTCAATGCCTTGAATTGATCAAATATGGCGCACTGAACAAAATCAGTGTTTGTCAAAGAGAAAACTTAGCTAGTAAAAATCTATTGAGAATATGATACATTTTTACAATTCTATTAAATTGTAATATACATTGAAACTTTCCTCAGTCTCAGATACGTTTAAGTCGATAAACTTTTAACACACTCTGTGGTATGGACACGTTCAATTCATAAGCGTAGAAGACAAATTTACAATAGCCAAGACATGGCAGCAACCTAGATGTCCATCAACAGAGGAATGGATAAAGAAGACGTGGCACGTACATACAGTGGAATCCTACTCAGCCATGAAAAAGAATGAAACGATGCCATTTGCAGCAACCTGGATGGACCCAGAGATTATCATACTAAGTGAAGTAAGTCAGACAGAAAGACAAATTTCATGTGATATCACTGATATGTGGAATCTAAAAAAAATGATACAAACGAACTGATTTACAAAACAGAAATAGACCCAGAGAAAACATAGAAAACAAACTTATGGTTCCAAAGGGGAAAGGTTGGGGGGGGAGGAATCAATTGGGAAATTGGGATTAACAGATATACACTACTATATATAAAAGAGATAACCAACAAGGACCTACTGTACAGCACAGGGAATTATACTCAGTATCTTGTAATTACCTGCAATGAAAAAGGATGTGAATCAGTTTGCTGTATATCTGAATCATTGTAAATCAACTATACTTCAATAAAAAAGAAGACAAATGAAACTTCAACCGGATAAAAGTGTGTCTTTTCAGAAGTTAAGCTATTTCAGAGGCTGTAAGCATTCTCTCTCCAGCGATCACTGGCAGCAGATGCTCTGACACGCCTCTTCCAGTCAGCAGGGGATTGGCGTTGATCAGGATCTGAGCCGATGGACTCAATTTCCTCTGTGCAATGGGTGCATCCCCTGTTGCATGCGTGCTCCCCCGCCCTCATCTCTGATCCCTCATCCGTCCTCATCTTGCTGTCCCTCCTCTCCCTTCCCTGCTCTCCCCTCTCTCCTCCTCCTTCCCCCTTTCCTCCACTTACTCTCTTTCCTTCCCTTTCTCATTTATCCAGTGCCTGTAGCCCTATCGTGCCAGCTATGAGCTCCAACCAGCACGAGGCATGTTCTCTGACCTTCTGCAATTCACACTGTATACGGAGGGATGGGAAATGAGCAGAGGAAACAACAAGGCAACATAGGAGGATGTGTCCCAACAAGAGTGGGGTAGATCGTGAGTGCCAGAGAGACCCAGGTAAAGGGCAGATCAGTGAGACTGGAAGAGACCAGGGAGACTTCTTGGAAGTATTGTGGGTCTCCCGAGATGCGTGAAGGACAGATAGAATTAAGTTACATGGTTAATAAAACTGAAGTAAGTCAGAAAGAGAAAAACAAATACCGTATGCTAACACGTATATTTGAAATCTAAAAAAAAAAATAAAAGGTTCTGATGAACGTAGGGGCAGGACAGGAATAAAGACACAGACGTAGAGAATGGACTTGAGGACACGGGGAGGGGGAAGGGTAACCTGGGACGAAGTGAGGCAGTGGCATGGACATATATACACTACCAAATGTAAAATAGGTAGCTAGTGGGAATCAGCCACATAGCACAGGGAGATCAGCTCAGTGCTGTGACCACCTAGAGGGGTGGGATAGGGAGGGTGGGAGGGAGACGCAAGAGGGAGGGGATATGGGGATAAATATATACATATAGCTGATTCACTTTGTTATAAAGCAGAAACTAACACAGCATTGTAAAGCAATTATACTCCAGTAAAGATGTTAAGAAAAAAAAAAGTAAGGGTTACATGATAAGATATTGTCATTTACCAACTCTATTATGCAATTCAGTGTTAGGATGCAAGTAATGCAAACAATGAAACCTTTCACAGAGGATTCCTGCTGAGTTTAATTGTCTGAAAGGCTTATTTCTAGCACAACTGTCTTTTCTAGGAGAGTCTTGTTTTTCAGTTTCTTCCATCTTACACATAATGGGCTGTAACATGAATGCGGTAGGTGTCTGCAGGCTGCTTTACTCCCATCACCTTTAGTGCAGCTGCCTGGTAAATAGTGCAATTCAAACTGATAACTGTCCTCTTTATGTCTGATAATCTGCCTCTGAGCCTGGTATTTGGGACCTTAAGTAGTTTTGCTCATAAATGTAATTATATTTAATGATCTGTTTCATATAAACACAATGGTGTTTCCTTTCTGTGAGTAGTCAACTGAATTTGAATGTGGACACAATAAAGGAAAGAAATGTGAGCATTGCACATTTCAAAAAATGTTCCTATCGTTGTGTATATTTTCTACTTTGGTCTAGATGTACGTTAAACACAATTTCACGATTATTAATCTCAAAGAACATAACTGTGATGCAGATTTTGATAAATGTTTCTTTGTAGTTTTTCCAACCTTTCTTCTCAATAGACTATACCCAGCACCGTATACAAAAGACGCTAAGTAAATGGTTATTAATTATTTTTAGAATGTATAAGCAAAATCAGAGTCACGAAGGGGAGAAGAAAACAAACACATACAGAGACTATGTTGCACAGTTACTGGTGACGTACTACAAGGATACTAATATAATACTAATACTCATACTGATGATATAGTAAAAGGATGGTCTTTTTAGTCTGTGTGCTCTGATGTAGCCAGAACTGGGCCATTATTTTGAAGATGATCAACTTCTTTTCTATCCAGAAATCAGTGACTTTTCTGAACTATGTGATCCAAGTAACTCTTGCCCCTGGCAAGAGTACTCCTACTTGTTTAATGAATGAACAGATGAATAGATAAATAAATGACATTTAATATCTGTGACGTCTTTTCTCCATGGATTTAAAACTGTATTTCAGGAGTGTTCAGTTCTTGTATTCAGCCCGTAACAGTGTGTCCGAAAAGGTCCCCATCCTTTCTATGTAGGAATCATCGAGACAGAAGATGAGATTAAGTGCAGAACGTGAGACTTAGTAAGATGAATACTGGGATGTCGGGAGTCTCAGGAGTAGTGGTCATAATGATGACACAGCTGTCATGTCAGGTTGAGGAAAGTCGGGAAGTCTTTGCAGAGGAGATAGAATTTGAGAGTTGAAGAATGTGTAGGAATTCGTCTGGTGAACATGAACCTCAAACATACCTTTTCTGAAAGGAAGCTCAGTTTTCTAACTAAACTTGCAGCTGCTCCCGGATTCCCTAATTCCATTCATGGACCAGTGGAATCTGGGTCTTCTTGCTTCTGCATTATACTTACTTAGACCAGGAATCTCATAAACAACTTGTGTCTTTTCCCTCCCTTCCATTTCCACTGCTACTGCCCCGGGTCAGGCCTTAGTTCCAGAATGGTGGAACTGGTGTGGCTGGTGGTCTCCTGTGATACCCCTGAGTTTGTCATCTTCCCTTCATCATCCATCCTGTACCTCACTACCTGATTCAGCAGCTTGGTACCAGTTGGGTCATTACTCTACAGGCCCCAAACCTTCCATGTCTTCTCACTACCTACCAATCTTATTCAAGCTCTTTACCCCAGTAAGAAGTCAAACCTTTTCACAGACTGACCTCAGCCTACACTTCTCAGCTCAACATTCGGTTGGGTTAAGGAGGCTCAGCCTGGGAGTGGCCTTCAGAAGTCGGGGGATTTACCCTCTCCCCACCACGTGCATGCGTCCTTTGACAACATTCCAGCTGAGTGGTCCTGCCTTATTTCTGTCCCTAGTTCTGGGAACTTTGCCGTTACACAGCTGACCTCTGTTCAGGACCGTTTCAAGCATGTGGCTGTGCTTTCCCACTTCTGCTTCTTTGTTTATACCAATGTTAAGTTGTCTTCTTTCAAGACACCTTCTCCCTTGCTGGTGTTCACCCCATCATTCAAGTCCTGGCTATCCTGCTACTTCCACTATGGAAAATGACTGTGGCAGTCAGATCATCGCACCTGAACCAAGGATTGTGCCGTGGTGACCAGGGAGGGACAAATGACCAATATAAATGGAATGATGGACTAAAGATTGAGGTGGTAGTAGAATATAGGAAAATAAAATAAGTGGCATGTAGATGTAAAGTTTTTGTTGAAGGGTGACTGTTTTATGTATGATTTATTTTTGAAAGTGTGAAGGTGATTTTGAGAATCAACTTGCCTGTGTTGGATGATTTCTGATTTCAAGATCAAATGATCGCCCTATAGTTTATAATTTTAAAACTAAGTGAAAAAGTCAACCTGCTGTAATATGACTAGTCCAAGCACAGACATGAAATCATAAGAGAGGGGAGGTCCAGTGTGAGGACCACGGGTGCCCACAGAGCAGGCATAGACAGCACCCCTAGGTCCCATCGAGAGCCCTGATCAGAGCCACCTTAGGACACCAGGAGATAGAATGGGAATGAATTCAGGTGGTGCAAACCAGGCTTCCCCACTCCATTCACTTATCTCATCGATACATTTCACAGGGAGCATCGTTGCCTCAAAAATAGCGTTACTTAACATATATGTTAGGAAACAGCCTGACAGCTAATTTATTTGGATCAGCTAACTTTGAAGTAATCAGCGTTAGGCATTTTTTTGTTTATAATGGAAGTCATGAACTGGATGAAATAACACCTTTGACTGAATCGTGTGAAAGTTGTGCTCTGTTCACTGTCCTTGGACCGTATGGGGAAGTCGTCACGTTTTATGATTTCGTTTGAGCCTGAGTTTGAACGGTGTTTTGTCCCAGTCTCACAGTAGCCTTTTATGGTTTGTACGTTCCATCTAAGGAGGCCACAGGATGAGAGAGAGGCTCTCCTAGCCTCCAGTCCTGGCCTTGCCACCAGCTGGCCAGCTGTGGAACTTTCAGGCACACCCCCATCCAACTAGTGTTTTCTGATCCTATAGAAGCATCCCTAGAGAAACATAAGGTGGGAAATTCATTAGCATCTAGGATACCTACATCAGATTTCTCAACCTGGCAGGATCGACATTTTGGACCAGCTTATTCTGTGCTTAGGGTGCAGTGCTGTGCATTGTTGGGTGTTGTAGCAGCATCCCTGACTCTACCCTAGATGCTAGAAGCAACTGCCTCCTCCAAGTTTTAACGTCTTAGAAACGTCTCCAGGCGTTGCCAGATATTTAGGGTTCAAAATCACCCTCAGCTGAAAACCACTGATCCAGATATTAGCACCAACTCCATAATCTTACTTTCATTACACTGAGCGGCCAGCTCCTTTGTGGAGGACACCTGCTCAGTGCATCACCTCGCGATCGCTTTAGCGCGCTTCCTAAGTTTATCTTATTAGAGAGACTTTAACAAGAATCCTGAAACTAAAATCCACACGTTTATAATTCCTTCAGTGAGTGGATTGCATGTAACGCGTGATGGAGAATTAATTATTCTTTATTCATTTTACACATTTTCTGTGTGTATTGAGCAAATGCTGCCAGTTTTTTCCCCTTTTTAAAAGTCTGGCCGCAGACACTAGTCTTCATCTTCCTACGACTGATTTTTCTGGGGGGAGGAGAGGGACAGGAGTGACACCAGCTGGTGAATGCAGAATTAATTACAGATTGTTTCCCTCAAAAAAAGACACACATGGATTACCAACCTCTGATGATGTGGGCAGCTGTTCCTGCCCTTTTAAGATTACCAGTAACTGAACGGATACTTTATTCTCTTTCTCCGAAGCGTATGTTGCAATTTGGGGGGATTTGGACACTGGAAGCTTTGTTGCAGATGCCACATCTAATGAAAATTTTAAACTGTACATGCAATTGCCTCGGAAACCCACTCTAAAATTTATTAATTCCTAACATTTTGGGAGTGCTTGAATTTCTGCTCAATACAAACGTATAAATATATTTCAAAAAAATACTGGATTAGTATTGAAGCATCTATGTCTTAAAAGTAGAAAATTTTCAGATAGATGAAGTATGATCTTTCCATTTATATTGGATTTGAAGAAGAGTGATCTCAATAATATCTAAGTGACCCTTAACATGTGTTGTGTTCATGGCAACATTTTTGGGGGAGACGTTTCCCCCCTCCAAATGCTGATCGCTTGCTTAATGGTTTAATTGCATTGAAGTAGAGTGTTTCAAAAAATGCAGATGGTTAAAATAAACAGGATCTTTGCTAAACTTATATTACTATATTAATAAATCTTATAAATGAAATTATTTTAACTTAAGTTGTATAGTTGAAAGGAAGGATACTATAGTCTTGAAAATGTAATCCACCTACCATTTCCAGTTTTTCGCTTCCCGTTTACTCCTCAATGCACCAAATTTGAATTTTGGTCAGTGTTTCATTAACTGGTCCATTGGACATTCCTGTGAATGTTCTATTTCACTTCTGCCTGCCTTCCCTAGTCACCATGCTGCTAATTTCTACTGTTAACATTCCCTCTAATATTTCACTTCTTTCATGAGGAAGCAATATAGTGTCAGGGTTAAAAGCACGAACTTACTGTCAAACTGCCTGGATTCAAATCTTCCTTCTGCAACAGGCTGGTCTCAGAAAAAGCCATTACAAGGTGTCGTCTTGTTCTCTCACTGACAATTAAGGTCAAGTTATTAAATTTGGATGGGGTGACAAAATATTGTGAGATCACAGATGGTGAGTTAGTTATCATGAGGTTGGGGAATAAAATCAACCTTCTATGCCAAAATGGCTCATAACTTTAAGTGAACAAGTACAGCTTTCAAAGGCAAATGTCTAACAAATATAGCTTCTTATAACAAGCAACCAGAAATACAGTCCTTGGAACTTTAAAACTATCTAAACCTATTTTTCAGTATCTATGGGAAAACTGTTTTTCCCATTACAAACAAACTGAGTTTCTTTAGAAATTCAAGTTTTCGATAGCAAGTGACAGATTAAGTGTAGAGTCAACTTGAGTTTAACCAGCAAGTAAATTTTGACAACATTTTTCTTATTTTTCAATAAGCTGTAATAGATAATGTGTGCTTTGTTTCATCAAATTTCCTGTATCAATATTCTCTCAATTCTTTTAATGCTTCCTTTCGAAACTATTAATTAAGGCCTGTAGCCTCTGGCTTCAGTTATAGTTTAGAGTAAACACCAAATCAAAGAATATGGGGCTTAAGTTTTCCATTTACACACTCACTAGAGAGATCATTTAGTACAGATTCCTGCAGGAGCTCAAAATTGTTTGGCAACTTGAATTATACTGTATATGAGTCATCAATCTAGGTAGCCTGGCTGCTCTAACATCTACGTGATAATAGTCTATGTCACAGAAAGGATTCTTTGAACAGGAGAGGGCAGTTTCACTACTTATTCATTTCATTTGTAAGGATTATTAACATAGGAATCAGTTCAGTAATAATCCTGTTTGCTTTGTCCGCTTTATTTAAAAACAATTTTTTTTCAGTCGGTTTTTCTAAAATCTTTGTGTTAACAAGTGCGCCAGTGAAAAGATTCTTTGAAACTGAGGGTGTTGGTTTTCCTAATTATTCATGGACTTCCAAAATATGCTCCTTGTTTTATGATTTCCTCGTATTCCATGTGTCTCTAGAGTAAACACCTCACTACAGTGACAGTCTACTCCTTGGGAACTGAGTCCATTACAGTTTTTAAAAAATTTATTTTATTTTTGGCTGCGTTGGGTCTTCGTTGCTGCACGTGGGCTTTCTCTAGTTGCGGCGAGCGGGCGCTACTCTTCGTTGTGGTGCGCAGGCTTCTCACTGCGGTGGCTTCTCTTGTTGCGGAGCGTGGGCTCTAGGTGCGCGGGCTTCAGTAGTTGTGGCACATAGGCTCAGTAGTTGTGGCTCGCGGGCTCAATAGTTGTGGTGCACGGGCTTAGTTGCTCCGCGGCATGTGGGATCTTCCTGGACCAGGGATCGAACCCGTGTCCCCTGCATTGGCAGGCGGATTCTTAACCACTGCACCACCAGGGAGGCCCCAAAACAAAAGATTCAAAAGAGTGTTTGGTCTCAAAAGGACAGGTCCAACTGGAAGGAGTAGGTTGAAATTGCAAGGTAAAGAGGACCTAATTTAGAAAGTGAGGTCCCTGGAAAAATGGAAGATATAGGATTCAGAGCAGCAGAGGCCAGGACCATCGGCCTATGATTGGTGGAGAGATTCTTGCTTCATTATAAATGGAAGGAGAAAGAAGAAGAAAAAGAAGGTGCAGGTTGGTTTACAGATTTGTTGGTGGAAAGGTGAGGGGATTCCCATCTGATGCTTCCATTTTCCTTTTTTTTTTTGCGGTACGCAGGCCTCTCACTGTTGTGGCCTCTCCCGTTGCAGAGCACAGGCTCCGGACGCGCAGGCTCAGCGGCGCCACGTGCAGATCCCAGCGCCCCGTGGCATGTGGGATCTTCCCGGACCGGGGCACGAACCCGTGTCCCCTGCATCAGCAGGCGGACTCTCAACCACTAGCCACCAGGGAAGCCCCATTTTCCTCTTAAATGATGAAGCATGGTTATCCGGTGAAAGTGATTGGGTATGCTGGTGAGGGGGACCCAAGGTTTGCAATGGAGGGGGCTTCCATAGATATGAGCAACTTATACAGTAAGAAATTTGGCCTGGACCAAAGAAAAGTCTGGTCTTTTTCCTGACTCCTGGGATGTAACCATTAAACCCTTGGAATTGCCTAAAAGATTGTGGTGTCTTGGTTTTAATGTCTTCGGTGGCCCCATGAGCCAGACCTGACGGTTTATGCTACTGAATGACCACAGTGGGACTCGCCACACCACACAGACCCTGGGTGGGGACTGGCCATGCCAGAGAGACCGCCGTTTGGTTTGTGCTAGGGGCTTTGGGGATTAGTTCACCTAGAGACGGAGTTCAACCAGATGGGCAATAAGGTATCGATAGTGCCTTTGCAACGAAGCCTCAGTGAAACTCTGGACACCGAAGTTTGGGTGAACTTCCTGGGTTCTCCTCATGTACTTCTTATGTGTTGCACGTGGATTCTGGCCATGTAAGGTGTCCCCGAGGATGGTGGAAGCTTGTATGAGAATCCTCCCAGGCTCTGCTCTGTGCACCTCTTCTCTTGGGCGGTTCTTATCTGTATGCTTTCCTTGTAATAAATGTAACCATGAGTATAACATGTTTTAGTGGGTTCTGTGAGTCCCTCTAATGAATTGTCAAACCTGGCGAGGTGGTCCCGAGATCATCCTGGAGCAGGACCCTCATCTGGTGGGTCCCCATCGTCCAAGATGGTGGCTGCAGCTCCAGCGATCAGTCTTGCATTTCAGCTGTCCAGAGGGAGGCAAGCCGGGCAGAAGGCTACCTCCTGAAAATGGTATTCATCATTTTCTCTTACATCCCAATGGGTGGAATTTAGTCCGGAATTTCACCTAGCCACAAAAGACAGTGGGACGGACAGTCTTTGTTCTAGGTGGCCATGTAGCAAGCCAGTACCGTATTCCAGAGTTGAATTACTTCACCAGAGTTTCGGTTTTTGAAGACCAGAGCTGTGCCTTATTCTTTTTTTCTGTACATCCAGTGGTTCCCAGCAAAACACTGAGCACACTTCAGGATTTTACGTGATGCTGGATTAATGGTTTGATTTGCCTTGATACCCTCTCTGTAGAACATTTGCAGTAAGAACCTTTTTAGAGATGTCAAGCAAGTACAGCAAAGCCTCACTTTTGTGGAACTCTGTGTGTTTACCACGTGTGTGTGTGTGTGTGTGTGTGTGTGTGTGTACCTTTGTTGAGTGCAAGAACATTGCTAGACTCAGCAATTTACAAGAACCAATGGCATCAGAATATACGGTGTAGGCCGAGTGAGAGAAGCTATTGATTAATTCCCTAGTGATTTCCCTCCGTTTTGCCGCAACTGGGTCAATCCAAGAAACCATTTGTCTTACTGTAACCTCTCTGGGATCAGTAATCAAAAGATTACAGCTGCCTTGTTATAGCTTAGAGATTTAGTTTTGCAGCTACCACACTGGACTTTCATAGCAGGAGGAGTTTATTAAATTACTGAAGCTGAGGAGGAGAAGAATTCGAAAATCGGCCTTCAAGAGACAGCAAACACCTGAGAATATAAAACGAGTGGAATCCTTTTGTTTCTTGAAGCTTCATCCCATGGATTCTGGAGTCAGATTAGGGTTTGAATCTCCACAGTAACAATAACAGACTGGGCAACGTTGGTCCCACAGTCTCTCTCTGTCTTGATTTTCTCATCCACATATGGGGCCAATGAATGTATTATTCAGAGCCTTATTAATAATGAAAATCCGAGCTACAAAATCGGTTAAGTTAACTACTTGGTAATAATTTTGGAGGAGGAGTTAATGAAGGCAAACTGAAAACTTGGAACATGCACTCGATTTTGTAACTTTCACACGTCTGATTTTCACTTTTTCTGTTATATTTATCAATAATTCAGTGCCGCAGTGAACACTTATAAAACTTAAGGAAGTAAGAAATTTTAAAAATCTAAACCTTTCATTTGGATGATAAAGGTACAGAGTGGTTGGGTGGAGTGGAATCCCAAGTAAATTTAACCGCAAGTCCATCATCACAAATAGCATGTTGACATTCCTGGGACTTCTGATGTTAACTCTTATGCCCTTCCTCTTTCTAATGGCTCAAAATGTCATTGTATATGGGAGATAATTTAGTCCATGAAGGTAGATAGAATAATATTGATAGTGTCATAGAGAAAAGGGCCAAGATAGGATCAGAAGAAATAATAATATTTTAAGAGTAGAAAGAATAAAAACAAATCTATAAAGTAGAGGAGAATTAGTCAAGAATTTAGAAAGAAAACCAGGAAAGTATAGTGTTGTGGGAAGAAAGATCAGTGTTAAAATTGGCAAATCATCCTTGGTGAGAAGTGAGCGGAATCCTTTACTTTGCCAATTAATTCCTTCCTGGTGTTTGGCATGAGAAATGTCATTGGTGGTAGGTGTAGTTGTGGGGTGGAGGCAGACAGAGCTGGAATTCAGTGGGTGGACGAGTGACCATTGGGGTGATCAAGGGGACACAGCACGTAGGGATAAGTCCTCAAGGAAGGCCTCAAAGGGAAGCAAGTGTCAGGAGCTAGAGGACAGTAAGGGTGACATTTTCCATGGGATCCTATCACTCTGGGTCTACGAATTGGCGAGGTCCTGTCAGGCTTGATTCCTGTTGGTGCACTTGCCTCTGTCCAGCTCCATCAAAGGTGTGAAAGGATAGTTGCTGCCTCTTATTTATCCTTTTATCCCTAGAGCTGAGCACAGTGGCTAGAACACTCAAAATCTCTCTGTGGAAGGAATAAGAAGGTCTCACATGACACTTCAATATAAAGCTGGTTTTTGAGCCATCCCAGGAGCCAGTCCCAAGCTTGGATGTGGTCCCTGGTGTCTGTAAGAATATTTGATCTAAATTCCAACAAGAATGGACATTCGTTTTAAATGTTCATTTTTTCGGTTCTTTCAACTGGAAAGGACATGCCATCAAGTCCTGACTCATGCCCCTCTGTGCCCCTCTGTCTTCACGCTGGTGTTTTCCCAGCCTACGTGTATCACCTACAGCTTTCCTGCTACATGACCAGATTAAAAAGTATTATACACTATGCTGAGGTGTCATTTATCAGAAAAATGGCTTTTCAGTATTCCACATTCTGTACTTCAGTTAAGAGGAATGGATTTCATCAGTGTTTGCCGAAGACTCTCTTTCTAAGAAAATATCCTTCTTGACGTTAGTAATTTAAATGATGCACAGACAAATAATATTCATTAACTGTTTTGCAGAAGAGCAAGCTCTTTTATAGGCTAAGTCCTCACCGACGCACATTGCAAAGGAGAACAGACCCCCATTTCCCTGGTGTTGGTCAAACAGCAATCTGCTTGGATCCTTCTTTCAGTTCTCAGTTCTGAGTGAGCCGGCAATTGTATCCCTTGAGCAAATGAACGATGAATGAACTAAAATGCATATTAAGCATCATGGTTTATCCAGGAAACCAGGACAAGGAACTGAGAATTGATGATCTGTCTCCCCGCGGGTCAAATAACTTCTGATCCATCAAATAGTGAATGAAATGCTGTGGTTAAGAAGGAGTATTATGGTGGTTACGTGCAGACGTTTCTTACATTGAAAAATGGGTTTATTAATGGCCTGCTTAAAAAGAAAGTTCTAATCTGCGATTCTGGTACCATATTTAATTAACTAGTCAGCCGCTGAAGATCCATGAAGCTCAGATCTAGAAGTGAGTGATAATCAATTCTGGGTTTTGCTCTGTCCACGGCTAAGGAGATGGTTGCAGACCTCAGCAGGCTCAGTCCAAAGAGTAGATCAATATTTTATTTTGTCTTTTGTCACTGGCCATGTAGGGGGAGGAAATACACAAGTATTCTCCTTGCTTTTTTTTTGCTTTACACTTGAATAATTTTCAAGGAGGTGTAGGGCTGGAAAAAGAGGATTAGATCATTTGTGTCATTGTAAGATGATAGCTCCATGCCAAGAAGATGCAGCCAGTGTTTATCACTAAAATTCAGATTAATAGCACTGTGACAGGGGAAGTATATATCATCAACAGAAACTTCTTAAGAAAAAGATTCAAAAGTTTAGGAACAATGATCAGCTTGTTTTCTGTATGTATAGGACTAGCTTCATCCCTTTTCTGATACAACTCTTGAATTAGATTCTACATAAACGAGACTGTAATAAAGGACACAGGTGGGAAAATCTTTGATGCCGTCTTCATGTATTCACAGTCATGTAATGGTCAACATGAATGGCAGAAATGCCAAGGGATTTGCGATGTAAATTTGGATTGCCTGTTTTTGTGGATTTTACTCTGTGGCAAAGCCAGTATTTTGAAGAACGATTAAATAACAGTAACTCGTGTGTAAAATGAGCATATTGGAAAACTTTCCTCTTGTCCATTTGGAAGAAGCCTTTATTTTACTAACAATGGTGCCTGAAGATGTCATCCAAAAGAAATGAGCTCGGCATGACCAAGAAACACCTTGACAGACCGTAGTCTATATTATAACTGACAGCTCCTCCCCACAAGAAAGAAATTATTTATAATTTGTATGAGTCTAAACAGTTATGTTCAAACCTCAGTTCTATTAAAGGCTAGGGAATTGGAGCTTTTTTTTTTTTTTGCCACTCACATAAAAGAGACATATAATAATTTTTGTGTTGCAGTAAAACTTCTTTAGTTAGGAGTATACCGTTCCCGTTTCTTCACCTATTTCTATATTCATCTTAACAGGAAAGTTGTAAAGAGTCTGTTTCCAAAGAGCCGCTCTTAGAAAGTAAAATGAAATGGCTTAGTTGGATCAGAAGTATATAAAGCTTTGTGTTGTTCCAGAAGCAGAACTATTGTAAGAAAGCAGCCTCCAAGTCAGTTAGCCACGGAGGAGAAAGTTCTGTATAACAAAATTAAGCAAAATGTTAATCTTCCACAAGTTAAAAATAATAAAGCTTATTTGTATTATTCAAAATACACATGGTAAGTGGAAATTTGAAGATTAGGAGAAATTTTAGGTGAGACACATACGGAGATAGAGGGTATGTTTTTTTCATTTGAGATCAGCTGGGACTTTACTTGCCAAGAAGACCACAGGATTTCCAAAGGAGAATTGGCATTATTGAATGCTTGTAACTGGAAATTCCTCAGCACCCTCAGATGACTCCTTACCACTGGCTATTTTCCACAGGATAATTCAAATCAAAATTGGGAAACTGAAGTAAAAATTCACACAGGTCCTTTAAGTGACTTTAAAGATCTCTGCTGTGTATATTGATTCATTATACATATTTACATATATATTTGTGTCAATATTAAAATGAATACAGGCATATACACAGTATTCTACAAAGAATGCATTTTTTATGCATTGTAATATTCAATAGATAATCGATTTAGCTACTAGGCTATTTTGTTCCATACTTTTTATTTTATGCTTTAAAGGTCATGGATTCAACATTTTCTTTCATCTTCCTTTTCAGCATTTTATCATGAAAAAAATTCCAACAAACATTAAAATAGAGTTAATAGTATAATAAATCTTCTGATACTCTAGATTCAACAATTAATATTTATTTCTTAATAAGAAAGCTATTGGGGTTTTGGGTTCCATGACTTTCTTCAGTGCCTGAAATCCTGTAATATTCCTTGAGATGGGTTACATATACAGATTTATCCTTGGGATAAGTCTTCATTTTAAAACCTTATCTACAAATTCCCAGAAAGTAGTAAACAGAGTGAAGTTTATATAAATGTTACTACTGATATTTTGACAAGATATAGGAATATTTCCCATCATAGTATTAAAGAGAAAATTGATTATTTCAGATTATTTTTAAATAATATCAAAAAATTTAATAATATCTTGAGAAAGAGTTTTCTATGACTGGAGTAAATGTGTGAATTGGGGAAAATTATGAAGTTCATCTGGATTTTATGTCTTTATTAATTTTTAAATAAGCCATTAGTTGTTCAGTTAAGGTTTTATGTAACAGATGTGGTGTTTTCTTTACGATACATTAACACGTATCGTAAAGATGGTTGTGGACAGATAAAACATTGTTTTGTCTTCTACCCCAGAAATCAGATGTTTGATTTCATCCTAAAATATCATGCTTACTTGTTTTAATAAAAAGCATTTTTCAGTATCAAATATCACAAGCTTCTCTTTACAGGAAACATCAAATGAATATTTGGTAAAGATAAGCAAATTCATTATTAAAAGAATAAAATAAAGAATGATTCCTCAGAAAGGTTTGTTTGACGAAGGAGAAGTCTTCAAGTGTTTAAGGTTTAATTATCATAATCTATGTTTATTGTGATTGTAAAATGCATAAAATACCCAGTAAACAGTTTCAGCATATTCTAAGGTTAATATACTTTTATAAAATAAGATCTTATTTGAGCAAAATAGAATCCCGGATTCTCTTCTTTGACCAAAGTAAAGGTACCAGGCACATTGTTTGCTGTTGGTTAATGCTTTTTATCACAAAAGAGAATGATACCTTCCTTAGTTTTTGGTTTTTTTACAACCCATGCTATACAATATTAGGTTTCAATGGTTTGTAGGCACTTGTGTGTATTAATATGTTTAAATTAAAATTCCAATTTGTGATCGAATTTATTGCAGGAAGCATGCAGAAGTGAGTTCTTACCCTCAGTGGGTCTTCCTTTGGGCACAAGTCTTCAGAAATTTTCCAGTCATCTTAAACCTTAGCTATTAGATGAGAATACAAGGACTTGCTGGGTCATATTTTAGATAAAGCAGCAGTGGAACAGGAACAGAGTTTGGTGTCCACCTTGGGCCAGTACCTGGCAGCAAGCAAGACCTTGACACGTGGGGTCAGGACCGAGTCTGGGTTCCGGTTTTGCCTCCTTCCCTGTGCTTGGCCATCTTAGTTTTTGTGAAATAGAGGCATCTACCTCACAGTTTCCTGGGGACCCCATGTGAAAATCTGTGGACAGTGTCTGCCACATAATAATCTTTCAGTTTATGCCCTAGTCACTGACGGAGAAGGCTGCCGTGATGTTGAGATTGGGCCCTTGACCGTCGTGATACGATTTCCTTCTAGCTGTGCTGTGCCCGCATTGCTCTGCGTGAGCCCAGAACCGCTTGATGACAAGACACCCAGGCCTGACTGTGTTCTGTGTGTGAAAATGGCGGTACAGACAAAAGTGAGGTCAGGGGTCGCCTAGACGCGGCCTGGAGTAGCGGCATTTGGATGACAGTTCTAGGGGAGGCAGAGGTCACTGCTGGCCAGAAGCCCTTTGGGCTGCATCTGGAGCACCTAGTTCCCAGCGGGCGGCTGTCCATCTTCTATTCTGGTGTCTCGTTTTAAGAAAACTGAAACTGCCCACTTGGGGGGGACTGTTCTCAAAATAGGCTTTTCTAAAGGGCATTTAGTTTTAGTGTATTTAAAACAACATCAAGAAGACCTTGTAAAGTGTATAAATTGGTAGTGTAATATCAGATTTATCTTAGATCTCTCTCTCTCTCTCTGTCACACACACACACACACACACACACACACACACACACACACACACACACACACACACACACACACACACACACACACACACACACGGTCCCAAATGTAGCTTATTATAAAGCTTGCGGGCACTTACCAGTGCTAAATGTTTACTTCCCTCATTTGCTTTCTGAATGCTTAGCAGAGATAATCCTCACTGCCAGAGCATTTGACTGATATCTGAGACCCACAGAGCTTAATGGTACAAGATGTCAGAGTCTGTGTTTCTCCCATTAAAATACCAGTACAATACAGACCCCTCGATGGAGGTGGGAACTTGTGTTTCCACTTCTCATCTCGTTTGTATTTTTCAGTATAATCAAAATGATAGACTTTTGTGTTTGTGGTACCCATTTCAAAGCTGATTTTCCAATCACTCAAGAGAATTCACGTGAGGTTGGTAACTGGTAACCATATCCTCGTCCAGAATAAAGGCAGAGAGCAGATATAAGAGCTGGTTCAGAATCCCTTAGTGCGCATATGTCAGGGCTCAGAACAAAATTCAGGACTGTTGAACAGAAGGCCACTGTCAACTCACCTGTGTCTACAAGCAGCAGTGTCCATAATGCTTAACTATTGGCTCTTTCTGGGGGGAGAGGGGACACTAATAGTAGCATTTCCCAGCTTCTGAGGTACTCATAGTCCTACCATGGCTAGTTTCGAGCTACTGACATGATGTCACTGAACACGGAGTTGGGAAGAGTTACACACCTCTTTGGATATTCAGTCAGTGACTCATTGGATCTTTATTAGGTTATTCCCAAGAGCAACACAATGCACTACAGCAGTTAGGAAGACGCAGAACATACACACACAGTATCTGTCATCCAAGAGCTTACAATAAAATTGGTAAATGGACGCATAAAAGGTGCACCATGACACCATTAGGCATTGGTTGTCCAAGAGTTGCCATACAAATGCCAAGGTGGGTCAGGTCATTCAGGGCTGGATGAGCAGGGCTTTGGCTAATAGAATTTAAACGAGTGGACCTCTCCAGTGTGCAGACTGAGTCACGAGGGCAGTTCCTATCCTCTGTTTCTAACGTGGATCATTCTTTGAGCTTGTCACCATCCCTTCTAGTTTCAGATACCACTTCATTTATACTTTCTGAGAGAGAGCGTGGTTTTGAGGAAGGAGCGCTGAGTCATCAAAAAGTCTAGGTTAAAAACTGATTCATTACTTTCAAATAGAAGGTGTTGGGCAGGTCCCTAAATGTCTTCACTGATCTGAGCCCAAGTTGTCTTCATATTTGAAATATACAAGGTAGTCTTTTAAAAAAAAATCTTGGTTTTCTTTTTTGCAAGCTTGTTTTGAGGGAAAATGATATATTCAAAGGATAAAAATAAGTTTAGAAGTGTCCCTGCTGCTGCAACATAGGAAGATGGTATAAAGATGGTGATTATGATGTCGGTGATAGCATGGTGGTGTTGATAATTAAGGCAGTGGCAGTGATGATGATGATGACGGGGATGATGATGGGGATGACGGTGATGGGGATCTTAATAAATACCCTCACTCTGGCTGCCCACTTCAGTCTTTCAGATTCAAAATTAGCAAGTAGAGTTTCTTGTGAATTCATTAATTATTGTAACTAGTTGCACTAGTATAGATTAGTAAAATAAAATGGTCAAGGAATTCCAATGCATGCATTTCTCCTGGTGCTCAGTTACCAAGGTCCTGTTCTCCATTTTTTGGGAGGAAGCTCTGGTGGCATCAGGCCAACTGCAGTTTAATTTCATATAGAACTTGGAGATTCACCAACTTAGTGTACTTCTGTCTGTTCTTTGCCTTGGCCATCACTGGTGTGTTAAAATACTCTTGTAGGATGAAAAAGAAAGAAAAGGGAATTATCAGAAAAGAGATTCCATTCTATACAAAAAAGTACGTTTTGTAGGAAAGAAAAGTTATCGAATATTTACATATAACTTGTTCCTACCATTCCTAATATGGTTTCATGCCTGACACAAGAAATACTAAATAAACAGAATGTGGTTGAGAGACTAAGGTGCAGAAGGATGGTATTTAATGTCTGTAGTAAGTTTATGTCTATAAAGAGCTACACATGTCTTTCTTACCAAATAAGAACTTTGGTTATACTTTTTATGCAATGATTACACTTTATTTTCATTCCCTAGCACAATCTCATTTAAAAATTGTAGGTAACTACAATTTTGAAAATCTACCTTTTTTCATTAGAAACTTTTTTTTTAAATTATAGGTGATACATATTTTTAAAATTTTATTTATTTATTTATGGCTGTGTTGCGTCTTTGTTTCTGTGCGAGGGCTTTCTCCAGCTGCGGTGAGTGGGGGCCACTCTTCATCTCGGTGCGTGGGCCTCTCACTATCGCGACCTCTCTTGTTGCGGAGCACAGGCTCCAGATGCGCAGGCTCAGCAGTTGTGGCTCATGGGCCTAGCTGCTCCGCGGCATGTGGGATCTTCCCGGACCGGGGCACGAACCCGTGTCCCCTGCATTGGCAGGCAGACCCTCAACCACTGCGCCACCAGGGAAGCCCTCAGAAACTTTTAAAAGACTAAATTATATCCTTGTTACTTCCACAAGTGATGCCAGTTTCTGTTGGAGATGTGTGTACCTGGTGTCGCTGTGTGTGTGAGCTTGTGTGTGTATGAGTGTGTGTGTGCGTGCACACACTTACATACAGGCACTGTATCAACAATGATTCATTTCATTTGGGGGAGAATGGTAAAGAGGTAATCAATCAGAATCATTGACTGATACATCACAACAGTACTTCCAACGCCAAGTACACCCTATAATAGAAATCAGGTTTTAAATGCTTGCTTTTGTTGGCTAGGAATGGCTCAGAATATCTGTCTTCTTTCTTGCAAAGATTAAATGATAAGGTATGATGATTACTTACTGGTTCCAATTTATTTGCTGTCAGCTGGTTTTTGTTTGGTCAGATTTTATATTCTCCTCACGCAAATTTCCAGCCTTGCTGGGAAAGTCAGAGCTGTTTTGAGAAACTAATATTGCCTATTAGTAAATTCTGATATGTGTTTCTGGGATCAAATCAACCAAGAGTTCTATAGATATTAACAAGAAATTAAATATTACTTATTTTAATTATGAATTTTAGCTCATCTACTTACCTTAAAAACATTTAGCATGCCAAAAAAATCATTTCTCTTGGCCTGGAAGACCTCAGCATGAAAAGTTTCTTTATTTATATTTTGAGGAATAAGATAACTCATGGTCAATTATATTTTACGTAATATAATCTTTAGTATAATAGTATTTTATCTTATGTAATTTATAGTATATAAGTAAGCCTATAATTTTATGCTTTTTAAAATGCTATTTCAGTGTTATAGAGGATTTACAATACTAAAATTCCTGAAACAATGGTGTACACTTCCACTAGTTCAAGTTTACTTTTATGTCTGTCGGGAGTGTGTTTGCAACTTTCCTCACGTAGATTTTGGTAATGTATTGTTATGTGTATATACACATACTCGTTTACACCTTTGTGAAAACTTTTTTTTCCAAAAACAATGGAGCATAGTACATTTGTTTATCATCTGTTTCCATAAAAAAATTATGTTCTGAGGAGAGAATTTGTTAGTTTTGTTCACCGTTGGATCTCCAGTGCCATTAATGGTACGGGGCACATAATAAACACTGAAAATATACATTACTTAATTAACTAATTAATTAATTGAAGTATAGTGTCTGTACAGTATTATATGTTACAGGTGTACAATATAGTGATTCACAATTTTTAAAGTTTACACTCTTATTTATAGTTATTATAAAATATTGGCTATATTCCCCTTATTGTACAATATATCCTTATAGCTTATATCAAAACACACTTGAATAAATGAAAGATAGGCAAGCTTCTTCCCTTTCCCGAACCGTTCTCCTCCCAAACACGTCTCTGCTTTCACACAAGGTCTTAGATGTTTTCATGATTGGTCTTTATTTATATTTAAGTTTATTATAATTGTCCCTGAGCAAATAAGTTCTAGAGCAGAAATTGCAGACTGGGGACTCATGGAGAATTTAGCAGACATCTTTGTTCCTCCCTGAACAAGTTTTAATAAGTCTCTTTTCAGTTGGGTGGTGCCCACAGGAACCCTGAGGTTTTGCCTTGCTTCCTGCGCCAGGACTCCCCACTCCTCACAGGCCCGGGCCTTCCTGCATACAAGCTCCCAAAGCCACAGGCTCTACTCTCCTTTGACCCTTCACCAGGATTCTTTTCCTAATCATTCTTCCCTTCTGGCCTTAGAAGGTATTTGCCCTTTCTGTCTGGATCCAGTGAATTTTCTGCATGCACAAGACAGAGAAAAACTGGCCTATATTAAGAGCTTACTAGGGGTCAGACAATCCTTGTAATATTATCTCATTTAATTCTCACAGTAACCCAGTAGGTCAGGATGTATTGTCTAAAACAACAACAAAACCAAACAAAACCCAGATCCATAAGTTTCTTATGCTCTGTAGTAGCTGTAGCTTAATAATTTAACTGAATGCAGTCATTTTATTACTTATGAAATTAGTGGGGTTTTCAGCCTCTGAAAACCTTGTAAATTAATTTTTGAATATTATTTATTGACTCAAAACCATGTATTTCTTGTGTCTCTTTTTATTCTCAGAACCCTGTTTAATTCTCTCTGCACTAAACGCACTCAATGAAGAATTGCTGGGGCTTATTCTGTGATAAAAGAGGCAGATGTGTGAAGCATTTTAATTCTCAAAAGGCAGTAAATTATGATAAATATGTGGGTCACATCATGGGTGAATTTGTCCATACATATGTCCCCATGTCTCCTCCCTCTTGCATCTCCCTCCCACCCTCCCTATCCCACCCCTCTAGGTGGTCACAAAGCTGGAGGGCACTATTCCCGAGGACAGGAATTTGAGGAGTGTTTCGGCTGTTAGATTGCCATATGTGGTAGGCAGAACAGTGCTCCTCCAAAGATTTCCACATTCAAATCCCCAGAACCTGTGAATATGTTACCTTACATGGCAAAGGGACTTGGCATAAATGATTAAATGAAGAATTTTGAGCTGGGCAGATTATTTTAGATTATCCCAATGTAATCCTGAAGGTCCTTATAAGAGGAAGGCAGCAGTGTCAGAGAGAGAGAGATTAGAAGATACCACACTGCTGGCTTTGGAGATGGAAGAAGGCCCAGAAATCAAAAAATGCAGGCAGGACTTCCCTGGTGGCGCAGTGATTGAGAGTCCGCCTGCCGATGCAGGGGACACAGGTTCATGCCCCGGTCCGGGAAGATCCCACGTGCCGCGGAGCGGCTGGGCCCGTGAGCCGTGGCCGCTGAGCCTGTGCGTCCGGAGCCTGTGCTCTGCGGCGGGAGAGGCCACAGCAGTGAGAGGCCTGCGTACCGCAAAAAAAAAAATAAATAAATAAAATGCAGGCAGCCTCTAGAAGCTGGAAGAGGCAAGGGAACAGACTTTCCTCTGTGTCCTCCAGAGTGACCACAGCACTACTGACACTTGGAGTTTTTCCCAGTGAAAGCCACTTTGGCCTTCTGAAATACAGAACTATAAAATAATAAGTTTGTGTTGTTTTGCATCATTACATTTGTAATATTTTGTTACAGTAACAGTGAGAAACCAATACAAAATATATAGAGGAGAGAGTTTGTAAATATTTGATGTGGAAGTAAATGAATGATGGCATGGAGCTTATGATGGACATATTAGATTTCATATCAAGTGCATAAGAGGAGGTCAGTCCTTGCTTAGGGGATAGAAAGAAGAAGATATTAGTGGGGTGGTGTGAGTGAGGAACAGAGAAAGAAGACTGATGCTGGTAGGTATCTGAGACTGGAGACTTCCAGAATATTGAAAGAATGGAAATAATATTAAAATGACAAAAAAACCCTTCCACTACACTAGGAGACATAACAAAGTGATTAAAGGTTAAAAAACTTTAGGACGTGGAGCAACAGGAACTCTCCTTCACTGCTGGTGGGAACGCAGAAAGGTGCGGCCACTTCCGGAGACAGTTTAGCATTTATTACAAAACTAAACATCCTCTTGCCATACGATCCAGCAGTTGCCCTCCTTGGTGCCCCAAAGAAGTTAAACACGTATGTCCACACAAAAACCTGCGTACAGATATTTACAGTAGCCTTATAATCACCAAAACTTGAAAGCCACCAAGATGTCCTTCAGTAGCTAAGTGGAGAAATAAACTGTGGTCCATCCAGATCATGGAATATTATTTAGCTCTAAAAAGAAATGAGCTACCAATTCATGAAAAGACATGGAGGAACTTTGAATGCATGTTATTAAGTGAAAGAAGCCAATTTGGAAAGGTCACGTACTGCATGATTTCAATTATATGACAGTCTAGGAAAGGCCAAACTATGGAGACAGTAAAAAGTTCCGTGGTTGCTAAGAGTTGGGGGTGGGTACGAATAGGCAGATCAAGGAGAATTTTTAGGCCAGTGAAAATACTCTGTGTGAAACTATAGTGGTGGATAAGCATGGATAAACATCATTACACATTTGTCCAAACCCATAGAACGTATAACACCAAGAGTGAACTGTAACGTAAACTATGGACTTTGGGTGATTATGATGTATCAGCACAGGTTCATCCATTGTGACAAATGCCCCCCTCCTGATAACGAGGAGGTGCTATGCATTGTGAGAGCAGTGGGGTCATGGGTGATCTCTGTAGCTCCCCCTCACATTTACTGTGAACCTAAAGCTGCTCTGTGGGAACTCCCTGGCGGTCCAGTGGTTAGGACTCTGTGTTTTCACTGCTGAGGCCCTGGGTTCAATCCCTGGTCAGGGAACTAGGATCCCACAAGTCACAGGGTGCAGCGAAAAATAAACAAACAAACAAACAAATAAATAAATAAAGCTGCTCTAAAAATCTAGAGTCTTCATTTAAAAACAAAAAGTAAGAAATCTGACTTGAAGTAAAAGCTAGTTCTGGAAATGGTGTAAAGCAGGAGCAACAACCCTGAGCCCACGTTGCTTGCAGGAACTTTGGTGCAGACTCTCTGGTCCCTCCCTGGGCAAGAGACTTTGAATTTCTGTCTTTGACGGTCTCCCATGAGATTGGAACTGAATCCAGCTCTGTTTCGTGTCCATCTCTCTGATGGGGCCAGTTGGCTGGCAGACCGTGTCACTGTCTTTGTGCAGCCCCGGCCTACACTGCCGATGGGCAAGCAGTGGAGCATGTGAGCCGTGGGGAGAGACAGGCGACCTCAGGGACGGTTCAGCCACTGGCGACACCATGCCTCCCCCGTCTGCTGTTTGACAGAGATGCTAGGGGTGCCTCTTCCAGTGGCGTCAGCCTGTTGGCAGCTGTGCACAAGAGTCTTGGAAAGAACAAAAGTCTTTGCAGTTGCCTGTTAGTCCAGCTCCACTGTGCCTTTGAGCTTTTAACTCAAATATAACCTGTGGGCAAAGACACAGAGCACGTACGCTCGAGCGATGTCCGAAAATTATCCTCCAGCTGATGCTGACACTTTACTTAGACTTAACACCTTGGACCTGAATGTGGAGTTTTGAGTTCTTTAACGAAAGTATAAAAAGAGTTTTCCTCTCACCTGCCTAGAGTACAAACAAAATGTAAAATAGAAAAGCCAAGCTTTTGTTAGATCTGCCATTTATGTTGTCATGATTTTTAACTAAGGCAAATAATATTGAATCATTTGTAGCACTTAGAGGTTTATTTAAGTTATAATGTCAGTGGATATGTAATAGAAATAAACTAAGTTGAAAGAGGAAAGTAATGATCATCATTTGTCTTTATTTTATTCTGCTTACCAGAGCTATCATTCCCTTCTAAATTTGCTTTTTCAATTAAAAAACATTTATTGAACCCCTGCTAACGCTTTGAAAATGAATTATTGCATTTGGGAGAAAACCATCCCATTATTTTTCTCTTTTCTTCTTTGCCAGCAGAGTTAACTTGCTTTTTGAGAATGTGTCTTAAAGAGAAATACTGTATCCACAGCCATAACGCATGGCTAAAAATGAACCTAATATTTTACACATTTGATAAATACGACGTCAGGATGTCCACACTTTAGCACTTGGCATTGTGCCTTGCGCCTTTTTATGGAAACTTCTTCCTTGCCTTTTGTATAAATACCAAAATCACATTGTCACCTGTGATAGAGCAGCTCCTCCTTTCTTTCCCTGCACACGCTTATTTTTATCCATACTTTTCTTAAATATTGGGGTTCTAAAAAGCCATCTGTTCTTTATTCTGTTTTCACACTCCACAATCCTCTTGGATAATTGCATCTGTTCCCTTGGTTTCATCTTGCAACTATACCAGGTAACTTCCGTATCTCCTCTTCAGCCCAAGTCTTTCTCCTAAGTTTCAGACCCATCCACCCAAGAGTCTAGTAGACTCTGTCCTGTGGCCAGCTCCCGGGGTCTGAGACTGAACTCATCACGTAGCCCCTGACCCCCCAAATCTACTCCTGCTTCTTTATTCTAGCCCTGCCTGGCTGTAACTCTGATGCCTCCTTCTCAGTTCTCTCATCACCTGGTCCTGCTCACTTGCCATCTCTTGAGTCTGTTTTCTTGTCATCAGTCCTACAGTTAAGACTGTCACTTAGCCTTCTTTACTTCCCGCTGCAATTGTGCAGTACCATCTTAACTGTCCCTTCTACCTTGAGTCTGCTTCCCTTCCATTTCATTCTCTATAGTTATTCCAGAAGTATCTCACACAGCATCCCATTTTTGCTCTGTGAAATCTCCCCATGTTTTTTCATAGCCTAGGGGACAAATTCTTCACCCTTAAGCTTTATGAATTGATCCCTGTCTATTTTTCTCAACTTATCTCTAGACTTCCCAGATAACATCTACTATTCTAAGCACACTGTGGTTTCCTCATGGATACTATTGTTTGGGGAGTAAACCTGATGCAAGGGTAGCTTCCAAATGCACTGCTAGCCAGGCCATCCCAGAGGTTGCAGGGCATAAAAGCTGACACTCCAAATTAAAATGTCACTAACTTAATTTAAAACACACAGCAAGAGCGGGGGGGAAGAGATGAGTGTGTTAATGTGGATAGGATAGTGTGCGGGCAGCCAGAGGACCGTACGTACTACTTGAGCCCTGGGACACAGAGGATGATGATGATGTGGTTATGCACCTGAATTGAAGGCTAAGCCCATGGATACAAGGTGCCCTGGGCTGATGCCACAGGCTTCCGGTTTTGGAGAACAGGTTCACCTGGCCACAGGTGTGGCTTGCTCATCAGCCTGCTGTCAGACGTGGGCTATCTCTGCTTTTCTAGGGTCTAGAGCACACTGAGGCCGGAAGGGGAGCATACTCGGTGACACTGGTGGGTGGCCACCTTCGGGGGGCCCAGAGCTGTCAGCCCGGAAGGGACAAGATCACGGTGTAGCTCTGCCATTGTTACTATCTATATGCAGTACTCCTATTTCTGGACACTGGTTTTTATTTATTCCGTCTGTCTTTGGCACGTCTCACTAACACTTTCCTGGGTTCTGCCTGTGTTGCACTTTCCTCTTTACACATACCTGTAATCAACATATCCCCTGCATGTTGCCTTTATCTCTCAAAATGCCAGCTTACCTACAGTTTACATTGAACACTTTTTTTTTTTAAAGGGCTTCAAGTGCTTGACTTTTTTTTAAATTAATTAACTAATTAATTTATTTTTGCTGTGTTGGGTCTTCGTTTCTGTGCGAGGGCTTTCACTAGTTGCGGCGAGCGGGGGCCACTCTTCATCGCGGTGCGTGGGCCTCTCACTATTGCGGCCTCTCCCGTTACGGAGCACAGGCTCCAGACGTGCACGCTCAGTAGTTGTGGCTCACGGGCCTAGTTGCTCCGCGGCATGTGGGATCTTCCCGGACCGGGGCTCGAACCCGTGTCCCCTGCATTAGCAGGCAGATTCTCAACCACTGGGCCACCAGGGAAGCCCCATTGAATACTTTTTATGAGTTTGTCCAATGTGTTTGTGTGTCTTGTCCTTCTAGCAGCATTGAACTCATTCTCAAATGCATAGGCTCCAATACTACACCATTCCAGCCTCGCACGATGATGTGTCTCCAGGCCCTCGCTCCTCCCTCCTGTCGTATCTAGCTGCCTTCCATTTTCCAGGCTAATTTTCATTCACCCTTCAAGGCCTGATCTTGCTTCTCCT
The DNA here is from genome assembly GCF_964374135.1 of Grampus griseus. Lineage (NCBI taxonomy): Eukaryota > Metazoa > Chordata > Mammalia > Artiodactyla > Delphinidae > Grampus > Grampus griseus. The sequence continues at coordinate 4,096,092 of NC_139012.1, read as the reverse complement.
CCCTTCAGAAGCTTCCGTGAGCCTCCATTGCGGACCAAAAGTCCGGGAGATAATGCTTCCTTTCTCTTCGCCTGCTGTAGTATTTAATCACAGTTTACTGTAACTTCATGCTTACCGCTTCGTTCTGTCACGTTACACTGGAACAGCCTTGGGCAGTGATTTTGCCTTGTGTCTGCTGGTATTCTGAGTTACGCCAGGCTGAGTTATTCCCGGGGTGGAAATATGAGGTGTGGGGTGGATAACTAACGGTCTTTCTGTATTTTCCTCCCACTCCCAGTTGCAAATATTCTGGTTCCACTTCAAGACTGTGATTTCCCCCAACAGTTTAAGAAATCCCGAGAGGTGTCTCACGTGCATTCACGGCACAGTCCTCTCAGCTGCCCCGTGGAAGGTGCCACCGCGCTTCTGCCCTCGCCTGGCTCCCCCATGTCATCTGCGGCCGACGACTCCAGTGCCCGAGGAAGGAGATGATACCTGTCCTCCAGGGTCCCAGAGCAGCTGTGCTCTCTCACTGTAGCTTCGGTTTCCTTCACGTGCCTTGAAGCTCCTTGGAGGGTCTCTTCGTTTGGTGGCAAATAGTCTCCTTTTATTTTATACTCTGTTCGTGGGTCAAGATCAGTGCTGTCTTCACTTGCCGACAATTATAGAAATTGTACAACGGTCTGGCGATACTTTTCCTTCCTGAAATGCTTGTAATCTGACTTCTGTGATCCTACCCTGTCATGTTACTCTGATTTCTTTTTTTCTTCGCTTCTTTCCCTGGGGCTTTTTGTTTTGCTTTTCTTTAACTAAAGCAAAAATCTGAGGTACCTGCTTATCTCCCAATCTTTTCTATAAATACCTGTCACAGAATTTTCTTCCATTCTTTTGCCTTGAGTTGCTACCTTCGCGGTGTTGACTCCCTACTCTAACTGATTAATTTTGCCATCTTATCCAAGTTTAGTCATGTTCTCATTATTGTCTGCTTGGGGGAGGATTTTAATATTTCCCAGATTCCACTGGCTTCTCCAATCTACATTAGCTGTTGATTTCTGTCCTCAAAGTGGGAAATGGTCTGTTTACTCTAAAACCTTAGAAGAGAAGTTTTCTATTATATAAGTACAATGGGTGAAAATATGTAAATAAATTATTCAGGAGAAGGAGTTGAAATGCTTACTCACTCAGCAATCTCTTTATAAAGGCAAGAGGGATTATGCCAGTAAAAACTTGAGTACTACACATGCATTTCCTCTCATTTAACTTTATTGCTAAATAATGATTAAAAGCATGTCTAAAATTGTATATCCATATATAAATATATAGGTAGATAAGTAGATAGGCAGATGAGAGATACACACACATACACGCATGTTATCACTTAGTAGGGCTACATGATAATTGGATTGAATCTAGCAACTAGCATCAAGTATCCCCTGAGAATAATTAAGGCAATCTTTTATTAAAGTCTCATTATTTTCATTTTTCTTAAAGAAGGATTCCAAATGTTAAGAGCCTTGCTGCAGTAAAATAAAAAGAATAATAATACTGTGATTTCAGTTTTCCACAAAGAGGGCTTAAATTATTCTCCTAGCAAAGATAATGATGGCAGGTGTCATAAACCAGTGGGTTCCCTCCTTTTCTATTCAAGGTGTTCATTGTACCAAGTTCGCCAGTTTTATATTGAGGTCAAATTGGCTTTGGCAATTCCTGCTGAGTTCCAGGCTCCCACTGATTTTTGCTTTTGGAAAAGTCTCTGGTCTTCTGCCCTCTGCCTTTGGGAGAGAACTTCCCATGGGCGTGAGCATCCTTGGTCCTGCTTCCTGAGCCCCCACTGTGAATCAGCAGCAAAGCTGCTGACGGCTGCCTGATATCCTGAGGGAGGGCCCCTCAACAGGGTCTTCTCGAAGAAAATTAGCAGCTGTGGAGAGAATTGGAGAGAATCGCAGAGTGGAGGGCTCTGCTCCGTGGGGTGTTTGCAGAGGAAATGTGTGTCTGAGGGCAGTGAAGGGGGGCGGCATTCTTTGTTGTCCTGCCAAAGACACCGCCCACCCAGCTTCCAGGCTGGATTGTAGATGCTCTGCCCTCAGGGAGTTTTCCCAGCACCAGCTGGCAGAGCTGGTTCCTCCCTCTGCCCCGCCCCCCACTGGAGAGCTCCCACGTGGGTGGGAACCTGCTTCAAAGACTCAGGATGATGCCTTGGAGCGCAGCAATGTGCCAGAGGATGAAGCAGAATCCAAGGCAGGTGTCACCTCCGTCCCTTGGCATGGGCTAAATCATTTTCTCACTTGTTCCTGTATTGGTGAGAGCACAGTTGAGTCCTGTGCCGCCTGTCCACACGGGCGGATGAAGCAGGGAGCTGATGAGACATTTGATTCTTCTTCACTTTGCATAAACGTTCCCGCAATAGCACCATGGGGGGTTGAATTGTGCCCCCCCCAAGCTACATTGAAATCCAATCCCCGTACCTCTCTGAATGTGACCTTATTTGGAAGTAGAGTGTTTGAAGAAGTAAGTAGCTAGAGCATCCCTAACGTGACCCGCCTTTGTAAGAGACACAGACACAGACACAGAGGAAGACAGCCTTGGGGAGGCAGAGGCAGAGAATGGGGTAGTGGCAGCTGCAAACCCAGGATGAGCAAGGATTGGTGGTAGCCCCCAGGAGCTGAGGAAGGCATGGAAGAGATTCTCCGCTAGTATACCGCCCTGCCGACGCCTTGATTCTGGACTTCCGGCCTCCAGAACTGTGAGAGAATTGTGTTCTGTTTCGAACCACCCAGTTTGTGGCACTTTGCTCCGGTAGCCCTAGGAAACTAATACAAAACACGTATACCGGGAAGATTCTGTAAGAAAAACAAGGAGCGGTACCACCATCATTTTAGAAAACTGCCTTTTATCTGAAAGTTTAATATTGTGACCTGTGATTCAAGCTGAATGCTAGTGACTGAAACATTGTTCAGGTAAACTACAGACCCTCTCACACCTGTCACAATGATAATACAAGTTAGCTCATGTTCTTTTCATTAGGGCTTTTAGAAGATTTTAGACAGGCACCGAAATGTACTCTGTAGCAAAAAGAATTAACCTTAAATCTGCTTTCCTAGTGCTGAATTACCACTAGTTGGTATTAAAATATCAGGCTAAGAGTGAGTGTAAAAGACCCATCTTTCTAGAAAGGCGCGGCAGTGCTGTTTGCAGGAAGCAGTTCACTCTCTACTGGGGTTGGAACAGCAGAGCTTGGCTGGCCTGTTACCATGTTGCAGTTGCCATAGCAACGTCAAACCAATGAATGGACCACCTCCCAGAGACAGGGAGGTGAGTACGTGTGAAATTGATTCCGTTGCACACAGGAATACGCTCAAGCCAAATTTGTCAGGATAGCATTTCTGGTAGGCAACTGCATTTTCAATTATATAGACATGATGAATATGATTTTAAATATTTACCTCGGATATTCTAGTAAAATGGTGTTTGAAAATTAAGTGTGCTATGGAAATTTTATGCTCTTTATATATGCTCTGCACTTGTTTCAGACAACACTGAATTTGTTTTCATTCATCTAAATTTGGATAGCTAAAGCAGAATTTTACATCTGAGATGAATCTTTTAAGTTATGTATCCTTGATGTTTAACTGCTTTTATTTGCTCATTTTAGATGAAAATGTTTAGAGAAATGACTTTAGAAAATGTAAATGAAAGTTGTTACTGTATGGTTTTATTTTTAGATAACATCTGTAAAGCGTAAATTCCATTTTACATTGAACAGTGTAACATATAAGTAGTCTAAATCAGTGAAAAATAAAAGGTTTGCTATTTTAGTACTTAAGGAGCCCATGGTAAGGTTTTATAAAAATAATTGATTCACATGACATATTACTGAATTGTGTTCACACTCATTTTCAGCATGCAGTTATTAATATAGTGTTATTCTAGGTATGAAGTAGGTCTTGAACTTGGTCCATGTAATCCTTATGATGCTTTATTTTGTGTAATCTGATAAAATAGACGTGGTTTGCTTCCTTTCATTTCTTACTTATGGTACATACTTGGCTTTGTCTCCCCGTAAGGTTGCAGAAACTGTACAGAACAGAGCAAGATCTATCTGTGATGTGGTAATTACTGAAATGCCTTTATTCAATGTGGTTCATATTAACAAAATATATTTATCAGGCATGATCAATTTGAAATTAGAACATGTCTAACCCCAGGGGCCCGGTTCATGCTAAGAGCTGTCTACTTTCCCATTAGTTCAACTTGGAGAACAGAAGAGCATGACTTGTTTACGTAACAGAAACCAATATTTGCTCTCTTTTATTCTCTTCTCTGCATAGTCTTCCAAGGGCAACGTGCGCCAGATCCTGGCAAAACCCTTGCTGACGATGCATTTCCCCTTGGGCGATAAAATGGAACTGTCTAAACTAAAACAATGCTGTCAGAATATTAGGACTTTCTAACAGTTCCATGTGGAGCCGTTGATTTTCCTTATGAAAAGATACAAGCGTTTTTTAATTCAAGCTGAGGTGAGGTATTATCAGATGTGTTCCCTTTTGCTTCATGATCAACACTGATATTTATATGAAAGCACTGGCACGTGAACGTGATGCGGTGCATCAAATTGTACTTTGTACTGACACACGTGTATCCGTTCCCATATGAATGCTATTACCTATTTCTTGTGTGTAAACCCATTTAGACATTTGAGCACCCAGACTTAGGGGAAAAATGCATATTCAAAATACTAAATAAGACAAGCCATTCAAGCAGGTAAATCGAATAAATCCTCTGGTACAAAGTTACTTTGGGAATAATGGTATATTTTCTGGTACGAAGGTGGTAAGTAAGCACTGTTTAAAACAGAATCTCAGGAGACAAGAAAAATGTTTCTATATACAACCTCACTCCATCAATGTCTTGATAGCCTTTCTGAATCTGGGCTCTGTAATCAACCTTCTAGTTTTAATTGCCCAGGTAAGCTTTTTCATGGAAGGTACCCCGACTGTCAGAGAACATAAGGAGAGGTAGGAAGTGTAGAATAAGGGATTATTCATTTTGAAATCACTGTCACGGCACCCACTGGCATATCATTTGCTGCAGATTTTAAGGGTGTGACAATTTATTAGTGATGAGCTCCATTTCTGGGAGACTTACTGTGTATACTGCTTGAGATACTTGCATTTAAAAATGACATTCTAGGGACTTCCCTGGCGGTCCATTGGTTAAGACTTCGACTTCCAATGCAGGGTGTGCGTGCTCGATCCCTGGTTGGGGAGCTAAGATCCCACATGCCTCGCGGCCAAAAAACCAGAACAGAAAACAGAAGCAATATTGTAACAAATTCAATACAGACTTTAGAACAATAAAAGATGAATAAATAGAAATGACGTTCTAGACAACTGGGATAGTATTTTGGCATACTTATAGGGACCAGTAATGCTGACCCATGGATTTTATTGTTGCTGTTGTTGTTATTGGTCTGTAATAAGTACAGGCATTGACAGAATGTGCTTAGGAATATTCAGACAGTGTGACGCTGCTGTGACATCCAGGGGACTGGTCAGGGGGGTCATCTCATCAGTAGGGACCACGTAGGGTACTGCTGAGCCTATGTGATGTGTTGCAGGTGGTGTGAGCTGCATACGTTAGTAGGACCACACTCTTTAAAGACCATTTTATTGAGATATGGTTGACATGGAAAAACCTGTAGATATTTAATGTCTACAGCTCTATGAGTTTGGGGATAAGTACCCATCCATGAAACCATCACCAAAATCAAGGCCATAGAGATATCCATCTCCTCCCAATGTGTCCTCCTGCTTCCTTTATTATTACTGTTGTTACCATTTTTTGTATGTGTGGTAAGAATACTTAGCATAAGAGCTATCCTCTTGGAAAATTTTAAGCATACGATAGACTGTTGTTCGCTGTAGGCACTATGCTGTGGAGTAGATCTCCAGAAATTAATTGTGTGGAACTGAAACTTTGTACCCTTTGACCTTCACCTTCTCATTTGCCCCTCCCCCTAGCCCCTGGCAATCCCCACTCTACCCTCTGCTTCTACGAGGTTGACTTTTTTAGATCCTGCCTATAGGTGAGATCATACGGTATTTATCTCTCTGTGTCTGGCTTATTTCACTGAGCATAATGTTACAATGTTTTCAAGGTTCATCCCTGTAGCATTGTAACGTGTCAGAACTACTTTGCTCTTTAACACTGAGTAATATTCCATTGTACAGATGTACCGTATTGACTTCTCCAATTACCAATTGATGGACATTTGTTTCTACTTTTTGGCTATTAAGCATAATGTTGCTATATGTAGTCATGTATGAGATTTTGTGCATGTAGGGTGTCAGTTTTTTTGGGTATGTACTTAGGACTGTAACTTCTGAGTCATATGGTAGCTCCGATTTTAACATTTGAGGAGCTGCCAAACTGTTTTCCAAAGGGACAGCAGCATTTTAATATCCCACTAGCAATGGGTAAGGGTTCTAATATATTCATATCCTCACCAACACCTATTACGGTGTGAATCGTACCCATTTTACTGGGTGTGAAGTGGTACCTCACTGAGGTTGTAATTTGCATTTCCCTAATCACTAATCATGTACAGAGTCTTTTCATGTGCCTGTTGCCCAGTTGTGTATCTTCTTTGGAGAACTGTCTATTCATATCCTTTGACCATTGTTTACTTGGGTTGCCCTTTTATTGTCAAGTTGTAAAGGTTCTTTTTATAGCGTTCTGGATACCAGTCCCTTATATGTTTTGCAAATATTTGCTCCCATTATGTTGGTCATCTTTTCACTTTATTGATGGTATCAACTACATGACAAGAGTTTGAAATTTTGCTGTAGTCCAAATTATCTCCTTTTTTTGCCACTTGTGCTTTTGGTGTCATATCTAAAGAAACCATTGTCCAGTTCAAGGCCACAAAGATCTATGCCTACATTTTCTTCGGAGAGTTTTATAGTTTTAGCTCTTATATTCAGTTCTATGAGCCTGTGATCCATTTTGAGATAATTTTTGTGTATGGTGTACGGAAGGAGTCCGACTTTATTCTTTTGTGTGTGGATACGAAGTTTTTCAGTATCATTTGTTAAAAACCTATTCTTTCCTATTTGCACCTTTGTCAAAATTTAACTGACCATAAATGTGAGGGTTTGTTTATGGACTCTCGATTATATTCCATTGACCTTTGTGTCTGTCCTTATGCCAGTACCACACTGTCTTGATTACTGTTGCTGTTCAGTAAGTTTTGAAATTGCTAATGTGAGCTCTCTAACGTTGTTCTTTCTTTAAGATTGTTTTGGCTAGTCTGGGTCGCTTGCCTTTTCATATAAATTTTATGATCAGCTTACCAATTTCTTCACAAAAGTCTGATAGAATTTTGATGGAGTCTGTGTTGAATCATTGTGTAGATCATCTGGGGAGTATTGCCATCTTAATAATATTTTGGCTTTCCATCCATGAACATGGAATGTCCATTTATTACAAGTTCTTTCAACAATGTTTTGCAGGTTTTATTGTACAAATCTTGGACTTCTGTTATATTTATTTCTAAGCATTTTCATTATTTTTGTTGCTATTATAAATAATTTTTCCCCTAATTTATTTTGATTTGTTCATTATTAGTGCACAGAAATGTAATCGATTTTTGTATGCTGATCTCATACCCTGAAAACTTGCTAAATTCAATTATTAGTTCTAATAGATTTTTTTTTTTGTATGGATTGCTTAAGATTTTCTTTATACAAGAGGATAGCTTTTGTTGTTAGAGACAGATTTACTTCTTTCTTTCCAATCTGGATGCCTGTTATTTCCTTTTATTGTCTTATTGTCCTGGCTGGAACCTCCATTACAGTGTTGAATAGAAGTGGTGAGAGCAGACATCCTTGTCTTGTTTCGATCTTCAAAGGAAAACTTTTAGGTTTTCATCGTTAAATATGATACTAGCTCTGAGTTTTTTGTGGATGTCCTTTATCGGATTGAGGAAGTTCCCTTCTCTTCCTAGTTTGTTGAGTGTTTTTAACAAGCATGTTGTTGGATTTTGTCAAATGCTCTGTGTCTATTGCAATGATCGTATGGCTTTTGTCCTTTATACTATTAATACGGTGTGTTGCATTGATTTCTTTTTACATGTTAAACCAACTTTGCATCCTTGGTATAAATCCTACTGGACCATGGTGTATAATCGTTTTTATATGTTTCCAAAGTTCATATGCTTATATTTTGTTGAGGATTTTTTGAATCTATATATATATATATTTTTTTTTTTTTTTTTTTGCGGTACGCGGACCTCCCACTGCCGTGGCCTCTCCCGCTGCGGAGCACAGGCTCCGGACGCGCAGGCCCAGCGGCGATGGCTCACGGGCCCAGCCACTCCACGGCACGTGGGATCCTCCCAGACCGGCGCACGATCCCGTGTCCCCTGCATCGGCAGGCGGACTCCCAACCACTGCGCCACCAGGGAAGCCCTGAATCTATATTCTTAAAACACTTGTCTGTAGTTTTCTTCTCCTGAATCTATATTCTTAAAACACTTGTCTGTAGTTTTCTTCTCTTGTGATGTCTACTTTGTTTTGGTAATACTGGCCTCATAGAATGAGTTGGGAAGCATTTTCTCTTCTTTCATTTTTTGGAATTTTTTGTGAAGAATTGGTATTACTTCTCCCTTAAATGTTTGCTCTAATTCCCAAATGAAGCCAGATGGGCCTGGGAAGCTAACAGTTAAGGCTAGATTTTTGTATCTCTTTGCCTACTTTGGGTACAAGACTCTGAAATACTTTGTAAGTTCCACCAAGTCCATTTATATGTCTAAGATGATAATATAGGCAGGGTTTATTTAACTGAGGACTTTGTGAAAATTTAAAAAATACATGGAGAATGCTCACATCTGTTTATGATTGTAAATGGCATGGTTATGGCTAAGAGCCTTGCCTCTTTGTTGATCTTGTATCCATTACTCTGTTTTGCAGCTAAGCTTTTCAGTGATTTTGTACCGAGATTAGGGCTTTCCTTTGAGAGGGCCATTATTTTGAATTAAAACATCTCTTGGGTCTATTAGTCACTTGCTTAAAGTTGTCTTTGAGGACAAAGCATTTATAAAAAACATTCTAAGGAGGTCTAAGGTGACACTGACAGGTTATTGTAATTTTGGTTTTTGCTGTAAGTACATATGAGTAAGTCCAGATCTGATTATTTCAGGTTTTAATATTACTAAGGCAAAAGGGGGAAAAAAAAAGATATAACGAGGCAAGCAGTTTGTGCTGTATTTCCCATTATTTTTTTTCTTCAGGCCCTAAGAAAATACTTCTTTGATGACTGAATCTCTGTGAGCTGTGGAAGTCTAGGAGTTGGCTCACCGGTTAAGGATAAGAGGATCCAGTGAAGATGAAAGCAAGGGCATCAGAGGATGGTTCAGAACTGAGGATTAGCCCTGGGAGGAAAAAGAGACAAAATTGTCAAGGTTGGTGAACTGCGGAGAGTAGAAAAAATAAAATCAGTGCCAAGCTGGGAAGCATTTCGGATGTTTAAGTCATGATATTGAAACTGATTTGAGAAATTTCTATAATAATAAAAGACTAATCAGGAGTGTTGCGGGGAATTATAATTTAAGGTTTTTGTTAGTCGTATGCCGAGAGTGAAACATATTTTAAAAGATTTCAAGTGTTCAGGACATGGAAAAATAGAAGAGGTGCAGCATGTAGGTTTTAGCTTCACACCTGCATAGAGGTTTGTGTATTTCAAAAGAAAACCAAGTAAGGTATCTAGTGCTTTTTTGTTTCTGAAAACAAAATTGGCTACTTGCAAATTCTTGTGTAATTATTTCTAAGTGTTTTCATTATTTTTGTTGCTATTGTAAATAGATGTCCTTTCCTAATTTCATTTTGATTTGTTTATTATTAGTGCACAAGAACGTAATTGGCTTCAGTACGTTGATCTTGTACTCGGCAAACTTGCTGAATTCAATTATTTAGTTCTTAAAGATTTTTTTTGTATGGGTTTCTTAGAATTTTCTATATACAGGATGATGTCTTTTGTTGATAGAGGTAGTTTTATTTTTCCTTTCCAGTCTGGATGCCTGTTATTTCCTTTTAATGTCTGATTGTCCTGGCTGGAACCTCCATTACAATGAATAGAAGTGGTGAGAGTAGACATCCTTGTCTTGTTTTGTTCTTCGAGGGAAAACTTCCAAGATTTCACCATTAAGTATGATGCTAGCTCTGGGTTTTTTTTAAAATGTTCTTTATCAGAAAGTTCCCTTCTCTTCCTAGTTTGTTGAAAGTTTTTAACACGGAATGTTGTTGGATTTTATCAAATGCTTCTCTCTGTATGTTGCACTGATCATGTTTTTTTTTGTTGTTGTTGTTGTTTTTGTCCTTTATACTATGAAAATATGGTGTGTTGCGTGGTGTTCTTTTCATGTGTCAAACCAGCTTTGCATTCCTGGGATAAATCCTACTTGATCGTGGTATATAATCCTTTTTATATTTTTCCAGATTTCATTTGCTTATAATTGTTGAGAATTTTTTTGCATTGATATTTGTAAAACATCTGTCTATAGTTTCCTTCCTGACTGAACTGGAGAAAGTTTTAGTTGCAAGAACCAAGCATTCCTGGGGTATCAGTATTCCTCTGAGCATGCAGGTTCCTTGATGGGAAATCATGAAATAAACTTTAAAAGAAAGAAAGAAATTTTATCTCCCACTAAACTAAGGTTAAGTATACTTAGTGAAGACAGTGTCTCCTCTGTTGCTGGATGCAAATTCTGACGGGCTAGATGACTTTTCTAGTAACTCTTAAGCGACAGAAAGAGCCATATCACTTTAATTCTCAATAAAGTTTCAATTCATTAACTTAAAATGTCCAGGGCCAGAAAGTCATCAGTATTTCTAAGCTGCCTTAAAGTTAAATCTTCTCCCTTCCTGAAGTTGGGCCCTGCTGAATGTTATTATATGAAAAAGAGAGAGAATGAAAGATTCTTTCTTTTCCCTCAAGAATTTCTTCTTCCCCAGTTCGTTAAACATAGTGTGTAATCACAGCAGGTGCTATGTCTGTGACTAGAGACAGGTTTAATTCAAGAATTAAAATACTAATAAGACTACATGTAACTGCCATTGGAAAAGTGGAAACTAGACAGTGAGAAACTCGTTTCTATCACAACTTTCCAGCTGCAGTCCATTTAACAGTTTAAACCCAAATGGGAATTATTACACAGAGTAAAATATCAAGGCAGCTGCCCATTGAAGACTTTGAGACTAGAAATGACCACTTAGAAAAGACATGTTATCAACGAGGTGCGTGACCTGTACGTCCGTATCTCTCTTTGTGGGATGGGTTCCGTTATAAAGCATTCGTTTTCTAAGAGAGCTGCCAGTGTTCCCACCAGGGCTCGTATCATCCAGAAGTGCTTCAAGTTTCCTACCAAGACGTCTGCTTGGATCAAACCTCTGGCATCCTGACGTCCGTGCAGTTTTTCACATTCAGCCTCAGAATGTGGGTGCTACTCGGTCTGGATGTTCATCACTGAGAGCTCTGTGAGCTTTCATGTCATGTTCTCACAGTCCCGCTCCTTTGCTTTCTTCTCGGTCCCCTGGCACGATTATCCTTCTGACTGTGTGTGTTAGGTGTATGTTTCCAGCTCATTGTATGTTTGTTATTCCAGCATCAGAACGTTGCAAACGTAGTTTCTGAGGAATCATATCTCTAAAGTTTTATTGCACGTAGGATTTATGGTAAATTCAAAAGGGGTTAATAATACTTTTTTTTTTTTCCTGGAGTTCTGAGGACTCTTTGTAACCAAAGTCTCATTTCCCTTGGGGTCTCCCTTAGTATGAAACATGCAACAATAATAAATAAAGCCAGAACCTAAAAATGTGGGTGGTTCCATGGCTTTCTAACAAGCAGTCTGACCCCATCCACTTTTGCTGCGCAACCGAATTCCTAAAATTAAAAAAAGAGCCGCGTGATGAAAATCGATAAGTAAGACTAAAGAAGGAGCTGATCTATACAACCTAAATGGAGCAAAAGCGTATAGAAGAGCTGTTTTGCTTTCTCTGAAGGAGTTCCTTGATGGAAGAGGAAACTATAAAATTACCTTCTTTAGGGATCCGTCTTTCTTTCCTCCCTCCCTCTGCATTATTTAGGGTTAGGTTCAGGAGCATGTGGTAGAGAGCCCCAAACTAGCCCGGTTTAACCAGGACAGACCTTTGTGACTCTGTCACACGCAAGTCTAGAAGAGGCAGCGCTGACTCAGAGCCACGGTCCTCAGGGAATATCTCTCCAGCTCACGGCCACGCTGTCTTCAGGATGTGGCCCTAGTCCCGGGAACAGGGTGTACAAAGGATGAAGACAGACGGGCAAAGAGCAGAAACCGGATACTGAGTAAGGGAGGCCCTAGAAATCGCCACAGCTTCTGCCCCATCTGTCGTAACGTGGTCACATCTTCCAGCAAGGCGAGCTGCAAAGTGTGGTTTTGATGGGGCAGCTGTGCACAGGGGCACAAGGGCTGTCACCATCTGAAAAGCGAGTGTGGTCTCTGCCACCACTCTTCTCTTGGAGGCAGCGTGATTGTACTTAACGGCAGGGGTTTGAATACCGATTTTGCCACTTTTCTCTTGTAGCCTGAGGTCCTCAACCGTGAGGTGGGGACCAGACCTCATTCTCAGAACTACTGTAAGGTTAAAAGGCAAGGTCGTGTGTAAAACATTGAATACGGTATTATTTATCAGTAAATTATGGAAGTGATCATGTTAGCGGCTCGAGCCCATCTCTGTCATGCTTCCCTGACTTGCTGGTTCAGAGTGGTTTTCTCAGCTACACTGCTTCCTGGTCCCAGTTCTGCATCCTCCTCCCTCTACCCTCCCTGTCTCCACCTGACCCCAGTCCCCTTCCTTCACCTTTCATTTTGCTCTCTCTCTCTCTTTCTCTTTCTCTCTCCTTCCCTCCCTCCCTCCCTCCCTTTCTCTCTCTCTCTCTCTCTCTCTCTCTCTCTCCCCCTCTCCCTCTCCCCCGTTCCCACCCGCCTTGCTCCTCCCTCATTCCATCCTCCTGGACCAACCACTCACTTCACTCCCTCTTTCTTTCCCCTGCCTTCCAGTTCTGGGGTAGTAACTATTGTGATGTGAGTCAGTAGAGAAAACAAGTAAAGCAGGATAAGGCAAAATACTGCCCTCCAACTGCCCACAGTGTGGAGGTAACCACACAATTACAGAATAACATGTTCTAGTTGTAGTCTCGGATCTGCAGGTTTAAATTCCACTCAGGGGTAGCCTTGCGGGGGGCAGGTATCACTCCAAGTGACGTTTGTGCTGGATATCGAATGCTGGATAGGATTTTATGCCCCCTGGTGAGGGGCTTGGGGGAAGGGGAGACAGAGGTCACAGTTTGCACAAATAGGTAGAGAAATCAAGGGAGAATTGAAGTTTGGACTCTTGGTCCAGTTACAATGGGAATGTAAATTGGTGCAGCCGCTATGGAGAACAGTATGGAGATTCCTTAAAAAACTAAAACTAGAGTTGCCATATGATGCAGTGGTCCCACTCCTGGGCATGTATCTGGAGAAAACTCTAATTTGAAAAGATACGTGTTCATAGCAGTGCTATTTGCAATAGCTAAGACATGGAAGCAACCTAAATGTCCATGGAAAGATGAATGGATAAAGAAGATGTGGTACATATGTATAATGGAATACTACTCAGCCATAAAAAAGAGTGAAACAATGCCATTTGCAGCTACATGGATGGACCTAGAGATTATCGTACTAAGTGAAGTAAGTCAGACAGAGAAAGACAAATACTGTATGATATCACTTATATGTGGAATCTAAAATGTGACACAAATGAACTTATTTACAAAACAGAAATAGACTCACAGACATAGAAAACAAACTTATGGCCACAAAAGGGGAAAGGGGGTGGGGGAAGAATAAATTTGGAGTTTGGGATTAACAGATACAAACTACTATATATAAAATAGATAAACAACACATGTAGACAGTATAGACAGCGCTGGGTCTGAGCTGGATTTGGCCCATGGGCCGAGCTTACACTAACCAATTGAGAAACTCGTCCTTCGTCTGTCTTTGGTAAATACGTTTTACTGGCAAGCTGATACTCCCATTAATTTAGGTATTGTCTAGGGCTGCTTTTCTGATTTTGTAACAGAAACTGGGTAGACCACAAAATCCAAAAAACCTTACTGTCTGCCTTTTGACCTAAGAAGTTTTCCAGCCCTTGATGTAGAGTTTGGTCACTGGAAGCTGTGGCATAAGCAATTTGAGTTTCAAAAAATTATTTTGGAACCGTTATGGCGAACGTCTTAGAGCAAGGAAACTGTTAGAGAGCTTTGCGGTATAGATACTAGAGACTGAGGACGCTGGCTGTGTGTGTATGATTGCGGATGTAAGGAAGAATCAAGGTTCTGTTTTTAGGGGATAAGAGCAAAATTGACATTTTTAAGAAAACGGAATCGAGAGGTGTACATGTTCACTTGCAGTTGCATGTATAGAATTTTGCATGTATGGAAGTCATGTAATTAATCTATGTGGCAAGAAAACACATTCGATCAAAAATGATAACATCATCTGTCAGTTGATTAAGATCCAGTTTAAATCACTTTCCAATTGCCGTTCATTTAATTTATGTTTCTAAGCTGCAAAGAAACTGCATTTCTGCTGTGATATAGATACTTCGGTTTAGAGGCTAAATAACGTTACGAGGACGTATTTGAAATCAAGGTACACACACCTGAGCTTTCCACAGGCACTGGCTACAAAATTTTATGTAGTGGATGCCCTAGGATGCAAGTGTTAATATTCTTTTAAGAATCACGTGGTTGATTTTGACATAGAAATGCTGGTCTTGGCGGCTCTTTCCAGGAGCATGTTATAACGCATTATTCCAGTTTTTCATACTCCTTCCAACGTGCTAGCAACCGCAGGCAGGATTTTCTGTCTAGTGACCTTGGTTTCAGCACCAGCGCCCTCTACCAACCTTCTCCCCCAGTTCTAGGGGTTATAGCTGCATCTTGCTGTTGCTACCTCTGTTTGATACTTTAGTATTTCCTTTTGATCTTTTCAGTCCTTGGATGTCTCGTGACCAGTCCTTTACGTCTGATTGCCTGGAGACAGCAGCTGGTGTGGCTCTGTCTCCCGGTAGGCGCTGACCGACACATCCACCCTCTCTTGTCTCTACCACTTACGTCATGGGGCTGGAGGGGTGCTTGATGGGATTCTCTTACCCTCTTATGCTCCGTGGGGCAGGGGCAGAGGGAGAGGTTAGGATCTTTCACTGGGGCTGGAGGTCACTGCGCTCATGAGTGAAGAGAATCATGTCCAAGAAAGTCGTCAAAGCCAACGGCTTGAGTCAAGTACTGTTGAGGGTCTGCTGGGATGGGTCTGGAGAGCTCGTGCTGCCATGTGTGAAGAGCTGCAACACCTAAGAGATTGAGGGTTGATTTTCTGGGGGGATATTAGGAAATGTTCAGGAAAGTGCTATTCTCCCTCAGTAACTTGTTTTTGGGAAGCAGGGAGTACAGTCATGACGCCCAGAATAGTTACTTGTGGGAGCTGGGAGGCTAGGGAAACGCACAGGTGATATAACACAGCCCATTAGAGATGTAAAGGGGAGAGAGGTCCAAGGGGACCTGCTGGGCATCTTGGGACCTGGGAACACAGTGGTGGCCCATGCCCCATGCCATTCGTTATTTGCAGTTAAGACTGTGTATCCACATTGATGTGGACCTAACTTGTATCTTTTGCCTGGGTCGCCTGAAGTCTTTCCACCAATCACCATTGCCTCTGAGACAAACTCAGGAACTCAAATTAGCAGCCATTGGACATTTAGTATCTACAAGGATAATCCCAAAGGGCAGTCAGTTGGAGCCTAGAAGAGAAGCCAGTCTTTATGCACCTTAGACTTAGGAGGATTCATGTGGCTAACTGAATAAATACTGAAGGCAAGTTTTCGGGGTCTCTTCCAAAGAAGAGAAGGCTATAAATTGCGTATACTGATTTGTATACATGAACATTTTGACGTAGGGCTTTCCTGAGCACAAGTGCACAGATTGGCAGCCCAGGTGCCTGTCTTCACTGAATCATACCCAGATTACATACCCTGTGATTTCGAGGTTTAAAATTCTTCAGGGGGCTTCCCTGGTGGTGCAGTGGTTGAGAGTCCGCCTGCCGATGCAGGGGACATGGGTTCGTGCCCCGGTCCGGGAAGATCCCACATGCTGCGGAGCGGCTGGGCCCGTGAGCCATGGCCGCTGAGCCTGCGCGTCCGGAGCCTGTGCTCCGCAACGGGAGAGGCCACAGCAGTGAGAGGCCCGCGTACCGCAAAAAAAAAAAAAAAAAAAAGAAAAAAAAAATTCTTCAGGTCAGTCTAGAACTGAAAGACACACATGCAACAGTTTGAATGCAGAGTCTTTCTAGGTTATGTGAATTTCCCCTCAAGCATTAAAGTTGTTTGACCTCCAACTAACTGGACAGTATTCACTTCGGCAGCTTTGTGTTTGCAAAGTATTAAGCTTAGTTTTCATCATGATACCCCTATTAGTACCAGTTTATCTGTTCATTTAGTTAAATGATGTAACCATAACAGGTACAAAAAGCACATCCGTATTTGGGACTAGGTCATGCACTCTTGGCGAGCTCCCGTCTCTCCAGGCGGACGGTGGTTAGGGTGCCGCAACCGTGGATGAGGATGGTTCACAGAGGGCAGGGGGCCATCCCGTGAAGGGAGACCAGTTAACAACTTCTAGAGTAGCCACTTGTTTGGCACCATTTAGCCAGACAGAAAATAATGCATAAATGTCTTTAACATGGAGGCTGTATAGACAGTCTAAGAATATTGATGAACGTGAACGTATTTAACACACATTTTTTTTCTAAAATGCATTTTAAAATTCTCTTTTCTATATGGCAGAAGATGTGAGTGGTATTTTCATCAAATTAACCTTCCATGGGCTGAAAATATAATTGCATCTTGATAAATACAATTAATACAATAAATGTAATCCTTTTAGGTCATCATTTTTGAGTACCTATTTCAGGTGAGTGAAAGATACACAAGAACTTATTAAGATTATTTATGATTCACTAGAGTCATGTGGCGAAAATGAAATATATGTTCCCTAACACACGTTTCTAAAAGTAGAATCACATCCTACTAATGAGAATATCATTAGAGATGTTGGTTGAAATTCTTTTGGACTGTTGGGACCCTAAGTTGTACACAGATGACATACCACGTATAATATGCAAGCTGAATTGAACGAAAATATTCAAACTCTGTTACTTTCTAATTCTTGTTCAAAGACGTTTTCCAGTAATTGAGGTGTCCTTTTTCTACCTATAAACCTAAACCTTTCTTCTTGCTTATTTTTGTATATAATGCCTGTATTTCTTATTATCATGTTCCCACTAGGGTTTACTCTTTTTCTGCCCTTTCTCATGGGGTAGCCCTGGGCAACATTCCAAAGTAGGCTTTAGTATGTCAGCACGGTTAGAATCAAGTGAAGCTGGTTAAATGCTTCCAGCATTCCCAATGTGTTTATTGAACTAATGCATATTCATTGTTTCCGTTTGAGAGACTGTAAATCATTTAGATACATTCAATAGTGTAGTTTCAGTATGTTTTCTGTGTACCATTAAGGCCATTCCAGGATAAGATGAAGACCTAAAGTTTTTACCTAATTTTTTTAATGTAAATTCGTTCCGATTCCCCAGTACTTTTCGTCATGATGCTTTGGTTTTCAGGACTTGCTCTTGAAGGTTTGTGACTATTTCAGATTCAAAGAGATGACAGAACGTGGTGAAGCCATATTGAACTCAGTGATAAAACACCCGCTACGTCGTTTGTGCCTTACTCTTGACCTTGCATCTCAGTGAGTTTCCGTCCTGTCTGGTCCCACAATTATGCGTTCAGCCTGTTCTCCACGAGGCATTTGCACAGATACTGGGAGTACGAAGTGAAATAGACAAATGTCCCACACTTGAGGATTTTTAAGGAGAAGGAGGTTGTTCCAACCAGGAGAGGGACACACTTATTCATCACCCAGCCCCATCCCCAAACCCAGTCAGGGGAACCAGGAAGATATTTAAGCAGAAGATTTCAATTCATAGTGTAAATATTAGGAAACAGTGCTGTGGGACCAGACAGCAGGGACAATTAATTACCAAGCGTTCTTGTATGTCTGCGGTTTTGGGAGATTGCTTCCATGTCATGTGAAGGCTGAGTTGAATTTTGAGGACTGAAGAGGGACGGGCCAAATAAAGGATGTGAGCGTGTGTGGTGGGGATGGGGTCAGGGTGGAGACCAAGGTCCTGCATCCAAAAAGAAGACAGGCTTGCCTTAAGCAACATTATGGTGAACAGAGTCATTGCCTAAAAGTTTATGGATTTTTTGAGTGAAGAATGATTAAAATATTACCTTCTTTGTTGATCTCTAGAATTATAGGGTCATCTACCCCAAATGGGATCATGTATAGAAAATCGTTTTATTTATTTATTTTTTAAATAAATTTATTGTATTTTATTTCTTTTTGGCTGTGTTGGGTCTTTGTTGCTGCTTTCCCTAGTTGTGGGGGGCGGGGGCTTTCCCTAGTTGTGGGGGGCGGGGGCTGCTCTTCGTTGTGGTGTGCGGGCTCTAGGCGCATGGGCTTCAGTAGTTGGCTCTAGAGCGCAGGCTCAGTAGTTGTGGCGCACTGGCTTAGTTGCTCCGCGGCATGTGTGATCTTCCCGGACCAGGGATAGAACCCATGTCCCCTGCACTGGCAGGCGGATTCTTAACCACTGTGCCACCAGGGAAGTCCTGAAAATTATTTTAAAAACCACTAAATTGCAATAATTTTATAATGTTCAGCTTTAATGGTGGTATTTTAGATTCAGAAAATTTTATCAGTCAAGTTTAAGAGTAAATATTGGAATATTGAAGAAAACATTCAAAGAGAAATAATATTTGAAGATTGTATGGTATGTATTTTGGCTGTTACATTTTAAACAAAGTGATAGGAGCAATAATGATTGTTTTGTTTTCATTTTTGCTTCTGCAAAAATGTAGGTAGGATTTTTCTTTTGCACACATTTATTTTCTTCATATTTTTGATCAAAGAAGGTCTAGGATGTAATACAAGAGCTACTTTTGGGAGCATATCTGTAAATTATCCTGGGGATGGAAAAAGGACCCATAGGTCAAGTTGACAAGGTTGAAGGCATATTCCCTTGAATTCCTGTATTCAGATGCAAAGTGTTCTAGAAGAGAGATTACTCAGACAGAAAGCTTCCCTGTTCATAATTAGAATATTCTTTTGGGTTGCTAAAATTTAAATGTTAGTGCATCGTACATTTGAAGCCTGTATTTCAGTATGAATATCACAAGTAAGCAAAATGGACTTGAAATATTATAATCCAGTGATATATTATTATATTTGAATGGTTAGGAAGGTGGTATATTTTCTTTTTGTTACTTTTTCACAGAGACTAATTTCATAATTATTTTAAATGAAATTATAGCCTATATTATTGCATTTACCTGGGTAAATATGGAAGAAGATTTAATGAATGAAAATGGATCTGTTGACAAAGTGCTGGGATGATGAATGATAATAATTTACTCATTTTTGGGTTTTTTATTCCCCTGTAATTTTTCTAAATTGCAAAGCCGATTCTGGCACAGTGAAGAAAACTTGGAAAACAACGGTAAGAAAAATGAAGGAATTAAAACCACTGTCAGTATCACAGTAACTGCTAGCTTTTTGGTACTTATCCACCCAGTCTTTAAAAAAAATTATTTTACATATAAGATATACATTAGATAATGTAAATATTGAATCATTTTTTGGTAACTTGCTTTTTCACATCATTTATTGTACTGTTTGATTTAATTAAAAATACTTTAAAATCCTATTGAGAAAACATTATTGGAACATAACAAATTAATGTTCAAAGCAAGGAGTGAATCTCTGAGATTTATTCTCTATTAAAATCAATTTTGAATCAATTTTAATGCATATAATTGGATAAAGTTGTTTGCACTATCTATGATTTCTGATAAAATATTATGTGAAGTCTGGTATATGTTCGTTAGAGCAACTTTAGACTAAATTTAGCGACTTACAGCTATAACAGTTATTACCATTACTCCTGACTTAAGTTTAATATTTTTATTTATTTATTTATTTATTTATTTTTATTTATTTATTTTTGTGGTATGCGGGCCTCTCACTGTCATGGCCTCTCCCGTTTTGGAGCACAGGCTCCAGACGCGCAGGCTCAGCGGCCATGGCTCACGGGCCCAGCCGTTCTGTGGCATGTGGGATCCTCCAGGACTGGGGCACGAACCCGGGTCCCCTGCATGGGCAGGCAGACTCTCAACCACTGCGCCACCAGGGAAGCCCAAGTTTAATATTTTTAAAGAGTAATAATAAATTGAATTCCAGTCTTAGTGTTTGTCCAGTAGAGGTATAATTTATCAGTATATTTAAGGTGAAGTCTCAAATTCAATGGGTTTTCCCTCCTTTGCTCTGTAATAAATTGTTATTTAGTTATGAGCAAGACATTCATTTTCTCTTGTGGTTTATGTTTGAACTGAGAGTAATAGTGAACCCTTAGGAAGGTATTCTAGGGGTTGTTATTAATTGGATTTATTTGAGCTTAGATTTATATTTAGATAAAAATCTAAACAATTGTTTTCCCCAAATTATTGTGAATTAAAGGATGCAGCAATAATTCATTTGCTATTTATAATAATGCTTAATCTTCAACATTATTTTAAACTTGCTGAGACTCAAACTGTAAACTGTAAACTGGATGAATTGTTGGAGGATTCAATAAGTTAATATAGAAATGTTTCTAGAATTGATCCTGGAACAGAGTTAACACTCAGTTATCACTATCTTAAATAATACTACAGTTAAGAAATGTAATAAGTTATGTAGTTGCATATGTGATATACACATTAAAACACACACACATACCCCAGATATACTAAGAAGAGATTATTTTTAAAATATGCTAATTTATAGTAAATGAATAAAGAACAATACATAGATTTGAACTAAATTAAAATGAGCAAAAATGTTTATAAGTAACCATTTTACACTGAAAGTGAAGAAATAACCTTTCTTTTAAAAATTTTTTAATTTAATTTAATTTATTTTTTTGTACAGCAGGTCCTTATTAGTCATCAATTTTATACACGTCAGTGTATACATGTCAATCCCAATCGCCCAATTCAGCACACCACCATCCCCACCCCCCCGCCGCTTCCACCCTTGGTGTCCATACGTTTGTTCTCTACATCTGTGTCTCAGTTTCTGCCCTGCAAACCGGTTCATCTGTACCATTTTTCTAGGTTCCGCATATATGCGCTAATATACGATATTTCTTTTTCTCTTTCTCACTTACTTCACTTTGTATGACAGTCTCTAGATCCATTCACGTCTCAACAAATGACTCAATTTCGTTCCTTTTTATGGCTAATATTGCATTGTATATATGTACCACATCTTCTTTATCCATTCGTCTGTTGATGGGCATTTAGGTTGCTTCCATGACCTGGCTATTGTAAATAGTGCTGCAATGAACATTGGGGTTCATGTGTCTTTTTGAATTATGCTTTTCTCTAGGTATATGCCCGGTAGTGGGATTGCTGGATCATATGGTAATTCTATTTTTTGTTCTTTAAGGAACCTCCATACTGTTCTCCATAGTGGCTGTATCAATTTACATTCCCACCAACAGTGCAAGAGGGTTCCCTTTTCTCCACACCCTCTCCAGCATTTGTTGTTTGTAGATTTTCTGATGATGCCCATTCTAACTGGTGTGAGGTGATACCTCATTGTAGTTTTGATTTGCATTTCTCTAATAATTAGTGATGTTGAGCAGCTTTTCATGTGCTCCTTGGCCATCTGTATGTCTTTTTTGGAGAAATGCCTATTTAGGTCTTCTGCCCAGTTTTGGATTGGGTTGTTTGTTTTTTTAATATTGAGCTACATGAGTTGTTTTGGAGGTTAATATTTTAGAGATTAATCCTTTGTTGATTCGTTTGCAAATATTTTCTCACATTCTGAGGGTTGTCTTTTTGTCTTGCTTATGTTTTCATTTGCTGTGCAAAAGCTTTTAAGTTTCATTAGGTCCCATTTGTTTATTTTTGTTTTTATTTCCATTACTCTAGGAGGTGGATCAAAAAAGATCTTGCTGTGATTTATGTCAAAGGGTGTTCTTCCTATGTTTTTCTCTAAGGGTTTTATAATCTCCAGCCTTACATTTAGGTCTCTAATCCATTTTGAGTTTATTTTTGTTGTATAGTGTTAGGGAGTGTTCTAATTTTATTGTTTAACATGTAGCTCTCCAGTTTTCCCAGCACCAATTATTGAAGAGACTATCTTTGCTCCATTGTATATCCTTGCCTCCTTTGTCATAGATTAGTTGACCATAGGTATGTGGGTTTATCTCTGGGCTTTCTATCTTGTTCCATTGATCTGTGTTTCTGTTTTTGTGCCAGTACCATATTGTCTTGATTACTGTAGCTTTGTAGTATAGTCTGAAGTCCTGGAGCCTGATTCGTCCAGCTCCGTTTTTTTCCGTCAAGACTGCTTTGGCTATTTGGGGTCTTTTGTGTCTCCATACAAATTTTAAGATTTATGGTTCTAGTTCTGTAAAAAAATGCCATTGGTAATTTGATAGGGATTGCATTGAATCTGTAGATTGCATTGGGTAGTATAGTCATTTTCACAATATTGATTCTTCCAATACAAGAACATGGTATATCTCTCCATCTGTTGGTGTCATCTTTAATTTCTTTCATCAGTATCTTATAGCTTTCTGCATACAGGTCTTTTGTCTCCCTAGGTAGGTTTATTCCTAGGTATTTTATTCTTTTTTGTTGCAGTGGTAAATGGGAGTGTTTCCTTAATTTCTCTTTCAGATTTTTCGTCATTAGTGTATAGGAGTGCAAGAGATTTCTGTGCATTAATTTTGTATCCTGCAACGTTACCGAATTCATTGATTAGATCTAGTAGTTTTCTGGTGGCATCTTTAAGATTCCCTATGTATAGTATCATGTCATCTACAAACAGTGACAGTTTCACTTCTTCTTTTCTGATTTGTATTCCTTTTATTTCTTTTTCTTCTCTGATTGCTGATGCTAGGACTTCCAAAACTATGTTGAATAATAGTGGTGAGAGTGGACATCCTTGTCTTGTTCCTGATCTTAGAGGAAATGCTTTCAGTTTTTCACCATTGAGAATGATGTTTGCTGTGGGTTTGTCGTATATGGCCTTTATTATGTTGAGGTAGGTTCCCTCTATGCCCACTTTCTGGAGAGTTTTTATCATAAATGGGTGTCGAATTTTGTCAAAAGCTTTTTCTGCATCTATTGAGATGATCATATGGTTTTTATTCTTCAATTTGTTAATATGGTTTATCACCTTGATTGATTTATGTATATTGAAGAATCCTTGCATCCCTGCGATAAATCCCACTCGATCATGGTGTATGATCCTTTTAATGTGTTGTTGGATTCTGTCTGCTAGTATTTTGTTGAGGATTTTTGCATCTATATTCATCAGTGATATTAGTCTGTGATTTTCTTTTTTGTAGTATCTTTGTCTGGTTTGGGTATCGGGGTGATGGTGGCCTCATAGAATGAGGTTGGGAGTATTCCTTGCTCTGCAATTTTTTGGAAGAGTTTGAGAAGGATGGGTGTTAGCTCTTCTCTAAATGTTTGATAGAATTCACCTGTGAAGCCATGTGGTCCTGGACTTTGGTTTGTTGGAAGATTTTTAATCACAGTTTCAATTTCTTTACTTGTGATTGGTCTGTTCATATTTTCTATTTCTTCCTGGTTCAGTCTTGGAAGGTTATACCTTTCTAGGCATTTGTCCATTTCTTCCAGGTTGTCCATTTTATTGGCATAGAGTTGCTTGTAGTAGTCTCTTAGGATGCTTTGTATTTCTGTGGTGTTTGTAGTAACTTCTCCTTTTTCATTTCTAATTTTATTGATTTGAGTCCTCTCCCTCTTTTTCTTGATGAGTCTGGCTAATGGTTTATCAATTTTGTTTATCTTCTCAAAGAAGCAGCCTTTAGTTTTATTGATCTTTGCTATTGTTTTCTTTGTTTCTATTTCATTTATTTCTGCTCTGATCTTTATGACTTCTTTCCTTCTGCTAACTTTGGGTTTTGTTTGTTCTTCTTTCTCTAGTTCCTTTAGGTGTAAGTTTAGATTGTTTATTTGAGATTTTTCTTGTGTCTTGAGGTAGGCTTGTATAGCTGTAAACTTCCCTGCTTTTGCTGCATCCCATAGGTTTTGGATCGTCGTGTTTTCATTGTCATTTGACAATGAAATTGTCTGTCATTGTCTCCAGGTATTTTTTTATTTTCTCTTTGATTTCTTCAGTGAAGTCTTGGTTATTTAGTAACGTATTGTTTAGCCTCCATGTGTTTGTGTTTTTTACGTTTTTTTCCCTGTAATTCATTTCTAATCTCATAGCATTGTGGTCAGAAAAGATGCATGATATGATTTCAGTTTTCTTAAATTTACTGTGGCTTGATTTGTGACCCAAGATGTGATCTATCCTGGAGAATGTTCCATGCGCACTTGAGAAGAAAGTGTAATCTGCTGTTTTTGGATGGAGTGTCCTATAAATATCAATTAAATCTACCTGGTCTCTTGTGTCATTTAAAGCTTCTATTTCCTTATTAATTTTCATTTTGGATGATCTG
This sequence comes from Grampus griseus, assembly GCF_964374135.1. NCBI lineage: Eukaryota > Metazoa > Chordata > Mammalia > Artiodactyla > Delphinidae > Grampus > Grampus griseus. The sequence continues at coordinate 4,071,395 of NC_139012.1, read as the reverse complement.
TCCATTGGTGTAAGTGAGGTGTTAAAGTCCCCCACTATTATTGTGTTACTGTCGATTTCCTCTTTTTTTTTTTTTTTTTTTTTGCAGTACGAGGGCCTCTCACTGTTGTGGCCTCTCCTGTTGCGGAGCACAGGCTCCGGACGCGCAGGCTCAGCGGCCATGGCTCACGGGCCCAGCCGCTCCGCGGCATGTGGGATCTTCCCGGACCGGGGCACGAACCCGCGTCCCCTGCATCGGCAGGCAGACTCTCAACCACTGCGCCACCAGGGAAGCCCCGATTTCCTCTTTTAAAGCTGTTAGCAGTTGCCTTATGTATTGAGGTGCCCTATGTTGGGTGCATATATATTTATAATTGTTATATTTTCTTCTTGGATTGATCCCTTGATCATTATGTAGTGTCCTTCCTTGTCTCTTGTAACATTCTTTATTTTAAAGTCTATTTTATCTGATATGAGAATTGCTACTCAAGCTTTCTTTTGATTTCCATTTACATGGAATATCTTTTTCCATCCCCTCATTTTCAGTCTGTAGGTGTCCCTAAGTCTGAAGTGGGTTTCTTGTAGACAGCATATAGATGGGTCTTGTTTTTGTATCCATTCAGCAAGCCTGTGTCTTTTGGTTGGAGCATTTAATCCATTCACGTTTAAGGTAATTATCGATATGTATGTTCCTATGACCATTTTCTTAATTGTTTTGGGTTTTCTTTTTGTAGGTCCTTTTCTTCTCTTGTGTTTCCCACTTAGAGAAGTTCCTTTAGCATTTGTTGTAGAGCTGGTTTGGTGGTGCTGAATTTCTTAGCTTTTGCTTGTCTGTAAAGCTTTTGATTTCTCCATCAATCTGAATGAGATCCTGGCTGGGCAGTGTAATCTTGGTTGTAGGTTCTTCCCTTTCATCATGTCAAGTATATCATGCCACTCCCTTCTGGCTTGTAGAATTTCTGCTGAGAAATCAGCTGTTAACCTTATGGGAGTTCCCTTCTATGTTATTTGTCATTTTTCCCTTGCTGCTTTCAATAATTTTTCTTTGTCTTTAATTTTTGCCAGTTTGATTACTATGTGTCTCAGCATGTTTCTCCTTGGGTTTATCCTGTATGGGACTGTTTGCGCTTCCTGGACTTGGGTGGCTATTTCCTTTCCCATGTTAGGGAAGTTTTTGACTATAATCTCTTCAAGTATTTTCTCTGGTCCTTTCCCTTTCTCTTCTCCTTCTGGGACCCCTATAATGTGAATGTTGTTGCATTTAATGTTGTCCCATACATCTCTTAGGCTGTCTTCATTTCTTTTCATTCTTTTTTCTTTATTCTGTTCCACAGCAGTGAATTCCACCATTCTGTCTTCCAGGTCACTTATCTGTTCTTCTGCCTCAGTTATTCTGCTATTGATTCCTTCTAGTGTATTTTTCATTTCAGTTATTGTATTGTTCATCTCTGTTTGTTCTTTAATTCTTCTAGGTCTTTGTTAAACATTTCTTGCATCTTCTCAATCTTTGCCTCCATTCTTTTTCCGAGGTCCTGGATCATCTTTGCTATCATTATTCTGAATTCTTTTTCTGGAAGGTTGCCTATCTCCACTTCATTTAGTTGTTTTTCTGGGGTTTATCTTGTTCCTTCATCTGGTACATAGCCCTCTGCCTTTTCATCTTGTCTATCTTTCTGTGAATGTGGTTTTTGTTCCACAGGCTGCAGGATTGTAATTCTTCTTGCTTCTGCTGTCTGCCCTCTGGCGGATGAGGCTATCTAAGAGGCTTGTGCAAGCTTCCTGATGGGAGGAACTGGTGGTGGATAAAGCTGGGTGTTGCTCTGGTGGGCAGAGCTCAGTAAAACTTTAATCTGCTTGTCTGCTGATGGGTGGGGCTGGGTTCCCTCCCTGTTGGTTGTTTGGCCTGAGGCAACCCAATGCTGGAGCCTACCTGGGCTCTTTGGTGGGGCTAATAACAGACTCTGGGAAGGCTCACCCCAAGGAGTACTTCCCAGAACTTCTGCTGCCAGTGTCCTTGTCCCCACGGTGAGCCACAGCCACCTCCTGCCTCTGCAGGAGACCCTCCAACACTAGCAGGTAGGTCTGGTTCAGTCTCCTATGCGGTCACTGCTCCTTCCCCTGGGTCCCGATGTGCACACTACTTTGTGTGTGCCCTCCAAGAGTGGAATCTCTGTTTCCCCCAGTCCTGTTGAAGTCCTGCAATCAAATCCCACTAGCCTTCAAAGTCTGATTCTCTAGGAATTCCTCCTTATGTTGCCGGACCCCCAGGTTGGGAAGCCTGACATGGGGCTCCAACCTTCACTCCAGTGGGTGGACTTCTGTGGTATAAGTGTTCTCCAGTCTGTGAGTCACCCACCCACCAGTTATGGGATTTGATTTTACTGTGATTGAGCCCCTCCTACCGTCTCATTGTGGCTTCTCCTTTGTCTTTGGATGTGGGGTATCTTTTTCAGTGAGTTCCAGTGTCTTCCTGTCGATGATTGTCCAGCAGCTATTTGTGATTCTGGTGTTCTTGCAAGAGGGAGTGAGAGTGCGTCCTTCTACTCCACCATCTTGGTTCCTAATCAAGAAATAACCTTTCTTATGAAATTTCCTTATTTAGCTTTTTAAAAAAATATTTTTAGCTTTTTAAAAAAATGTTTTCTGCTTATAAAAGTTTCTCACCTTTATAACATTTTAACTTTAAAAAATATTATAAGAAAATAAGCTGGGTACTATTGAAACTGCATTTGACAGGGTGAGGCTCAGGAAGATTAAGTAATTTATCCAAAGAAACACAGCAAGTAGGGTTTTGGATTCATGCTGTCTGACTCTCACCTCTCTCCCTAGAAATAAATACAAAATTGCAAATATTCTCTTTCAATAGAATAATTACTCTTTTTTTCAAGTAATAGCAATTATATAACTAATGAATTAAGGTCCTGCTTAAGGCTCTCAGTTATCAGGGAAATTTGATAATTTTACCTGAAATTAGCAGACGTTGTTATGTTAGAAGGGTTACCTGTGTTTCAAAAGTTTCTACATTTTGAATTGAATAGCAAATTTTAGCAACATGTTTAGATACCATATTCCATAGTTTAGGAAGAGGATTTTAATTAAGGTTTAGAAGGTGCCCTTCATGACAGAGTATAAGGTGAGGTTAGTGTTTGCTAATTTTTGGTGCCCCTGAGAATAATGATTCACATGTAATTTTTGTTCACCGTGAAACACCATACATACATAACCAACTTTTCATGTTAAGATTCTTGAAAGTGGACCTCCCATAGTACGTAACTCTATTTCTAGAACACCAGCTTATTGTAACCATATAATCCAGTGTCGTTCTAAATACAACTTAAAGCCATAACATACCTGTGAGCAAAGATTAACATCTGAGCTCTGAGGTCAGCCTTCTCAGAGAAAGACAGATACATGTGAATATAGCCAGGACCTGAAGCATGCAAAAATTTTTTTCTAAATTAACAATTTAAATAAATACAAGTGTATCTGCAGAGTATCTGGAAAACAAACTATCTAAAGAAGGAAAAATAAATTTAAAAAATGGCCTGCAATACCATCGCTCAGGAATGACAACTTTTCAAACTTCTTTTTCAGAGCTTATGTATTTTACATGCCTATTACGTTTACATGGTAAGGGTCCAGCTGTATATGGAATTCTGTGTGTGTTCTTCTGATTAAATGCTACTCAGAGTCCATGTCTTGAAAGGAGCACCACCTGCACAATCAGCAGTTGCTTGTTTGGGAAACGGATGTTTTCCTAATTTGTACTTTGACAAATGTGGCTCTTTTCCAGGCGGTCCTGATCACAGAGACTGCAGACACACCTCACTGCTTGCTGAGTGTTAAACAGAGGGGCTGGTGGAGAAACTGGCACGTGTACAACGTGGCTTGAGCTGCAGCGTTCTTGGAACGAGAGGAGACTTCTCTGCATTTATTAGCAAGTTATAAAAACAATACAAAGCGAGACAGAAATCAGAGAGAAGAACATACCTAAGAAAAGAAAGAGAGCAGACAGCCTCTCTTCCAAAACAACACACACCTCAAACTAGAAAGCTCTTTATGGCAAGAGCAAGGTTCGGGAAGATCCTGAGTGAGGAAGGTATTTTTATGGTAGTCATGAATGATTTTTTTGCAAACAGTTCCATTTCACCTCTTCCAGACACAAAGTAGGTCTGCACTTCCTAGGCCTTTCGAGGTTGGGTGGGTGGCCCCAGGTGGCGGATTTGGACAAATGAGATGAGACAGAAAGTGTCCTGTGTCTTGGCGTGGATTTCACAGCATGACTTTGTCCATTCTTACTCATAAGATGATTCAGTGTTTATGGGTTTTGTGTATGACCTTTTGGCCTAAGTATTGACTAAAAGTGCCCTCTTTCATATTCGATCATGGAGAGACCTAAGAAAGGTGTTCCAGAGCTAAGGCAGTGGCAGGTTAAGTGAAGCCAGGCACTGCGGTGGAGACAGTTAAAACAGTCACCACCCGTCTCGGGTTTGCGGGACAGTCCCTCATTGTAGCTGTTTGTCCCTGGGTGATTGTCATTGTTATTAGTAACCGTGTCTCCTCTCCAGCGTCCTGGTTTGGATGTTGAGTTATGTCCTGGTTCTACGGACATCACACGTTGACCTCTTCATCAATACCTGTTCTTGTTGCGTGTGTTGTGTGCCTTGTTGATTACTATCAACCTGGTTGATCTGTTTGGCTACACGTCCCTGTTAGTACTCTTCACGTGTCGTTTTTATTCTGTCTCTTTCAGTTTCTAGCCCCTGCTGTTCTCATTAATGCCCTTTTCCTCTGGATGATTACATACCAGTATTTCTCTGGCTCCTTACTTTTCGCCATCTTGTAAGGAAAACCGTGAAATTCATTATTTCATAAAATTGTTATTACTGTGTAGCCAGTCGTCACGGTAACAACGAAGCAGATACCACCAATACAGGATTATCTTCAATCCGGAAAAGAAAATGACACCCAATATTACTCATTTAAGCTTTTCCAAAGTATTTTCTAGAGCTTCAGACTGGCTATATGTATTGAATACCTCATTCTTTCTTTTCTTTTCTCTTTTTTTTTTTTTTTTTTGTCTTTTACCCAGAAATTGCATCAATCTATTTAAAAAATTTAGAAGTCATTCCAAGTGTTTTCTGAAATCGTGACTCTGGAAAATTGGGAACAGCTTAGAGGGAAGAGTCTAAATTCACTTTTGTCCTGTAGTCCCTTTGGAGCAAAATTAGGGTAAGACTCGAAAACGGTGTTAGGATATCACGAATGTAGTCAGATTAACTTCCCAAGCTCAGATTTCTTCATTTTAATTCTCTCGTGTGCATTTTCTTCCTTAACCCTGTACTTTTATTTCTAAATGTCTGTAATGACTAGATATAGGAGTAACTATTTCATAACCTGTATTATGCCCATGTTAAAGAAATGACCAAATATCTATAATTATATGGATGAGAAACTTTTGGGTTCTGGAAGAGCATTATCAAAAAGCCTCTGTTTTTAAAACAGCGTATTTTTAGCATAGACTAAATTACCAGTATATTTTTCTCAATTCATGCTAAGAAAAAAGTGTAAACATTCCACTTAAAAATATGACACATTTTCCCAGAGCTATGCAATCTGAGTCTTATGCAGTGGTTCTCAGCCCTTGCCATGCACTAGAAATACCCGAGTTTTTAAAGACTTAGGAAGGCTTGGTTTTACCGGAGGGTCAGATTTGATGAGCGTAATTGTGAAAGTTCCCCAGGGGATTCTAATGAATCATCAGTGTGGAGAGAGACAGTTTTAGCAGATCCCAGACTTTGGTGTGATATGCACACATTTTGGGTTGAATCGTGTCCCCAAGAAGGTATGTAGAAGTTATAACCCCTGGTACCTGTTGTGAATGTGAGCTTATTTGGAGATAGGGTTTTTGCAGATGTACTTGGTTAAGATGAGGTCGTGCTGGATTCGGGTAGGCCCTAATCCAGTGATTGGCACCTTTGTAAGAAGGGGGACATTTGGACACAGAGACACACAGAGCGGAAAATGCCATGTGAGGACACAGAGTCAGAGGAGACACGAAGCAAGAAGGCCACGTAGAGATGGATGTGGGGACCGGAGTGGTCCATCGACCACCCCAGGAATACTAGGGACTCTGCCAACCACACCAGAAACTAGAAGAAGGGAGGAGCGGTTCTCCCCTGGAGTCCTTAGAGGCAACATGACCCTGCCAACACCTTGACTTTGTTTTTCTATAATTTAATGTTTATTTTCTATTGGAGTACAGTTGATTTACAACATTGTGTTAGTTTCAGGTGTACAGCAAAGTGATTCAGTTATACATACACATATATCTATTCTTTTTCAGATTCTTTTCTATTATAGGTTATTACAAGGTATTGAATATAGTTCCCTGTGCATCTTTGGCAGTAGGTTCCTGTTGTTTAGCTCTTTTATATACAGTAATGTGGATCTGTTCATTCCAAGCTCCTAATCTATCCCTGCCCCCACCTTTCTCCTTTGGTAACCATGTTTGTTTCCCAAGTCTGTGAGTCTGTTCCTGTTTTGTAAGTTCATTTGTATCATTTTTCTAGATTCCACATGTAAGTGATACCCTAGCATCATGGGTATCCAACACCTTGATTTTGGATTTCTCGCTTCCAGCAGGGTGGGCATGGATTTCTGCTGCTGTCAGCCACCCAGCTGTGGTGCTTACTTACAGCAGCACTGGGAAACTGAGACAGTCAGTGCACTGTGGCTACTTGTTGAATTTATTAAAAATAAAGAGGTTCAGTCCCTACCATCCAAGTACCTAAACCGAGTCCCGGGTGTGGGTCGCGGGTTCCTGAATTTTTACTTGGTTCTCCAGGCCTTGCATTAGGTGGCCAGCTGCGGCGACATCACCTGGGGCTTGGTGCAGGTCCTGAGCCAGATCTCTGGAAGCTGATCAGCTTTTGAACAAGACCCCTGCGTGATTTGTGTTGCTACACTGTGGTTTGAGAGGCCTTGCCTTGAGGAGGAAAGGAGGCGCCCCAAAGCGTGAGCTTGGTTGCTGTAGCCAAGAACATCATTTCTGAGATGAGTTAAGATCTTCAGTCTTCCAGGAAATGGACTTAGTGGATAAGAACAGTGTATTTTCCTAAACAGAAAGGAAAACATAGTTTAAAACTGAGTTCAGGGCTTCCCTGGTGGCGCAGTGGTTGAGGGTCCGCCTGCCGATGCAGGGGACACGGGTTCGTGCCCCGGTCCGGGAGGATCCCACATGCCGCGGAGCGGCTGGGCCCGTGAGCCATGGCCGCTGAGCCTGCGCGTCCGGAGCCTGTGCTCCGCAACGGGAGAGGCCACAGCAGTGAGAGGCCCGCGTACCGCAAAAAAACCCACAAAAAAACAAAAAAAACGCAACTGAGTTCAACAGAAAATATGGATTCACTTGCTTTGTAAATGAAAGTCTGGCCTTCAGGTTCGTAAATGGTTAATGTTTCCAGCCTTGCGTTTTGAGTGCTAGGCTATTTTCTTTTCTTTTTCCTTTTTACCTTACAGTCAATGGCCTTTCGTAATGATTGGAAGGAAACATAGCAACAAAACCAATTGTGTGACTTATTTTTCCTGACAATACTGGGCAATGTGCTGTAGGGAAAAAAGAGCATTTGGATTTGTGTTTTGCTGTCGTTGAGCCTTCGTTCGTGTGTTCACCGCTTTCTCTTTCTTCTTCCTCGTCATTCTCACTTGTGTAAATGACCTACTTTGAAGTTTCAAATAAAAAGAAGTTAAATAGGCTTTTATTTGGCTCTTGATTCTGTCTTTTTCTAGCAAATTTGGAAAAGGTCCTGATGTTGAGTGTAACGTGGCTGAGTGTGGAGAAAAGAAAGAGCATTTCCTGTCTTCTTTTTTACTGGTCCACTCACGGGAACTTCTTTAGCTCCAAGGGAAAGCAGCAAACTTGCCAATATTTGCACTCTATGAATAGAAGTGTTTGACGTAAAATATAAAAAATAAGAAATAAAAGATATTTACCCACTTTTTGAGACATAGGATAACAAATGTTTAAGGGAGCAAATCCTGTGTGTGTGTGTGTGTGTGTGTGTGTGTGTGTGTGTACACATGTACTTAGCTGCTGTACGGAGAAAAAAGAACTTCCCCTCTCCCCTCCTGAGTTCTTAACTGAGACCCCCTGTAATAAAAGACAGATTAACAAGAGAAAAACAAACAGAAGTTTACTAACTGTATACCTCTTTTATGCACCAGAGGGAAATTAGCAACCCAAAGAGGAGGCTTAGAATTCAGGATTCAATACCATTTTACAAGGGAAGGGGAGGGGGGTGGCCTGTGGAGGCCACAGGGGAGAGTGATTTTCTTAGGAAAGAGGAATGGGCCTTAGAAGAAGAAGTGGGAGGTGGGATAGTTTGTGACAGAGTTTGTCTGAGTGTGGGATCCACCTTCTCTGGCTGATGAAACTCCTGGGGCTGGAGGGTGAGGGGTGATTTATTATGACAGGTGAGTTTCCCTTGGAGGATCTGTCTTGAGGCAGATCGGGGGAGTTTAGAGAAAGCCTCCACCTGCAGCTGCTGTTCTGTAAAACAAGCGACAGAGCACAGAGGCACATTTTGGGGTGACACGTCCTGAACTGCGGTCATGTTCTGGGGCGGCTTACCGTGTTACCCTTCACTACATAGGATTCTTTCTACCTTCCATGCTTTGTTACCAGCGTGTGATCATTCTCAATAGGGTTTGATGGCCAAAGACTGTGTGTTTTCTTTTGTTTCTGCTTTTTAAAGTATTTATTTATGGGCTGTGTCGGGTCTTAGTTGCGGCACGTGGGATCTCTGGTTGCGGTGCACAGGCTCTTCGTTGCAGCGTGCGGGCTTCTCTTTAGTTGTGGCGCTTGGGCTCCAGAGCGCGCGGGTTCAGTAGTCGCGGCACTCGGGCTCTCTAGTTGTGGCGCGCAGCCTCTAGATCGCACGGGCTTAGTTGCCCCGTGGCGTGTGGGATTCCCAGTTCCCCAACTAGGGATCGAACCCATGTCCCCTGCATTGGAAGGCGGATTCTTAATCACTGGACCACCAGGAAAGTCCTGAAAGATTGTTTTTTAACAAAGACACAAAGTGTGCTGCTGTTGAAACAAAAGACTTTTATGTAATTATTTATTTTTCTGAATTTGTAAGCCATTGTACTCTTTTCCACAGGAAGTAATGGCCAGAAATCTTTCAGAATAAAACACCCCCTCTCTCCATAGAGTTACGCTTAAGCTGAACCAGTTTGGTGATACCTCTGTTTTGTGAACATGGGTGGAATAAAACATCTTTCACTTTGTAACGTATGGAAACTTGAACTTATTCTTACGCTAACATTTCAGTGTTATCTAATAGGATAATGTTTTCTCTCTTGAATCTATGGAGAAATGAACAGTGGTTAAGTAGGGGTGACTGTAATGCTTAAATACTGACAACTCACAATGGGGGGATCGGTTAGCAGTTATTTAGTACAAGCATGACACATAGGGAGATTAAAATAAACTATTCAAGGAACTGTTCTAGAGGAATAGTTAATGTCAAAGCATGATATTCAACACTTCATGATTGAAGCTATATGACAGGTGCCGAAGGGGTGCTGGAGTTGGTTTAATCCAATAGAACAGAGTCCTGGTAGCAGATTCTGGGAAATTTCTTTCCTGAGGGCAGAGCTCTAGGGACAGACATGAGGTGCTGCTGAGAATCCTTGATCTGGACCCGTCAAAGACACCACTAAGGGCAGGATGGTATGATCTTTTCTTGACAAGTTGAAGCCTGGCAGATAAATAGTTCTCGTGTGTATTTAACAGTGAGGCGTCAGACTATGGTTTACCTAGTGGCAAATTTTGACCCATGATATTGGGAAGTTACCCAGAACACGGGACAAGCGTGGGCTGGACCAACTAGCAAAGGATTTGCTAACTCCAGCCCCAGCCCCTGTCTTCCTCAGACCCTACCTATGACTTCCCCAAGGTCAGGGGGCATCACTTCCCCTCAAACCTGGGATGAAGTCACGCTTAGAGTGTTACTTCCCCGGGGGTGTCTGCTGGGTTCCCACTCAGGTACCAAGCACTGGACAGCAAGCCAGGCCTCCTGCCCAGCAGAAGTAGCTTACCTCATAGCCCCTCCCAGCCTCTGAGAAGATAAAGGAGCTCCCGCCATTCGGGAGCTGCCCGGCACCCACCGCGAGCCAGCAGTGTTCTGCTGAACATAAACACCTTTGCCAAGCATCAACATCAGACACTTTGCATCTGTCGTGGGCAAGACAAAAAGAAGGTCCCTCCTCTATCCTGTGTGAATACAGACAAAAACATGAGCATCCTTCAAGCCACAGGAATGAACCCCCCCCACACACACAATGGTCAATATCAGTGATGCTGCTTCTAGAGCAATCACATCTTTGGTCTTGCCCCAGTCCTCCCTCCTAAGGGATAAGACTTTGGAGACCAGTCATAGAATGAACCCAATGTCCTGACATCATCTGATCCAGAGAAAAGCCCCGGTTCCTGGAACCCACTTCAAAATTCCCTAATGCAGGCCCCAATAGTGTAATGAGTCCTTCTTACTGAGGTGCCCCTCAATCCCATGGGGCATGCATTCCCCCTCCGTGCAGTGAGCGCCACCCAAACTTGCTCAACTTCAGGAGAATTCCTGGGGTTCCCGGCTGGAGGGCAGCACCTTTCTCTCCCCACCTTCACACATGCTTGTTTCCCTCGGCTTCTGGCTAATTAAGTTGCTTCTTGAATCCCAGCTGGTTTATTCTACTCTTCCCAGCCACGTGATCAGTGCCCCGCCATTTTCCAACAGACGTGTTGGAATCTGCACTGGGGAATTCCCCGTTCCCTGTTCCCCGATGGGACACTTGGGTGCTGATCACTTTCACACAGCTTTGGGACGCAGTGCTTGAGCCATCCCGCTGCGTGCAGCAGGGTTGGTCCTCTTAGGCTCCACCAGCCCTGTGTTGCGGAGCAGATGACCATTCCTGTACCATTACCTGTCTAATATATGACAGTCGTGAGCGCCTAGAAATATTCAGTCCTAGGCTGGACGGGATCCTTGTGCTGGGAAATTGGACCAGTGTTGGACCAGTCCTTAGTGAGCGCCCTTCTAAATCAAGATTCCTGTGATACTGTGACTCCTTTTCCTTGAGGAAAAGGAATCTTTTTTTGCTTCTTTGTGATCGGTTATGGACTGCTTTTGCTGAAAGGTGAGCCAGGGTGACTTCTAGATCGTATATATCAGAAAATAATTTATTCTTTTCTAGATTTTGAGCTCTTTTAAAATATATTCACTCTATATATTTCATGGATATCTTGACTGCGTGAACAATTCACATCTTGACTTTTCTTGAGAATTTGTTCTTCCTGCACATTTCATCTCTCCTTTTTAATCAACCCTAATTATTTTACACGTAGATATTTCTTTCTTTCAGTGACCAGAAGCTTGGATGGTCAGATTGGAAAACGATGGTTCACATTTTATTATTAATTTTGCCTTGTTTTTTTCATAGGCGTCTCATAGGCTTGTTTAATTCCTTCTACAAAATGGAATGGATTTATGGAATCAGGTCAAATCTCCCCAGCCTGACATTCTAGAGAAAAGTCTGGATCTGATTCAGAGCTTGCGCTTAAGTTTTTTTTTTTTTTTAAAGTTTCCTCAAAAATAGTTCTGAATATTATACAAGGTTATGCTCGCAAAGGATTAAAATGACGATTGCAGTTAAGGTGGCGTCACTCTTTCAGTGGAAACTCATCTGGTCTCATAAGCGCTGCTGCCCCACAGATGCTCCAGGCCTTGGGCTCTAATCACTGTGCTGTCAAAGCCCCTCTCCACCTGCTGGGGAGTGTTTTGACACAGAACAAGGACTTGGCCCTGGGCAGCCTCTGATCCCTCCAGCAAATAAAGCTGCTGATTGTCACACATCCACCTCCCCCCTCCAACTCCCCTCGGGTTCATTCTGCTTGACTCGTTTTACTGGTAAACCTTTAACTTGATTTCTTGTATTGATTTTGATGTTCATCAGGCTGGCTCCTTGGAGTGTTTCTAGAGATAAAAAGTAGTGCTCAAGTCAGAGTCCTTTGCCAAATTCAAGGCTTTAATGTTTTTTCTTACCTTGGGCACACTTAAGTCTTCTCTTCTTGTTATTTAAAGATCTGCACCATAATCACAAAAGAACAGTGGCCGACTGCTGTGGGTTGAAGGTGGGGCTGCCTTAGGTCAACCTGAGCTGCTTTGTTTTCTAGAATGACTTAAAAAAAAAATTCAGGCTTTGACTTACAGGGATGGGCCTCTTCGGCTGCCCGGAGGGAGGCAGGGAGGTGGGGTGTGTGGGGGAGGGCAGTCTCAGACCTCAAATGTGGACCAGATCTGCATGCGGAGACTAAGGAAATGCAGAGGAGAGATTTGCAAAGGTTGTGCTTTCCTTCTGGTCGGAGCCTCTCATCCACACTGTGGTAAGTGGGTCAACTCTAGTTCACGCTTCCTTTTAGGAGAGGAGGGAAAACCTGTGCAGAATTAACCCTGCATTTTCCACAAGCTACTTTTAAGTCCCTTATTTGAACTTTAGAATGTGTGTATTTCACTCTCAAACTTTTTTGTTTGTTTTGGTTTCTGTTTTTGCTTTTGCTTTTTTGATAGTTAGGTTCAGCATAGTTTAATGCAATTGCTTTCTTGAAAATCTTACCTCTACCTAAAACTCAGAATAACAGCTGAATTCTGAAAGTCTTTCTGAGGGAATCATACATAAAGAAGGAGTTATTGGCAAAGGTCTGAAAGACACAGAAGGAAAGAAGGTGATTTTTTCAGTAAAAAATGCTTTGGCAAATTCTTATGTGTAACCTAAGATTGAAGCTTGTAGTGGCAAATAGTCACTTTTCTTCTTGGGGAACAAGTAAACGTACATTTTAAAGGCCACTGTAATGTATATAGTGCAACTTAAAATTACACACATTTGTCTTTGTTGTCACAAAACATGGTGTAGTTTTTGTAGGATTCTAGCATCTACATTGTCTGAATTTTTCAACCTTGAAAATGACTTAAAAAAAAGTAATAGCTACCCTTTATTAACGCTTCCTATGTGCCAGGCTCTGCTAGTCCTTCATATGCATTGTCTCGTTACATACTCACAACAAACTCATGAGTTAGACATTTTTGTTACTCCCTTAAAATATATTTATATTAAAGTCGTACATACCATGGTTAAAGTAAACCAAATGCAACTAAAGGGCTCATAATAAAAATCTGTCGTCTCTGGCCCCATCGTGTGTTCATCTAGTTTTGCACCCCAGAGACAACCATATTTATTTGTTTTCAGTTCTTGACGCAGTTACTTCCAGATTCCTAACAATGTACCAATATGGCAGTGATTTTATTCAGACATTGTCTGTTGATACCAGCTGTGATGGATGAGGGTTTAGTTCATCCCGTACCTTCCTTTATGCCTTCCTCTAGCTCCCTTTCGTAAATACATATATATTTATATGGTGTATAATATTTTTGTATATTTATTGTGTATAATATTTGTGTATATTGTGTATATTTAATATAAATATATATTCAACCGAGTGTATATATATATTATATAAATATACATAATATATATATTCAACTGAATATATATTATTACTGAACATAAATATGTGTGTGTGCACATTAAAATTAACCATATAGATGGTTAATTTTGGTTTCTTTCCTGGTCAGTTATCATTGTAACCTCAAAAAAACATACTTAAACCTGCATCTATGGTTCTGTCGGCCATAGAGAATATTTCTTAACTGCCCATTTTATAAAATACAGTTGTTAGTTCTCTCACCCTTTCACGAGCTGTCATCCCTTCCCCCACTTTCCAGTCTCTACCAGCCACACCTTAATTTTGATCGGCTTGAAGCATATGAAACTGCTGACATGCCATGGCCTTTGACCTATAAAGATGGCAGTTCCATATGGTCATGTTCAGTTTGGCTAAAATTACATTGCCTTTCATAACCATTGTTAAGACTCCCATACTTACGGACGACCAATTAATATTAGGCGTATTCTATGATGTTATAAACGTGTTTAGAAGTAGGAACGCACAGTGTGAAAGATGAAGTCTTCCTTTTTACTAGCCCTCTACGTTCTTTATTTTAGAATGGTTTCTCGTTTGAAGGGTCCACTGTTTCCTTATCCAGAGATGCAGCTGCTCCACCTTTGAAAATACCATACATTTATTCAGTGCTACTCTCAGTACCGGCAGGGCTCGTCACTAGTATTTTGGAGACAGCTGTATCAGTGAGATAAATGAGGAAGGTGAGCCGTGATCAATATCGGTGTCACTTCCATTTATCTACTGTGCAGATACTTATGGAGCACCTAGGATGCACCAGACACCGCAATAAGGCAAAGAATAAATCAGACACAGGTCCCGGACTTCAAGGGGATGATACTCTAGTGTGGCCAAATTGAGGCATTCTGCAAAATAGCGGAGGGACTGTGTGTGTGTGTGTATTAAACTTAGGCTAGGATGCCATCCAGATTCGTTGAGATTTTAGAGCTTGCTTAGGTTCTCCTGTGAGCTGTGACTTTTGGTTTTTTACCGAATGCTGATAGAGTACAAATAACTTTGTTTTACTCTAATAATAGTTGTGTTATCTCTAACACAGGGATAGTAAAATTCTCACTTGTATCAATGAATTGGTTCAGAAGGTGTCTCTGTTTCTATACATTTTTAAATTAAATTCCCAATTTATATAACAAACCCAAATTGAACTGTCTTCCTGTAGTTGAAAAAAATTTTTTAAAGGCTGCTATTAAAGTGATTGTTTAAGGTTATTTTTCTTACATTTTGTTTGTCTTCTTTAACTGTTCCTATCTTATATGACTTGTCAGTATCCATTTTTGTTGCTGGACCTGCTATTTCATTAAAGAAATGGTTTTCATGGCAAAATAGGCAGGAATGGACAAGTATGTTTGATTTCTTATGTGATTTGAAGAGGCGCTTGTGATCTCCACTCACAGTATTTTTACTCACTGGAACCTAAAACAGTATTGCTGGCCGGACTTACACTCTGCCTTGAGAAAGAGAGCAGGAAATCGTTTACGTGATCAAGTGGATCATTGAACCAAGTTCCCTGTGGTTTCTTTGCTCCTCATGTAGCCATTTCGTTCTTATAGTGACCTTGGGAAGCAACAAGGGCTGTGCTTAGGTTACTGATTTGTAACCTCATGTCCATCATAGGACGCTGTCCATTTATGCCTAAGATGGACGTGTATCACGTGAGGAGCATCACGCATGTGGTAAGTGCTCAGTGAATATACTTGGCATCGGTGAATGAATAAAATGAACTGAAATCCCCCTCAGTGACGTAGGAAATCAAATGCCTTCCTAGAGATTTCTATGAATTCCTGGGGGACTAAAATGTTTATGGTTCCTTTTGGTTCAAGACCCCTTCTCACATCAATGGCTAACATTTTCTGATTGTCTCACAAAACTATGCATGTTTTCCCACTCTTGTATGAGGAGGGTTCAGAAATGAGATGAGACTCTTTCTTTGATTTCTCATACTCTTGTACATCATGGATGGAAAGGTCAACAAAAGAAAATGCATCTGTGATTATAGCAGACTTTATTCAAAGTTTGGGGACATTTTCTCAGTGTTTCTGTGCAGTGATGTGCCCATCCATTTGCAGTCTCCTCTGTCCAGATGCCCGCCCCCCCAAGGACCTGCTTTTACAAACAAAATTATTCAAGTGAACAAAGTTAGGCTTTCTCCAATCATTCCTATTTACCCTAATTCTTGACTTTTTAAGACTACATTTTCTAGTACTCTGATTCTAATGCAGAAATTTTGGCAACATTGCCCTGGGAGTGTGGGGTTGCGGATTGAGGAACAAAAGTTGCTCAACAGTTTGAAATGATGTCCGACAGAACTGGGTTTGTACTTTGGCTCTGATGTTTACTGATCTTTGACATTAGTTAATTCGCTGAGCTTCTCTAAGCTTTATCCTCCTATAAAATGTGGATAATTATAACATTTTACCTACTTCGTAGGGCTGTGAACATAATGCATGAAAGGTTCATAGAACAGTGTTTAGTGCCTCAAAAGCAGCCAATAACTTTCTTTTGTTGCCATATTATTCATACCCCTGTTGTGAGCCCTGATTCACTTGAAGACTTTGTACTTGTTGAAGTTCTATGTTATCTTTAGAAATGTTTGCTACTATCAAACTTACTACCTTTAAAAATAGTTCCTTAGATGGGAATGAAGTAGCGAAACTGGAAATATACGTGTGCGTGGTGGAGAAAAAATGGTCCATTAGATTCCCATCATGATCGGACCACTTGCCTTTCTGTTAGAAATTCTAGTACTTTGAAGTAGAAATGCTTTGAAACTCAGCAACCACCGTATCAACTGCAGTGCCATTTTTTTCTTTCATTTAACTGCTTTGAGCATTCAGTACATGGAGCCCATGACAGATCTCTGATGGTGAAATTGGTCTTACCTTAAATGCTGACCATTTACTCATTTCACTGTGGTTTTTATAAGTAAGTCAGCATTTTCAACTCTATATTTAACAGCAGGTCTTATTAAAAAAGGTATTTTTTGACTACTGGGAAACTGTGATACATTTTTCACTATAAGGTTTTTTTTTTGTTTTTTCGTTATGGAAAGAAATATGGAGAGAGAAAAAAAGGAATAAGAGATCTTTTTCTACTTGAGCGGCTCTTCTTAGATGACTTTGAACTCAGTGTGTAGGTGTTTTGACCCATATAAAAATCTACAGAAAAAAAAGGAGCACTTTTTGAGAGGCAGGTCAGAGATAATTGTGAATGTGTGCTTCCATTCAACACACATTTTTCCTTTGGAGATGTGTAGCCCGACTGAATCATAAGCTTTTGAAATGAGTATTTGATGGACTTCAGACTGTGTTGTGAAAAAGTGGAAAATTAGAAAGCTTCCTAAAACCAAAGTTTGAGAATTTTTTTGCTATTTATTGTGGTTACACACCCTTGTAAGAGTAAATCCTTTGAGCTTTCAATGGGTTCCATCCCCATAGTCTTTTTTTTTTTTAAACTAGTAGGCACATAACTTTGGGCTATATATATATATATATATATATATATAACTTTTCCCATATATATGTATATGGAAGACTTCTTCCGTATTTAGAGAACTGTAAATCATATGGTCACCTAAAACTCAGTTTGGGGACTGGTCTTATTTGTTAATAATGGTTTGTGTCACGTGTTGGGGATGAAGGTGGGAGAAAGAGTTATTTTCCCTAATTACAGAAAATCCTGGACATACTTACATCATCGCAAAACGTTGTGATCAATCTCTGAACCCCTCAATGGACTGCTCCTCCTAATAGGGGTACTGCATGTGTTCTGAATGCTTATTGGCTCTGAGATTACTTATATTTTATTTCTAAACTGTGCCAAGGGTGGCAAGATTTTATGGTCTTAATCTATAATATTATTCCTGTAGTTAATATACAACTTCGGTGTTTTACTTTTTGTGATGTTAGATGTTGAAGGTTTTTTTTGCATTTTATTTTATTTATTTATTTTAAATGTTGAATTTTTTTTTTTTTTTTGTGGTACGTGGGCCTCTCACTGTTGTGGCCTCTCCCGTTGCGGAGCACAGGCTCCGGACGTGCAGGCTCAGCGGCCATGGCTCACGGGCCCAGCCGCTCCGCGGCACGTGGGATCTTCCCGGACCGGGGCACGAACCCGTGTCCCCTGCTTCGGCAGGCGGACTCTCAACCACTGCGCCACCAGGGAAGCCCTGAATTTGTTTTTTGTATTTTATTTTATTTATTTATTTTAGATGGTGAATTTTTTACTTACGTTATTTGAATTATTGACCGTCACTTCTGTTGATGTTTGGATTGGTCAATGTCTTTAAATTTAACTTGAAACTACTTATCATCCTTTGCTTTTAAATCATGCTATTAACTGATTTGGATTAATGTGTTAATTTCCTCTCAGCTTAAGCTCATTTGAATGGCTTATTTTGCACAGTACTGGCTATAATTTGCGATATTTAGCAGTTCAGTGGCTATGCTGGAACAGGATTAAAGGGACAGAAGCAGTTATTCAATCTTCTAACTAAACTTGACATCTGTTTTTATGCTATTTTCTTGTTTTTAACCCAAGCCTTAGTAAATTCCTCTTTTCCAAATCGTTTTTTTTTTTTCCTTAATCACTATGGATTTTTGACTGATACAACAGCTACTTTCAGTGAGTGTACTGAAGACCTACCTGTACTATGTGTAGTTTTTTAAGGAATACTAGAAATATTTTGGTGGAAAAGATTC
Organism: Grampus griseus; assembly: GCF_964374135.1. Classification (NCBI taxonomy): domain Eukaryota; kingdom Metazoa; phylum Chordata; class Mammalia; order Artiodactyla; family Delphinidae; genus Grampus; species Grampus griseus. The sequence continues at coordinate 4,053,132 of NC_139012.1, read as the reverse complement.
CGTACCAAGGAGCTAACTCAGACTTTTTCTGGGAGGTCAGGGAGGAGTTAAAATACTAACTGTAACATATGGAAGAAGAATGCAGCAATAAGGATGAGGAAATGAAGTTAGAATTTAGGGGTGGATTGGTTGACATCTAGATGGATGCGTGGATTTGGAAGCCCTCAGCAGGACAATGCATTTTTGAAACATGCAATCCACGTATAAACGTTTCTACTTCTTCACGGGTTATCAGTGGACTATTCTGTGGAAAAGAAATCATGTCTGGTAGTAGTACTAGGGTTCTGGTTTTAATCAAATCTCTTGTATCCTTAATCATGGTCCTATATCATAGTTACATATTAATCTCATTTCTCAAAGGACCTACTCATTGACGCAGTATAGACTCCTGTGAAAGAATTACACTTTGCAGCTAAATATAGCCATCAGTGCCAAGAACATAATTCCCTATGTTTTTAAGGAGGCTGTCGTTGTAATATGTCTGAGAATATTTCCTTTTGTTTATGTAATAGGAATACTTGTCATCTGATGTGCTCTATGTGCAGAAAAGAAATCCCTATGAATGTTCTAGAACCCCACTGTCCCACAGTGCTCTAATGTCTGACGGAGGATTGGTCCCCAGACTCCTAGATGTGTGATTCTGGCGTGAAAAAGCATCCCCACGCCCTCACTGTCCCCCATGGAACTTTCTGGAACTGAGCTCAACATGCCGGCGTGTCCTCCTACTCTGGTCCACAGTGCAGTGGTATCAGACCCCGAGTATCCCTCCTCTGTCCTTCGTGGCCTCTGCTCCACCAGGCCTTCCCTCCTGGCTGTCCTCATGTGAGTGGGACCCTTTTCTTCCCTCCTCTGCCTTGCCCACAGTTCCCTGATCTGAAAGCGCTCTTCCTCAGCTCCATCTCAGAATGTCTAAAAACGGCCCAGTTTTGAAATAGCAGGCAGTGTAAACAGCATTAAGCTTCCCTTGATTTTCTCAGCTAGTCAGGATCTCTTTCCCACAGCACTTTGTAATTGTAATGATCGATAATTATCACTTTCAGTTTTGCAGATTTCTGGAAGCTCCGATGTTAGCTTCCATTGCTGGTTTGGAGGCTCCCTTTGACATTCCAGTCCTGTGAGGCAGCCTAAGGCAGTGTGTAAACGTGACCTTGTATCTACTGAAATCCGTTAGGTGCCTATTTTCAGGCATTTGCAGTTCCTGCATGACTGGCCTGGAACCTACAGGGATCTTACTTCCTCTCCCGCTGCAGCTGCCCTGGTGTTTTTTCAGCTTCTCTAGTAATAATTTGCCATTATCCTCCCGCTTGCCCGTGCCTTATGCAGCCGTGGAATTCACGCCGCGCTCCCACCTGTGCATCAAGCCCATCTCATCCCAAAGCCACCTCTCATCCCCGCCTGGCCAGAGGCCCCTCCCCAACACAGTCCAGTCCAGCTACAGCTTCTCTGTTTGTTTTTTCTTTCCTGTTTCCTATTCTTGACCTTTATAGTATTTTCCACAAATTTCATCTCAATACATACCTACTTACCTGTGTATAAACCGAATAAATCTTTGCGCCAATTTGCCTATTCTATGCGGGAAACGGCATTTAAAAAATGACACCCTCGTCGTATGGACACCAAGGGGGAAAGTGGTAGGGGGTGGTGGTGGTGGGATGAATTGGGAGACTGGGAGTGACATATGTGCACTAATATGTATAAAATGGATGACTAATAAGAACCTGCTCTATAAAAAATAAATAAAATTCAAAAATTAAAAAATAAAATGACTCCCTCGTACCCAAAATCAACATGAGCAATGGAACCTGTGTAAGGAATTCTTTATCTTCATGTAGTGAAGGACCTTGAAAGGGGTCCATGGGTGGCCCCAGCACACTCCTCCCCAGCCCTCTTCCTTACTGCCTTGTTTTTCCTGATTTTCCCAGAAAGCAGTTGTGGACCAGCCAGGCAGTGCGGACCTTGCCCTGGGCCAGCCCGAGAGCTGTGTCTCTGATCGTGCAGACCTTGAGCTTCCCGACTGCCTCCGGGTCTTGTTTGTTTCCTGCTCTGCCCTCCTGAAGTTCCAGGAGCCTCTTTTGCCTTCCTGGGTGTCCTTTCCAGGGGCTGTGTCCCCTCCAGGCCTGGTCAGGCTTCTGATTCTATGATATAAACAGCTGAGCTGTGGGTCTCTCCATTGGGGAGAAAGTGCCCCAAGTGGGTGCACAGACAGAGGGACCCCTGGCCAAGAAAAGATGTCCGGGGATGCCCTCAGGACCTGGGTACCAGGTCCTTAATTCCCGTCCAGGTGGGAGACCGCAGGCTCCACAGGGCAGAGGGTGCCCAGTGGTGTTGGTTGATGAATGAATGAAAGAGCAATTTTGAAGTCATTATGCTGTGGACTTGAGTGGCTACAGTACTGAACTGAGACACTAGAGGGAGATCAGAGAAGGACTTGAACACGATGGATACAGCAGGAGTCAAGTTTCGGCTGTGTTTGCTCAGATGGAAATGTCACTTCTTCCTTGTCTTAAATTCAAATATATATATGGTGTGAAATCTGAACTGAATCTGATACAAATGCTTTCTCTGTTTTTAACACAGGCCACGATGACCCCTACCATCTGTAGAAAAAAAGGTAGGAATGCTGATGGACATTCTCAGATAAATACTCATCTGAGAAGTCTCATGAAATTACATCATATCATTAAACAGATGGGTTAGAATTAACACCACTAATAGTAATCGGAAATGACAAATGATAGACATGAAGGAATTCTGGGGAGAAAAACACTGGGCTTGAAAGGAAATCGCATAGCATGCCAGAAAATTGTGTATTTTAAATGGAAGGGTTCACTTATGTCCTCACAAATAAAGTCATTAACGTAATTCATAAAATAGATGGGAGAAGTAGGAAAGGACTTAGGATAAGCCTAATAAAATTCATGTGAAGCTTTGGGACACACTGCTATGCCCGAAACAGATATCCAGGGTTTCTTCTCTGTTTGACCTTGAACAATAACCTTTCTAGGCGCTGTTTCTCCATCTGTGAAATGGAGTATGTGTTTCACAGGGATTTAGTGAAGATAAAAGGAGAGAAAGCGCACATAAAGGCCTTAACCCAGCGACTGGCACCTGTGTCTTAAGAATGTTGTGCGTATGATAACTCTTGGGTGGTACTAGATACAGGCCTTTCTGTTCATGTACCGCATTTACTACCATTTCCCTGATTGGGCCATTTCCTCTCTCTGGACTCTGTTTGAATGATTATGCTGCGCTAGAAGTTTTTTGTTTTCTTGGACTGCTCCTCACAATGGTGCTTTTTGGGACTGTGAGTGTTTTGTAGGGAAGAGTGCGCTTGTGTTCTTTTTGTAATCCTCCCACGTGTTGGTTCACCTTGTGGAACAGACAGATAAGGCCTCAGCAGTGGTTTATGAGTGATCGTGCAGAGCACTTCCATACAGCAGCAGATGCTGTAAGGAAGATTCCAAGTGTGTACCGAGAGATGCTGATGGGAGAGTTCTGTGTTGGAATCGTGTAAGCATTTAAGTTTCAGCTGCACTCACGTTGCGGCTAATAGCGAATCCTCCTCTTCTATATTTGCTTCACTCTTGGCTTCCGTTTTGTTGCATCTGGCAGAAGCTCTGATACGCAAATGGCTGTGCTATCCTCACAGGCACAGGTGACCTTGAGAAAGAAGGAAAGAGAAAAGCTGAGAGAGCTGAGTAGATGGTTGCCTCTTCTTTTACCTTGACTATATTAGAGTATTATTTTTTCCTCCATGTAAATAAAGATCTGCTGGAAGTTCATTTCCAGATGCTTCAGTAAAAAATTAAGTTGACTTATTTTAATAAAAAAAGATGATAGGAAAGGTCTGCAGTGGCACAAAAGCCATGATGTTTTGAATGATGAATTCTTACATGAACTTTAAAAATTAAAGATATCCACTGGGTATCACATATGTCATTTTGAAAATAATGTTGTATCTTGCATCTCAATTTGAAAGAAGTATCATTTCAGTGATCTAAAAATCCATATAACTTAGCTCTCCATAAGTAAGAATAAAACAGTTTAAAACATAAAGAGACACGAACATAGTAAAATCTTATAGACTTCTAGTTTCAAAGACCTGGGTGGTGGACCTCATCTATTAGTTTTCACCTGCGTGCAATCACAGAAAAGAGACATACACACACACACACGCACACACTTTAAAAAGCACCAGTTCAATGAATCAAATTAATCATTTAAAAATTCTGAGTTGGAAAAGCACACTGAAACAAGTAAGAAAGGAATTAATTTGGAACAACTAGAGAAATGACATGTAGCCAGTATTGGACTCAGTTCAGTTTAAAATCAGAACAACTTTTATATTTTACCATCTGCTTCACCAAGAGCCTTGTAAAATTTCAATACTACAATCTTTAGAGATTCCCATATGAGGGCAGTTTTTTTAAAGGCCATTTAAAGAACGCGAAACCAGAATAAATAATGTTGGTGCCTGTCCAGGAACTGAGGTTAGTAATTAGCGATCAGTGAAAAGATAAATCACATCTGTGAATTAGGGGCTCAAAAATTCCACTTGAACTTCTGCCCTCTACCAAACCTCACAGAAGTCTAGCAAAGGTCTTCCGTCCCATGTAACAGAGGAGCAAACAGAGACTGGGAGAAAGCAAGCAACTAAGTGACACTCATCTCACTTGAAAAATGCCTCAGAGCCGGAATCAAAACCCACAATTCTAAACTGCTGGTTTTAGGCGTAACACTTATTAAGCAAAATAGGCAAGCGGCATGGAACAGACTATATCTCTGTCTGCCAAGTTTTCCTGTTCTAGTTATATATTCAGGTGAGCTGTATAGAAAGCAGGTGACATATGCTGATAAAGTATACGCTTTACTTTTTACCTAGACACAGGCAGGTATGTGTATATAGAGGTTTTAATCAATTGTAAGTTTTAGTTTATGGATATGACTGAATGTTACAGTGTTTTAAGTGGCCGTTTAGTTAATTCTTCGGAAGCTCCCCCTGGACACAGAATGTAACTTATTCATCCTGCAGTTGTGTCTGGTACATTGCTTGTTTAATGAGTGAATGCATGTCTAAGGAAAGAAGGGATATTAAGAGAAGAAAAAGGGAACAGACATAAGCTGCTGACACCAGACAAAGAAGTACTAATATGCTTGAATCACGGTTTTATTGAAGCTGATCATTATATTAAAATATATGACTCTACGGGATATGGCATATTTGGGCGGTAGATACTGAGTTAGTTCTAGTTACTCTCTGTGCAATTTTGACAGAGGAATACCTTAATTTTTAAGAACTCTAGTTTGCTATTTACTAATTTAACATTTAACATGCACCAAGCACTGTAGTTAGGTTAAAATGTCAAATTAGACATCGTCCTTGTCCATGTGGAGTTCACAGAGGACTCCCAAGCAAACAGATAAATGGCATGTCAAGTGATGGATGCCAAGATTATCCCTACACCACACACAGGGGAGCTTAGAGAAAGGAGTCCTATCAGGCGTGAGGCAGCGAGTTTGGTTGGGTGAGGAGAACTGGGGTAGGCACTGAGCCATGACAGCTGATTCTGCAGTTCCATTCTCCCTTCCTCCTTAGTCTGTGGGACATGTAATGTAGGTCATCGGAAGTGATGTTTCATGTTTTTTTTTTTTTTGGCGGTACGCGGGCCTCTCACTGTTGTGGTCTCTCCCGTTGCGGAGCACAGGCTCCGGACGCACAGGCTCAGCGGCCATGGCTCACGGGCCCAGCCGCTCAGCGGCATGTGGGATCTTCCCGGACCGGGGCACGAACCCATGTCCCCTGCATCGGCAGGCGGACTCTCAACCAGTTCTTGCTCCTCTGTTAGTAGACCCTATCTCTCCTGCTGAATGAGAGAAGAAACCAAGAAAAGTTAGCTCTTATTTTAACTAGGTCCTGAAATTAAACTAGGATGCAACTAGTAGAGAAGTAGCCAGGATCAGGAGAGGGGATGATTCCAAGACAGACTCTGAAGCAAGAAATAGGACTGCATATTTGAAGGTGATACACTATTTAGGGAGTGGAGCTGAAAGGGACCACAAGTGAACTTGACTAAAGTTGTAAAATAATGTTTACAGCTTGGAAAGGTGGGATTGATGATGGACACACTTAAAGGTCAAGAAAGTAATTTGGGCGCATTGTCTGAGAATGGCTAAAGTTCAATTAAATTTGATGAAAATGTAAAACTACTTGTTTTCAGCTTTTTCTAAATATAGTAGGACACATTTGGATGTCTGGGAAAATCTACATAATTTTTCTGGATTTGACATTCTGCCTGTAAAAACATTGGAAATATGTAAATGAATGATTGCATCCAAATGTGTCCTCATTTATGTATATTCTTGAGACATTCTAAAATTCATCTTTACTCCTTCCCTCTCTTTAATTCTTGACATGCAGATAGTTATCATGCCTGCCGATCATGTTCATGTGTGTTAGCTTTAATGTGTAACAAAACACCCTCAAAACTTAGCATCATGATAGAAGAGAAAGAAACACTTCCCTAATCATTCTATGAAGACAGTATTTCCCCAATACTAAAACCAGACAAAGACATTCCAAAATACTATACACAAACGCCCCTTATGAATATAAAAAGAAAAAGATTCAATAAAATACTAGCAAACCAAATCCAGAAACAGATAGAAAGGATTATACACCCTGACCAAGTAGGATTTATCCCAGGAATGCAAGGTTGGTTTAACACATGAAAATCAATCAATGTGGCATTAGTGGAACATAGGACAAAGACCACATGATCATCTCAGCAGACTCAGAAAAGACACTTGACAAAATTCAACAACTTTCATGATAAAAACACTCAACAGAAGGAAATGTCCTCAACCTGTTAAAGTGCATCTGTGTAAAACCCACAGCTAAAATTATATATAAAGGTTAGAGACTGAAAGCTTTATCCGTAAGATAAGGAACAAGACAGGGATGTTTGCTCTAGCCACTTCAATCCAATAATTTACTAGAGGTTCTAGCCAGAGCAATTGGGCAGGAAAATGAAATAAAAAGGATTGAAATTTCAAAGGAAGAAGTAAAATGATCTATTCTCAGAATAACATGATCTTGCATATTGAAAATCCTAAGGAATCCCCCCACAGACACACACACATAACTAATACATGAGTGCTGCAAATTTACAGGATACAAAGTCAGTAAATGAAAATCAATTGTATTTCTATAAACTAGCAATGAACAATCCAAAAATGAATTTAAAAAACAATTCCACTTACAAACAGCATCAAAAAGAATAAAATACTTAGGAATAAATTTAACAAAAGAAATGCAAGATTTGTACATTTAAAACTACAAAGCATTGCTGAGAGAAATTAAAGAAGTCCTAAATAAATGGAAATGCATTTTGCATTTATAGATCAAAAGACTTAATGTTGAAAAGATGACAATGCTCCCCAAACTGGCCTACAGATTAAATGCAATTCCTATTAAAATTACAGCTGCCTTTTTTTCATAAATTGGCAATCAGAGCTTAAAATTAATATGTAAATGCCAGGAGCCCAAACTAGCCCAAACAACCTTGAAGGAGAACAAACTTATAGGATTGATGCTTTCCATTTCAAAATTACTACAAAGCCACAGTAATCCGGACAGTGTGGTAGTAGCGTAAGGCTAGATATATAAATCAATGGGATAGAATGAAGAGTCCAGAGATAAACCCTTAGCTTTATGGCCAATTTTTGACAAGGGTGTCAAGACCATCCAACGGGGAATCAATAAGCTTTTCAGCAAATGGTGCTGAAACAACTGAGTATCCACATGTAAAAGAATGAAGTTGGACTTATACTTCACACCATATACAAAATTAAAATAAATCATAGACCTAAATGTAAGAGCTAAAACTATACAATTTTTAGCATAAAATATAGGGGTAAATCTTTGTGACTTTATTAGGCAATGGTTTCTTAGATATGACACCAAAATCAAGTTAAGAAATGGTAAATTAAACTACATCAAAATGCATAACTATGTGATAGAAAGGGTACCATCAAAACAATGAAAATACAACCCACATATTGGGAGAAAATACTTGAAAATTATATATCTGATGAGGGGCTTTGCTCTAGTATATATAAAGTACTTTTATATATAACTCAACAATAAAAAGACAAACAGCCCAATTTAAACATGGGCAACGAACTTGAATAGAGATTTCTCAAAAGAAGATATACAAATGACTAATAAGCACATGAAAAGATGCTCAACATTACAATAATTAAGGAAATGCAAATCAAAACTACAATGAGATATGCTTATCCGTTAGAATGATTAAAATCAAAAAGTCAGACAGTCAGACAATATCAAATCTTGACCAGGTTGTGAAGAATTTAGAGCTCCAGTACACTGCTGGTAGCATTGTTAAATGGTGCACCCACTTTGAAAAACAGTTTGGTTGCTATGAAGAATTTTAAATATAGGGTTATCATATGACCCAGAAATTCTACCAGTAGGCATATTACCCAAGATAACTCAAAAAATATGTCCACACAAAAACCTGTGCATAAACATTTATAGAAGTACTATTTATAATAGCAAAAAAATGGAAACAACCCAGATACCCGTCAGTTGACACAGGTAAGCAAAATGTTGTCTATCCGTACAATGGAGTATCATTCCACCATAAAAAGGAATATGTGTTGTTCCACGCTACAAACTGTATGAACGTTGACAACATTATGCTAAGTCTAGAAGCCAGACACAAAAGGCCACATATAGTATGATTCCATTTATGAAATATCCAGAATTGGCAAATCCAAAGAGATGGAAAGGACATTAGTGGTTACCAGAGGCATTCAGATTGTTCTGGGTTTAGTTTCCAGATAACCCAATCTGCAACTATCTACATCCATACTGGGCAATCTGTTATAAAATTAAAACATGCATTTCCCTCTTTTCTGACCTGTTTATACTGTTCTGAAATCTGGACTTCCTCATCTTTCTTCCTTGCTTGGGAGATCCAAATAACTTATTTCCTGTTGGAATGCTTCCCTGAAAGTTCAAGAAGCAACCCTAAAACTGACCATCTCTGAAACTGAGCTCATCCTGATGTCTGTAGCCCTCAACCTGGTCCTCAGAGTGTCCTAAGCAGGCATGGTGATCTTGTTTTCTGTGATCTCTCAACCCACCGTCAAGGAATCCATCAAATTCTGGAAAATCTTCCTCCTGAATAGATTTGAGACTGCCTAATTTTCTCCTTTTAATTATATTTTTGAATGTGAATATCAAAAACCCAGAAAAGTTTATAGTTTAGTTTTCCCTGTTTGGAAAGTTATATTAATTTATATCATTACATTACTCAATGTACTCTTCTGTGTATTGAACCTTATTTAATAAGATATAAAGTTCATCCATGTTATTGTATAGCTCCGTTTCATTAACTCTTCTGTTGAATAGTATACATTTGTTGAGTATATCAGTATTTGTCCATTCCACTGGGGCACAACTGATGCATTTGCCATTTGAGGCCACTGCAAACAATCTGCCTAGGATCATTCTAGAACCCCTGTCCTGGTGTCCTTAGGCACACATTTCATAGACCATCATAGGATCTGCATACCCTTAGCTTAATAATCCCAAATAATGTCATCTAATATTATTCATCCCAGTGTCAAAACCGAAGTTCAGGATAGCATCACCTCTCTGTAGACATACTGCTACACCTCCCCTCTTGGGTCATCTCTGTGCCCCGCCATGTGCTCCCACCCCAGTGCTGTCTTCACACTACAAGAAAGTGATCTTTCTAAAATGCGATTCTGTTCACTGTATTCAAATGCTTGAAATATGCGAATGGTTCCCCATTATCCCCCCAATAAAATCCAAACCCTACACCTGGTCTCTGGCTAGATTCAGTGTCATCTCTCACTAGCCCACTCACCATGCTCCAGCCATGCCTAAGCTTCTTCAGCAACTGAATGAAACCTGGTTTTGTTCTGTTTCTCTTACAATATTTTGAATGTACTGTTTCTCATGTGTTGCTCGTTTGTTTGTTTGTTGCCTAGAGCAGAGGTTCTCACACTTAATATGTATCAGAATCATCTATGAGACACCCCCAGAATGTTGGACCCTCACGCAGAGATTCTGATTCTGTACACGGGATGGGACTAGAGAATCTGCATTTCTAACAAGTTCCCAGGGGATGCCGATGCTGCTGGTCTGGGGACCACATGACAACCACAGGACTGGATGAGCCTTTCCTACCCTTTCCTTCCTTGCTTCACCTCTCTTCATCTTGCAGAATTCAGCTTAGATAACTCCCTTCAATGACTGCTGGACTGGGCAGAAGCCTTCAGTGTGCATCTCTGTACTTTTACACATTCTCTCTATGTACTTATCCATCTATCATTGTAAATGTCCAAGTACCCTCGTTTAAACTGAAAGGCATTCACAAGCGGGGGCTTTATCTATGCCGTGCTCGTACCTCAGGGCCTGGCACCTCGCCTCATAGTCTGGACCCCATAATAGTAGTTATTAAGGGATAAATAAAGGAAGACACGAGTGGAGGCCAGAATCCATATCTACTCCATCCTGTGTTCTCTCCAGCAGCAGCACAGGCCCTGTGCACAGCAGACACACTGTCAATATTTACTGAATTAACAAATGATGGTTTTATGGGGGTCAAAGGAGAAGACATTTTGAATATCTCCTAGATGTACTTTTTTATGGTATTGTGGAAATTAAAGTTACCTAGATTTTCTTACTGAACCAAACTTGGATCCACTCACCCACGTGCAGTAAAGACAGTCTGCTGACACCGTGTTGTGGTGAAGGAAAGTGTAGCGTTTATTGCAGGTGCCAAGCGAGGAGTCCAGGCAGCTGGTGCTTAAAAAAACCAGAGCTCCCGGGGCTTTCAGGGAAAGAGTTTTAAAGACAGGGTGAGGGGGTGATGGAGGGAGGTGGTGGGGTGTGTGATCAGCTCCTGGACGCTCTTCTGATTGGCTGGTGGTGAGGTGATTGCGAGGCAACATCATCAACCTTCTGTTTCCAACTGGTTTGGGGTCAACATGCTGGTTGTCAGCATACAGTTAATTCCTTCTGCCTGGTGGGGGCTTGAGTAGCTGCAAAACAGCTCAAAGGACACGGCTCAGAATAGCACCTCTAGCCCTGGAGGAGGAACCGAAGGTCCTAGACTTTGATTAATGGCTAACCTACTATTATTTTGTCTTGCTTGACTGTTTTCCTTTCTTTTTGCATTTTATCACTTCTCTGATGAAATTTATTCTTTGGAACTGGGAGGCAGCCTAGGAAGCTAAAGTTTTTCTACAGAAAAAGGCAGGCAGAGGACGTGGCGGGGTGGGGATGGAGGTGTGGGTCTGTCTCCAGAAGGTCCCTTAGGGTCCTGCTTGTTTACATTTTCATCCTCAGAGAATAACTTCTTGACTTTCCCCCCAACCACTCCTCCCTCTTCTGCTCTCTGATCCCACTCATGACCTCACTGAACAGCCAAGCCCCTTGAAACTGGTGGCCAGGCTTTCCTCCCTGCTCTGCTGCTGCCTCTCCCTTCCCATCCTGGCAACTCAACATCATTGCTTCCTGAAAATCTGCTCTGTCCCCTCTACCACGACTCTATTTCAAGCCCTCACGATGTCTGGCTTGGACTATGATAAGAGCTTTTAATTTACTTCCCTGCTGCTCACCTTATCTCCCTCACATCTGCCCTTCACAGAGTTTCAAGATTGAACTCATCTGTTTAAACTCTGCTAGCCACTCTCCATCAGCCTCAAGAGGGGTCTTTATTTTGAGGGTCAGGGACCCCTTTGAAAAGCTGTGCACCCTCTCCCGAGATTCTGTGGGAGTTTATGAGGTTCCAGATTACATAAGCCTGGCTAAGATGATGAAGCTCTTTTTACCACCTGTGATGTCCTTTGTGATTTGCCCCTGTCCATCTCTACAGGTTCAACTCCAGCCACTTCTTATCTGCAGTGCAGGTGCCCCCGGAATACTAACTGGCTTCTACAGCGGCATCAATGCATGATGCCTGTGCCGGGGGGTCCCCGTATGCGAACAGTCTTTTCCAGGCTCCTTGTGAGGACCCTTCTTCCGTGAATGACATGCACCTCTGTGCTTTGATGATGCCCTGTGTGTAGTCGACCTTTTCATCGACCTTATTGTATTCTGACTGCCTATTTACCATGCTAGGAGATCACTCTAAGGGCAGCGACTGTTCTGTATTTGTAGGTATATGCATCTGTATAATATATGTAGCCTGTCAGTCCACGGTTGTTGAATGAATAAGTGTAGAGTGAGTTACCTTAGCTTTATACACCTTGGAAATCTTTCTTTTGCTGTTACCTGTTGCTGCTGTGTTAGGAACTACGTCACTTTCTAGGACACTTAAAAAGTTCGATGTAATTAGATAGACTCTTAGATATCATTTGGATACAGTAAAACGCACAGATCTTACAGTTCAATAAATCTTTATATTTCTTTATATTTTTATATATTTATACTTGTATAATGACCATCCAGATCATATTGGAAATATTTTCATTATTCTAGAAAGTTCCCTTGGGCCCCTTTCCCATCAATACTCCAGTTTTAAAAACTTCTATCATCATAAATCAGCTTTACCTGCTCTTGAACTTCATGTAAAGGAAGAGCCATAATTTGACACCCACAAAATAACCCCCCATCAGCTTCATGTGAGACTTTTATTTCGCTGATGTGTCTTCACACCCATCACACTGTAACCTACCTTAAACCGCTTAGTTAACACCTCCATACTGGGGTCTAGAGATGTGTATCAACCTCTTCTGTGGTCTGGAAATAATTCTATGATATTAACAGCTTACGTATGATTTCCGGCATATATCCGTTAAACTGAAAAAAAAATTCTATTAAAGTTGTTACAGCTTAGCTGCTTCTTAAGAAGCTAAAATTTCATTCCTCTACCCCCTTAATTCCCATATATAAAAATGTAGCCCTCTTTCCTCTATAAAATCGTACTTTCTATCTGTAAATCTTTTCGGAACACTTCTCTACGTTTATGGCTGACGGACCTCACATTGCAATGTCTGCCATGATGTAAGAGTAAACATCATTGTGTTAGCATCATATTAGCATTTTGAGAGAAAGCCCACATTGGACATAAATAAACCTTAATAGGATACAGAATCAGGAGGCATCACAGCAATAAGTCAGTGCAGCGCACCTAAGCAAAGAACAAAGGGGTGGGGGGCAGGGAAGGGGCGGCAGGTCACGCACCTATGGTTCTTTTTCGCTTATGTCCCCACCTCGTTTTACCCACCTTCCCACCTTCTCCACCTTTGCCTCTCTGGGTCACCCACTGGAGGAGTCTTGGTGATGAAAAGGATGTATCATCACCTTAGGGTTTCGTTAGCCTCACGCAGTATAGGCAGAATTGACCTGTTTTTATTGCTTAACTCTGAGAAGCTTTTCCAGTCATCCATAGGTGTGAAAAGGAGAGAGAGAGAGAGAGGGAGAGGAAGAGAGAGGAGGATGAAGGGGAAGAGAAGGAGAAAAAGAAGAGGAAGAAGAAGTAGGGAGAGGAGAGGAGAGAGAGATTCCGACAGGAAATACCAGGGGTCATGGATTATGGATCAGAGGACAGACTTTCTCCTCACAGAGCATCCTAGTGCTGGCTTTTCCTGAGCCTCAGTCCCCATAGAACAGTGCAGTGAAAGCCTCATATTACAGCGGGCACAGGAGAGGGAACAGAGTTAGAAACCTCTAAGCTCTTATAGGCTCTTAGCACATTTTCCCATAGAGAGGGAGGGGGAGGGGGAGAGGGAGGGGAGGGGGAGGGGAGGGGAGGGGGGAGGGGAGAGGGGGAGGGGAGGGGGGAGGGGAGGGGGAGGGGAGAGGGGGAGGGGAGGGGGAGGGGAGAGGGGGAGGGGAGGGGAGGGGGAGAATGCAAACCTTCTCCAGAGAGGAGAGGAGAAAGTCACCAGCTCCGTCACCCTGAAAGTTAACCAGATGAGTCTGGGGAGGAGATAATTCTTCAAGATCTCCCCAGAGCTGTGCTATCTCTTGCCGCCCAGGCGTGTTTTTACACAATCATCCTTAAGCCAGGGTGGCCAGTGCTCTTTGCCCGATGGTGCAGACTGTGTAGACATGTGAGAATAGTTACGGAGACCTGTCCCCCAAGAATGAGAGCTATTGCAAGTTCTCCAAGAATGTGTAGCCTTTACGTTTGGGAAATAATTTAATGTTATTTATGAATTTGTATATTTCACTGTACATTTCTTTTTCCAAATCACTTTAAAATGCTGTTAACATTTCGTCCCTTCCAATTTAGAGACTGTACATTATCCTTTGAAGTCCAAAGTGAAATCTGGAACCAGGGAATTCATTTAGAAGAAGAAAATCTTTAGTGTTTAAACTTGCCCCCAAGTTGTCCTATGAAGCATATTAAAGGAGCCCTTCGTAGGGAATACTGAAAAGGCAAATGAATACGTTTCTTGCACCTACGCACTCAGATAAGAAGGCTGATCTTCCACTCCATCACTTGTCTCTTTTCCTTCTTTTTCAAGTAGAGTAAATTTTGTTTTCCCAATTGTTCAATAACCCTGCGTTTAATAAAATACTCCTCCAGACATTATGTGTAGTGCCCCAGAAGATGTTTTAGAGTATTTCTAATTCAGGGGTTCTTCATTTGATGACCCTTGAATATTCACTAATGTTTTGGACTTCATAGGGAATGAGAAAAGTAGAAAGTCTACACCTCAGTAAGTAATTATCTACTAAAAAGAGGCTTTTCATGCGATACGATTAAAGAAAAATTAAAGCATTGTATTATCAGATGCTAGATTGACTGGTACATGGAAAAGTGAATAGAGGGTTCAGTGCAGGCTAGGACTTATTTAGGCCAAAATTAGTCCAGAAGAGTTTGTAGGTTAAACGGGTTCAAAATGAATATCAAAGGATGCATACAAACTGCGTAAGTAACTTAGTGTGTATGTAGATAAGTGTATGGGTGGTTAGATTGTAGATAAGGACATGTTTTTTAAGAGACATATTATTTTAAAGGAATGTATGGGAATGGGAAAGTATGAAGGAGAGCCTCCAAATTGAATTGACTCAAAATTCCTTTCGTCCTCTTCAGGAAAATTGACATTATGTGTTAGGTCATTGAAATACTTCAGATAATTGTCTTCTAGTTGACAGGTGTGTATAGATCGGCCCAACCATCAGAGTCTTGTTTCCCAGCTCCATCTCGTTTCCAAGCTCTGTCTCTCTTAGGCCATCACTGATCGCTGTACTTAACCTTCATCACCGGTGGAAGGTCATTCATGTGTCTGTCCCACCAGTTACAGGAAGCTGCGTAGTCCTTCAAATGGATTGAAGAACAAAGCGGAGAATACTTCACTGTTTTCATACAAGCACCCATATTACACATATGCACACACACGTAGGTGCAGTCACACAGACATCCACTAGTTCTGTCCATTGCTTACTTACAGTGAAGGTATGAAACTCTTGTTTGCAAGGTCAGACTTTGGTGAGGCGAAACAGTATCTGAAAATCGGTGAGTCAGCCTAGATAGTTGTAACCTATGCTGGAGAGATTTCAAAGTGGTTGTTACCATTCAAGTGAATGAATTTGCAAAGATTTTACAAATTCCCTTTCTTAGAGACCCAATTTCATTGATACTCATTAGAATTCAAAGCATTTCATTTTGATTAGAGAGAAAAAAATTTGCAAAAGGAATGTGAGTAACCAGATGCCCTTATGGAGCAATGAGAGCGTCCCATATAGCCTGCGTGTATGGAGACATCTCTGTCTATCAATCTATCTATCTGGATATATGCATATATTTCTGTATCGATACACATACATGCATATGTTATATTACTCTATCTTGCATTGCATAAAGAGTAATTTTAAACTTTTGTGGAACAAATTTAAAATTGCATTTTTTTTTACTTTACATTGCTGTTCTATGAAAATATTAGTATAAATGCTGATGAGTATTTTCTGACCCTTATATTACATATTCACATTGAGGCACTAAAGCAGTGCTCAGCTGAGTGAGTGCCCTCCCTGCTCTGCTGACACGGAGAGGGTGGTTTTTATTAACCTCTACTTTCTTTCTAGCCATGCAGATCAATATTATAAATTCCCTCCTCTGTTAGCCCCCCAATCGTCTACATCTAAGTTAAATGTCCACTTGTTCTGGAAGGAGACTTGTGAGGCTGTTTGAAGGTGAGGAGTCCTGTATCTGATAACCAGAGGTTGAAGAGTCTGGCAGAAAACCAAATCGGCCCCAACAGGCAGCAGGCTGTGGAAAGGGGATGTGATCAGAGAGGCCAGGATGGGATCAGTCAGGCAAGGCAGGCTTGATCCTGGTTCTGAGGCACCAGAGGATGACTAGTGAGGCTGCAAGTCTAGCAAGAACTGACTTTATTTATACCTTTTCTTCTTGACAACTCAGGATCAGTCCTTCTCTGCAGCCTTCAGGAAAGGGCCATTTAAGCCTTATAGAGTCTCAATGATTAAACCAGATTATTGTTCTCAGGAGAGAAGATCTTGACTCTATCTACTCAGAAGCATTCATTATTTGTGATAGGCGATACTATAAATTTAGTTTCCAGCCGTTCTGGGTTGGGGTGGATCAAGGTCCCTCAACCTGTATGTAATTTTCTTCATTAAAGTCTAATATTTCTAGGCCCCAACCCATCACCAGAGCAGAAGCAAAGACTACTTTGTCTCACGACTTGAAGTTGCTTTACAAGCAATTTGTGCATGTGATTTATAGCCTCATTTGGAATTTTTATAGCACCCTACCTAAACTGGTGGTGTTTGTAAAGTTGAGTTTTAATTCCATCATTTAATAAATTCTGAAAAAATGCAGAACTGTGAGGTTTGGGAATTATCTATCAAAAGACTGACGTAACAGATTCCCCCCAGATAGGGGTTGAGATGGAGTAGTATTTCACCTGTGAGCTTTCACTAGAAAAACTATTTTGAAGCTGTGTGTCACGCACATTCCATTTTTTTTTTTTTTTTTTTTTTTTTTTGCTGTGTTGGGTCCTCGTTTCTGTGCGAGGGCCTTCTCTAGTTG
Organism: Grampus griseus; assembly: GCF_964374135.1. NCBI lineage: Eukaryota > Metazoa > Chordata > Mammalia > Artiodactyla > Delphinidae > Grampus > Grampus griseus. The sequence goes on along the minus strand of NC_139012.1, from coordinate 4,036,069 downwards.
TGGCAAGCGGGGGCCACTCTTCATCGCGGTGCGCGGGCCTCACCATCGCGGCCTCTCTTGTTGTGGAGCACAGGCTCCAGACGCGCAGGCTCAGCAGTCGTGGCTCACGGGCCTAGTCGCTCCGCGGCATGTGGGATCCTCCCAGACCAGGGCTCGAACCCGCGTCCCCTGCACTAGCAGGCAGATTCTCAACCACTGCGCCACCAGGGAAGCCCCACATTCCATTTTTAAAGATATTTAATAATCAGTGCTTGTCTGTCACCAGGATCATTCCAGTTTCATATTTTTTTTTCCATTCTGGAAATAATTCAGCCTTATTTGAAAAAATCTGGTGTATAACGATGCTAACCTTTAAAAGAAAAAAATCGTGTTTTTAATCAGAATTAGCGTGAATAGTGAGCAGCTGTTTGGTGTACAAAAGAGAAAAAAGAATTTCTTTATTATTCCAAATTGCTTCTGAAATATTGTGTGTGACATTCAGTGAGAACAATTGTTCATTGTAAATTCTGAAAGATAATCAAATCTTTGTGCTTTATTAGTGTGTATGTTATGTAGCAATGAAAAACAACTTTCAAATGCGTGATTTCGTTTTGCACTTAATGACCATAATCTGTGAAAAAAATTGTTAACATTATATCTAATCCAATCTAGGTCTTTATTGCTACCATCATCACCAACTCTGATGTTATATTTCAAGTATCAGATTCAGAGGACCCCAAACTGGTCCATGTGATGTCATAACACTGAGCTGAGTTTGGTAGAGTTGGGCAGAGATCAAGAAATTACAATCAATTGTAAATCACCATTAGTTTTCTACTTTATCAAGGGAGTGGAGTTAATAGAGTCAAAATTATTTTCCCTCAATAATGCCTGCAATAGAAGCTACTTTTTGTTTGATAATGATGGAAAATATAAAGATGTATTTCTTTGTGGTTAAATGTAGTTCTTCCAGTGTTTTGAGCATGAGTATGTGGTTTTCAGAGACAAAAACATGAGAGAAACTCTTAATCTGGGGCAATTATATGCATATACAGTTCATGCATATGAACCAGATTCTAAGTATTTTGATAAAGCTAAGAATAACTTTCTGGGGATATAGCCTCCTTTAACCCTAAAGTGGATTGGATGTTGCTTCTATATACAGTCCTTGCTCTATAATTTTTATCACACTACACTGTGCTAAGCTTTGTCTATATCTCACCAGACTATAAGCAGTTTGAGGGCAGGGGTGAAGGCATCTTTCCCAGTGTACCTCCAGTAGCAAGAGTCAAAGACTTACCAAATGTTTATGCAATGAATGAATAATAAACACTTTTGTAATGAGCCCTTGAGGTATGGGGAGAGATGTGAATTCTCACAAAGGACTTTGGTAAGAGTTCTTACAGGAGGAGGGTTTAAGTTACTTCATAGTAGATTTTTCGGGCTCAAATCAATCATGTTTTCAATGGCGTATTTTCTTTGCCAAGCACACGTCATGCTTCTCTGACACTCATAACATTATTATTTTCCTCTCCATGCGTAAATGGTGTCATAGAACTCACTTGTCTGAAGATGTTTGTTGAGTATGAATTATATAGAGGTGTGTGGTAAACAAAGAAATACATGTATTTAAGGAAGGTATATAGATAACGTACCTATCTTTGTGTTAAGAGGAGGGGACAGGTGTACCTAGATGGATAGGACTTTCCCCCAAGAGATGCTGTACAGCATTCGCATAAAGTCATCATTACTGTGTGCATCTGTGAAGACTTGTATTGAGGTAGGAAGAGAGAGCCTTGTTGTCTTTTTCTGAAGCAGGTATAATTAGTTGTCTCATGGTTTTATTAGGAAACATTTCAAAACACAGGAAATCTTAAACAATAGACTCTATAATCCTTGTAGTTAAGGGGTATGTTTTAGACATATTTTTATTCCTGGAAAGCACTTAAAAATGGCAACTTGATAGCAATGACTGTCAGTAATTGACTGTGGAATGAATGACTAAACGAGGAATATGCATTGCTGATAATGGCTGAAAGTCCTCATTCTAATTCTTGGGAAGACAAGTCAAGGTGTCTATTGCAGTCGTTTGATATACAGCTAAGTATCATTTCCTTGTTACTGCTGATGGTACCTTTTTGTGGAACACCAACGATATCAATTAGAATTTGTATATGCATTTTTCTAACCTTCAGACTAAAGGTTAGGACTTGCACTTGCCATCTGTAGGTGAGGGAGCTGAGGCTCTCGGAGGCTAACTCACTTGTCCAGTTAGACACCGTGGTGAGGGATAGAATCTAGATGTGAACTCAGGCCATTCTGGTCCAAACCTTGAACTTGTTCTACGTCATACTGCAAAAATAGAACGACGCCTTGGTTAAAATTTAAGTCGTGGCCAACCCAATACATAGGTTTGAATTTTATAATCTTTGGGTTTAATAAAGGCATTTCTTTTTGAATTTTGCTTAGTAAGGGAAGCTAAGACCTAGGCTTCTATCTTAGAAGGATGTACATGGTTAAAACAGTGTTCATAGTTATCTTTCCAATGCCCTCAAAATTTGAAACACAACTTCTAGGCTATGTCAACTTGTTTTTTAGATCATCATTAAAAAGTATCAGTGTGTAAAAAAAATTGTCTTGCATTTATAAGCGACTTACCTATGACCTTTTCTTTGGCTAACGTGGCTGTTGCATTGTTGAGTGTACTTATTTTTGTTGCAGTAACGCTTGCAGACCGTACATTTCTTTCTTTCTGATTCCAATTCGGTTAGAATTACTTTGCCCGCTTGTACAGTGAAATTCACTGCAGTCTGCAGAGGTAGCAGAAATCTAAATTTGTAAAGCTTTGCAAACCAAAAGCTTTTTGTGGAGCATTTAAGTTTTACATTCTGCTTAGAAAACCAAAAAGAGGTATTGTGAAGGATAATGTAATTTCTTCATTACGAGGGGCAGATCCTAAGACCTGGGATTCTAAGAGGTGGTTATTTTGAGATCCTGCTATCAATTTCCTATTCACACACAGCAACTGGTGGCAACTAAAAATAATCGGCTCGGGGACCAGCTAAGAATCTGGTCACATTCGGCTCAGGGACAACGTGCAGAAATGAGATTTAGGGTCCCTCCTTCAGTCGCTTCTCTCCGGCCCCCTAATTAGCTAGTTTGCTGCCATCTGAAAGCTATTGAAAAGCCATTAACAGGCAGGACTCGGAGAGAGCCGCACTGCAGCACACCTCGGAGCCGGCAGAAGGTGGGTGCGTGTGAGCGCCAATTAGAGGGCACTATTCCCGGGATTGTGGCGCTAGGAGCCCTGTCAGTCAAGCGGCTACAATAGCACGTGCAGCAGTGGTGGCTGCAGACCCACGGGGAGGCTGATCTGAACTCCAGCTGCTGAATGAGAATGAGTTTGAAGCTTTTTGCACAACCGTGGAACAGAGCCTCGGTTCAATAATGCATCCCGAGGTAAACTGTTACCTGAGGAGAAGCTCTCAATAATGCATTTCCTGGGGACGACAGTTGTAGCTGAAGAGAATGCTGGAACCTGTAGCAAGATTTCTGTCTGAGATGGAAAGATGTCTCACTATCATTTTATCAAGTGCTGTAAGTAACCTTGCTCTTTTGCTCAGATGGTTATTTGTCTTCTTAAAATATTATTTTATGCAGATGCCAGCCTTAAGGCAGGTCTGCTGGCATGCCACATCTGCGTGCGTGACATAGAACGGTGACTTTGAAAGGTGTTTTACATGCTAAACGAATTTCCTCTTAATACCGGGTTCTGAAATAATTCCAGTGTGATCCAAATGCTGATAGTATAGAAATCTTTAGAACTCTGGCTTTTTAAGAAAAAGATACACACCCAGAGCAATTTTTAAAAACAATCCATAAAAAAGAATTTGATAAGGATATCTCCAGGTGTCAGCACATGTTAATGAAGTGTTTGCATACAAACTTAGTTCATTAATATATGACTGAGGCCATTCAGTTATTATTTTATTCTCGAGTTTTACTGCCTGTGTCTATGCCTAATGCCCAACTTGTAAGCTTCATCTCTGGGCTTATCCTTTACTGTAAACTTTCATCCTTGCATCAGTCACCTTGCCGTGATCAGGGACTGGGGTGACATCTGTACCAAATACTCTGCACTGATGCCAGTATGGTGAAAAATAGTTTGGCACTGGCTTTCCTCATGGGTCCATCAAGGATTTCTTCAATGCCTGAATTTTTAACAGGATTTTCTGAGCTAGACAAAAGCTGCATCTAAACCTTTTTTGGATGGTAATAATGAAGAGGGAGACATTTTTGGTAAAAATGGCTCGCTAGAGATGCATTTTTTCTCCTGTAGCACTTCTGCAAAGTTCTGTACATATATGTCATTGTCTTAATGTGACAGGTGACATTGGTAGAAAATGGTTCCCTCCTAAGATGAGGGTTTTGTTGGCAGAGGACATAACAATGTTACCTTGGAGTAACATCATTCAGGGAACACATGTTTGGAAAGGATCTTGAGTTGTGCATGAAAAGGGAACCTACAACAACCTTGGTAATCAAGAAGGGGACAAGATTCCCCTTTTTCTTGTCTTTTGTGGGGAATGCATATAGGAATAAAAACTCTATGATTAATGAAAATTAAAATTCCTTGCTCTTCAGCACACCCAGGAGAGGCATGTTTTTGGCTTGCAGGACAATTTTGACTCCAAAAAGAATTCCCTTGTAAAATCACTTGTTTGTAAGTTTGAAAATTAGCTCTCTAATTAATAAGAGTAATTTGTTACGAGGTGCAGCATATTTAGGAATTGTGAGGAGTCTTTGTTTTAACCCCAGAAATCTAGGGGTTCTCGTCGTGGTGAAATGTACCTAGGACCGCACTCTTGGCTGGTTTTGTGTTGGCCCTCATGTTTTACTGCACCAGCAGAATGTCATTATTTCTCCTCTCTGTGCTTGTGCAGAGGAAACTCCCGGAACCCTCTGCACCATTTCTACAAGGAACCTGGGTGCTTCTAGGCGGCGTGTACAAACCTGGTGGGAGGCAGCCGCGAAGCATGTGCCGAAGCAGAAAGGGACAGGGTGACATGAACTTGGAGGTTCAGGGAGCACTTGGTTGCCAAATATAGCATGAGACTGCCCTTTCCTGCCTTACTTTCGTTGCAGCCGAGGTATTTGAGTTTAGAATGTCAGAAAATTAGAAGAAGTGATGATGTGTGACCCAGGGAAGCATTTGAGAGAATTCTTGCAGTCCAGATGAAATCTAAAATTAATGAATAGTGACATGATCCAAATACCTGATGAATTTATCAGAGTGATTACCAACTTCTTACTAAAGATTCGACTGTGTCCTAAGTTCTGTGTTTGGCAATAGCTATAAAATGGAAAAGAAGCATGAATATTGTCAAACGCTAACTTCTCCTCAGGTGGAATGGTACGGCGTGCTGAAAGGAGTTCAGACATGATATGTCATCCTGTGCCACTAGTCAAGGGACATTGTGCAGTATTGACCTCGGTCTTGAAGAATGAACAGAACATAGAAGGAACAATGAGGGCATTTACAGCATCAGAAATGTTTATTGATAAGGATCATAATTCACAGTTTAATCATTATTCCTGATGCAGAAGATGTTACCATACTCTGTCCCCTTGACCTTGATGTTAGGGTGATGGGTTGGCGAGGTTAACTGGCTGCGCCGTTCTTCACACTCCATTCCTTCCTCGCATGAGCTCTGTGTCTTCCACGGGCCTGTCTTTTTTATCCTGGCCCTTGTTGGTCGCCGTATCACGTGTCCACTTCCAAGATGGGCAGCAGTACCGGAAGTGGATCAGTTCCAGGGAAGGAGCCAGAGCTTCTGAAAACGTTCAGCAACAGAGCCACATGGGATCCTAGGAAGGCAGCCTTAGGGTGGGATGTTGGGAGACCAGTGAAGAGTGCTTCCAGGGAACTTTTTTTTTTTTTTTTTTTTTTTTTTGCGTTATGTGGGCCTCTCACTGTCGTGGCCTCTCTCGTTGCGGAGCACAGGCTCCGGACATGCTGGCTCAGCGGCCATGGCTCACGGGCCCAGCCGCTCTGCGGCATGTGGGATCTTCCTGGACCAGGGCACGAACCCGTGTCCCCTGCATCGGCAGGTGGATTCTCAACCACTGCGCCACCAGGGAAGCCCTTCCAGGGAACTTTTAATCATCTAGGGAGGTAGTCATCAGTCATCATTTAATGTTAAAGCAGGTATATACCGAAAGGTCTAAATGCCAATTTCAACAGTAGCTGCTAACTCTGCCTTATGGAGTGATCAGTTATTACAATTTAATAAACTGTAATTATAATTATAACTGGTTATTATAATTACAATTATTTAGAATCAGCCATCAGAATAATAATCACAGTTAAACATTTATACTTAAATATTTATATATTAATTATGACTAATTAAATATAAAATTCTTTATATGATAATTATAATTATCAGTTACTTTACTAAACTATTGTATATTTTAAAAACTGTCTACAATGGGCATGTTTTACAATCAGGAAAACAAAACTTTAAGACAGTATAAGAGACACTATTCAAAGACAGAAGTGGGTCAGACTCACATCACCACCCACAGTCCTTCTTGACTCCATGGGACCTGGCCTTATTCTAACGTGTACCATACATCTTATAGAGAAATGTTCAAAACTAGAGTCTAAAAATGTATTGTGGAAGCACGTCGTAGCAGGAAGGTTTAGGAACACCACAACAAAACGTGCTGGTGTTTCCTGTGTCTCTGTGGCCCGGAAGGATCTTCAGATGGGTCTACAGTGATACTGAGATAGTGAGATTCTGAGTTGTGCCTGGTGAGGGTGACCTGTGAACTTGGCCGGAAACCTCAGCTGAGGTCCAAGCAGAAATGAGAAACTAAGGAGAAAATGAGCTCTAGGGAGTCATGGGCTCCCAGAGTTCTAGTGCCTTGTGAAACCTTGCGCCCACACTTCTGGTTTCCTCTTAACGAACTGGAGCTGAAGCTTGAGGTGTGCCCCATGAAATTCCCTTCTGTGCTTGGGAATGAAAGTGTTGGAACAACTGCACCCGGCTTCTCTCTCTCCCGGTTCAGTTCTTCTCTAAGTATGTGGGGTTGGAGCAGCCCTCTTTGTGGTAGAAGGAAGGTTAAAGTTATTTAAAATGAATAGACCCCAGAACTTCTAATTCACTCACAGCAGCCGAGGAGGAATTAGACCAGAAAGGATGCTATTTTGCATATTAAACACGTTTTACAATATATCAAGGTCACCTCATTTTTGTTTTTCTGGTCACTCATTCTCGTAAATGCTACTTCTGCTAAGACGCTTTCCCAGATCTTGCATTGATTGTCCGTGCTCTTCACTTGTTTGAAGACCTCCAGCTCATTGAAACACCACCGTGCTGCTCCCATGCCTGCCTTGTCTCCCTCAGCCTGCTCTCTGCCCATCCCAGATCCAGGGTCCATCCCTGAAGCCCCTCCACTCCCTCGACCTCACCTCCCTTTGTTGCACTCAAGGGACAAACGCCTCACCCAGGTCGAACGCAGCTTTCCAACTTGTCTGTCCTTATACCACAGCAGTGGACGATCCTTGATGTCAGAGCAAAGGCAGACAAATCTCATTTTAGTTCTAGACAGACGAGATCCTCCCACACTCTTACCGTGCTTCCCTGCTTGGCATGATTGCTCAGACCTAGAGATTCCCTGGACCGCCCACCCTGATAAAACAGAAACCGTCAGATGTTAACTCCTGCGTCTTCCCACCATTATGTCTACAAAGGTGCCAGCGTGTGAGTTTCTCTTTGCTCACTTCTGTTCTGTAGTCCTGAATTGTTCGTCCTTGTACCCAAAGCCAGTGTGCTCTGGACTCTACCTGGTTCCTCCCTCCTTCATTTACCCTTTTCTCTCCTGCATCACGGAGCTCTCTCCACTGCGCCATTTCCATCAGTTTGCAAACAATTGAACAGTCCCCCTTGACCTCCTGTTCCTTTCTGGCCACCACCTCATTTCTTTGTTTTCATGGTCACACCTTAGAGAAATGACACATATGACCTCTGACCCTCATCAGTGTTTTTACTCTCCCAGTTGGTCCATTCATTACTTCACTGAATCCACTTTGGTTAAACCACCTTGATGTGGTTAAATCCCGCGGACGTTACTCCTTCCTCGCCTGAGTCAGTTTCTCACGTGGCTTTACTTCTTGTTTTACAGCTCTTGGGATTTTTCCCCTAAGTCCCTGGCATCTTTTCCTCTGCCCCGTTGCCAGCTTTCTCTCTTTAGAGTTTGGCCCTGACACTTTGCAAAATCCCTGGTGACCGCATCCGTTCCTGTGGTTTAAACACCATCGATATTTTCTCAAATATGTACCTTTAACTCAGATGTCCCCCCTTCTTCCTTAACAACATGGACATCTTTTCTGGCTAATGAAGATATATCTAAGCATTCTCTTTTTGATAGTTAAGTAACATTCTTTAGCATTTGTTAAACCATTTATTTATAAACTCTTTCCTTTTCGATAAGCATGAAAACTTACTTTAGTATTTTTGGCTTATATTACTAGAGTATTGATTCACAAAAGCAGGGCTGCTGAACCAAATGGCATGTGGATCTTTAAGTATTGTAGAAACTGCCAGATTTCTTTCCAAGTAGCTATAGCACCTCAGATTGCCACCACTAGCAGAGAATGTGCATCTCTGCATCTTTGCCAACCAGAGATGCTGCTGGTTGAAGATGCGTCTATCTTCAAACGTTGTCAACTCCACGGTGGAAATACAGTTTCTGACAAGGCTCTGTTCTTATTCTACTGATAATGAAAAAGTTTCTCCCATTTTTATTAGGCTTATTTCTTCATATCTGTTTTCATTTTTATGTTGAATTATTTATCTTTTTCTTATCAACTTTATATAATATTTTATATTAAGAAATATTCTTATTTCTCTGGATATGTGCTGAAGAGAGCCTTCCTATTTTTTTCTTTTGTCTTGGTTGGCATCTAATTTTCTTGTCATTGTATAGAAACGATGGCTCTCTTGTCTATTCCAGATTTTGGTTTTATTTATTTCTTTGGGTTGTCTGTTTCTACTGAAGCTAAGTGATTGATCTTTTCCATGTTATTCTAAACTTGAATTCTTACATTTTTTATTCTAATCCTTGTAAAATTAAGATGTTTGTGTGATGTAAGATGAGGATCACTTTTTTCTCGTTACACTGATCCATTTGTCTAGTTCTTGGCCATACCCTGTTGGTAACTGTGTCTTGATAGTAACTTTAATATATAGTAAGGCAAGTCCCTTCTGATTTTTTTCATACCGTTCTTAGATATTCTCAAATATTTACCTTTCCTTTCAATATTAAAATTATTCAACCTGTCTTAAATTTAAAAAAATCCCTGATCAGGTTAAAAAAATTGCTCAGAAGTTTAAATGTAATAGTGTATTAGAATAAGGTCTGTAGATCGATAGTATCTATAATTCAATTAGTTTCAATATGTAACACAACTGCTCCAAACTTACCTTTAGAACAGTGTATTGATAATCTTTATATGACTATTTTATATATGTGTAAGAATATTTCATTATTTTTTCAACATTATTTTATCAAACATTTTTTAAATAAAATAAGTAAAGCTCTCATCTAGTGATAAATCTAGGACTCATAAAACCAACACAATTAAGAACAAGATAGAAATCACTAAATGTGCCGCTAAAGATAAATCTTTAGCGTAAGCTCTCTCTGTCTGTATCCAAATCTAATACCTCTCTACCTACCTACCTATCTATCTATCATCTACCTTTTATATCTATATCTATCCTTCCTGTGTCATCAGTTGTGAAGTAACAAACCAGAGTTGAAGCCTATGTATAAAATGATACATCAGTATAGTATATATCTGTTGTTCCACATTTGACTGTACTGTTCACGTATTCCACTTTTATACAGACTCTTAGGAGTGTCAAGGCTCCGTGTGCCCTGCCGGTCCATCCAGGATATATCTTTGCGCATTTCTGCAGTGTTGACCTTGCATTATTAAAGGCTTGTCATTATGTCTGGAGGGTTCCACACCCACGTCCTTACCCGGCATCTGTTATGCTAATGTGATACGTTCCCTTCTGTAGGCTCTTTGGTGAATGAAAGGGGACTCTTTATACTTTCAATGGTTGACTCGCACTTAGTGTCCTTGAGGGGCATAAGCGTGCTCTGGCACCTAAACTGAGCTGGGTGGATTAATTTATTTTCATTTTCCTTCTGTCTTATTCATTCAGTAATTCAGATATTAATTAATTCAAGAAATATTTTTGAACTCCTAGACTTTTCCAAGCACTGATCTAAAGGCTAAGGATACAAGGAGAATAGAGCTAGCTCACATCCCTCACATTTTGAAATTCCCATGCCAGTGATGAGACAGAGAGTAAATAAGTAAACAGATGTAGATAAAAATGTTTGGGGGCTTCCCTGGTGGTGCAGTGGTTGAGAGCCCGCCTGCCGATGCAGGGGACACGGGTTCATGCCCCGGTCCGGGAGGATCCCACATGCCGCGGAGCGGCTGGGCCCGTGAGCCATGGCCGCTGAGCCTGCGCGTCCGGAGCCTGTGCTCCGCAACGGGAGAGGCCACAACAGTGAGAGACCCGTGTACCGCAAAAAAAAAAAAAAAAAAAAAAGTTTGGTATCAGCAACTGATGTGAAGAAAATTAAAAAGTTTAAAGATCTCATGGGTGGCCTGAGAACAGAACAATTTTAAGGGACAATTTTAAATAGGTGGTTAAGGGACAACATCTCTCAAGAAGTGACCTCTGAGTGATTGAATAAGTGAGGAGGTGGGATGTGAAGATGTGTGGGAACAGTGTGCCCAGCAGAGGGAACAGCAGGTGCAAAGGCCCTGAGACAGGGATGAACGTGGTTCATGTGGTTGATTCAGAGAATCTAGGCTCTCAGAAATCAACTGTTTTGTTTAAAGTTTCATTAATACTTTCCAAACTTAGAAATAAATACTTTCAATGTTCTTATTTATTTTGATGTTCTTATCTACTCAAGTTAATATCCCATAATTCCACTTACCTCTACTTCCAAACTTCTTAAAAAAGTTCTTTGTGTCTGCCTCTCAAATGTCTTGCCACCCAATTACTGCATTTTAGCTTCCATACCATCATTGCATTGAGATGTCAAACTCTCTGTTTTCTTCCCCATTTATCTGAGAATATTTGTCTAGTTCAGCTCAGCATGAGTCAGAGTTACAAGGATACTTTCTTTCAGGAGCGCAAAATGCAGGAAGACTTAGGAGGTTAGAGATGGTCACCTCTAAAAGGAAAAGGATAGAAAAGGCAGTTTGTGGACAGAGATGTGGTCTCAGAAAAGTCGTTTGCTTTTAAGATAGGAAATACTTGAGTAGGTTTTAGTTCACTGTATCTAATTCCTCATCTTGGTAAACTCAAATCCATCTATGCCTCCACACTTGCCGTCATTAAGGCTATGTGTTGGGGCTGTTTTGTGTTTTAAAATCTTCGGGCATAGTTTAATCGCTTGAGAAATGAAAATAATGATAACAACAACAATAATAAGGTTGATGGCAATGCAGATTTAGAAGAGCTTTGACAGAAAGGAAACTTTGTTTTTTCATCAGTTGTCATAAATCAATTCATGCTAGAATAGTACCTATAGTATCATTGATTGTTACAGGAGAAGGACCCTTTTTGTGCCCTGCTTTGAAAACTTCTGTTCCAAACCACAGTTGCATTATGTTTTCCTTTCTAAGGAGAAAGCATCGTACAACTGCAGAGTCCATTTAAATGATTCTTACACTGTTGGGTTTTAAATTGACTTCTGTCTTTAGAAAACTACCCACAGCTGCTTATGGACAGTTCAGTAAATATGTTATCTCCACAGATAGTTGTGGTTAAAAAGGCTACTCAGGAGCTTCCCTGCATCATAAAGCGAGATGATAAAATGCAAAAGGGAAATTATCAGTAGCCCCTCTAGAACGGCCCTCAGTTCTGTTTAGTTCAGCTTGGAAAGGTCTTTTGCTCCTAGGATGTGGTCGAGGGAAGGATAAATAAGAGGCAAAAAAGCTTCAGGGTCTTTTGAATAAGGAAAGATGAAAGAAGCTTGAATTATTTATTATCTGGAAATGAGGAGTGACAGGAGAGACAGATACGAATTAATGAATGGTTTTGTGGAAATCAGTTGACTGTTCTTCAATCAGGTAATAAAAGAGGAAACGCTCACTGAAGTGAGCTGAGAACAAATATGAGATTGATGAAGGGTGCCTCTTGGTGCGTCCTCTTTTAATCTTATAAAATTAAGTCAATTCTGTGGAGCATAACTGAGGGGAGAAAACCATTTGGAGGCTGAATCGTTTCCTAAATTTCTAGTTCATTGTTACTTATCTGAATAACTTTACTTATTAGGTTAGCTTTGGGGGGACTGAGTTGACACCATTTCCCCAGGGCACTCACTCATTTGTCCATCACGCATTCTTCCATCTCTGCTGTCAGCACTGGGTACTGGGTACATACATCCCTCGGTCAAGGTCAAGGCTTACCTACCCCAGGTCTAGGCTGGATCTGGAGGCCCTCAGGCAACAAAAGACTGATCCTTACAACAAACCTGGTTTAGGTTAAAACCAAACTTACATTAATAATATTGGACACATATTCATGACACAGTAATATTTGTTAAATGAAAATGAGTGATCAGTAGTAATCAGTTCACATAATGACTGTCATTAATATTCTGTAACAAAGCCATGTTTTCACAATTTTTGTCTTTATTTTCCCAGTATCCACAACAGTCTTCTCTGCTGAAATGGCCTCCAAACCTTGTGAGGTTTAGTATGGACGCCCCTTATTTGGGCTTTTCTTGACGTTCAGGGATCTCAATCTTGCCCACCTTTGGTGAGATTTCCTTATACTACCTTCACCAGCAAACCTCCCACAGAATACGGGGCACTGTCTGAGTTACCAACAGTAATTCTGGGGGAAAGACCTCCAGCTTTCTGCAGTGCAGACACACCAAGTAACAAAGAACAAAGACCCACAGGGACAGGATCACAGGAGGACAGTAGCTCAGGAGGCTGGGAGCAGCAAAGAGGACGGGATTCAGCCCCAAAGGACAGTGGAACCCAACACTCCCCATCTCACCCTTTATCCCCTCTCAGTCCTTGCATGCCTCCACCTTGACCCCTGCTGACCACGTGAAGATGGAGGAACAGGAAAGGCAGAATCAGAGACTCTAGGCTTCCGAGTTCAGACTGAACAGGGCGCAGGGATCTGAGGGTTCAAGAGGAGGCAGGAAGCCCTTCTTAGGAGTGTTTCCAAGGTCGAGTACTCACTCCCAGCCTCACTGCCGCTCTGCCTAAGACTCAGGCTGACTGTACGTGACCCGTGTCCAGGGCTCCATGTATTTCCTGAATCCCCAGTTTGTGATGCCAAGTCTGTACGAGGAGAAAATGTTAGTTCCATGAAAGGAAAGAAGAAAATTAGAAAGAGGAGGGGCTTTTCTGTTTGTTTGCTTTGTTTTATCTGGGTTTTAGTGGCACATGTGAGGGAATTTTTGTTCTCCATCTTGAGCATAGCACATTTGGAGCACATACCATGAAGCTTTCTGAAGTTTGGAAACATATTATTGTAAAATAAATAATCTATAATAAATATCCAATATAATATAAAGTTGAACCTTTCCTCTACTGTGGAAATAAGGTGCACATTCATGGCAGAAGAGAAAGGAAGTGTATGGGTAAAAGGAATGTATCGTTTATCAGGAAGGAAGAAAAAATCTTCACGGACTAGTATATTTTATGCGTCTCTTGGTTGCCATCGACAGAAAATCCACTCGTAATAGTTTAAGTACGAAAGGGAATTCATTGGCTTTCATATCTGGAAAATGGCCCATATACCTGGAAAGTCTAAATTAAAGTGGCTTCAGGTACTGCTGGATCTGGGATCTGGGGATTTAACTGCTATTATTGACTCTCTCTGTCTCTATCTCTTTTTCACCTCTTTCTGTCTTTGCCTGTCTTTCTCTGCCTCAGAAAATATGAGCCGTATACCTACTTTCCAGTGAGTTGATATTAAAACAATGACTGGGTCTTTTTTTTTTTAAAAAAAAATCTCCGAGTGTCCATCTAGCAAATCTCATGGAAGGATCCTGAATTGTCCCTCTAGGACCGTATCCCCACACTAGAACAGTCACTGATCCTCAGTGTAGCGGCCATTGTGATGGACTCAACCTAGGTCATGTTTTCAATTCTGTGGGCAGTTAAATTGGACAACCTTTTTAATTCCCCACTAGGACCACATGAAGTGAGTTAGGAGAGTTGAAGCCCAGAAGGAGGGCTCCCAGAAGAAATGATGGGCCACGCTAGGTAGTTAATGATACTTTCAGATTTCATATAATGGAGTAGCCAGAAGACAGAAATGAAGATGGAAGGTATGTAAAAGTCTGGGGTTAATTTTGTACAAGGCATTAATTAGTAGTAATCTTCCATGGGCGAGGTGGAGCCTTTGATGATGGGTATATACGTTTTGACTAGTTGTAATAGCTATACCCTTATTGTGTGTTAGTTCTGAGATGAACATAATTTTGAAAAGTCTTTCCAGCAGGATGGAGCAGTGAGTGACCAAAGCCAAGGTTGTTTAATGTGATAACTAAGACTTGGGACAAGGGCAGTGATCATTTTGGACACACGGATGTTTATTTATGAATTGTACTCTTTGTTCTGACATAGGTTTTCAACTGACATTGAAGAATCTCTTTCATCTGTATATGTCTTACACATTAACGTGAAGGGCAGTGGTAATCACTTAAAAACACAAAATATAACCTAGAAACTTACTTAGCCTAGAAAGGTTAATAGAAATTTTAGCATCCGAATTTTCCCTAAAGTTTTCCCTTTAAAAAGAAAGGGGAGAACCAGACTCTATTAAAGCCAAAATTAAATATTAAATGTGAAACTCATATTTCAGGGTTGAAACTATTTTATACCAAAATAATGTCAGATATCAAATATTTTACATCAAACTAACATTTTAAATAGAAAAATTTGCAAGACTCAGGAAAATGATGAAATAAAAAAAATTATTTACAGCCATGAAATTAGAGTTGTATGGACACATACACAAGCTTTTGCATTAAAAAAAAGAAATTTAAAGAGGAGCTATTAACATTACTAAAGCACACATAACGTGTGCTCATTGATCTTGACCTTGAAGTACACAGTGTTCATTTTAGAGTGCTGTTTCAGGACTCAGACTAAGGGCATCCAGGAAGCTGCATGACTGACCGGTGGGGTCCCTGAGCCAGTCACAGCTTCTGTTTCCTTAGGAGGGAACTCGTGTGTTGAAATTGGCAGGAATCCCATTCTAAGACAGTCTGAACACCAGGGAATTTGTCTATTAAACATATCACCTGGCAGGAATAGAGTGAGCTGAGCCTCTTCCGACCAGAATTGAAGATACTGACTAAGGATGAAATGTGTAGGTGTGGATTCAGAGCAGAAGACTTTTAAAATTTGAGGGCCCCAAAATGTGTAATTGGGGGTAAAGGGTCTAAATCTATTGTGTTGATTATGAGTCCAAAGAGAGCTTCTCTCTTGGGCTACACAGGCATTCAGCCTTCTCTGAGGCTGTTTTAATGTCACGGCATTGCCCTTTCTTGGAAGGGTTAGGGCAGTGATTTCAGTTCCAAATCTCGGAGAAATCCAGTGGCAGGGACATTCAGGAAAAGACAGGGTTTGTTTTCAGCAGTATGGCAGGGCGTTCCAGGCTTCTGAGAACAGCGTCAGTAGGCAGTTCTGATCTTAAAGAGACTAGACTTCCCCAGAGAAGTTCTCATTAAGTGTATATGATAAGAGTTGACAGCCAGAGATGGGGCTGTAAGCCACCTGGCTCTGAAGATCCTGAGTGTAGCTGAGTTGTCTCTGAAAAGAAGCCTGGTCATTCAGTGCTCTAGGTATCAGGGTAAACCAATGTGCTGGGTATCAGCCCATGGGCATGATTGCGGAACCGTTGATGACACAGGACAGAGAATTCATGACGTGGTACCCTCCATGAACCATGGATTTGATGAAACATGCAGGTCCACTTGGATAATGAACCAGGAACATCATCACCTTAGGGTGACAATCTTCAGTTTTATTATTTCCCTGGAACAAATCCTGAAGAGAATTATGACTGTAAACCTATTTCCACTGAAAAGTTATTTATCATAATCAAATCACTTGTTATTAAAGAAATATGATAAAAATATTAAAAGTAGAAAAGTATAGATTGGTGTGTAAAAAATAAATATACTTTAGAGTGCGCAGTAATTTTTGTGTCCTGTGTATTTGCTTCATTTCCATTTTCATTTAAAGAGAAAACATTTTTTCACATTCTTTCATTAGAAAAGTATGCCTTAATAATTGGATGGAAACCCCAGAAATGGCCTCTTGATGCATAAATTAAAACATAAAATAGTGAGATGAAAGGTATTGTTGATTTTCTTGAGAAGAATTTAAATTATTTAAGTTTATTTCTCCATTTTTCAGAGAAGTGTTTCAGTGCAGGGTTATATGAGACAGGCATTGTCGACCTAAATCCTGAGATATTTTAGGGCATAACATCTATATCTTCCCCAAATATAACTTCTTTGTACTATTTTTTGCTCTGCAAAGAGCGATATGGACCTGCAGCTTGATTACTAGGATGTTAAAATCTAGCACTTTTAAAAAGACTTCCAAGCTTTAAAAGGGTGGTTTTTTAGGGTTCTGGGGGAGTATGTTGAAATTGATTATACTCTTGTCTTTGAAAATCCTCACTGTTCCTTTGTTTCATTGTCATTGTATATGCAGTAAAGATATCTCTGGAAGCATGTTATAACAATTGATTCTGAGAATGAAATTTCTGCTAGGAGGGTTGTTGGGTGCATAGATGTAATTGTGTGTGTGTGTGTGTGTGTGTGTATGTATGTGTGTCTGTGTGTAACACCTGTGTGTAAGCATGTTAATCTCCTTCCCAGGCAACTACCTTCCTGGAATTCGTAGAAAACATTTGTGTAAAGTGGAATCAACAATAAGTTTGCAAGTAAATTTTTCACAAAATACTTAAACTATGTGTATGTTTTTAAATCTCTTGTGATGCAGTGCTTTGTGTCATCTTATTCTCTCTCTCTTTTTCTACTTCTTTTATTGTGGTTAAAAAAAACTATAAAATAGAATTTACCACCTTAACCATTTTAAAGTATCCAGTTCAATAGTGGAAGCATATTCACATTCCTGTGCCATAGATCTCCAAAATGTTTTCGTCTTTAAAATCTGATTCTCTATACCCATTATACAACAACTCCCTCTTTCCCTCTTCCCCTAGGCCCCTGGTAGCCACCATTCTACTTCTGTTTCTGAACCTAACTTGGATCCCTCGCCCAATGTGCAGTAAAGTCTACCTACTGACACCAGGTTGTGGTGAAGGAGAGTATAGCCTTTATTGCAGGCGCCAAGCATGGAGAATGGGCAGCTCATGCTCAAAAGACCCAAACTCCCCAGTGGCTTTCAAGGAAGGGTTTTTAAAGGCAAGGTGAGGGAGGGGATCTCAGGGTGCGTGATCAGCTCGTGGACAGTCTTCTGATTGTTGGTAGTGGGATAATTGGGTGGTATTTTGGGAGTTAACATCATTAACCTTCTGGTTCCAACCAATCTGGGGTCTACGGGCTTGTGGTCAGCATGCAGTTAACTTCTTCCACCTGGTGGGGCTTTTAGTGTCTGCAGAACAACTCAAGGATATATTATCTCTAGCCCTTGAGGAGGAACTAAAGGTCCTATTATTATTTTGTCTTGCTTAACTGTTTTGCTTTGTTTCTACGTTTTCTCACTTCTCCGATTAAATTTATTCTTTGGGACTCAGGGAAGGCGTATGGCACTAAAGCTTCCCTATAAACAAGAGGTGGGGGACACTGGGGGAGGGGTCTGTCTCCTGGAAGCCCCCTCAGGGTTCTGCTCAGTTTCACTTTGTTTCTATGAATTTGACTACTTCAGATGCCTCATATAAATGAAACCATATAGTATTTGTCTTTGGGGGACTGGCTTATTGCATTTAGCATAATGTCCTCAAGGTTGATCCATTTTATAACCTATGATAGGATTTCCTTTCTTTTAAAGGCTGAATAGTATTCCATTACATGGAATATACTTATATATATTCCATATATATACATTTTGTTTATCCATTCATTTGCCGGTGGACATTTAGGTTGCTTCCACCTCTTGGCTATTGTGAACTGTGCTGCAGTGAATATAGGTGAGCAAATATTGTTTGAGATCCTGCTTTCAATTCTTGTCGTTTTATTCCCAGAAGTGGGATTGCTAGATCATATAGTAGTTCTATTTTTAACTTTTTGAGAAACCTCCATACTGTTTTCCATAGAATCTGTACCATTTTACAATCCCACCAGCAGTGCTCAAGGGTTCCAATTGCTAATTGCTTCCACATCCTTGTCAATACTTCTGATTTTCTGGCTTTGTTTTGTTTTCTTTGGTAATAGCCATTCTAATGGCTGTGAGGTGATATCTCATTGTGGTTTTGACTTGCATTTCTCTGATGAGTAGTGATTTGGAGAATCTTTTTATTTGCTTTTTGGCTATTTGTATATCATCTTTGAAGAAAAGTCTGTTCAAGTCCTTTGCCCAGTTTTAAATTTGGTTATTTGATTTTTGTTGCTGTTGAGCTGTAAGAGTTCTTTATTCTTTTTATATTCTGGGTATTAGCCCCTTATCAGGTACATGATTTATAGGCATTTTGTCCCATTCTGTGGGTTGCCTTTTCACTTTGTTGATTGTGTCCTTTGTTGTGTAAGAGTTTCTGTTAGTCCCGTTTGTCTATTTTTCATTCTGTTGCCTGTGCTTTTGGTGTCACATCCAAGAAATTATCACCAAGTCCAATGTCGTGAAGCTTCTGTTTTTCTTCAATGAATTTGGTAGTTTTAGGTCTTACGTTTAGGCCTTGAATCCATTTTCTGTTAATTTTCGTATGTACTGAAAAATAAGGCTCCAACTTTGTTCTCTTGCATGTGTGTCTTATTATTTTTTGTGCCGCTATTATTTCTAGTTTTGAACACGTACATCATTAAGTGTGCTCAGTGTGTATAGATTCTGTATCTATGAAAAAATTTTTTCCTTTTGGAGTAAACCACAAAAATTAATAGAAAATTAAAGTAAATATAGGAAGCCTCATATGTCTTAGATTGCATCCCCTAGAAGCAGATTCTGAGGGGGAGATTCAGGAGCACATCACAGTCTGTTGAGGGAATGCTCAGCAGGGAGAATCCGTCAGGGAGTGAGGGAAGCAGGGCACGGAGCAGACAAGAGTAGAAAAGCCGTGTAGTCTTGTGTAAAGTCTGTATTCACCTCAATTCACTTTTCTCTAGGGTGTAAATCACATCATAGGGTCGTTTCCCCTTGGGTCAGCTGGACGTGTTTTTGGACCTCTGTGGAGGGCATTCAGCGACTATGGCTCATGGTATGTGGGTAGAGTCTTCCACTCCCTGGGAGACTGAGCCCAGCAGAGAACTCTCCAGGGAAGAGGACCAGCCAATACTCAGAGCAGCTGAGGATACAGGTGTACCAGCCAGGGAAGGGGACCTGGACAGGGCACCAGGAGCAGTGTAGCTTTCTTCTTCTTTGCCAGTACTGACTCGTGTTGACCGTAGTTCTGAACTATCAGTTCTAATAGCTGAGTCATAGAATGTGTGGGTTTTTTCTGTGTAGGTAGCAGTGTTTACAATGATAACTGATTTTTTCCTCCTCTTATCCATGTTTTATGTCCATTATTTCTTTTTCTTTTTTTCTATGTTGAGTAAAACCTTCATTTTGTGGTAGAATATAAGCGATGATAGAGGGCCTCCCTTTTCTAAATTTGAAACAGAAGATAAAGTGGCAACATGCATTCATAGATGTTTTAAGATTAGCCATCCTTTCATTCCATTAACAAATTGCACACCCCTGGGTTCACTTTGCTAATGTGCACACAGGCTATTTGCATGTGTGTGTATAATGAGATTGATATATACCCCTTTTTTTGTGATGTCCTCATTTAGTTTTGATATCAAGTGTATGTTAGTCTCAGAAAATGAGACAGTTTCCATCTTTTCCATCCTCTAGGAGAGTTGAGGAGACATGCATGCTACCCATTCCTTAAAGGGCTGTAAATCATTTGGGCCATGGTTTTTGTTTGTTTGTTTGTTTAGTTTTTTTCTTTTGCTGATTAGATTGTAACGATTTAATGTAATGATTATAAATCTATTCAAGTTTGTATTTCTTCTTGAGTCATTCTTGATAAGTTATATTTTTCTAGATATTGTCCATTTCTCATGTCTTGTCTTATCTTTGTTCTTTCCTTATTTCAGTTTTATTCATTTATATCCTCATTTAATTATTTTCTTCTTTTTTGTTGAGCTTCTTTTATTGTTCTTTTCTAACTACGAATCAGATAGTTTTCTCATTGATTCTAAGACTGGATTCTTTTCTGACATATACATTTAAAGCTGTAGATTTATTTATATGAGCTAGTTTAGTTTCATCCATGAATCTGATACAGACTTTCTTTCATCAGTGGTTGGTTCTAAAAATGTATTATTTCTATCATGTTTTTCTACTTAAACTATGCTTTATTTAGAATCAGCTTTCAAGTTTCTTAATGGGAGGTGCGGCTTCATTTCTGTGGTTGAGATGGAGTTCTCAGCTGGGTTAAGAAAATGCCTGTCTAACTTCACTTCTTCACTGTTTGTTGAAATTGGCTTTGCTTTGCTGCCTAAGACATAGTCAATTCTGTAAATCATCCATGAATTCTTGGAAAAAAACTTTTTTCCCTGAAAATTGGATGCATGTTTCTACTGATGTCCTTTAGATCAAATTATCTATGCCTTTACTCATTTTTTTTTCTGCCTGTTGAATCGAGCAGTCATGGAGAGAGAAGCACAAAATTCTCCCACATTGAGTGTGCCATGGCCACGTGAAGATTTTGATTCTAATTGAGATGAAAGCATTTCTGGTAGTTGTACAGTAGAATCATTTCAGGAGTTCATTTCCTAGTTCCCCTAACTTATTTTTTATATTTTTGGTTTGCTACAATATAAAGTCCTGAAGTCAACACATTGTGTGGGACCCTCCAAAGCCAAAGCACGGGGCTACTAAAGTTTTTAATAGATACTGCACATTTATTTCTGAATATAGATCTTGGCTTTTTCCTTTACGTGTTTGATCTGCTGGCTCTCAACGTTTGTCATATGGAGATGCACATTTGCAGAGTGGGGACTTCTGGCTGTGATACATGTCTGTACATTTTTATCTAGAATTGCAGGGCAATCACATGTATAGGCTTCTCCTTCCCCACCCTCACCCCCAAAAAAGTCACATTGTAGAGCAGGAAATCCAATACGTGGTAAACTTGGCTACACTGTGTCTGACCAGATAATTTTGTGAGGAAAAACAATTAGATGAGAAGTATGGTGTCAGTGTAAAAACAATTAGATGAGAAGTATGGTGTCAGTGTGCCCTTCTGTAAGAATAGAAGTGATAAGCATTTATCTACTACACCTTGAATTCTGGATCTGGTCCTAGTATTATACATGATATTCCTGCCAACTGTCTAATGGCCCATTAAACAGTTTCATTTAACGACAGCAAAAATATTGAACATCTCCAGAGACTCAAGAATAAGCGGTGGATAAAACACCCCAAGTTCCTGACTTTGTGGTGCTTATAGATAAACGAGAAAATATGTATGTTTTTTAGTAGACAGCGTTAGTATTGGTATGAGTATAATATGTATTCTAAGTATAATAATTGCTATTGTAGAAGTGTAACTCAGACTGATAAGTACTAAAGGGGAAAACGTAGCAGCAAATAGGAATTGGAAGTTTTATCAGGGGACATTTGCAAATAGATGTAAAGTGGGAGCCTGTGGGAGCCTCATGAAAAAGGGGGTTTTGAGTGCAGACCTGGGGGACAGAGGGTGCTAACTGCACAGTCTTCAGCTGTCAGAGCGAGAACATTCCAGGCAGAGGGAAGAGAAATGCAAAGACCTTGTGTCTGGAGAATTCCAGAAAATAAAGAGGAGAGGTATCATTGAAGCGCTTTGTGGGAAGTGCCTTTACCTCTCTCTGACTCTCTTTACACATCCCGTGTATGCAATAATTGGGGCGCATAGATCCTCATAATATATTCCTAACAGGAATAATTACCATCCATTGAGTCCTTTGTGCCAGACATTGCTTTTTTGCAAACTTTCTCCTAGTTTTAAAATATCCCAGAAAGCCTGACTTATTAATTCCTTTCTATATACTAAAAGAAAAATCTTAGAAGTCTTGAGTACTTTGCTCCAGGACATAGATAGAAAATGCTGTATCTAAGATTGGAATCCAGTTTGAATTTCACTAGTTTTTGCACTGTGTAACATTGCCATCTATGAGCAGCTGATTTTGATGATTAAGCCATTTAAAGTGTATGGGTGTTTATCTACTTCCTATGGAAACTCAAACTACAAGTTGGTTAAATCAGTCAAACATCCCGAGCAAAGGTTATTACATATACGTCGTTATTTTCTCTTGAGAAGTGGGTAATTCTTGATGCTGTTTGCTTCAATCACGCCTTGGAAATCATGCTGGAATATCTTTCTCCAAGTATTTGTTTTTTCTGATGCACATACAACCCTTGATTCTCCCACGCGGGGAAGGTGCAGTGGTGTTCTGAAGCCGGCCTGCCCTGATTCTGGAGGGTCCCATCTCTGAGTTTAGTGATGTCACGTGGTCGGTTTTAATTGGCCATGCCCAGAGTATTTGTACCATGATGCTAGGCAAATGCACGATAATTCAGAGATTCCATTCCCACCCCACCAGAGCTGATTGTTAAAAATTCACCAGCTCTCCACTCGGTAAATAGTAATGGAGTAGTCTTCTCATTCAAAATTCTAGAACATTTTAATGTTTTCTTCATCACCACGTAGCACTGTGAAGAAAATAATTCCTCAATCAACAGCATCCTCTGGGTAGGGCGCTGCGGTTGTCACAGAGTTAAAACCCCAAATGTCAGTGGTTACACACAGTAGAAGTTAGTTTCTTGCTCATAAGAAGTTATGATAAGGGCTGATGCGTGGAAGGCACTTGGAGGAGCCAAGGCTCCATCACCGTCACCATCTGGGTAGGTGGCTCCCTCAGGCAGCAAGCTCCTGGGCACCAAGCTGGCAGAAGTGACAGAACGTGGCAAAAGGCATGTATTTGGGCATTTTTCATGAGCCTGCTCTGGGAAGCTCAAAAATGAAGTCCACTCACATCTAAGGAGAAGAGAAAACTGGTTTCAGCTAGTCAGTCTGCACGACAATGAAAATATGCCCTATCCTAATACATGTGTCTTAGTCATACTAATGAACTCATATTACTGTGAGAAAGAGGTTTGAATAATGTTGAAGTTGTATTAGTTCATGTGTGTTTTTTCCTAGGCAAAGAGAGTGAAAATAGTGGGATAAGAAGTAGGATAGTCAGCAGGGAGAGCCCCCGGTCAGTAACTGGGCAGGCGGAACCCCATCAACCCGTCGCACAGCTGGAAACCAGTGCCTGCCCAGAACTCCTGTCCCAGGAGCAAACTAGCCTGGCCCAGTTCAGACGCCTGTCCTCCGCCTGGGCCGTCCAGATTATCACCTGAGGAATTAGTTCTTGTTGTTCTTAGTGCCCTGGTGATGAAATTCTGTAGACTGAGTAGACTGCCTCAAAACTCTATTTCTCATAACTCTGCTATTTTTAGTGTGCTGTCTTAGAGATCCGTATAGCACATATACACGACATAGCTGATCCACCCATAATTAGCCAAAAGGAAGTCAGAGTGCCCAGTGCATTTTCAGAATATAAAATACATCAAAGTTTAGACCATTTAAAATCAAAGCATGTGGAATTATTTAACCAACAGTGTGTTAAACATCAATATTTTATATATGTATGGATTTGAAATTTGACAGCCCTGGCTTTTGATTTTCCAGATCATAAGAAAATTAATTTAGGAACAACCCTCTGTACTTCTGTTTGAGGGAGGAGAGGGATTGCTCAATGAATCACCAGCTATATCCACAGACGCCTCAAAAGTTAATTGAAAATTTCACCATGAGACCTTTCTTTAAGAGCGAAAAGCGAGAGGCCTGTTGGCTTTATTAGATTAACCTCCCTCTTGGACTGCACGCTGATAAGCACAGGATGCCCTGCGATGTCATTTGTTTTACCTCTTTAGGCTTTTCAGTGGCTCCAATGATTCCCTGGGCGCCCACTGACAAACCTGGAAAGTCACAGTTTCCTGAGCATTCAAGTTAATAAATCAAACCCAATGATATTTTCTAAACAGGTTTGAAAGTGGAGTGTATCTCCTTTCCATTATTAATGAGCCCTCACAGACAGTCATACTCCACAGCAATTTGTCATAATTTCAGAACCCCTGGTGTCCCTTTGTGTTCGGGTCACTGGGAAGGGAACGTTCTGTGAGTAGCTGTCTGATGCTTCTAACACCACTCTTGCAAAGACTGCTGAAGAGTTTTATGAAAACATATGATTCTAAAACACTGAGCTTTTGTCAAATGCTAATGAACAATGAAAACACAGTTCCCCAAGTCTGCTGCTCTCCCCTCTCCATATGTATACACATATATATGTAAAATCTGGCTTTCAAGAATCACTGTCTTTTATCTTGTCTTTGTCTTGAGCCTTTATGGGACATTTACAACTTTATCATGGTCTTGGACAAGTCACAGCCTCCCTCAACGTAGTTTTCTTTGCCTACAAAACAGGGATGGTTATGCCTGGTGTTTGCGAGAATAAAGTTTTGCCAAGTGTCAAGCGAAATAGAAATGAAAATAGCATTGTCACAATTTGCTGTGCTGTCAAAGGAATAGAGCATCTTTCCGAAGATGAAGTAGACCCTCATGGTACGATCTTTCCAGATGTGGCTTTCAATCAGCCACATTTTTGTGCGTGCAGAGTTACTTTTACTTGCCTGAGACTTACATCAGATATATCTTAAGAGAAGAACATACACACGGTTATCTGAACCTGTATTTGTGAGCCACATTCTAGAGTGTTCAGTGGTTCAACATTTATTTTCTGCCAATAGTAAAATTTTAATGTAGTGGTAAATATAGTGTTGTCAAGCCCAAGTTTGTGTGCCTGATGCCCAGTGAGGCCAAACAAGTCAGAGCTGGAGGAGCGAAGTGTTTATTGCAGGGCCAAGCAAGGAGAACGGGTGGCTTGTGCTCAAAAGACCCAGACTCTCCAGTGGGTTTCAGGGAAGAGTTTTTGTAGGCAAAACTTGCAGGGAGGTCTGCTGGGTTGTGTGACCTTCCTCTGATGGTTTGGTGGGGAGGTAACAGGGTGGTGTTCGGGAATCTCAGGCATCAGCCTTCAGGTTCCAGCCAGTGTGGGTTCCACATGCCTGTGCTCAGCCTCAAGGTGCCATCCTCCGTCTCTGTGTGGGGGCTTAGTTCCTGTAGAAGATCTCAGAGATACGTATCAGATTGTTCTGTATATCCCCTCAGGAGGAACCAGGACCCTGCCCCATCCCTGCACTGTTCTTTCTGGACTGCCTTTCCCTTGTTTCTGCATTCCCTCACTCGTCTAGTTAGTAACTGCTTGAAACGCCCTTTGGAACTCAGGGAAGGTCTAGGAGGCTGAAACCTCTTTCCTACAAACAAGAAACAGGGGACACGGAAAGGCTTTTGTACCCAGTAGGGCCCCACAGGGTTCTGTCCAGTTTCAATACGAGTTTGTACAATTCCATTACAGGTGCTTTGGGTGGTGTTTATAGGAAACAGAAAGGGATGATTTTCAGGTCCAGGACAGACAACTCACTTTGCTAATCACTATATTCATAAGACAAAGACTATGACAGCAACAATTCCATACACACAATTTTGAGTTGCCAAGAGAGAAATCTCTCTTCCATTGCACAGTCTTTATATTTAACCATCATTAGGTCTTTTAGGAATGCATGTCACTGATGACAAGGAAAAAGGCTCAGCAATAAATTGTGGAAAATGATCACTGTGTCATATAAACAATTGATGGCATACATATGTTCTGTTACATTAGGTTAGCACAGTCATCACGACATGGAAAACCAATTTTATGAGGCTGTTCTCCAAAACTTGGAATGGCTTTCTGCCAAAATTTAGCATGTAAAGTTTAGTTGGCATTATTCAGTTAGAAGGGGCTTAGTGCCATGGTAAAGCATTTAAGCCTTTGGTAGAGATTTAAAGAAACAGGAAAGGATGGATTGTTAGTAATTATGTTGAGCAAAATTACCCATCTATATCTGTGTCATCTGTTTTACTACTATGCAGTCTTGGGTAGGACATCAACTCTCTTTGCTTTTCCTGCAATCTCTAAAAAGTGTTTGTATTAGTTGTCTAGCACAAAGAGGACTGAATGGGTTTCCAGCTTGAGTGATGGGCAATGCTTGCAGTGCTGCTATGTTGGCTGTAGCAGTAGGTCTAGTGACTTTTCCATTGTGTTTCTTTCAGGTTGCTTTCAGCTATGTAACATTTTTCGATCCCATGAAATGGAAATTGACCAGTGCTTGCTGGAGTCCCTCCCCCTGGGCCAAAGGCAGCGGCTGGTAAAACGCATGCGCTGTGAACAAGTCAAAGCCTACTATGAAAGAGAGAAGGCTTTTCAGAAGCAGGAGGGGCTCCTGAAAAAACTGAAGCGTGGGAGGAATCAAAAAGTTCATTTTAACCTTGCTGACATGATACAGGATGCGATTATCCACCATGATGACAAAGAAGGTAACGACAAGAAAATCGTTTTCTGATGTAGTGCTTCATAGTTTTGGTTTGTTGTTTTTTGGTGGGGAAGTGGGAGATAGAATTTCTTTTAAATATTAGAGGTTTCTTTTAACTGTCTGAAATATTCAAGAAAAAATTACTCGTTTCAGTGAACATAGTTAAAAGTCCCAAGTCTCCTCGTAAAAGTGAAAAAAAGGCGAAATTTTCGTAAAATCGTTGTATATGGTTTTTAAAGAATTACCTGCCTGAAAAGCAAGTTGTTGATTCAAATCGATGATGAAATTTTTTCCCAATGAAATTGTTTCCTTGATGATGAGATCGTGTTGTGAAATTTATTATTTCATACCTGGATTTATATATAGTGGTGAAGTCACTTCCCCCCAAAACTCTTAAGAGAGAAGAATCAGTCGGCTTATCCCTTAAAGTTGGTTGGCTTGTTGTATCAAATTTTATTAAGCATACTCAATCCAAATTTCAGTTGCCTTTACAAGATTATGAAGTTTCTTGATTTTTGTGTATCCTTTTGTATGAATTTTGTTTGTTTGTTTTTAGAATGTACTTTCCAAAGTTCTAATGTGAGAGACTTTCCAGCTGTAGGTATAAATGTAGAAAGCTTCAAAGAAGCAAATATATGTTAATTTATCTTGATTGGCTCTAAAATTACTGGTTGAGTTAATCGAAAGCAGATATGCAAAGAGTACAGACCCATGACCCATGAACTACATTTCAAAATCAAAATCTCTGAAAAACAAGGGTTTTTTTTGTAACTTGGGTGACAGTGGCAAAGTTGTCCCAGAGCTATTTATATTTTTAACCTGTCCAGTCTGCAAAAATAATAAATTTAGTAACATGGGTCCCAAAGCTTTCAACAGGAATTGTGGATCTAAGAAAACTGACAGCCCATCCTATACAATAATAGCAATAATAAGAAGACAAAAGTAGTTCTTTTTATGGTTTTGTGTGGGCATGCTCGTCAAACTAGAAGACTCTGAGAAGCTCTGAGATTTTTTTTTTCTTAAAATGGAATGAGTGGCAGAGAATCTCCTGGCTGGAAAGGACCTAAGAGATCACGTCGTACAACCTCTCCTTTTATACGTGAAGGAACTGAGATGCAGCCAAGGTACCACATCCTCTAGAAAGCTGTCCCAGAGCACGTTTACCTCCTATTTTATTGTTCTCTTCTCACTTATAGCCCTTCGTTGAATGGCCATCTGCTCTGTGAAGCTATAAGCCCCTCGAGGGGCAGGGGACTGTCTGTCAGGTTCACCACACCCCTTGCCCCTTCCAGGACTTTCCAGTAGTGTGGAGGGAAAGAGTGAGCAAGTTTACCCAGAGGTAAACTAATTGTTGTCTCTAACTGTCGGAGGAATCCTAAATTAGAACGCAGGTGGATTTAAGCCCTGTATCGATTTAACAGTAAAGAAACAACAAGAAAATATTTACAAAGTTATAAAAACTTCTGTGTAAAATAACTACAGGAGAAGAATAACACCTAAGTTAGTGTTAAAAAGAAATTAAGCATAGTAAAATAGTAAGCCCAGAGAACAAGAGGAATCTATTGTATATTATATTGTGTTATGTATTATAATATTTTGCAAAGACACAGAAGTCATAAAATCTGAGTTAATACTTTTTAAGGAGTTGCTATAGGCTTGGAACTGGGCTGTCACTTGGGTGACCAAAGAGCAGGAAGAGAGATGAATCCTATCTTCAGAAAGACTCCAGTCCAAGTACAAAGAGAGAAAAAAACCTCGATAAAATAGAAAACAATAAATGAGTAAAAATGAAGTCTGGTGGAAGTGGAGGAGTTAGGCAAAGTTTTTTGGTGACTGTGATTTTTGAGAAACTCTGATGTTGATGGTTGCTTAGAGCTTAGATCTTTGAAGGAAGGAAAGAAGAAAACCGTTGGGCAGCAGTGCAGGTGAACAGCTGCAAAGAAGTGAGAGTCCCACACAAGGAGGGTCTGTCTGAAAGGAGTAGAAAGTGAAGATATTAGCTGCAAAGGTGGTTTAAAGTAGATAACTTCAGTGGGGATGCTTCAAGTCTGGTCTTAAAGCAGAATGCAATGGGAATGATCGTATAGACCTGAGAAGAAAATTCATATGCTACAAATGGTTTTTAGCAAAGGTTAACCAGGGATCAATACCCGTAGGGATGCACTGAAGGGTGAGAATGAGAACCGGAAGCAAAGACACCCACGAAGAATCCATTGATGAAATGTTAATGGAGTGAGCTTGGTTGGGGTAGTAGCAGTGGGAATTGGGGCAAAAGAACAGACCCAACAGTCATATTCCATGGGAAAAGTACACTCATTCATCAGATATCTGCTGAGTCTTTCTTATGGTCCAGACAGCTATGAATGGAATAGACAAAATTGCTACCTACACGATGCTCAGCTGTCTTGTGTGGGTGACCACAAATAAAAAGATAAAGTTGAACATGTAGTTTGGTAAATAATGATAAATGCTGAGGAGTCCACAGTTACCTCCTGAAGGTATATCAGGGAAGGAGCTTTTCAGGTGAGGTCAGAGCCCCTGCTGGAGAAAGCAGGGTGGTAGGAGCAGAAGGAGAAGAGCCAGACCACAGGGAGGCTGGGAGGGTCATCAAAAGGACTCTGGCTGTTGTCCCTAGTGCCTGCTGATGCCATTGGGAGATTTGAGCAGAAATCAGACCTGGTGTCACTTAGGAGTTAACAGAAGTAGCCTGGCTGCCACATTCTGAACTGATTGAAGGATTTTGAAGGCAAAAGCAGGGAAACCGGTCGGGAGGCTCTGTTGATAAATTCAGCAAGAGTTGATGGTGGCTTGGACCAAAATGGAACAAGGATGTGGTGAGAAATAGTCAATTTGGGGGTATATTTTTAGAATAGAGCTGACAGGAAATGCTAATGAACTGGTGATTGGGAGTATAATAATTTTCTATTGCTGCCATAACAAATTGCTACAAATTTAGTAGCTGAAAATAACATAAATGTATTATTATATAGTTCCGTAGGGCAGAAGCCTGGTGTGGGTCCCACTGGGCTGAAATCAAGGTACCATCAGGGCTGCTCCCTGTTTGGAGTTTCTAGGGGATACTCTGTTTCCTTGACTTTTCCAGTTTCTGGAGGCCACCTGCATCCCTTAAATCTTTGCCTCGTCCTCCATCTTCAAAGTCAGCAACGGTAGATTGAGTGCCGCTCATGGTTCGAACTGTTGTTTCTTTCCTGTCCTTGCTTGCATCTCCCTGACCAAATCTTCTGCCTTCCTCTTCCACTTCTAGGGACTCCTGTGATTGCATTGGGCTCACCTGGATAATCCAGGGTGATCTCCCTGTTTTTAAGGTCAGCTCATTAGCGCTCTTAATTTCCTCTCTCCAGATAATGTAACATACTCACATGCATAATACCAGAGGGCAAAATTCTGGAATCAAAATCCTACCTGCCTTTTTAAGGAACCTCCATCCTGTTCTCCATAGTGGCCCAGCAATCCCACTACTGGGCATATACCCTGAGAAAACTGTAATTCAAAAAGAGACATGTACCACAATGTTCATTGCAGCACTATTTACAATAGCCAGGACATGGAACCAACCTAAGTGTCCATTCACAGATGAACGGATAAAGAAGATGTGGCACATATGTACAATGGAATATTACTCAGCCATAAAAAGAAACGAAATTGAGTTATTTGTAGTGAGGTGGACGGACCTAGAATCTGTCATACAGAGTGAAGTAAGTCAGAAGGGGAAAAACAAATACTGTATGCCAAGGTATATATATGGAATCCAAAAAGAAATGGTACTGATGAACCTAGTGGCAGGGCAGGAATAAAGACGTAGACATAGAGAATGGACTTGAGGACACGGTGGGGGAAGGGTAAGCTGGGACGAAGTGAGAGAGTGGCATGGACATATATACACTCCCAAATGTAAAATAGGTAGCTAGTGGGAAGCAGCCGCATAGCACAGGGAGATCAGCTTGGTGCTTTGTGACCACCTAGAGGGGTGGGATAGGGAGGGTGGGATAGGGAGACGCAAGAGGGAGGGGATATATGTATACATATAGCTGATTCACTTTGTTGTACAACAGAAACTAACACAGCATTGTGAAGCAATTATACTCCGATAAAGATGTATTAAAAAATAAAATCCTGCCTGCCACAGGGAGTGAGAGGTTCATGGGTAATATCAAGTTTGTTATGCCCTGAACAATCAGAAAAGCTAAATGCTCTTAACTGTGTTAGGGGTGCCTCTAGGAAGTGAGAATAAGAAAGGCGGTGTCGTGTTGGCTGGAGATACAAACTTGAGACACAGGAACATGTAAGCCCAACGATTCTATAATATCACTTAGGGAATGAGTTTAGATAACATTATAGGAAGAACAAGGACTGAGTCCCAGGGAATTCCAATATTAAGAATTGAGTGAGATGAGGTAGAACTGCCAGAAGGGGAAAGGAGAAAAATGAGGTGAGGGTGCTTTTTTCTTAGAGCTAAATGATAAGAAATTTTCAAGGAGGAAAGAGTGATCAGCTATTTCCAGCGCTCCTGCTTAGTCCCATGGGAGGAAGACTGAGACTTGACCACTATGGTTAGAAATACGGAGGTGATTAGTTTTGGTGCATTGTAAAAAGCAGAGATCTTAAAGGACTGAGTTCTAACAGAGGGGAAAACAGAAATGGACATGGAGAATATACAGAGCTCTTTAAAGGAGTTTTTTTTTTCAGTTGACGTATAGTTGATTTATAATGTTGTTAGTTTCAGGTGTACAGCAAAGTGATTCAGTTATACATATCTATCTATCTATCTATCTATCTATCTATCTATCTATCTATCTATATATATATATATATATATTTCGAATTATGTTCCCTGATAGATTATTACAAAATATTGAGTTCCCTGTGCTATTCAGTAGGTCCTTGTTGGTTATCTCTTTTTTATCTAGTAGTGTGTATATATTTATCCTCAACTAATATATCCCTGAGGAGAGAAATGATAAGGGACCCCTACAGAGGGAAGAGAAATCAGGGGTCTTTTTAATGATGGGAGAAATAACAGCTTGTGTGTATGCTGAAAAAAATAATTCATCTGAGAGGGGAGAACCCGTGGCATCGGCATAGGGAAGAAAATTGCTGGAGTGAGGTCCCTGAGTTTGCAGATGCTGATGAGATCTGAGACCTAGGTGGAGGGTTTGCTTTAGCTAAGACCAACGATAGCAGTAGTTCTCAGCCCTGGCTGCATGCTTGGGTCATCTGGGGAGATTATATTTTTAATTTCAACATCTAGGCCCTACCCGGAAAGATTCGGGTTCAGTGTGTTTGGAGTGGGGCGAAGGCAGTTTTCAAAAACGTCTCAGGTGTCGTGGTGCCCAGAGAGGGTTGAGAAGTTCCAGTCTAGGGTCCTGGGTGGAAGGATGTGGTGACGGGTGCTCATGGAGGCTCTTCCTGCATCATACGCTTGCTGATGGAAGAGCTGTGGCTGTCAGCTAAGAGTGGGGCTGGGGAGGAGGAATTAGAGCTTAAGGAAAGAGCGGAACATGGAAGAGTGGGGGGGATGAATGGACCAGAGAGAGACAGTATAAAAAAAGGACTTATAGGTAAAATTAGATCTGAACAAGAAAAAAGAAAGATCACGGGTTGTCACGGCCTCTCCATTTCTTAGTTTTTATTCTTAACTCTCTGATTTACTACCCTAAAATTTTCCTGTAGCTCCACGTTTTGCTTGGTCTAGTGACCCATGTACGGTATTCAGAGTGATGGGAACAACAGGAAACAGAAAAAAAAAATCACACACACACCACAATATTCTTTGCACTCCTGCTATGCACGACGAACTGTAATAAACCCTTCCTATACGCTACCCTGTTTATTCTTTAGGGCAGAAAAACACAAGCATTTTCTGAAGATTCTTAGAGAAGAATGTCCTCCAATACAACTTACATAAAGTTATTTCTCCCAGGAAAGACTTTCTGTTACTGATGGAAGCAAAGATGATGTTCAGTAACTGAGGTCAGCATTAGCATCAAATGGTGAAGAAATAGTTGAATGACTTAGAATTCCGCAAGAGTTTTAATTTGTAATAAATGATTAACATTTTAAGTATATACATTATTGCAATATAAAATAAAATTTCTGTCCACAGAGGTTGTCTTAGCTCAGGGCGCCATAACAAAATACTCTAGACCTGGTGGCTTCAACAGCGGACATTTCTTTCTCACAGTTCTGGAGGCTGGAGAGTCTAAGAGTAGGATGCTGGCCAGTTCAGTTCCTGGTGAGGGCTCTCTTCCTGGCTTGAAGGTGGCTACCTTCTTCTATCCTCACATGGTGGAGAGAGAGAGTGCTCCTGTCTCTTTTCTTTTCTTATAAGGGTACTAATCCCATCACGGCAACCCTATCCTCATGGCCTTACCCAAACCTCCCAAAGGCCCCCCAATCCTAATGTCACGTTGAAGGTCTTCAATATATGAATTTGGGGGGGACACAAAAATTTAGTCTGTAACAGATGGTATATTCATTTCATACTTGGAGCTGACCCAAGAATGAAATATCTATCTATATCTATCACTTCTTTTGAGTCTCTTGTCTACCTTGGAAAATTCCACCTGAATACCAATATACCTCACTTTATCAGAGGAAAAATATTAATTCCTTGCAAATGGAAGATATTAAATTGCATTGAAGGGGTGAGTAATCTCTTCAGAGGCATTAAAACCTCTCTAGCACATGTTTTACTTTTTCTGGAAATGTATCCAGGACAAAGTTTTCGTTTAGTCATGGTAGTCATATTTTCATTTATTCTTAAGCTACCCAAATAGCCCAATGTACACATTTATACAACTGAGAAAGTTAAAAATATTGCCATAAGAAAAACTCTTTCCATTTAAATTATTGTTAAAAACTTTACAGAGTGTGTATTTGTATAAATTATTTTATCTCTTATTTTCAAGTTCTTTCACTGGCTTGCTGAGTGTAAAGGATCAAATGTACTTTTTCAAAGGACGACATGCTATTTGTGCTAAGGTTTATAGTATCTCATTAACAAGCAATTCACAGATTTTTGTTTAACTTTCTAAATGTTGCATTTTTGAAAGTGTAAATTTAGTATCTTCGACACTTTATTGTTCTCTTCTGAGAGCTGGTGATTTTTTAGTGTGAAATCTGTCATTTTAATGTACTCCATCAATCTAAAATGGAGTACATTTTAGATTCAATAATTGTTTTCCATCTAGAAAGGAAAATTTGTTCTAAATTGTTTTAGGGGTTTCAGTGTAACTGTCTTTGAGTTATACCACATTAGAGAGAGAGAGAGAGAGAGAGAGAGAGCGAGAGAGAGAGAGAAATTTTCTCTATATGCAGAGAATATTTAAATGAGAATGCAATTCCACTGTTAGAATTGCTACTCCCAAATATCATGTTTTACTAATTAGTCCACGATACGTTTTTACTAAAAGTAATATAAATGGCAATGGAGTGACTTCATTATGCTTTTACTATTTAGCATTCTACAGATGTTTTCAACACTGTCTGTGCTTTATATGATTTTAGTCACTTAATTCTTCCAGCAGCCGTATTCAGTAGGCAGGATATTCTCCCCGCTATGGGTGAGGATAATTAGCCTTACAAGAACTAATTACCATCTCAGGTCTACACGAGTTGAGAAGCCATGTTTTTGTTCATAACACTACACTGTCTCTCACGTTGATTTCTTTTTTTAAAATCACTTTATTGAGGTATGCTTGACAACAAAAACTTGTACACATTTAATATCTACAACTTGATGAGTCTGGAGATGTCTACCTCTGAGAAACCATCACCAGAATGAAGGCCATAAACATCTACCACCTCCAAAAGTTTCTTCCCACCCCCTTCATTTTCTTAATTAGATTTTTTTTCTTTTGTGGTAAGAGCACTTAATATATCACCCCTCAAGCTTATTTCTGATGCTAAAATGAGCTAAATCATCCACTTCACAAGTTGATTTCCTTCCATTTGCCATTTGGAATTCTTGCTTTCTCTCGTCTAGTGGAGATTTCCGTCCACTGTTAAGGGGCCAAAGGCATGGACAGGTATTCTTTATGCTCTGGTGTTTTCCTTCCTCTTTCCCTGATCAGCTCCCCTCCCTTTTTTTCTTTTTACAATTTAAGATAATTTATTAATTT
The DNA here is from genome assembly GCF_964374135.1 of Grampus griseus. NCBI lineage: Eukaryota > Metazoa > Chordata > Mammalia > Artiodactyla > Delphinidae > Grampus > Grampus griseus. The sequence goes on along the minus strand of NC_139012.1, from coordinate 4,001,197 downwards.
AGGTACCAAATATTTACCGAGGGCCTGTTTTACTCCAGATACACAAAGCACTTGCCAGCACAGTTACAGACCTGTAATGTCAAACTTCACTTGTACCTCCATTTTCCTGAAAATTCTGAGTCCTCACTTAGGAAAAGAGGAAACTATCAAATTAAAGCAATGTGAGACTCTGTTTCCTTCTCCTGTCTTTCCAACCCCTGGTCCACAGTTCCTTGGAGGGCTATGGTCTAAGGTCCATGGTCAAAGCTCCGAGCTTAACTCTTCTCTTCCTACCCATCCTCCCTGGAGGGTCTCACATTTCACCTACTCTGGTGATTCCCAAATCATATCTAGACTTTTCTCGTCAGCTCCAGATGCCACCATTCTGATGCCCTTACATTTCTAACTTATGACGTTCAAAATCGAGTATTTATCTCCATGTATTTCCCAAATCAAAACTTCTCTTCTGTTTTCTATTTCAGTTAATGTCACCACCATTCCCTTGGTCTTATGGCCCAGAAATCTGGAGGTCACATTGATTTAGATGCACATTTGTAAAGTACTGAAGGTTGTACCTCCCCTGAATAATTTATGAGAAGTATCAGATATCTGTATATTATCCTGAGCCTTCTAAGAATATGCCTAGACTGCAATGAATTCTTACCATATGTTGGATGATCTCCTGAGAGGCTCCACTTAGAATTTTGTAAGTAAATCGTTAAGACCAAGTGTGAAGCCTTGGGTCAAAGAATAGATTTCGTATATTCCTTAAGTGTTTTATATATGAAAAATTAAATGAGACTGTGGTTAACTTAAAGCTCATGAGTACTTAGCCCAGCCCTTTCCCTACATTTACTAGATTGGCACGGAAGTTAAAATGATGAAGCGGTTGGCTACCACATAAATTTATTTAACTTTAAAATTTTTAAAATTTATATAGCATTTATATTTATTAGTATCTAGAGTATAAATGAAGAAAGAACTAATTATAATTTTTCACCACTACCATCTAACGATGCTGGCTTTATGAAGATGACACATGTGCTCTGGCACTGTTTCCCCAGTGGAGGCTGTGGGTTTCTACCAAATGCAGCCCCACTCTCTTTCCTAACCTCTCCATCACCAGCTGCACAAACAGGCAGGTAGAAAATAAGACAGTCCCTCAGTAAATTTAAGCTGATACCTACAGAAATTGATACTGAGACTCTGCCACCTTGAGAATAGTGATCAAATCCAGTAAGTAGGTACCCAACCCTTGTTCCCTACTTGTATTCATTCTGAACATAATTAGGTGTGATGTGGTTGAGTACTCTACAAGGATAAATATGTCTAGAACTCAAAGGAGTATATACTTGACATGGAATATAGGTAGACGTTCTCCAAAAGAGTTGGATTCAACCAATAGGAATGACTTGGGTATTAGACATTTGGGGTTGTAAAGAAAATGTAAAGCACCCTCTTGTCTTTAAGGAAGAAATAGGGAGAAAGAATATTCCCAGTGGAAAGACATAACAATATACTGTTGTCTGCATCTTCCGTGTTCTAAAGCAGTACCAAGCTTGGGCAGAGTGAAGGAAATGGGGAATTTATCAGAACCATCCCTGTCTTGTTAACTTCTCGGTGATATGGGAACAGACACCCTCTAAGCTAAGCTGAGAATGAACCTGTTCCTCTCACTTGAAGGGGAGTGGGGGTATGTGGGAAGATGTAACTCAGATAAGATATTCTCTGGGGCAGACACAGGAACAAAAGGACCACGTACAGATTTTAGAGAAAAGGGTGAGCTTTTAAGGTCCAGCTGTATGTCTGCATCAGAGATCTGGAAGGCTAAGTGTGTATAGCTTATGTCCATGCTGAATCCAGCAACCCCAGGCAGTTTTGAATTTCACAGAACTATGTTCACTGGACTGTGATTGTTTCCATGAAGGTAACAGCTGCTGGGTAATTAAAGGTGCCCTTTTCAAAACTGGTTATAAAATCATAAATAGCTGGAAATTAAGTGCCTTTACATTCTGTGGGATTCTGTATGAATTTAATGAGTGGCTTAATATTTTACCAATACTGAATTCATACTCCTGAGAATTATTAATTATTTTAACTGCCTGCTATGAAGTCACAACTTTACTGGGTACTGAGAGTGATTGAAAAAATGTAGAGAAAAAATGTGCTTTGTAAGCACTTATAATCTAGGTGGAAAGATACACTGTTCTTTAAAAACCAAACCAGAGGGCTTCTGTGGTGGCGCAGTAGTTGAGAGTCCGCCTGCCGATGCAGGGGACGCGGGTTCGTGCCCCGGTCCGGGAAGATCCCACATGCCATCGAGCGGCTGGGCCCGTGAGCCATGGCCGCTGAGCCTGCGTGTCCGGAGCCTGTGCTCCGCAACGGGAGAGGCCACGGCAGTGAGAGGCCCGTGTACCGCAAAAAAACCAAAAAAACCAAAAAAAACAAACCAGAAGTCTATCCATTTAAAAGGAATTGCAGTGGGCATTTGTTGGGGTGAGGTGAGGAATGGGTGAATCTGAAACTCTTCTCTTTGGGAAATTTTTAGAGTCTGGTAAGAGGAGAGAAAAGGACTTTTTGGCTGTGAAAAACAGCTTGAGCGCAGGAACAGAGGCAGAGAAAAGCAGGTTTCTTACAGGAGAGCATCATGGTAGAAGCATTGCCGGAAGCTAGCACCAAGGGTTTTAACTCTGCGTTTGGAGGATGGGTTGGATCCCAACCTAGAACTTAGGAGCTGTGTGTCCCAGGTCAGGGACAGGCCACTTTCCTATTCTTACCTTCCTCTTCTGCAAATAAGGTTAAGGGGCAGAGGGGAACATCTCTCATAAGTGGTTGTGAGGATTAGTTAAATATTACATGCAAAGAATTTACATCCGTCGTGTATCACTACCTACATAATAAGTAGCAGCTGCTGTTATGATTCGAAAGGGAATTAATAGATGCTATTGAAATAGGTGGAACACTCTGACCTCAGGACCTTTGACATCTCAAAATCAAATAGAAAAAGGCATTTCTTTTATAGGGAGGAGTCATCAGGGCTAGCAGGAACTTTCGTCGGTGGGAGGGCTCAGAGGGGGGTGAGCAGACAGCATGATGGGTGGCTTAACAGGACATCTTTCTCTCTGGGGGCCAGACTGTTTCTGGAATGAACTATCAGTAGAAGATGTCCATAACCTTAGAGTTGCTTAAACAGAATCAGCCAGAGTCCAGGGATCTGGGGAGAGAAGGGAAGGCTGAGTAGAGCTCCTAGATCTAGGCTGCCCTGGAGGTCTGCACAAGGGTTTCGAATTAATAATTAGCTGAAGAGCAAGTTGCTTTTCCTGATGATATTGTGTGATATTATACATGAAACATCAGGACCTTTTTCTTACGGTTGAAACCAGCCTCCTCACCTTCAGCAGATGTCATCCTACTCCTCTTAGTTTTTACAAAGAGATTTTAATATCAGTTAGTGAGTGGTAACCTGAGTATATCAGTGTTCAACATATTGAATTAATTAATTAACTCATTCATTCAAAATTAAGGGCCTATTCTTTCAAGTGTGTCCAACAGTGGCCTAAGTATTGGGGATGCCGAGAGAAATGGAGCCTCGTCTCTGCAGCCTGGCGGAAGGAGAGACGCTGCAGCAGACAGAGGCCATCGGTGCTTAAGGTCTGCAGGGGAGGGTCGTTGGGCAGTGGGACAGTGGGGTCAGGGTGGAGTGGGAGGTGCAGGGGACAAAGGGAATGGCATCTCTTGGTTCTTCTGAGGCAGGAAAATAAGCTAAAACTAAAATTGGTCCAAGACCTGAAGTCCTGGAGGAGTGTAAAATTTCAGAACTACAGGCACTTGAGTATGACTGGGGTTGGGGAGCTTAGCATTGGTCTTCAGAGACCATGAGCGCTATGCAGAGAGCTTGGGAGGTGGAAGAGACGAGACAGGGGATATTGGTCTGACCCAAATGTGTTTAATGGCAGATGAGCGCTTGAGACATTTATGAATCTTCACATTCCCAGTGTGCACAATGCCACCACTTTCCTCCCCCAGGACAGTGACTTAAGACTTTTCCTGGTTATCCGAAGGAATGGCAGCATGGCGGCAAGAGCATCAACATGGCAGCATGAGCTCTTTTAGGTGTCATTCCTTTTTTTAAAAAAATCATTTTCTTTCATGAATATAAGAAAAACTGTAAAAGGGAAATACTGGATTTAAAAGCACATTAAAAAATTAACCCAGTAGTTTTCATATTTTAGCGAAGAAGAAGGCAGTAGTGAATTCTGGTATGTGCAGTAAAATCGTGTCTTATAGTTTTATAGTCTCACTAGTGTATGTCCGTGTCTTGTTCCATATGAGGTTACTTCCTAGACCTGCTCTCTTCTGACTAAGGTCAATGTCTAATGAGAATTAGTGGCAGAACCCGAAATCTGTAATTTCTTACTCTGCCTACTCTCAAGTTTTAATTAAATTGAAACTGAAAAAGAAAAATTTAGTTCACTGAATTAACGCTGTGGCTGTGGTCTTCAATCCATCACATTTTAGATAGTATTGCTGCCGCTGGTATAAACCAAGGGTTCTCTGAGTCATTGTGCTCAGAAAAGTCTATGAAAAAAGAAAAAAAAAATCACTGGTAATTTTCGTAGGAAAAGAGCACAATCTGTCAGAGTCCCAGTCTGCTGCTGAGGGCACCAGACAATCTGTAGATCATATTTGGCTTTGACAGTATGACGGTTGTACGCTCCAAAGTAAAATGTTTTACAGGGAAAATGTAGATTTGCCATTTATAAGATCAGAGAAGTCATTTAGTGCATGCAGGAATGGACAGAACAGAATATATTATCAGAGTTTTTCTTGAGGATTTTCAATATGCAGGCAATTTCTAGGAAATCAGAACTTATAAATACTGTTTTGTAAAGCAGCTCTTTGGCCGCAAAGTCCAAACTCTCCCAGGAGACCCACTCCCTCTGGCCTTCTCAAGGTCATCATTCTCCCAGGTCCCCCTTCATTATCCACAGCACAGGATCATTTGCCTAGAAAAAAATATGTTGTAATATTTTCCAAAGTGATAAGAAAAGAAAACTGAACTAAGCCACGTCCCCTTCATTTCACTGGTCACTTTCTGACCCAAACTCCCAGCAATCCCACCAAGCCTGTACCTGCTCTTCTCAACGGCCTCCTTGTTGCCAAGTGCACGGGAGGTTTCTAAGTCCCCACCAAGGTCATCTAGAAGCAGCAGATGCCATCCTCCGTCATCCCTCCCTTCACTGGGCCTCTAGACCTCTTCTGTCTCCTCGGTTCTCTCTCTACCTCACTGGTCCCATCTTCTCAGGCTTCTTTGCAGATGACGCTTCAGCCTTCCAAACTTTGAACTCCATAATTCCCCAAGACTTTAGAGCTTTTCTCTTTCTACCCGCCATCTCTAGGAAATCACATTCCATGCCATGTGTATTCTGTGGACTTTAATTTTTATCCCCAGCCAAGATCTCTTCCCTGGATGTCAGACTTCCTACAGAATATCCTGTGGCTTCTGGTACAACCTGCCCATCCCACACTCTTGGTTTTCCCTGACAAGACAGCCTCCTCCCCGTCTTTCCAACTCAGTGAATCACTCCATTTTCCCAGGTGTTCATGGCCAACTTCTTGGCATCTTTTCTTGATGTCTCTCTTTCTCTCCTCCTCTACCTCTGAATGGCTTTCATAATTGGACCACCTCTCAGCACTTCTGCGGTCACTCTCCTCTAAGCCATCTTCATCTCTTGCCTGGATCATTGCAGTAGCCTCCTACAGTATCACCTTGTTTCAATCTATTTTTCCAGCAGCCGGAATAATCCTTCTAACACTTAAACTATTTTAGGGCCCCTCTCTGCCTACACATTTTCAGTGGCTTCTACGCTCACTTAGAAATGACATCTAAAACCCTTCCCACTGGCAAGAAGACCTTACAGCGTCAGCCCCCATCCTGCCTCAGTCCAGTCAATTTTCTGATGTCAGCTTCTCCCCTTTTCCTCTTACACTCTCCTCCTGAGCCACTCTGGGCTTCTTATCTTTCCCCCAAAATGCCACACATGCTCCTACCTCAGGGCCTTTGCACCACCTCTTGTTCTAGTTCTGCATGGATCCTTCATTTAGCTCCTTCAGCCCTCTGCTAAAATGTCACCTGATCAGAGAGGTTTTCTCTGATCCTGTGACCTGAACCAGCCTCTCCCCATCCCTCTCACCCTCTCCACTCACCACGTTTCCTTCTTTTTCATTGCACTTATCACCATGCAACAAATTCCTTGTTTGTTTGTGTCTGTCTTCTCCCAGTGGAATGTAGGACTACATGAGCAAAAGCTTTCTTTGTTTCATTCACTGCTGTTCCCTCAGCTTCTAGAACACAGCCTTGCACAAAGTAGATAATCAATTGACATTTGTTTAGTGAATAAGTAATGAGTGAAGTCTCTTCCTAATACCTTTTTTTTTTTTTTTGCGGTACGCGGGCTTCTCACTGTTGTGGCCTCTCCCGTTGCAGAGCACAGGCTCAGCGACCACGGCTCACGGGCCTAGCCGCTCCACGGCATGTGGGATCTTCCCGGACCGGGGCACGAACCCGTGTCCCCTGCATCGGCAGGTGGACTCTCAACCGCTGCGCCACCAGGGAAGCCTGACAATGGTATTTCTGAATGAAAAGTGTCAAATGTCTTTATGGCCTTTGGTCTCTTTCATGGGGTAATTTCCAAATTAGATTTTCCAAAGTCTGGTCACTCTTCTAATCTTTCCTCTTGCATTTTTAATCAAAAGCCACACAGGCATCTAAAAGTACTTACACCCAACAGTGCCACCCTGTTTCTCTACGTTCCCTTGCTCACAGGAATGTCCTCCCCCGCCCTCTACATGCCCATTTGTCAATGTGTCATGGGTTTTTCCCGAATCTCCAGTTTGAAACCTAATAGTTGTGTTTGATGTTTCCTGTCTAAACTGAACATGAGCCTTTACCATCCACTTTCCAGATCCCACTAGTGAGTTTCAGGAAAGGGTTCTGTCCCCCTACCTGCATATTGTTCAGTTGCCCAAAAGGATTTTTACAGTTTTTACATCACTTCCCCTTGCTCTGTTGCCTGCTCTTCACTTCTGGTGTTGTACCAGCTCTCATTCGTTCATTCATTTGTTAACTTTTTTCATTGCATATAGATACCCAGGAGAGTGGTAGATGCTAGGCAGGTAAGAGTGAGCAAAAGTAGGCGGGGTCCTTGACTGATGGAGCAACAGCCCAGAAGGAGAATCCATCCCCTTAGTCTTGATTTGTTAATAGGCCTCAGCTTTCTGCTTTCCTCTCATGGAGAATGTGAACGTGAGTTCCCTGTTATTACTCAGCCAGTAAGTGTAATGCAGTCCCACAGCGATAGGATTATATATATATATATATATATATATATATATATATAGTGTTTTCTCATAAGAAATTTCTAAAGCCATCCAGGTGCTGTATGTTTCCTTCCCTTTAAGTTTTGAGTGGAGTAGCAGGAGTTCAGTTATAGGCATTTCAGAGACTCTCTCTCCCTATAACCTTGTTACTATTCATGGCCCTCCGTGATTGCGTCATTCTGATATTATTCTCTGTTTCTCTGTTTTGTGCACCATTGACACGCTACCCCAAGAGTGGTGCCAGGAGAGCAGCATCGCCCACACCTGGGAGCTTGTTAGACACGTAGGCTGGCAGGCCCCGTCCCAGACCTGCTGAATCAGAAACTCTGGGCTGGGGCCGGAAGCTGTGTTTTAAGAGGCCCTCCAGGGGATTTTGTTGCCTGCTGAAGTTTTCGTTTGATCCTGGAGGTTCTCAACTGGGCATGTTTGTCACACTTAGTCTTGGGACTTACTGAAATTCTCTGTCCAGGGGACAGAGATGCTAAACATTGCACAGTCTTTGGGGCAATGACAAACAGATAATTGTCCTGTTTCAAACGCCCCCATCACCCCTGTGGAGAGCATGATGAACCTGGTCTAACAAAGATGTTGCCAGGTCTTGAGTATAGTGGCTGGCTTCCTGCTTCTCTTAATTTCCTTACTCTGTTTCTTATTTTTAACTCCATCTCCAAATGTCTACATTCTATTCATCTTTCAAGGCTTGAATTCAGTAATCTTCCTGGATTTCCTAAGCTGAAATAGTAATATTTCTCCTTGGCAATCCCAAAAAGCAATCTCCTTTGCATTTTATTCATGGATCTAGATTCGCTTACTTATATCTGCCTTCTAATATCATTCTTCATATAAATGCCTTATCTTTCCTCTTCTCTGCGACTCAGGACAAGGTTATGTCCTCAGTGACTTTCTGTTCCAAGCAGTGTCTGGCATTATGGTTTAGAGTAGAAACCATCTCCCTTCCTTCCTCCTTGTAGTAGCCCCTGAGGGCAAGAATAGAGTGCTACTGACTTGTTTAGCAATGTCTGGAAATACGGGGGGGGAAAAAAAAAAAAAAGGAAAAACCCACACGTTACAATCCATGACCAAACTCTCATGGGAAGCAGCTACAAGCAAGAAATCTGTGTCTGATAAGTGAACCGCTTCATGCAGAATTGGCGCATGATATAAGAAGCTATAATTCCACCTCCCTCCAGCTGTGTAATTCTAGAAGCCATTTGTGAATACCCTGGGGCAACATAGATTTCTCAATTGCCTCTATTTCCTTCTCAATTGAAACTGATTCTATAAGAAAACAAGATTACCTTCTGGCTCTAATAAATTGAAGATCACAAACACAATTTGATGTCCAAGTTGAATTTTAGAAAGATAAAGCTTGATGTTAAACCTGAGAATTCAGGCCCTCGATGTTCATCCTCTGAATTTCCTATCCAAGTGGGACAAATGGTAGGGAGCAGCATGCTTTCTGCCTTTGGAAACTCTGCAGGAGTTAAGATGAGTTGCCTTCTTCAAAACCACAGAAAGGGTACATGAACTGGATGACGAGGTGCAACTTGCGGAGGACTTTTTTCCTTTTTTTCACCTTGTGGGATTGTCTTAAGGAGGAAAGGTGTTGTATAAATCTGCTGGGGCTGCCGTAACAAAATGCTGCAGAATGGGTGCTTTAAACACCAGAAATTAATTGTCTTGCAGTTCAGATCAAGACGGGGTAAATTTGGTTTCTGGTGAGAGCTCGCTTCCTGGCTTGTAGGTCGCTGACTTCTCCTGTGTCCTCACATGGCCTTCCCTCGATGCCTGCAGAGAAAGTGAGCTCTGTGGTGTCTCTTTTTATAAGGACACCAATCCTATCAGATCAGGGCCCCAGCCTTATGGCCTCATTTAACTTTAATCACCTCCTTAAAACCCCACCTCCAAATATAGACACACTGAGTATTAGGGCTTCAACATACGGATTTTGGGAGGACACAGTTCTGTTCACAAAGGTGTATTTTGGTTGAATTCTTGTTTCAAGGAGGCTGTCTTTGTTCTTGGCCCACTGGAAGGTGGACACCGAGATGAAATTAGATGTGCAAGAGGTTTTGGGGAAAACACCAGCAAGAAGAAAAGGAGAAGGACCCAGAGGAAGCTGGAAGAGCTTTCAGAACACAATGCTAGTGTGACCCAGTTGTGTTAGTGTGCTCATAGCAAAAGACCACAGGCTGGGTGGCTGAATAACAGAAATGTATTTTCTCATAGTTCTGAAGACTAGAAATCCAAGATCAACAGGTCAGCAGGTTTAGTTTCTTCTGACACTCTCCCTGGCTTGCAGTTGGCCACCTCACTGTGTCCTCACATGGTCATCCCTCCATCCCTGTGTGTCTGTATTCTAATCGCCTCTTCTTATAAGGACACCAATTGTATTGGATTAGGGTCCACCCTCATGACCTTGTTTAACCTTAATTACCTCTTTAAGGTAATTACCTGTCAACAAATCCAGTCACATTCTGGGGTACTGGCGGGTTAAGACTTCAACATATGAATTTTGAGAGATGCAATAACATCAGTGAAGAAGAGAAGGAAGCAGAGGAATTGGTGGGAGATTTTGCCTCATGGTTCTAAGAAAGTTCTCTAAGAGGCTGACAGCTAGTTCTCCAGTCAGATCTGTCCTTGTGTGGGAGGTGCATCTTGCAGTACCAGACCTGCATCAGTACCCCTGCTGCACATGGTCACTTTGCTAGGAGCAGACCATGAGCACAGTGGCCTTGGTGTGATGTGGGCACAGCAGGTGGGACCATCTGTCCGTCATGCTTCCTTCTGCAGGAGTTCTGAGTAGACATTTCCTTGGACACAGTAAAGCCTTCTGTCACATGTTAAAAAGAACTACAAGAGATTTTTAAGATAAAAGCCCAAAAGACTCCCGTCAAGAATAGTGATTCAGATAAGAATGTAAAGGTAGGAACTGCAATCAGCATGTAAGGTGAAGCAAAGTGAGATAGCACGTGTCCCCATCATGGGCAGACACGAGTAAAGTCCGACCTCAGATTCTGAGTATTATAAATCAGAATCAGAAAGAAGGGATGACAGTTATTATTACGAAAAACTGGTTACGGCCTAAACCAAACAGAGAACCAAGTTAAAGATACAATGAAATGTGTGCATCAGAATCATTCCCTAAATTTTAATGTTCATTTATGGTAAAGTCCTAACTTCCTGAAATTTTACAAAATCAATGTTAGAAATGAGCAGGAAGAGAACGGATAACAATTTGTCATGGGTGGTTTGGATATTCAAGTGCCTGACGGCAGTGGTAGTGGGGGAAGGCATGGTATATAACTGTGGGCTGGAATTGCCTCCTGGAATAGAACTAACTTTCTGTGAAGGAAATGGAGGTCGTATGTAGTGGGTGGTGCGGTGAGATAGGAGGAACGCCCAAGGTCAGGTAGCATCTTAGGAAGATACTGTGTATCCCATCTGCCCCCACCGGTCCTGTTACTTACTTGTGGATCTCACGGACGGCCAATTCTATTGGTGATCCTGTGAAATTCCAATAGTCAGCTGTCCTTCACCAGGAACACTTGCCAAGTTGATATGGTCCAACCTTGGTTTAGTTGCTTCTTCTCAAATTTTAAAGTGAGTTATGTGATTTCAGGCTGTGTCCGGTAACACAAGTGCATATATGATGACTGAGTCTACACTCTGGAAGAATACTATGCAGTTAACTAAGGAGTTGCCTTAAGCATAAACATATGCACAGCAAAATAAAATTAGAATATAAATCCAGCTCCTCTGAGAATTTAGTAGACTAAGGGCAGTGTCCTACTTTGATAAACAGCTATGGCAGAAGTGAGTTAAGTCCCTGGCCTGCTCTGGCCTCAGGTGTTGGGTGTCCTAGATAATTGCAGTAATCACACAGACGCTTCTGTGTGTTCCCTGCAGATGTTCCCTTCACATGGAACCGTGCCAGGCTGGTCACTTCTTCCTAGAATCACAGTCTCTGTGCTCTTACACAGTCTCCAAGGTTCAGAATTCCTGCAGCTTCCTAGGAGCTTTTGTCCATGTAAACCAATTATGTTCAAGCTGCACTTTTCCTAAATTCATAGCTGGCATGAATGGCAAAGACCTTGAATGTAGAAAGAGAAGCTAAAAACAATTTGATGGATTTGAACAATGTAGTTAATCCACCAATAGGAAAATTAATAAGGGCAAATGTAGATTCCAAAATATCAGTTCATTAATTTGGGAGCTGTGGTTTGTTGTAACAATGTGATACGAGTCCATTAATAAAATGGAAGACTGCATTAACAGAAGCAGGGTTTCTAAAACAAGGGAAGCAGAAGGCCTGAGTGATATAATTTAATTTGAGGGCCTTGGTGCATTTACATGTAGAGAAGCCCATCAGGGACCATGAGAACAGGGAGAGACCTAAAACCATTTTACACGAGGAAGAGGCAGTGGGACTCAGGGTGTGTGGCTTAGAGAAGAGAAGCTCCGATAGGACAGAATAGCTCAGTTTGAAGTATTGCCACACAGAACTTACTCTTTTTTTCTTTTTTAATTTTTATTGGAGTAGAGTGGCTTTACAATGTTGTGTTAGTTTCTACTGTACAGCAAAGTGAACCAGCTATAGGTATACATATCCCCTCTTTTTTGGATTTCCTTCCCATTTAGGTCACCACAGAGCACTGAGTAGAGTTCCCTGTGCTGTACAGTAGGTTTTCATTAGTTATCTATCTTACACATATTAGTGTTTATATGTCAACCCCAATCTCGCAATTCATCCCACCCACCCCCTTCCCCCTTGGTATCCATATCTTTGTTCTCTATGTCTGTGTCTCTATTTCCGCTTTGTAAATAAGATCGTCTCTACCAGTTTTTCCAGATTCCGCATATATGCGTTAATTACGATATCTGTTTTTCTCTTTCTGACTTACTTCACCCTGTATGACAGTCTCTAGGTCCATCCACGTCTCTACAAATGACCCAATTTCATTCCTTTTTATGACTGAGTAATATTCCATTTGTATACATGTACCACATCTTCTTTATCCATTCCTCTGTTGACGGACATTTAGGTTGCTTCCACGTCCTGGCTATTGTAAATAGTGCTGCAGTGAACATTGGGGTGCATGTGTCTTTTTGAATTATGGTTTCTCCGGATATATGCCCAGTAGTGGGATTGCTGGATCATATGGTAGTTCTATTTTTAGTTTTTTAAGGAACCTCCCTACTGTTCTCCATAGTGGCTGTATCAATTTACATTCCCACCAATGGTGTAGGAGGGTTCCCTTTTCTCCACACCCTCTCCAGCATTTATTGTTTGTGGATTTTTTGATGATGGCCATTCTGACTGGTGCGAGGTGGTACCTCGCTGTGGTTTTAATTTGCATCATAGAACTTACTCTTACAGCTTCTGTTTCTTCTGGCGACTTAGACTTGTTCACTATGGGATCTGATGGGTAGAGAAGGCCAGGGCTTCAAAACAGAAGTCAGCTCCACGTAAGGAAGTGATTTCAAGTCTTCGGAAGAAACTGCCTTGGTAGGTGGCGAGCAAGTTGGCAATTAACTAAAAGCTTTCAGTGCCAAGGTTTACTCATCTGCGATAATAGTACCTACGTTGTAGGCAGTGTGAGTGTCAGCCTGTAGTCTTGTTAGTATAGTTAGTCTTGTTAGTTAGAGGCGACACCACTCATCAGTAGCCTTTTGTTATTATTTTGTGCATACTTGGATTGCTTGTTCTTTAAAATTTCGATATTATAGTGTGATTCTATAGGTTTTTCATAGGAAAATAATTGCGTTCTTGAATCAGAGCTGTAGGCTGCCGTCAGATTGCTCTAGGATCCTTGAAAACCTCAGGATCAAACCTCTCGTGAGTTTAACTTCAAATATAAGTTATTTTCGGTGCAAAAGTAGAAATGGATTTAGGCAGAGAACAGCCTCCTGTCTCTTCCTTTCTTTTCCCCAAACTTTCCTTGCAGGCTGGTACTTGAAGGGCCATAGGAAGAGGGTATAAAATTGTATAACTTCATTAAGGTGCTTTATGAAAGTATATCTTAGCAAAGGTGATAAGTTTTGGAATCAGCGGAGTGTGCGTCACAAATCTTTCTTGTGGTGCATGTTTATCTAACTTGATGGCATCATGCAAATCAACTTAACGTCTTTGAGTTTCAAGTTTCTTACCAGTTAAATGGAGGTAATACTGGTTTACAAGCTTGTGAGGATTGGACATTAGGTAGATACTGGTCAAATGGTAGCTTTCTTATTATTCGTCTATCGAGGGATCACTATAAATGTATCTTGTCATACTTATTACAACTCATAATTATTACAAGGAAAATGTGATTAAAATAATGCCATAAAATATTTTTTTGTTAACATCTTTATTGGAATATAATTACTTTCCAATGGTGTGTTAGTTTCTGCTGTATAACAAAGTGAATCAGCTATACATAAACATATATCCCCGTATCTCCTCCCTCTTACGTCTCCCCCCCACCCTCCCTATCCCACCCCTCTAGGTGGACACAAAGCACTGAGCTGATCTCCCTGTGCTAATGCAGCTGCTTCCCACTAGCTATTTGTTTTACATTTGGGAGTGTATATATGTCCATGCCACTCCCTCACTTCGTCCCAACTTACCCTGACCCCTCCCCGTGTCCTCACGTCCATTCTCTACGTCTGCGTCTTTATTCCTGTCCTGCCCCTAGGTTCTTCAGAACCGTTTTTGTTTTAGATTGCCATAAAATATTGTGACGAATTTAAAACTTTAGGTTATAAGCCTTAGGAGCATAGATTGTTGATTTGCCATTTGAAGAACTGAATTTTATTTTCATAGTTTAAATGGGTTTCAGAACTGCTAACCATGTCACAGTTGGTGAGTTAATTTTTAAAATTTTATGTTATATTACAATTTTTATCACAAATAACCTACAAAACGATATTGAGGATAACTGTAAATTTAGTTATTGCAATGTGTATGTATTTGCCTTTAAATGTCACAGTCAGACATTTTGTATCATACTTGCTAATTAAGTTAACAATTTTAATAGACCCCCAAATTTTATCATGAGACTATTATACAGTAGTAAAGATGACTTATTTCACTGAAATGCCTCATAAAGACTTCTTAGTGAGTAATAGCCATTTTTGATTATCTTTGGCATGATTCTATTTCATAAGAATTCAATAAATTTTCATTGTCAAAACATATCTTTGTTAAACCCAGACAAATAACCTATATCCTTGACTATTCTCTTTTTATTAGCGGTCATTTCTTCTAAAGTGCATGAACGCACAAGTACAAAGAATCTCTGAAATCTGAAAGATAAAAAGAACAGTAGCAGCGAAGAAGTTAAAGTCCCCACAGTGCCCACCTGGACTTGGAAAAACCACCACAGCTAACATAGTTCTAGGTGCCTCATTTCTAGGAGAAAAGAACCAGTTAATTGAGGAACAGAGAGACTAGCATGATGTAGAAACAATCTTCAAAATGAAAGTCAGTATTGAACAACCTGCAGTGGGGAGTGAGAACGTCACTATAGTTTCACAGAGTATAGTGAGTTACGGATGTGCCTGCGTGGTTTCACCAAGTCTGTCCATCAGCCAGCTTGCGGCTCATTTTCTGCTGTTTTCTCCAACTGCTGTTTAAAACCTACACTTTTCAGCTTAGCAAGCCCAGAGCCTTCCACAAGATACAGTCCAATTCTGTTCATATAGAGGTCAAGCCTAGTGCCTTAGAACATGGATACGATGCAAAACAGAACAAAAATGCACTTTTATCGGAGCTTTTGTGAATGCTCAGTCTCTGGGGTAGCTTTGGGAGATGGAGTGTTTCAACACTTACTTAGGTCTCTCTTCTTCTCGGCTTTTCCTTCTTCCTGCTCTTTTGCACAACAGTAATTAAAATAAATCCTTGCGGGCTTCCTTGGTGGCGCAGTGGTTGAGAGTCCGCCTGCCGATGCAGGGGACACGGGTTCATGCCCCGGTCCGGGAAGATCCCACATGCTGCTGAGCGGCTGGGCCCGTGAGCCATGGCCGCTGAGCCTGCACGTCCGGAGCCTGTGCTCCACGACGGGAGAGGCCACAGCAGTGAGAGGCCCGCGTACCGCAAAAAAAAAAATCCTTGCTATTTTATTTGACAAGTTATCTACATCTTTTTTCCCCTACTTCCAAACTCACTTCCCACCCAAGAACTGGAAGAAGGGCTGCATGTAGATGTCGGACTCATTTTTTAGCCGGTGTCCGTTCTTTTTCATCTACCTCTATTTGGTGGAGAATCAGTCTTGCAGGATATCTGATAACCCCCTTGACTCTTTTTTACTAATTTCTTTGTTTTCAGTCATAACTTAATGAACATCAATGACAAGTTGAAATAATCTAGGAACCGCCAGCTTATTGTCATCATTCTTATGTTTGGGCCACACTTATTCTGGAATGAGCTGGCCGGGCCGTAGTTATTACCGACCTGAACTATTCTTGAATGATTGTAATGATCTTCTACCGGGCGTTTCTACCTTCAGTGTTTCTTTCTTCCGAACCCTCACACACACCGATATATTAGTGTTGTTCCTAGAAGATCCTAGTGATTATGTCATTCCCACTCTCAGAAAACTGCCTGCCATTTTCCCAGAAGGATGAAGACCCTCTTCCATGTTGTGTACCTTCAAGGTTTGTGTAACTTAATCTTGCCTTGTTTTTCATCATCTGATTTCACTACAGCACAAGTCCCTGCTCTAACTCTTTTTTTTTTTTTTACATCTTCATTGGAGTATAATTGCTTTACAATGCTGTGTTAGTTTCTGCTTTATAACAAAGTGAATCAGTTTTACATATACATATGTTCCCGTATCTCTTCCCTCTTGCGTCTCCCTCCCTCCCACCCTCCCTATCCCACCCCTCCAGGCGGTCACAAAGCACGGAGCTGATCTCCCTGTGCTATGTGGCTGCTTCCCACTAGCTATCTACCTTATGTTTGGTAGTGTATATATGTCCATGCCTCTCTCTCGCTTTGTCACAGCTTACCCTTCCCCCTCCCCATATCCTCAAGTCTATTCTCTAGTAGGTCTGTGTCTTTATTCCTGTCTTACCCCTAGGTTCTTCATGGCATTTTTTTCTTAGATTCCATATATATGTGTTAGCATACGGTATTTGTCTTTCTCTTTCTGACTTACTTCACTCTGTATGACAGACTCTAGGTCTATCCACCTCATTACAAATAGCTCAATTTCGTTTCCTTTTATGGCTGAGTAATATTCCATTGTATATATGTGCCACATCTTTTTTATCCGTTCATCCGATGATGGACACTTAGGTTGCTTCCATGTCCTGGCTATTGTAAACAGAGCTGCAATGAACATTGTGGTACATGACTCTTTGAATTACGGTTCTCTCAGGGTATATGCCCAGTAGCGGGATTGCTGGGTCGGATGGTAGCTCTATTCGTAGTTTTTAAGGAGCCTCCACACTGTACCTGCTCTAACTCTTTTCTCCAGGATTCTTCGGATGCCTCTTGCATTTTCTTGCTTCCCAGCTTTCTTCATGATACTGGTTCCAGTCAAAAGGCTTTCTTCTGTTCTCTCAACCTCCGATGTGTTCCCCCACTAAATAAAATTTCTGTAACCAAAAACCTTCCAAAATGTCCCATTACTTTCCTCTCTTTTCCTCTCTCTTTTCCCATCCATAGTCCAAAAAGTCCCCCATATATTCAAAAATTGTGAAATTATTTTTTCCTTGATTTGTAGACTTGTTTTCATGAATTGCTTTAGGCTAGCTTTATGAGTTTTCTACTGCTCTTTAACAAATTGGCATAAACTTAGCACCTTAAGGCACACACTTGGCATCTCTCAGTTTTTGTGGGTCAGGAGTCTGGCTGTGACATCACTGAGGCTGCTACTTAGGGTCTCAGGTGGCTGCTGTCAAGGTGAGGGGGGGCTGTGTTCTCCTTTTGGAGACTTGCCTGGAGAAGAACCCGCCTCTAAGCTGACTAGGTTGGCGGAATCCAGTTCCCTGTGGGTTAGGACTAAGGGCCCTGGCCTCTTGCGGGATGTCTCAGGTCCTGGAACCCCTCTTAGCTTCTAGCCACGTGGGCTCCCAGCTCAGTCGGTTAAGAGGCCAGATTGAAACAGAATCTCTAGAGTGAGTCTGTGGTCAAGACGGAGTCAAGGAACCAGTGTCCCAGCACTTTGGTTAGAAGTTGTCACGCCCAACCACACTCAAGGGGAGAGCGTCATAACAGAATATGAACCCCAGACGTTGGGTTACAGGGAGCACCCTAGGGGCTGTCTCCATCCATGATGCTGAGTCTTCTCCATGATTGGAGCCTGGTAATGAAGACCTATGTTTGTATTTCTGTCTCTTGTTCTCTCTCCATTTCTGTTTCACATACTCACACACACACACACACACACACACACGCTGACCTTCCTTGATCACTTGAATTCCACGTCCCTAAAGAGATTCATTTAAATTATTTCATTAATCTAAACCTTCTTTTTCATATAAAATTCCTTAAATGTATTTTCTATTAAATGACCTTAACTGGTAAATAGTTTTAAAAGGACCTTTCAGAATTAAGCAGATTAACTACAATTCACAGCATTTAAACTCTTACAAAATGTTCACGGTGTCGACTTTGAAGGAGAATTCTGCTGGCGATATATGTCACCCCCGTGTGCAAAATCATGGTCTTCACTGCATAACTTCTTTTCTTTCTTATTTCAGTAGTGATACGTAATTTGAAAACTTAAAATCAGACAGTTAACTCAGTTCATCACAAAGAATTTACAAGTATTCTCTATTTTCCATGCAAACTTTTATCCATGCTGTGGGTTATATTCTTATTTTGCAAATATATTTTAACTTAATTGTCCTTTCAATCTTGATTCTAAGTCACCTTTTTACTTTTTAAAATCTTTATTATAAAACCAAAGAAAATAGTTCTATTGAAAAAGAGTAACTAGAAGATACTCTTTGTGAGATCAAGTTAGAAGATTAAACAAAAACTCCTTTGAGAGGAAAAAGAAAAAAATTAAAAACATTTTAAAGAATAGGCTAGTTAGATAAGACTAGAATGTTACACATGTGTTCCACGGGTCACCTTGACATATGAAATACATTGAACCAATTAGTATATCTGTATAACAGAAGATAATCACCTGTTGTTCTACATAAATTTTTCCTACATGTGTTCTGTAAATTTTGTTCTACATAATTAAGCCAATTTTTAAATTAAACTACTTGAACTGATGGCTCTGATAATCAGGGTTGATTGTAATCAGTGAAATGAAAATAATGATATTAGCAGAAAATACTGGATCTCTTTCTCTGTCTCACACACACACGCACACACTCTCACACTCACATAATCATGCTTTAAAATACCATGTGTGTCTGGCCTTGTGTGTGTGTGGGGGGGGAGGGAGGCTTGATCTTAGAGCGTTGCTGATGGAACATGCATTTCTTCTTCTCCACGCTGTAATCTGGGAGCTCCGTCACTTTGCTCAACAGCTGTACCATCTTGCATTTTCTCTACCTCTACATCTTATTGCCTCCCTGGAGTCATCTCAGCCCCTTCATTCCGTAGGGATGTCATTTGTCTGTTTTCTTTTAACTCACTCTTTAATCCCTTAATCTTCTAGCTAGCTGCCTATCTTTACTGTCAACTGTACTCTAGACTAAAGCTTCCAATGTATTACATGTCTCAAAGTTACTAAGTCTTTTGGATCCAATAAAAATAGAAAACATCATCTTTTTCTTAGTTTGGAGCTTAAATGTTTTTATTACACACATAGATATTTTATTATGAATTTTTATTATAAATCCCTTTTTCCTCAGTGGAAAGTTCCTGGGGCTGAAGAGCCAGCTGCATTGTTCCAAGCTGACTATTTTAGTGGCAGAATTTTGCCAAGGCATTGCCAGTTTCGGTTCCTCGACAAGCCTCATTCAACAGGGTCACCTTTGAATCTGTCAGCTACCTAGTACTCTTCCAATAAATATATTTTATGCTTCAAAAAATAAATCATTTTTCCCTAACCTCAGGTCTGTGATGATGATCTAAAAATACTTTCTGATGATTTGAAAATACAGGGGTCTAGTCTAGTCTAGTCTAATGAAACTTCTTACAACCTTGGGAACTAAAGTTTAAATCCAGTAGACAAAAATTTGAAGCAGTGATGAGCAATATATGTGTCAGGCCAAAATTCTGAACATTATTTAAGTAATTATAAAACGGCGTTTGTTAGAACTGAATGTACTGTTATCGTCTAAGAAAAATGAGATAAGATTATTTAACGCATGGGGCTGGATAATGGGCTAATTTGAAAAAAAATCATTTTGTAGCAACATTTATGGATGACTTAAGGTAAGAAAGGGAGAACATGTTTTATCAGATTTTCTTACAGGTGTTTTTCAAAGCACAACTTTCTTCCACTTTTGGATTTTTGTGAGTTCCTCTGGGTTGTGTGTTACCCGACATGCCTCTGCATAGCCACCAAAGTGATGAGAATGCTATGGGGCAAGAGAGCCTTAAATCACAGGGAGTTTTATTTCCTGCCATGGACTTAAGAGGCAGCTGAATTAATAAGTTAACTATAAAAAAAAATAGACACTTAAATATAGTTAGGTTTAACTGATTTCCTTTTGCGAAGGGCAGAGTTTTCCTAAAATAGAATAAATACGATTTAATATTTTTAAGTTTCTATCTCAAAGTTGGCAGTGAATCTCAGATTTATATAACAATTTGCATAACAATAGTCCATAGCAGGACTATTTTGCGTAACACGCAGCATCAATGTGGCCAAATGTCATATCACTACTATGTCTAAAATAGATAACTAATGAGAACCTACTATATAGCACAGGGAACTCTACTCAGTGCTCTGTGGTGACCTAAATGGGAAGGAAAAACAAAAAGGAGGGGATGTATGTATATGTATAGCTGATTCACTTTGCTGTACAGCAGAAAGTAACACAACATTGTAAAGCAACTATACTCCAATAAAAATTAGAAAAAGAAATTGCGAAATGTCAACTCATTCCACTTCTGTGTTAATAAATTATCGGGTTGGCCTAAAAAGTTCGTTCGGGTTTCTCCATAGATGTTACAGCAAAATCTGAACGAACTTTTTGGCCAACCCAATAATATTCATAACATACGATGTTTTTGAAAAGAGTGAAAACTTTTATTGGAATTATTTTGTTTTTGAAAGAAAACACCATTTAACGAATAGTATCACAGCCCCAAACGACACATTCTGAATAGGTATGGAAACTGGTGGCCAGGAGAGTTTCAGTTCAGTTACACTGGTTCTCATTCACGTTTTATCAACACCCCAATCACAGCTGTACTTAATGTAACTAAGCATTTTTATATCTCCTGGGTTACCATTCCCTCCTGTTTGTAAAATGATGATTCTTATTGTAATTGTAGATTTTGATTAGTTTTAACACAGAAAAATATTAACAAATTATTTACACAGGTTTTTCAATTTAGTTTCTCACATGTCCAAATTAGAGCCAACCTTTAATGTTTACCACAGACTTGCCAAATATTGGCATAGTTCTGTTTTCTGCATGTTTTCAGATAACTGTGGGCCACAGTAGATGCTTATGTAATCTAAATAGGGTGAGGCTTAGGAAAGTGTTTGACTTTACTTCATTTATTCCTTACAGAAAGAATCTATCTTATATGTGGTCTGACAATTTTTTACCTATTAGATGATATTTTAAATAACAGAAGGAAAAGCAGAAAACCCTCATGGTCTTGTCTGAGTAGTGTAGAAAAGTAGGGGAGGGTGGTGGAGATGGAGAGAGAGAGAGAGAGAGAGAGAGAGAGAAACAGAGAAGTCCTAGCACAGACCATTTCATCATTTGGGTTTGTGCTTACTGTTGGTATGTTTTATAAGGATTAACTTCATCTTGAGTCCAAATTGATGGAGGACGTACTTATTCAGTACTCCCTGTCACTTGCTTAGCCATTCTAATATCTAGCTAAATCAATTTTATTTTTGGTTTGAAGAGGGGTGACTTTTGCAGTCCACACTACTAGTTAGTTTTATAGTTGATGAACATGAATGGGCTAGAAAAAGAGCCAATACTATTACCACTGTCACATTTCTGAACTTTCAGGAAAGCATGCTCTACATGGGAAGAGACCTTTGTTTAGAGGCAGACGAGATGACAACCCAGGAAGTGCCCCTTTCAGAAAGATTTAAAAGCAGATTTATTATTTGTGTCTCTAAGTTAAAAGGCACTGCTTTCAATGACAATATTTTGAAATATCCCTGAAGCCTGACTCATTGTACCCTTGCCTCTGCCTTTTTAAATTTTCTCCTCCCATTTAATAATGGATTTTTAAAACATAGAACATCGTGAATCAAATGTAAATGCTCAGTATAGATTTAAGCTAAATAAAGTCTTGGGCACCAGGAACAGATTCCTTTTCCGTACCAACTCCCCAAGGAATGATATCCATCGTTCATGCCTTATGTTTCCTTGATTTTTCATGAGACAGAAATGTCCTCAGCAGTTCTGGGACTAACAGAGATATTTGGTATTCATCAGAGTAATTGAGCCTGTGCACGTAACACGGAATTTCGAAGAGTGTTTAAGACACAAACTGAAATTGGTTAATTAAAGTGTGCAACATGCAAGGACATTAAAAACTGTTGATTTTGCATTTGTGGGGCAGTTCTTTAGTGCGAAGACCTAACGCTGATAGATTTTTCTGGCAGCTTCTGTGGTCATGAGCACCAGGGAGGGGGCGGGCTCACTCAATCTTGTTGAATGCTAAAGCCTCTGGCAGGTATTGAAATTGGAATTGATCATTTCCTAAGGGGCAGCATTTATCTCTCTTCCTTAATGTATCACCCTGTATATATTTTTCTACATGAGCTTCTCTGGGGACAACAGTTATAAATGCCTAATGGGGCATATGTCAGAGTATAAAAAAGAAAAATGTACTGATTAACAAGACTCAAAAAGGTAGGGGTGAAATAGTAACCTGGGAAATATCAGAGTCAAGTAACAACTAAGAGCATGTGGTTTATTTGATGCTGAGTTGAAAACTGTAAGAACTGGGGTCCAGGGAGCTGATAGGACTTGAGCAGCTCTGCTACGTCATTCTGAGTGACCAGAAACTATGAATTCGAAAGCGTTCTCAATGTTCATTCTTGAGGCTAAACATATATTTCAGCACATTGGCGGAACATTTTCCAAATGAATATTATACAGATAAGAAAGCTTAATTATCCCTTGAAACTGTTCCTTTCCTGCCTCAGAATTATTGAAAAACACAAATAAGATTTATGCAAATAAAAGTATTTGACATTAGATTTTCTGTATAGATAGTTTTATAAAACATGACTATAATAAAGTGTATATGGTTTAAGAAGGTTATAAAGTTTAAGAGCATCACAGTAGAAGGATTATAACTTTTTATTGTGATAAAATCCATCGAAAATAAAACTTCCCATTTTAATTATTTTAAAGTGTACCATTTACCTCATTCACAGTATTGTGCGTCCATCACCACTATTTAGTTTCAGGACATGTCATCACCCCAGATGGAAATACTGTATCCGTTAGACAGTCACTCTCCATTTTCCTCTCCCCCCAGCCCTTGACAACCACCAGTCTGCTTTCCATCTTTATGAATTTCCCTATTCTTGAGATTTCATATAAGTGAAATCACACACTATATAGCTTATTGTGTCTGGCTTCTCTCATTTAGCTTTTTAATGTCCATTTATGTTGTAACACATACTCCTTTCCTTTCTCATAGTTAAATAATATTCCATTGTATAGATATAACTCTCTTTGTTTACCCATCAGTCAGTTGATGGACATTTGGGTTGTTTTCATCTTTTGGCTGTTGTGAATTGTGCTGCTATGAACATGTGTGAACAAGTATTTGTTTGAATACCTGTCTTCAATTCTTTGAGGCTTATATGTAAGAGCGGGTTTGCTAGCTCATATAGTTATTTATGTTTAACATTTTGAAGAAGATTTAAACTTCTACCGTGGTCACTGAACCATTTTTTCATTCCTACCTGGAATGTATGAGGGTTCCAGCATCTCCACATTTTTGCCAATACTTGTTGTTTTTCTTTATTTTTACAATTTACTGTAGCTGTCCAGTCATCCTAGCAACTATATTTGTGGAAGACTATTCCTTCCTCCATTGAGTGATCTTGGACTATCTTTGAAAATCTGTTGAACATAAATGTATAGGTTTATGGGTTCTGAATTCTTAGTCACATTTCATTGGTCCATATGTCTGTCTTAGGCCAGCGCCACACTGCTTTGATGACTATAGCTTTGCAGTAAGTTTTGAAGTCAGAACGTGAGTCCTCCAACTTACTGTTTCTTTCTTTTTTTTTCTTTTCCACTTCTTTCTTTTTCAAGATTGTTTTGGCTATTTAGAGTCCCCTATGAATTTTAGGATCAGCTTTTCTTTTTTCTGCAAAGGAAAAAAAAAAAAAGCTATGGGTTTTGATAGGGATGTATCTTGGCTTTTTTGATAAGAAAATGTCCTGGAGAATGAAGGAGGACTTTGCCATCTCATATCTTCTTTTCTCCCTTGAAGAGGTACTTTAGTTTTGTTCTCACTGTTATTAGTTTAGTGGGTCAATTTAACGAAGAATAGTCACTACTTAGTAACCAACATTTCTAAATTTTAGTATTTATTATTTATACAGTAATATAGGAAATTTTTCATTAAAATCTTTTAGTGTGAAATAAAGCACAGTAAACTTTGCAAAAATATGCAACTATGATTTGTCAAAAAGTGAGCAAGTAGATGAAAGAATAAAATAGAGTCCAGAATGAGGCCCACACATGTATAATCATATGATTTCCTACGAAGATGTAGTACAATGCAATGGCATGTGCAAAGAGCATCTCCAAGTTATGTAATAGAAATTGACAGTGGGTTATAGAGAAAGAAAATAAAAAGTGCAGCGTGTATGTATACTGTGTGCCTTCTGGATTTACTGTTTCCACATCAAGGTCTGAAGAAGTATGATGCACTTAAATCATGTTGTCATGAGCTGTCTCTCTGGGTCTGTTCTGGAATGTTTTGAGAGTTAATGATTTAGGATTGGCTTAGGTACAGGAGCCATTCCTGAGTCCCACCAGACATATATACTGTAACATTGTAATATATGCTAGAATTCTATAGAACAGGTGAGTTTGATAATAGCATTTTTCTGAATATCTTTTCAGCTGCATGTCAGCAAGGTCCTTGAAGGAGGAACGGAGGAAATGGGTTACAAACAACATGTGAAGAAATAAGTGTCAAATGCTTTTCCAAAACAGATTCAAGATATTCAGCCACAGATTCTGGAAGGACTGCAAATCCCTCTAGTGTCTAATTATTTCTTATTTGTCTTCTGTCTTCTCCAGCCACCAGTCCACTAGATGATAAGCTCTGTGAAGGCAGGATTTTTTCCCATTTCTCCCCTGCCACACCTCAATTTCTAACATAGCACATAAAAGCACATAAAAGACACTCACTGGATTTTTGTTGCATTGGTCACAGCTGCATGACTGGGCTGGGATTGGAGATTTGGGTCACCCTGGCAATGGGGATCTTAGATCTCATGCTTACAGTCTCTGGCCTTTTAGTCAGATCCAGTTTTAACCAAGTTGGGTAGGAAAGCAGAAATCTTAAGCCCCTTGCAAATAATATGGAATTAGTCTTAACTGCCCAAAGCCTGGTAGGTGAGTGTGGCTTAGGTGGGCCTCCACCCACTTGCTTCTCAGGCCCACCAAGCTGATGAGTCTGTAGCTCTCTGCTAAGTGTGGAACCCTACTGCAGCCCCGACCCCATCCCCCAACCTCAGTGGTCTCCTTTTCCAAGAGAGTGGCTGGTATAATCCTTGAGTGTCCTGGTGATGCCCGTGGACCTGACCCAAATCAGAAACAACCACTTAAGGTGTGACTGAGCGACTCACCTGAGAATGGATTCGAGGCAGATACTCACCATGATCTTCAAAACCCATTAGGCCCTCTTACGATTATTGCCAGGCTGGGATGGAAACCAGCTACACAGTCTTTTGGATACTGGTTTCCACTGCTGCCTCTCTTCCCAGTATTATAATCACTGAGATGCCCTGACATTAAAAATATATGGTTAGATGGGCACATCCTTGACCGACTGGACTTAAGAATTTGGTGACGGAACCTGGGCATTTATATCTTTTTTAAGTTCTACTAGCTGTCCTAAAGCATAGTGAGGGTTGAGAATCATTGCCCCAGGCTCAGGCTGTGTACTGACTGGAGGCCCCCCATCCATGAACACCCTGACCTTCTCCTCTCCAAATGCCCCCAAGATTCATGTTAGGTAGGCTTGGATAACTATGTATTTATTGAGAATAAAATTCCGTGTTCTGAGGAATACTGTGGCTCACCCAGCAGTGGGGACCAAGTTTTCAATGGCCAATTCATGGGGAAAAAACTGCCATGAATTGTTCACTTTTCTACTAATTAATCCCTTTGCTCTAGTTGAGGTATTCAGAGGTAATTTGCTGAGGTAGTAGAATCCTAGCCGTCTTTTTTTCCTTTAGGAAACATCTTTAGAACATCTTTAGGGGAACACTGGCACCAGAATCTCCTGGAGCGTTTCTTTAAAATGCAGAGTTTTTGATTTCATCCCTAAACTACTGAAGCAGAGTAACTGGAGGTGGACAAGGGTATGATTCTAAAGGGGGAAGAAATAGCCCGCAGAGGTGGACAAGTCGGTTCTTGAGGGAGAAATATCTTAACTTTAACGTGGGTCTGTCACCTTTGTGGGTCTGCAGTACACAGCAGACATCCAGAACGTA
The DNA here is from genome assembly GCF_964374135.1 of Grampus griseus. Classification (NCBI taxonomy): domain Eukaryota; kingdom Metazoa; phylum Chordata; class Mammalia; order Artiodactyla; family Delphinidae; genus Grampus; species Grampus griseus. The sequence goes on along the minus strand of NC_139012.1, from coordinate 3,975,047 downwards.
TGTGGTTTTACAATTTCTTGGTGGAACTTAGTGGGAGAGAATAATGAAAAGTAGGTTGGAAAGCACTGAACCGTGAAAAGTGATTCAAAAAACCATCCTCAAGTCGTTCCTAGAGATCCTAAAATTCGAGTTCTCTGTAGGGCAGGTAATCTGCATGTTAAGCAGTGTTCTGTGCAAATAGGCATTTCTGTGGCATTGATAACATAGCTTCTCTATTCCTCTTTTTTGCTTCCCTTCTTTATTGACATATAACATCAGATGAACTTTTGCAGGCATCTCTCGGAAGACTGTCAATTGTCACGGAAGCTCTCTCCTACATTTTTAGAAGTCCTGACACCGATGCTTCTGTTATCATTGCAAGGAAAAAATGACACTGGCTTATTTTGTTGTTGCTATTCATTGTAACTTTTTATTTAGAAATGAAATTAAACTTACAAATCATACAAAGAAAGCCCATGTACCCTTCAACCAGGTGGACTGTTTGCTAACATTCTGCCACGTGATCTGTCCTTCCCTCTGTCTAAAAAATGCCTTTTTGCAGGGCTTCTAATGAGGACAAAATTTAGAGCCCATGGTTATGTTTTGTTTCACTCTTCCTTGGATCTGTTGATTTCAAACATGAAATCTTCGTGAATACTGACCCACTGTTATGAGAATCGTGTGAGAGCAGTCATAGACTGCTGTGCTTTCAGATGTCCACCGCAGCTCCTGTGATCGCCAAAGCGCTTTTACTGTCATCAAGTTGCTATCAAATTACTATCATCAGTGGTTGTCATCAACACAGATACATCACAGTCATATCTAGACACTTAAAGTGATAATTATCAGGTGGACCGCTGGGTTTGGTTATGGTTGGTGATGGTGGGGACATCGGGGAAGACAGCTGCAGATTCTATTAATGATGATGTATTTTCATCCATTTTTACCCCAATAGCTGAAGATTTCAAGACTGAATGTTTCTTTTTAAATATCGAATCATGCCCCCCACACAGACATTTCGACAGAGTTTCTGTGGCAGCCTGATGATGAAGCCACAAATATACAATAAATGCTGAATCAGTTCCAAGCAGCAGCCCTATAAAAGGAGCCTAAACTTCATTATTCTGTTTGGTCCCCAGATGGCTCTTTTTCCTTAGGCTGTTTCCTTGCAGATTTTATCGTAATGGAAAGACTCCCAAGTCGTGGTGGTGTCATTTCACTTGACCGTCGATTCCAACCGTGTGGTTCCAAAGTCGCTGTGAACCCATACCTTTTTGGAGAAAGTGTTTTAACCTAAATTTGGACAGTTTCCTACAAAATTAGTTATTGTGAGGACACTAACATAGATCTTGATTCCTGTTGTGGTTGCTGAGTTGAAGGTGACCTTTCAACTCCCTTGTGACATGAGAGGCAAAGTGTCCTGATGCTCTTCATGGTTAGGAACACAGTCCTTGGAGTCACACTGCCACACTGTTTTAGATCCACCATGCGACCATCTCATAATTTTTAAGCCTCAGTTTCCTTCGCATAATTTATAAGCCTTAGTTTCCTTATCAGTTGTATTGATACTAATACAATTATAGTATTTGTATCATAGAGTTGGGAGAATCGATGTAATTCTTGTACTAAAGTACTGAGAGCAGTATCAGACCTTACGTACTTAGAAAAGCTCAGTGTGTACTTATTATGCAAGTGATATTTTCTTCAATATAGTTTTACATCTCGGTACCTTAGGCAATGTCCCGTTTCTAATCCTTAGCAGAGACATAGAATTTAGCACAGTCTACAGTCTGTGTATGTGAAGAACACGTTTCCTCATTTAGTCAAAAGTTGATTTTGTCTTATTCTTGCGCTGCACCCATGGTATTTGGGGGCAAATACCGGTCTGTATCCAGTCTCCGGTTCTGCTTAGTTCTATCTGATAGTGTGAACCATTTGTCAGAAAACAGTCTTCTACCTAGGAAAAGAAGATGCCAGATTCCCCCTCCTTTCCTCCTGAGGCTGATGTCTGGCTGGGTGAAGGAAGGGCTGGGGCTTATTCATCAGGAAGGGAGCTCTGCGGTTGCTGCGTACAGAGCCCTTCCTGGGCGCTCTTGGCCAATCCCCTAATCCACCTCGGGGCCACTCCCCGTACTGTGCTGGTGCTTTACTCTCATAGACCCTGAGAGCCGACTGTTGAAATGTCAGGAGTTCATGAATTGGTTGTAAAACTGTTAAACAAAGCCTGTATTAAAAACTAAAGTATAGGGCTTCCCTGGTGGCGCAGTGGTTGAGAGTCCGCCTGCAGAGGCAGGGGACGCGGGTTCGTGCCCCGGCCCGGGAAGATCCCTCATGCCGCGGAGTGGCCGGGCCCGTGAGCCATGGCCGCTGAACCTGCGCATCCGGAGCCTGTGCTCCGCAACGGGAGAGGCCACAGCGGTGAGAGGCCCGGGTACCGCAAAAAAAAGAAAAAGCCACAGGATTTTAAAAAATAAATAAAAACTAAAGTATATAAACTTACAATTAAGTAGATTCTAATAAAAAACGACGGTAAAGCTCAAAGCACATCACTTCCTAATCAGTTCACTACATTTTTCTCTTCTTTATGCGCTTGAAGTTATTTACATCTCTTTTGTGTGTGTGATAGAAATGCCACAAAATTGTGAGCTGGGTCACATCTCCTCCCAACCCTGGGTTCAGTGGTGCCACATTGGTAGCTTGAGATCAACCACGGTGGGAGAATTACACCCCGAGAATTGGCCAGTGCCACAAACCAGGGCTTGATTTATTTATCTTCATGATTGTCTAGAATTAAAGGAGTGATGGAGGAAATGTTAATGATGCAGGTTATACTTAAAAATGTGTCAGTAGCCCCTGTACTGTGAACACCACCAAAAATGTGGTAAACTATGGTTACGTTTTTCAGAAACTAATATCTGATTCAGCAAAGATGTCGCTCAGGTCATTGATAGATGGATGACGTTTTGACATCCTTCATTATTTCACTTTAATCTTACTCAGGAGTTAGGAAATCTTTTCTGTGAGGGTCAGATATTAAATATTTTAAACTTAGTGGTCACATACAGTCCGTGTTATACATTCTTCTGGACATTTTTTTTTTTTAATTATTGTTTTTCCTCACACACCCTTCAAGATGCAGAAATTGTTCTTAGTTCAAGGGCTATACGCTGGTGGCATTTGACCTCTGCCACTCATAGTTTCCTGCCCTCTGGCCCATACTCAGTAATGTCAATGAAAATATCAACCAAAACTTCAAGGTCACATTCATTAATTGTAACCATAGATTGGCTGTGGATACAGGAATTTTTAGTAAAAATCATCTAAATCATTCTGTAAGAATCAATTGGCTATATGGATATTACAATAAATTGTGGGCTGCACAGCCTTTATAGCAGTAAAATGTGTAGTAAATTCCTAAGTGCATATCCATCCATCTATCCATCCATCCATCCAACCATCCACCCATCCACCCATCCACCCATCCATCCATCCACCCATCCACCCATCCACCCATCCATCCATCCATCCATCCATCCATCCTTCCATCCATCCATCCATCCATCCATCCATCCACCAACCCATCCTTCCTTCCTTCCATCCATCCATCCATCCATCCACCCATCCACCCACCCACCCATCCACCCATCCACCCATCCACCCATCCATCCATCCATCCATCCATCCTTCCATCCATCCATCCATCCATCCATCCATCCACCAACCCATCCTTCCTTCCTTCCATCCATCCGTCCATACATCCATCCATCCATCCATCCACCCATCCACCCACCCACCCATCTATCCTTCCATCCTTCCACCCATCCATCCATCCATCCATCCATCCATCCAACCATCCACCCATCCATCCATCCTTCCATCCACCCATCCACCCATCCATCCATCCTTCCTTCCATCCATCCATCCACCCACCAATCCATCCTTCCTTCCTTCCATCCATCCATCCATCCATCCATCATCTAAACATCTCCATCTCCATCTGCCCTTGAGCATCCACAAGCACACCACTGTGGCCCACCTGCTCCTGTGGAGATAACCCATGCATGTTCTGTGCTTTGTAAGTAGTCTCCCTGAACCAGATGGCTCAGTCCCACCTTGGCTGTCAGTGCTGCCACAGACCCCTCTTTCTGCAGTGGTGGCTCCGATCCCTGTTGTGTCCCAGGCTGGTTAGTCCATTTTGCATCCTCTGACACAGAGCCATGAACCCTCAAGCTGCACTGAATCACCCCCCTCATCTGAGCCTGAACCTTTATTCAGGATTTAAACTGCAAGTGGGAGCAAGAGACCCCCCTCTAGCCTTTGTGCTGACCTCTCTTATTGTCTTAGTCTGCTCAGGCTGCAGACTGACAAATATACAAATATACCAGAGACTGGGTGGCTTAAAAACAACTTTGATTTCTCACAGTGCTGGAGGCTGGGAAGTCCAGGATCAAGGCACCCGCAGATTTGGCTTCTGGTGGTACCCAGCTTCCTCATTTATAGATGACCTTCTTCTTTTGTCCTCACCTGGCAGAGAGAGAGTTCTAGTCTCTTCATCCCCTTATAAGGGCACTAATCCCGTCATGGGGGCTCCACCCTCATTACCTCCTAATCACCTCCCCAATGCCCCTCTTCCTGATACCATCACATTGGGGATTAGGCTTCAACATATGAATTTGCGGGGGGGCGGGGGGGCACATACATTCAGTCCATAGCACTTACCTAAGGGATCTTTTCCTCCTTTGCTTAATATCCTGTGATCCTCTTCATTGGCCACAGAATGACTTCCAACTGCTGTAGTGTGATGTAAAATATCCTCCACAACAAATTCCTCCAAGTCACACACAGTCTGCCACTCCTAAGGGACTGTTCACTGCCCCTTACTCATCATTCTCCCACCATCCCCTGCATGGTCCTCTTCACCCTCTTTATCCTGCCTTACAAATTGTACACTCATCCTTCAATGAATATTGGTAAATGTGTGTTGCTTATATCCTACACTTAAATTGAACATTTAATAATCAAAAGGTTTTGAGAAAATTTAGAGTAAACCTTAAGATATGTGTTCAGTGATACATTATTATGGGTTTCATGACTTATAGTAATTATGCTAATAAGAATCATTTAGTGAGCCTCCGCAGTGGCAGGAGGGAGAGTTAGCTTTCCCAGTGGGGCTCGGCCTCACATCTGTCTAACCCCAAGGCCAGCGTGTCACAGATCTATATTAGGTGTAATTCACCACATGTGTGCATGGTGGATTCTACGTAGAAATCTGACAGCATTTTAGTCATGTTTTAACTATATAACATAATCTTCCTCTCTATTTGTGATCACACTAGTACAGACTCTTTGCTGTAAAGAATACAGAGCACCAAATAGATATCAGCTGGTTCAAGATGAATGATTTCATTTGCTAAACAAATAACTATTAGGGTAAAGGCGCTATTTTGATTCTGACAAAACCATTGGTAAACATAGTTAATGAACCTTCTGTTGTCACGAACAGACTTTTTAAAATTAAGGGTAAAAGTATGTGAGGGAACGAGATGTCTCTGCCCTCTGAGCTGTACAGTTAGAGCTGGGAAGATGGTGACAAACTAGAGATCGGAACACAGGGAAGATTTGGGGTGACGTAGAAAAGGGTATGTGTTCTGCCGACATTGCGGATTATGGAGAAAGTTAAAGGAAAAACAGTATGCTCAGTGAGGTATGAGTTTGAATCCGAACCATTTTGTACCGTTCTGTGTAATAAGGGACTAAAAGAGGAACTTTTGCTTTAGTTATTTGTGGACAAAGCATGAATGGCTTGTTATGAAAGCTACAATACTGCCGTTAACCGTGGAAACTGGGATCGTGTCTTGGGGAATGGATGGACCTCTTGGAGCCCGTGGCAATTTGCAGAGAATGAGACATAATCCATCTCCCAAGGGCTTTCCATGTCCTACCCCATCCACCTTTGCTGTTCAAATGGAAACATAAGTCACTTTCCAGCTGTGCTTTTATTCTGATGCGTAACATCTGTTTTGATTTGTCTGACATTACTAATTTAGATACACATGGCTTTGGGAGAATGATGGAAACAGGGCTAAGGGGTAATTGCAGGAAGGGAAGTTTAAACAAAGTGTAAACTTTTATTGTTTTAAGCCAATAAGTCCTAATGAGTTAAAAAAAAAGTGAAGTGAATAAAGCATACATGAGCCTAGTGGAGTCATTTCTTTCTTTTTATTTATTTATTTGTGTTCTATAAAGGGTGCACAAGCCAGGCACTTCAAAAAAACAAATGTCAAAGTGTGTTCCCCTTTCTGAGTAATTTGCATGGCTGTAATTAATGGGTCCTGAGGCTGACAGACCAACAAGTAAGTTTCAATGTGAACAGAAACACGGCCGCTCTTAAATACACACAAAGGTCAGATGGCGATTCGCGCATCTCCTTTGGCTTTCATGGCTATTTGAGATTTAGATACTAATGAAGTGCTGCACCTTTTGATTCAGGATGTTGAAGAAGGATGCCATGTAACTCTCCTCTCTCTCATTCTTCCAGCGCTGCGGCTCCTGAAGGAGGGGGCCGACCCGCACATGCCCATGTCTTCAGGAGGGACCCTGCTCCATCTGGTAAGAGCTGTGATGACCGGGTGAGCGTGGGTGACACCAAGTGGAAGGGGAACCAATTAGGGGCTCCAGACTCAGTAGCAAAATGCACGTGTAACTGATGATGATCAGAACGATGATGTGTTTCAAGTTAACAGGCTTGGATAATGATACATTAATATTTGTTAATTACTCACATTATAGTTCGTAAATAATGGAGTTCAAGCCTCTGCCCTAAAGAAGATGCTTTTGAACATGAATAGTATTCAACAAATAAGCAAAACAATGTTGTATCAATTATAGAGCATCAGGCAGCCATCCTTTCTTTTACTTTGACATCCTTTCTTTCACTTTCTTTATTGATCCAATGAGCTTGTGGCCCAGATCGTATAAATGTGACTAAAACTTTACTACATTCTTTTGGAAACAAGCAGGGAACGATTAAGTGAATAAACAAGTAACCACATAAACAAATAAATACAGTAGTTTTACATGCAAGAACTTTTTGCTGATTCAGTTAAGGGCAAAAATGAAGTAAAAGGGGATGTCAATAATTATTCCATTTAGTGGTCTTCAGGGCTAATTTAAAGCTTAAAACTTGATTTTGAAAAATGCCAAAATTAACATAACATAAAAGCCTAATTGAGAATTGTCTACCAATATTTTAAAAATGCTGTATTTCCTCACATTAGAGCAATCCATGTTAAAGGAGGTCACGCATCGATCTGATGGAAGCTCCCTAATCTGGTATTGGGTCTCAGCCTTGTCTGCCCCCTGGCGTCACCTGGGAGCTGTAAGATGTCAGTGTCTGCCTCCCAGCTCCCGCCCCCAGCCTGGAGAGTCTGACTCAATTTTTCTGGGATGCAGATGGAACATCGGGGTGGGGCACAGCTACCCCAGGTGATTCTAATTTACAGCCAAGGTTGAGAACCACTGCCAACGAGAGAACCTTGTGTCTGCCCAAGACTGGAGGCATCTGGGGTGCAGGCAGTCATATGCATACAGAGGAGTGGAAAAATAACTCAGAATATTGATGGGGAACACCATAGAAGAACGTCAGCCATTTCTCTCCAGCATTGATTGAGATGGAAAGAGAGATTTCTGGATTCCCTTTTCCTTCTCTGGAGTGTTTTGGTTTTGAAACCTCTCTCTTTTCTCCTCCGATCGTTACATAGCTTACGTGACATTTTCAAGGGCTCATTAGTCCTGGATCCTAGGTTTGGTTTTGACAAGCAATCTTAGACTAAGGACATGCTGTGAACAGCTTTCCATAGATAAAGATTCTCCTCTTGGTCACTCTCTTTGGAATCCTTACCAGGAGGTGCAGTACTTTATTAGGTAAGAAGCTGAGAAATAGAAGAATTAAGCTCACACAGTAGTAGATAGTACTGGAGCTTAAACTCTGACCATCTAACTATAAATACTGTAGTCTTTCCCCAGTAAATTCCCCAGTGATACCTGGATTAAGTTTTCAAACAGCAAATTATTCCAGTTGGGCTAGTGGAAGACAGACCTTTGCTTTGAACAAATCATGTCAGTTCATTGTTGGTATTAACCAGAAATGTAATGTATTCTTACCCTGTGTGTGTGTGTTTGACAGAAAGAGAGAGAAAGGAAGAGAAGTATGGCCACTTCTTCATATATTGGATTGGCCAAACAGTTCGTTCGGGCTTTTTCTGTAACATCTTACGGAAAAACCTTTTTGGCCAACCCAGTATATGATGTATCCAACTTTAATGAGCACCTAAACCTCAATCTTCCCAGTCAGCCGAGCAGCGGTTGCTTCCTTCACCTTAAATACAGCCAGAATGCTGCCGTCCCTCTTCACCTGGATAAACCACCCTCCCTCTTCCCGGGACCAGCAGCTTCTTCCCTCACCTCCCCGGCCCCGTCCCTGTGGACCCTACAGTCTGTTTCTCCCACAGCAACCAGATCGTGTCACTCCATCAAAATGCCCCAGGAACTTCCCTTCCCACTCAGGGCAAACGCCAGAGTCCTGCGACGGCCGCGTGGAACGTGCCCACACCTTTGTGCCCTCATCTCCAGGGAACCCTCCTGCTCTAGCTGGTCCTTTAATATGCCCACCATGCCCCTGCCCATGTGCTTTCACCCTTATTTCCACTGGAACATTCCCTCGCCGAAATCTGCATGTCTCACTCCCCCGCTTGCTTCGCCTCTCTGCTCAAAAATCATCTAACAGAACAACCTTCCAGGGCTTGTCCCAAAGGATACGGCAACCCATTCCCACCACCCCACCATCAGCTCAACTTTTATCCGGTTGTTTGTCTCATTCCTTGTAACACAGTTGCCACCAAACAGATCATAGGCTCAGGTGATTATGTTCTGTTTCCCAGACTGTCAGCTCCAGGAGGGCTAGGACTTGGCCTCTCATCACTGTTATATCTGCAGCACTTGGGAGAGCGCCTGGCACTTAGTAGGTGCTCAGTAGATTTGTCTGATAGGCACATGAACCCGTTAACTACTTACTTAATTAATATATAATGCTGTGATAGATATTAGGGGCGCAAAGATGCAAAACACAGTCTAACAGAGTTTAGTTTTCTGAGGGAGAAAGAAAAGTAAACCATGGATTACAGCAGACCTGGAAGCAGGATAAGCAGGTGATAGAGAAAGAGGAAAATGATGAAACCACTTGGCCACCTTCAGAGGTAGTTCTGAAGCCTTTTCTCATGCTCCTGATAAGACTGAATTACTCTTGTATCTAAGGTCTCACGACACATGATCCTTGCTTCTGCTGTCGATCTTGTCACAGTGGATTGTAATTAATGGAGGATGTGCCCTTTTTCTCTGCTGCTAGACTGAATTTTCAGAAACTGTGATGTCTTAGATACTTTTATATCCTTAGCATGTGATGCATGGTAGATACTCAACACATCATAAATGAATGAATGAATGAGTGGATGGATAGATGAACTGTCAGAATATAAGGATCTTTTTGGCTAATGAGAAGGTCCAGGTAACCGAGTCTAAAGGCAGTAGAGTCAGAAGAAAGAAGAAATGAGAAGATGAAGGTGATGAGGTAGATGGGAAGTGCTGCATTAGCTCTGGGTCCAATGCAAACACACTGCATTTTTATACTGTTAGACTTTGTGAGACTAAGATAAAGTGGCTTTGAAACCGGAATACATGTAAGTAAACTTCCTGACGGCTACAGGAATGTGGGCTCAGCACTGAGCCTCCTTTTCCCAGGATTACTGGGGAAGGGTAAGCTGGGACAAAGCGAGAGAGTGGCGTGGACATATATACACTACCAAACGTAAAACAGATGGCTAGTGGGAAGCAGCCGCATAGCACAGGGAGATCAGCTCGGTGCTTTGTGACCACCTAGAGGGGTGGGATAGGGAGGGTGGGAGGGAGGGAGACACAAGACAGAAGAGATTTGGGAACATATGTATATGTATAACTGATTCACTTTGTTATACAGCAGAAACTAACACACCATTGTAAAGCAATTATACTCCAATAAAGATGTTTTAAAAAAAACGAAAAATTGCAGGTTGCCAGAGAGACAAAATTACAGGGTTTCAAAATTCCTTAGGTACTGAAAAAGGCAATTTCGCCCTCAAAAATGTAAAGTGTGAGCAGCTCTGTGCTCACCCCACCTCTTGGGCATCCTGCAGTGTGAAGCCTGAGGCTTTATCAGCGCCGAAGCTCTAATTGTATAACTCTAATTGTATAACGTTAGAGCAACGTCTTTGAGAAAGTGGCATCGTATGCGCATGCAGGGCATCAGGAATAAACTGTGGAAGTCGTTGAGATTCCCCAGAGTTTCGCTTGTTTAACTCAATTATTATTCACTGAGCACCTCACTGTGAGTGGAGGTCTTGGGAAGACTCCTGGTAGAAACGCCACAGTAACATTTAAGTTGGAGATTAATAATTCCCTCTGTATTAAAGGTAGACAATTGACAAACAGGTTTTAATATTTTTTCATCATATACAATCTGTAGTTTTATCATCTTAAAATAAACTTTCAACAGTAAGTCTGAATTTGCATGTTTATCTACTCTTCATTCAATAATTTATGAATCAAGTGTATCGCAAGTATCAGGTACCATTAGAGGGGAAATAATGCCAACAAGTAACAATATCTGCACCCTAAGATTTTAGTCTCTGTGAGGGCAATATAGAAAAAACGCAGCTGTAACTCTTTGGAAGGAACAATGCTATGTATGGAGTTGAAAACAGAATCACATGGAACTTTGCTAAAATGCTGTCCAGGGTTTTACATTATGACTTTTCATACATAAGCTATGAAGAAGGAGCTCCTGATTGTAAGGAAACCCTCTTGCATGGAGTATGAAATGCGAGTTCTTTTGATTCTGTGCTGTGACAGCAGGAGACCATAGTGAAGCTTAAGTGAAATACATTAGAAATAGGAAAATCTTCTTTCTTTTACCTGGTGAATTCTCATTTTAACATAAAGGCAGGCATTTAAGCAGTGGAGTTCCACATCTCTGATGAAAACAAGCTGCAATGGATGTGCAAATATGCCCAAGATATTTGGTAAATGTCACAAGCAGATTAGAGAATAGTATATATGTTACACTCAAGACAGGTAGACATGGTGGCAGGGAGGAGAGCAGAGAATCTTTTCAACAGCTGTGAAAATCTTGAAGAATAGACAAGGAATTTTTAACAGTGACAGGTTGGGGAGGAGACAAGATCTCATTTTTTACTCTTTTACATATAGCTTGAATGTTTTAAATAATAAGCATGTATGTTTCACATAATGAAAGAAATTACACTGTCGTGGGCCCGGGGTTCAGTCCCTGGTTGGGGAACTAAGATCCCACGAGCTGTGCGGCATGGCCAAAAAAAAGATGAAAATAAAACAAATGAAACAAATTAATACAAAATACTTGTTAGAACTATGTTTTCTTTAGAAGCTTAAATTCTAAAAGTTTCGATCACTATTCTATTCTTACAAGAATATCTGGGTCTCCGAATCGGGCTGTTCTTCGGGCTTTCTTCTAAGTTTCTCTGAAGTCTCAGGAGCTGTAAGAAGCAGAGATAATTAGCAGTTTACTACAGCAGCAGCAGTTCAATGGCTTCATATCTTTAAAATCAAGCAGAAAATATTATGCTATGAAAAGAAGCAGAATATTAGGACTCTGGAGACAATGTTTAAAGGAATATCTTACTTTAGAAACCACCTAGGTATTAAAGAACAAAAAGAGTCTCTACGTGGAAGTTATCCATACTTTGCCCTGCTTGCCAGAGCGCCTGTGCATTGACCATGTAACTCCTTTGCTTTCCCAGGAAAACAAGGGTAAAGGTTGCAGGGGTACCTTCTAGCAAAAAAATGAATCCTACCAGAAGACAACATGCCCTCTCCAGGGGCTTTTCCTGGGGAGTTCCTTGGGGGAGGTGGAATGGGGGGGACATCCATCCAGGACAGTGCAGCAGAAAGAGAGACAAACGAAGAGGCAAGATGGAAGTGAGAGGACGATGTCACTGAGAGAAAGAGAGCTGGGCCGTTCTGATGTCTGGTGAGACTGCAGGATGCTGCAAGGTCCTGGAATGGGAAGTAGAGTTGCCATTGGCTGTGAACAATGACCCCTTTATGTTTTTTCAAGGATGTGATTTAAGATTCAAATTCCCGACTGTGCTTTGCTTTTTTTTTTTTTTGCGGTACGCGGGCCTCTCACTGTTGTGGCCTCTCCCGTTGCGGGGCACAGGCTCCGGACACGCAGGCTCAGCGGCCATGGCTCACGGGCCCAGCCGCTCCGCGGCATGTGGGATCCTCCCGGACCAGAGCACGAACCAATGTCCCCTGCATCGGCAGGCAGACTCTCAACCACTGCGCCACCAGGGAAGCCCTGTGCTTTGCTTTTTAAAATCCCACATGCCGCGGAGCGGCTGGGCCCGTGAGCCATGGCCGCTGAGCCTGCGCGTCCGGAGCCTGTGCTCCGCAACGGGAGAGGCCACAACAGTGAGAGGCCCGAGTACCGGAAAAAAAAAAAAAAAAAAATCCTACGTCTCTTTGGTCCATGAGAATCATGGCATCATAACTGGAAAGTCTGAGTCCAGGATGTAGATCAGTATCCAGCTGGATCCTGAATGAAAATCATACCTTTGTTCTGCAAACTGTGGGTGCATTTTTATTGTGATGGCCCACGTGCATGACCTAGGGGGTGAAAAAGCAATGGAAGAGCAAGCTGTGGAGATCCTTGGAAGGCCGTCAGAAACTGAAGGGAGTGACTTTTCCATTTTGAGTAAATAGATCACACAGAACTGGTTCATTCAACATCAATTATAAAAAAGAAAAATTCCCAAGTGAAATTACTGGTGAGATTTTTGTTTTGTTCTGTTTTGTTTTATCTGTGCAACAATGGAATTCTATTTGTCAAGAATCAGAACCCTTTCTTACAGGGTGAGGGCAATTAGACACAGAATTCCTGGGACTGTGCTCCCCTCCAACAAAATTTTCAATCAACCAGCATTGAAACCACTGGTGTGGGTCTTTCTAGGAGAATTGGAGTGTCGCATCCTGAAAGGTTCTCCCTTAGGGAAGTATGAAACTCCCCCACTCAGAGAGGCCTTCCTTAAGCAAACAGTTCCAATCATTTAATTGACTCTCTAGACATGCCAGGTTTCATGAAATCCCACGAATGCCTATTTTCATCCCTCCTCAGTGTTTTTCAGACTGTTTCCTACTCTGGGCTCTCCTCTGAGGCAGCTCCCTGGCTGACTGGACTTGCGCATCTTCTCTCTCTTTTGACTGCCTCCTTTGACTGCCCCCTTGAATGTAAGCTGTTGATTAGGGAGGACATCTAGTTCATAATACCAACCCTCTGGCTTGGCGTATGGTGGGGATGTGGCAGGTCCTCAGTGGATACGTATTTAATCAGTGGGTTATGAATGTCTCAACCCCTGCCCCTTAATCCTCGTGTTCCCATACTTAATTGTCCAGTTCTTACCAGGCAGCTGGGGACCCTCTGACTCTGTAGAATGCTCTGTACACCCTCCATCGCATTGAACTGTACTGTCTATTTCTCAAGGGTAATTACCATGTCATGGTCCTTTACGGATACATTGTCAGCACAGTGCCTGGAATACAGCATTGCCTAATAAAATCTTGGCGATTCACAGCGAAGCAAACCAGTGTTGCAGCTGAAGGAGCAGAGTTTACGTTCACGGAAAAGGATACCAGTGTTATTAGGAGTTTAAAATTTCAGGATGTGCATCAGGGGTACATCTGAACCCCTTTAGCAACGACCTGTTCCATAATTAGGGTCTGGTCCCATTGTCCAGAAGCTGTGCTGTTTGGAATGCCGGTAGAAATAATAACTGTACTTCAATGCAGTATTCTGGATAGTTTATCTATGGCAAGGTCATCTGGAGTATAAATACTTACCAGAGAGAAGATACATGCAAAGCAAAAGTGATAAGAAGTATATTCAAGATGACACTGTAAGGAATATGATCCTTCAGTGTGATATAGTGGCAAAGAAATGGAAGTGACTTGGCAGAGATCCAAGCACTGGCTGAGAAGGACGGCCCATGGGATTGACCCTGAATGCACAGGACCATATGGAAGTTCCAGAGTGATGTCAAAACTTTTGGACATTGCAACAGATTTGAATTCGTTTCGCTACTGATATAAATCTCTACCTCTCTGCCTCTCTGTATCTCTCTCTCTCCCCTCTCTCTGTCTCTGTCTCTTTCTCTCTGTCTCTGCCTGTCTCTGATCGTAGAAATGTTTTTGAACCACTAAAAACCCATAAACACAGGACAAGAAAATGGAACTTGGCTAATCCAAGTTGACTGTGTAAATCCTATTGCTTCTCCTCCCCCCAGAGCTGCCAGGCGGTGCAGAAATACAGTTTTTAATATTAGAACGACGCCTGGCACACGGTATCCACTCAATAAATGAATCTGCATCGAATTGGTTGTTGTCCTAGTACCTCTTTGCTGGTCTCCTCTGTCCCAACGGCTTTGTAATCAACACAGAGGAGGGAAAATAGATAATCATCGAGAAAGCTTACGTTACAGTAGATCTGACTCCAGTTTAAAAAAAAACAAACTGGCAACAGATAACTTACAGTTGTGAACCCTAGGATTTAGTGTGTGAACACAGTGTATATCGAATTTTTGATTTTCTGAGGGTAGATTTCAGGGTCTTTCAGGACATACTGCTCCCTAGCCAACCAGAACTAAAACATATAAAATACCCCTTATGATAATGTGGGGGGAAAAGACAACACATTTGAAGTTTAAAATTGTCTTTGTTTGTGATTTGGTTTCTATAGTTTTCAGAGTCTTTGGGGCTGAATCGATAATTCGCATTGTAGTGGGTTTTTATACGTTGAGAAATACCACCTTTGTTTACAAACTTAAAAATGAGTGAAAGGATGCATTGCCAGAGAAATTGTGAACTACTGAGCTGGTGTTGAAAGTGTAAGTGGTCACTTTCTAACTGTGGTCAATTCCATGAACGTCTCAGAGGAAGGAGCTATCGGCCATGTTGTTTTCTAAGTGTACCCTAAGAGGCAGAATGGAATATTCTGGTCACGGATTGGGACTGCAGAATTTAATATTTCATCGTGGAGCTAATCTTGGTCATGAGGAATGGGCAACTAAAGTACAATATAGGTGAAGATTCCTGAGTACTGGAAGGAAGACATTTTAAACTCTCGTATAGGGTGGGTGACCCAATGTACCTGATGCCTCATTGTTTGGTGGTGCTCAAAAGTGGAGCAAAGACCGTGGTCATGGTTCCTAAACCTTTGATGAAGCCTTGGACCAGGTTGGGGGAAGAGCATTGTATGTAAGGACAGAGTGGATCTTAGAAAGAAGCACGTGAAGGTGAACATGCAGTGATCTAGAAGAATCAATGATAAGCTGAGAAAATAATCCAGCTTCTTCAGGGTCCTAGGAAGGAATAACTTTACCTGCACAGGGGAAGGCTCCAGGAGAGATGTGGTGTTTCCAGAGAGATAGATTTCCACTTAGGTTCTCTGGACATTTCCAGATGAGGAACGTTTGCTTGAAATGGACTGTTCCAGAGGTCCAGTAGAAGGAAGAGTGTGTGGACATGAGGCGCCTGGGAGGCAGGTTGGTCAAGGGGCTTCAAAATTCAGGACAGGCTTCATGGCGTGTGCCTTGTACTTAGAAGGGCCCAAGCTTGCTTTCATGCTCTGCTATCGCCATCTTTAAATTCTTAGGAATATTTGAATAAAGGGCCCTCTGTTTTCATTTTGCATAAATTACGTAGCTAGTCCTGCTTGGTACTTCAAGAAGGAGACGACAGTGACAGGAGGAGCTGGGGACTTGTCTCCAGGTGGAAATAACTGATGTTGTCTGAGTTCTGTTGAGGGTGACAGAGCGGGGCCTCAGCCATTCTTATGGTTCCATAAAGTGTCCCCAGAAATTGCTAAACATGGTGAGAAACTGCCTGAATTGGGAGGGAGATTTTCTAGCTTGATGAAAATTCTTTCTAGGGAGAATGAAGTTTACTATCTAACAATAATACTGTAAGAACATTGTACCGGGAATATTCAGCCATCATCATCTTTGCAGACAAGTGTGATTAGAAGGTACTTATTGCTGTCAAATTATTATTCACGATCCTCTGAAATGTGAATCTAAAACTTACGTCACTTGAGAGGGCGGGTATCACTTTAAACACGGTATCTAATTAACTATGTTTTGGTAAAAGACTGAAAGCTAAACCTTAGGTATCTTTGAATCATCACTGTGGATTTCTGACGTGCAGGTTGAGGACATCTTGACAGGCACAGAAGGATGAGGTCACATCTGGTTTGATTATGCAGGGAGCTTTCAAAATGAAAAAGAGAGAAGAATAGGAATTACTTGCATATGAATTTCTTAAAAGAAATTGGGTCCAGGCCCCAAATTCTAAAATGGATGTATTAGCTTTTATTCTCTGGTCCTCACCTTATCAGTCTTTGTACCCAAACCTGCAGTGAGTGTGGATGGGGTCGTGGTTCATATCATGAGGCCCTGATGGTAGGGACTATTTGTTATTGCTACACATGACATGGAACATCAGATACACAGATATCTTAGTTCAAAACTGAAGCTAATCCTTCAAAGTTCATGTGTTTGCCATTGCCCCAAGTGCTTCCATGTGTCCCCAAAGTGGCACCCCTCAAATCTCCTTCCATATGGAATGTGCACCATGATTTTGCATTGTCCTTTTTGTACATTCTTGAGGGTACCAGCGAATGAAGAAAGATATAGAGATTCTTCAATGACTGTGTTATAATTGTGAACCACAATTCATGTATCTTTTTTTAAGTTGAAGTATAGTTGATGTACAATATTATATAAGTTATAGGTGTGCAGTATAGTGATTCATAGCTTTTAAAGGTTATACGCCCTTTATAGTTATTATAAAATATTGACAAAGTTCAAATCTTCTGCCTACTTTTTAAAATTGGGCTGTTTTCTAACGACTAATTATAAAGGTAATTAAATAATAACAAAACATACATATATCTCTGTAGTACCCATTTCCTGTGCTGTCAGTCTCAGGGGTTATCAATCAGTTTGAAGTTTTCCAACAACTCACTGAGGCTCCGTTCATTTATTTTGTCATTTTTCTCTCTGTGTGTCATTTTGTATAATTTATATTACTGCCTTCAAATGACTAATCTTGTCTTCTATAATATCTAGTCTATTTTTCTTTCCCCTGTCCATGGATTCAATTTTCCTTTCAGTCTTATATGTGCTTCTTTCCTTGTAGGTTAGTTGGGGAACATGAATACATTCTTCCCCAGTTTAGCTCCACCTCCCAAGTTCAAAAATTGGCATTGAAGTTGTCTACCTATGGAAAGGAAATTTGGATTAGGTTTATTCCAAATAAGCCTATCATAGTTTGTTATCATAGTATACTTTCTTTTATTTCTTTTTTTCTTTTTTCAGTGTGCCCGGTATGATAATGTCTTCATTGCAGAGATCCTGATTGACAGAGGGGCCAATGTCAACCACCAGGACGAAGATTTTTGGACACCAATGCACATTGCTTGTGCATGTGATAACCCTGATGTTGTCCTACTGCTTGTATTAGTAAGTAAAGCAATTCAGTTTATTACCATTTGAAGATTTGATGGCATATAAAAGTCTGCATATTTAACCAATAATACTTCACAATATATAATACTTCAGGTGAGAAAAAAAATGTGTGTATATGTCATCACTTATTTGCCTGGAATTACAAGATAATTAGAGACTAAGGTTGTGGGTCACCACATAGTTCATAAAACAAATTGTGTAGATGTCACACCAAGCTCTGTTCCTCTTGCCTTTTTCTTGGAAATTATATGTCTTGATACCTCGCAAGTCAGTGCTAACTAAAATGGTTTGATAATTGTTGTTTTGTCTTTCAATTCATTCTCCTAATTTTTAGCCAGACTAGGTATATGATTGTAAGGCTATGTGGCCTATATTGGATCTTCTTCTCTTGTTTAAATCTAGCAAAGAAGTGTCTACAACTTTTGTTTACATGAAAGTGAAAACTCTAAGTATAAAAATCACTGGAGTTATTTGTCGTCATTGTCTTGAGTTACAGCTTAGACCCTGACATGGGTCCTCGCACGTACTATAATTATTTTAGAATTGAGATTCTTTCTGATTAGTTTATCTCTAACAAAGATTTTAAGAAATTATGCAGGATATTTTAGAAAGCATACTAGAACATAAGAGTAAGAATGAATGATTTGCTTTTTTTCCCTTTATTAATAAAAATTGCATAATTCCTTAATGATTTTGTATTATGTGCCTGGCTTTTCACACGAGCCCTCAAAATTTCACATACAAGCAAATTGGTGCTCAAAGATATTAAGCAACTTGCCATAGGTCAAAAAACAAACTATATCTCTGAACTTAAGGTCATTGTCCAAAGTCTGTCCTTTCTCCCCAGTGTCATGCTGCCTGTCTTAACAAATTACCACATACTTGATAGCTAAATACAAGAGAACTTTATTCTCTTACATTTTGGAGGCCAGGAATCTGAAATCAAGGTGTCGGCAAAGCTGTATGCCCCATGTCAGCTCTAGGGAAGAATTCTTCCTTGTTTCTTTCTAGCTCCTATGATCCCTTGCAGTCCTTGGTGGTCCTTGGTTACAGATGCATCACTCCAGTCTTTGCCTCCGTCATCACGTGACCCTCTTCGCTGTGTCTCTGTGTCCAAATACCCCTCTCTTTTCTTTATAAATGCACCAGTCGTAGGGTTTAGGGTCCACCTTAACTCAATACCACCTTATCTTACCTTGATCTGCAAAGACCTTGTTTCCATAGAAGATCACTCACAGATAGTAGCCTTAGGACTTGAACATATCCTTTTTTAAAAAACACAATCCCACTACACTGCTTTCTTCCCCCTTTTTAAAATCCTAAGCAGAAGTCGTTTAGGATGAAGACCATGAATGGAGATTTCCTTAATCTTGTAAGACGTTTAATTTGGTCTAGTTTAGTCTAATTTGTCCCTCAAGAATTTGTAAACTTTTTTTGTTTTTATAGTAGAAGTGTATTATATCACTAGAAATGTGTTCCTTTCAACTCCTGGAAGATGGCAGCTATAATAAATAAATAAGGAAAGGTAAAGGAAATAAAGACAATTTAGCTTGAAATAGAATCATTTGGGGGAACTAGTACTCTACAGGAAAACACATGAAAAAGTACTTAACTCATTTATAAGAACAAATCTTCACTTTATAGAACCTGAGCCTAAGAGGAATTAAACTAACAAGTCAGCACAAAGGCAGTGAGATCTACTTAGTATTTGCTTAGTATTAAAGGAAAATTTAAAACACATCTCAGAAGGGAACCCTGTGGTCTTTTGAGTGATACTGTGAAATCATCAACTGTGCACTTTTTGGAATTCTCAGAACTCATAGGACACCAGGCTAGATTTTTAAAGAAATGGCTTGGTCTATAGTAGTTGTTTGAAACTTTTTTTTTGGGTAGTTCAACCACTGGATGACTTGGGCGAAGCTGGGCTATAATTATATGAGAATGAGATAGAAGAGTTAGATTCATAGCTTTTGTGGTTTTCCTATGTTTTTATTTTTTTTTCTGAATATTAGTCGAGAGATTCAGAATATTAGTTGAGAGTCACTTTTTCAAGGCCCGTCTCCATTTAGTTTCTCTCAGTAATTATGATTAGTTACACCAAACCTTTGCCAAATTAGGCTTTCTATTTTCATTTCATTCATGCAATTCTCAGGAACCAATATTCATGCGACTGAGCTTGAATTCTTAAAATCCTTCTTCCATTTCCTCAGTGTACACTGCTAGATGAAGACTTCCCCTTCTTGAGTTCAGAGAGTTTGTCAGCCCTTAATTTCACTGCCAGCCAAGATTTCCTTCCTTCATTATAGAATATCTGTTTCTTATTTCTGATGGAACAGAGTAAGAGGATCTACCTTCTTTGTAGTGTCTGCGCTGAGTCCTGGTCTAGGCATCTCATAGGATTCTTACAATTTAATGTCACAGGGACAGCCAAGAGAAAGGCTCAGTACATGGCAGGGTTGTGATTTCAAGGTGCAGAAGCTATAACTACTTGCAGATGACTCCCCTTCAGCATATAGGGACTGTTGCCGGGAGTAGCATGGGTATCAGAAATACCACTGATAGACTAGAAGTAGCAAATAACTTGGACCACCCAGACGGCAGGAATGAAGCATGTTTATAACCAGAGCTGGGATTAGGGCAGCCCGTGAGGACTGGTACCTGGGGTGTCAATTACACTATAATTATAGAAATAAGTTAGCCATATAGTGGCAAATTACTTAGGTCTTCCTTGTGACTCTTTGCATAACTGAGGAGATATACATGTGCTTTGCTCCCGTTGAGGTTAAACAGTGTCTTCCTAGGAAAATCAATAAGCACTGGCACCAGTCCCATTTCCCAAAACAGATGCTTAGAAAAATAACAACAGTTTGAAGAAGTACTAAATCATTGTCCTGAACGGGGACACCCTCATGTCATTGTCAGACTCAATGATAGCTCCATTTTGATGAGGTGAGCTCTCTACACTCCTTTTTTTGTACTTTTATTGTATTCCCCTATTCTTTGGCATTTCCCCCCAGTTGCTGCTAGGATCGTCAGCATATTGCCTGAGCTCCTTTTTCTTTCACATTATCGTGTATGTTGTGCTTGTTTAAATACGATTTACTTTTCCCTTTGTTCTCGTGTGACACAGTTTCTGTAACTCCTACTTGTTCCCCTGGCAATAACTCAATTTTATTAATGGCCAGTTGCCTTTATAATAAATATCTCTTCTGCCTAGAACAATTTGATTTATATTCATTAATTATTTATCGAGCTTATATCAGTGGTGTTCATTAGGGAGCTCTAAGTTAGGCATTACCTAAATTATTAGCTTCCAGCAAGTCACAGAAGTAACTAGCTGGTGCATACACGGCTGTTTGTTAAAACAGTGCCAGCACTTTATAGCGACTCAATGTATATATATCAATACTTGCTGAATACATACACAAATGGCTGAAAGAATGGCAGGCCAATTTTTGGAAGTCAGCCTGAATTTAATATTGACATTATTAACTCATGTTATATCTAAAAAAACCCTGTCTTATAGCCACATTCATCTTCCTCCATATTCTAGAATTCTTCATCCTACTCATTCTACACTTGTATTTAGAAGTGCTTGCTTCAGCACACATGATCTCAAGGTCAGATGATATTGCTTTTCTTTACCAGGCGGAATTGAGAGCTAGAAACTGGATTTACTTCATGTGTAAACATAGAATTAAATCTATAATTGGGAAGAGGGTTATTAACATTTTCATGGTCTGCAATGCCCTATTTCTCACACCATAGAATAACCCAGCCTCATATGCAAAGTTATATATCTGCCCGTTGCTGTTATTCATTTACTGATGACTGTCTTTAATCATTAACTAATATTTATTGATCACCAACTATCTTTAACATAATTCCTGCCGTCAAGGAAGTTATTGTTTGTTCATTCATTCAGCAAATATTTATTGAGTGACTACTATGTTCTGGGTGCTACACAGTGAATAATAAGACATTTTACATTATAGAACAATGACAAAAACAAACCAAAGCAAGTAATGTACGTGTAACCACTGAGTAACTTGACTAATGGATTCAGCAAATCTGAGTAGCCTCATTACCACCATGTCATAACTAGCCCACCATCCGTCCATAGAAATAATTTGCTTTCAAGTAAATGTGGGTGAAATACATCATCATAAAAATCGTAATTACTATAGAAATATGTTCCCGCTAACAACCTCAAAAGAAAGATTTATTTTACTTCCAGAACTAAATGTCATCGTACGTTGTTCAGTGCTGCATGTCCAGTCTTCTTTCCATTTTCCAAACTGATGAGTAAGGGACACTGTGCAGTTACATATTTGAGTGCCTTCTGTTCTGCACTGAGGGGGTCACCAGTGAATAAAAGAAGCACAAATCCCTGCCTCTTTGGAGCTTACATTCTACTGGGGAGAAACAGGAAAAAACACCTAAGTGGATGAAGTGTACAACATGTCAACTAAAGCGAAATGTTGGAGGGGCAAGGAGAGAGGGGTAGAGAGTCTTAATGGATGTCCTGATGGAGGGGTGACATTTGAGCTGTGAGCCTTGTGGACTGTGGGTGCATCGTGGGCTGGGCAGAGGCAACGGGTGAGGGCAAGCTGTGGGGCAGTGGCTCGTGTTAGAAGAAGAGCAAAGGAGACCCAGGCAGTTCTCTCATGGAGTGGACGCGGGCAGGGCAGAACGAGAAGTCAGAGAGGCGACAGGAGCTCATCAAGCCCCTTGCTTGGACGTTAGAATTTACTTTTACCCCAGGTGATGAGGGGGCCTGTGGAGGGTTTTCAGTGGAGAGGTGACGTGATATGACATCCATTTAAAAAGATCCACTCTGGCTGCTCTGTTGAAAATACACAAAGGGGCGGGGGGAACTCTTAGGGGACGCTGTCCCACTGTCCGGGCCAGACATGGTGCAGGTGGTGAGAAGTGGCCGACAGTGGGAGTATCTGGAAGGTCGAGTTGTCAGTATTTGGTGTGCGATTGGATTTGGGGCTTGAGAAAAGAGCAGGAGTCGGGGGGCCTCCACTTTGTTGGCCTGAGAACTGCAGGGTTGGAATCTGTGTTTGCTGAAATGGAGAAGGTGTTTAGAATAGCGTGAGGGGTATGGGGTTATGTTTAAAAAGGAATGAAAAATGTATTTGAATCACATTTTTTCAAGTTCTTCAGGAAAGCATTATCTGTAGAAATTTTCATTGATTTGCAAGGTAATTGTTTATTGTGAGTTTTTGTTAAGTGGAGATGTATGTGTGCGTCACCATCATATGCTAAACGGCATTAGATCGTTGCTATTTTAATTGAATCACAAATGGTTTCATGTTTTGGAGTAGACATAGCTACTGTGAATGTTGTCAGTACTTTTGCCAGATCTACAAAACTCTAGCAGATATTAATAATTAACTTTTATACAGCCCTCCCTATATGATGAGTGTTTTTCTACGTGCTTTATAATTATTAATTCACTTAGTCCTCACAGAATCCTGTATGTATGTGCTAGCTTTTTCCACTTTTACTTTTTATAGGTGAGGCAACTTAGTGAGGCTAATCTACATGCTGAAAGCCAGTTGATAGTGGTAGAGGCGAAATTTGATCCCATGAAGGCCAGCTTCAGAACCTGAACCCTGACCGCTCTGATGTGCTGCCGTATTGCTTATGATAGAATTCACATGGAGCAACAAGTCCCCAAAGTGGACAAATAAGATCATTATTTCTATTGCAATATTATACATTTCCCATTAAAACACAGTTTTCTAACTTGAGTACTTAGACTATGGGAGGAAAGTTAAGAAGTATTATGATACATTGTAATACATTATTCGTGGGGGTTCTGTTCTATAAAGTCATCACAGACACTGACTTAGTGAATACAAGACCAGGCTCCTAGGGGACTTACAGTGTTAGGTTCCTGCGTGCCTCTGCTCACAACATGTTCATCAACAGATCTGTACAGCTTTATTTTTTTACAACTGTGTTTTTAGCACAAACTTTATTTTTTGTGTGTTTCTGTTTAAAGACACCTAATTTAAAATATGTTGTCGACTCATAAACCTTGAACTCACGGCAGTGACACTATAACTCGGGCCTGAAAAAAGCTTATGCAACGCACATATTTTCTATTAAGGCTCATCACAGCCTCCTTGCCCATGGAAACACTAGACAGCACTTCTGCAGTACGGTTGGGGGCCACTTGAAACAGTGAAATCACCAAGAAAAAGCTCAAACACATGAAAAATGGCACTGAGTAGACTGCAGTAAGACCATTTTTTTACACTATGAGAGCTGAAACAAGAAGGCAGAGCAAGGCCTCATGGGACCTGAGCTTTGAATGGGCACCTTGGGTGGCTAGAATTTTCCACCACTCTGGGCATATGCACGGATGACCAGCAAAGTACCATCAGTGTTGATTTGGGATTACAAATTAATTCTAGCAAGTAGGCAAGTTCACAAATATAAAATCCATGAGCAATGAGGATTGACTGAATTTATTACTAAGTAAAACAATTGACCGATTTTAGGATTTTAATTGTGAAAAAGAAACCCAGTGTATTTTAGGAATTGGGGTGGCTCAAAAAATGATGGATTTCTACAGTATATTTTCAAAATTTAGACTTTTTAGTACCATTATTATTTTCACAATTTCCATCACATAGTTGAACAGGGTTTTGCAGTTTCCTAGAAGTTTCATAGATAGCTCACTGAGTATGTGGAGCACATCTATGACAAAAGCAATGCACTTAATATATTATCCCTATTTTTACATAAAGAAATCTAATATCAGAGAGGTTATGTAGTAGAATAAAATCTCAAATCTAAATGTTTTCATTCCCAGTAAAGTATTTTACTGCATTAATATTTTTATATTTAATGTAGAATTACATATTCATATAATTCTATATAATATACATTCTATTAAACAAAATTTGACCACAGAATTTTCACTTACCTTATTTTATTGAATATTTGAGTATCTCACATATGTAAGTTTTTAAATTTTTCATTCTACATTATCCAGTGTTTAAAATATTTTCTAACCAGTGCCATATTTGAACACCAATGCTCTATAACTCAAAATTTGTTAGAGTATTTTTTTAATAATTCTATAGTAATTTGCTATTTCTCAGATTTTAAGAAACTTTTCTGTTATCCAAGAGGAAATCACAAAGGCTGAAAAGTGGTTAACTCAAACCAGTCTTTTTAAAATTTTGACTTCCTATTTATTTCAACATGGTCGTAATATATGAAATATATACATATGTGTGTGTGTATATATACATATATATTTCTGGCATGTTGTATCAGTGCATCTATGCCTTGAATCAATACTTGTAAATATCAGAATCTGCTCAATCACTTGCCCGTGGAGAGAGGAACAATAGACTTTTCTTTGCTAGTTTGTACCATGTGATTTCACAGAGGATGGTTTCTTAATAGCATTGCTCAATTTTCACTTATTTACTGATATGACTTTGGATTACAGGGTTACATTTATCCGTGGCATGCTAGATCTGAATTTTCACATTTCATTTTCCGTTGTGGCCACAGTTGCTAAGCTTCTCTGTCCTGTTAGCAGTTCTAAAGCTGTGACAAATCTGCCTGTTTTAACAGCCCATTGCATTTTGGACCACAAGAAACAAATTAATTTTTATATTGGTGTTAATTGTTTTAGAAGGAAAATAATTTATTTGACTAGAACACTGAATGATGCTTCTTTTGGGGTAAAATGATTACCTATGTTCCTGACTAACCACCTCAGGTTTTCCTCTTTTTTATTGAAAATTTTGGGAGGAAATGCTTTGATACTTCACATGTCTTAGAACCATTTAATAAACCTTACTATAAAGGGTATCTATAATACATGTCAAAAAATGACTAATAAATAACTGAAGGACAAAATGTTATTTAATTGTTTTATTTTTCTTAAGGGGTGACAGGGAATGGTGAATTGCTGAATTATTGGTATTACGTATTACCAGGAGATCTTTTAAGATATTTTCACTCCCTGAAATCAGAACGTGTAGGAGGAGATATTAGCAAATCAATAGTCATTTACTAAGTGAGGCTCAGTAATTTTAATACTATCATCGTTTCACTTCAGTACCAGTGGAATGATTACTTGAAATTGCAGTGAATGTTTTCTTCATCCTTGGCCTTTTGTGTTTGAACATCTGATGTTAGTAATTTCTCTGCCTGTTGGCTGGAGTGTGTCATGCTCTGTGTTTAATGGGCAGAGTGGGACTAGATCATTATAATGGGTGCTGCAGGCGACTGACTGCTGGAACCTAGCAATTCTGCCCTAAATGAAATAGCAAATGATGTTTCAAAAACACATATTGCTCACGTTGTGTCAGGTGGCCAAGTTGATAGATCAAAATTAAATTGTTCCAAAACTTCACTCATTCATTGCTTAGACTGTTTCCGGGTTAAATCCTAGTATAAAATTTTTTATATTGTTTAGTTCTAAATTACCCTTTCCATCACTTTGATTTGTTAAATATTAGAACACAGGGTACTCTGCTGTTTCAGAACGTTGTACTCCTCCCCAGAAAATAAGCTAAAACTGAATAGTTCATGGTAAGTCTGATTTTCCAATAGGAACTGTGGCAGAACACCTGGGCATCACTCAACTTTTTATGTAAATGAGGACATGCACGCTGTATTTAATCTTTTTTTCAGATGTTGGTCTTGCCTTCAACCTCTCTGAGAAAATTGAGGTCTTCGGGCTTGAATGCCTTCAACTTCCTACTAAAAACTCTTGATTTCTTCCCTATATATATTCACTGGCTTTCTTCCATCCTTAAAGAGGTGTTTGTTCTCCTTTTTAAGCTAACTCCTTCTACATCCTCTTTAGATTCTGCTACTGGCCCCTTCTCCAAAGATTTCTCCTTCATCATTTATTGAGTTTTCATTTTCGTAGTCATTCCTGTATCCTTTTCCTTTAAATTAATTCATGGTTATGTTCTAGTGATTTCTATTAGTTAAAAAAGAAGAAGAAAAAAGCCTGATCAAACTTCTGTCCTCGGATTGTCACCCTGTTGTCCTCTCATGTTCGTAGCCAAACTTCTCTGAAGGACAATATGCTTTTTCTGACCCCAATTTATGGCCCCTGTCGCCCCATCCAGACAATCTGGTCTCTCTTCACTCAGACCCCTCAAAATGGCCCTTTGCCGAGAATACTTTGACATTTTTGTGATGAGGTCAGTGGACACATTTCATGGTTTATCCTACTTAATGTATCTCACTAGGTCTAAAGCCAAGTTTGTCAAGAAAGGAAATGGGGCAAACGTCCAATTTTTTACCCAAGGTTATATTTTTGGGGCTAATCGGAGTAAGAATTTGAAGGAAGCTACTCTGGCTCCTAAGCCCTGTAAGTGACCATTGAACATTAAGAGGGTTTTTTTTTTTTCTTTTTTCCAGCTTTATTGAGGTGTAATTGATAAAACTGTATATATTTTACAACGTGATGATTTGGTATATTTTGTTAAATGATTACAACAATCAGGTAAATTAACACCTCCAACACCTCACAGAGTTAATATTAATTTTTTTTTTGTAGTGAGAATGCTTAAGATCTACTTTTTAAGCAAAATTCAGGTGTATAATACAATATTATGAACGGTAGTCACCATGCTGTACATTAGATCGCTGGAACTTACCCATCTTATAAGTCAAAGTTGGTACCCTTTCAGCAGCATCTCCCATCTTCCCCGCCCTCCAGCCCCTGGTAGCCACCATTCTACTTTCTGTTTCTATCAGTCCACCTTTTTTTGTTGTTGTTGTTCTTAAGTAGTGTTTTTTTAAACCTATTGCTACCTAAACTTTCCCATCACTAAAATCGACGGTAAAAATTCATCCTATCTATGGTGAAAATTCTTACTCCTTATTCACAGTGATTAACACCATAAAAGTAGATTTCAGAAAACAAGCAATAAAGTGTCATTCGAAAAACGCATGTGGAGGATTTCTGGTTTCAGCTCAGACATGCTCAGACTGCTGTCCTTGCAATAAGGAAAAAGTTGAACCAATTGAAAATCAGTAACTTTTCTTGGACCCATCAGAGAGCTGAAGTTTCAGGGAAAATCCTATTAACCTCAAAACCCGGGAGACAGGTGAATCCAGCCAGTCAGAGCTAAGATTTGGGGCTGGATCAGAAGTCGCAGGAGGCATAATGTTTTTTCTTTTCCTGAAAAAAATTCCACACCAAGTTTTCCTATAAAAGGTCCCCACAAAACTATTTATCACATAGGATGATATCTATTTGTCAGTAGGGTGGACAAACTCTTACAAAGGGTAGACTTAATTTCATGAAGTAGTGATAAAGACAGGAATATTAAAATTCCTGTGGGAACTTTATAAGTGCAAATGTTACAGCCATTCTGAACCAGCAGAAACTGTAAAAGAGATTTCATTAGCCCACTGCTCAGTGACATTTAAGAGAGCGTATGCTGTTAAAGCTTGATCTGAGGTTGAGATTTCCATTTTATTTGGAAAAAAAATTGAATTTGTAGAGGAAAATAATTTTGTAAAGCAGTGTTCAATTTTGGGTTCTAAAATAAATATATCAGTCATTAAATTCATTAAAACACTAAATTACATCAGACAGTTAAATACATCGAAAAGGTTGATATAAGGGGTGTAAGAAATGGGACAGTACACCAATACTGTCAAATAAAACAAACAATAAAAGAGGCTTAGCAGCAATGATACGTAATCCTGCTTTTTTGGAAGGTTATATGTTTTGTATTAGTTAAATAGTCTTTCTCTTTGGAGTTATTTCTTTTCCAGAATGTCTTTATTGAATCATCCCTTAACCAAAACCATTAGGAGGCTTCTACAAGAGATCTACTCTTTGTAATATCTTTAACTCATATATATAGTCAAGGAAGCAAAATGGATTTTGAAGTAGATCTCAATAAAAAGCAGGATCCTGGAAATTCATTAGCTTCTTAAATTCTAAGACAATATAGAAACGATCAGTCTGCCACTGTAGCCTGCCTACGCTCTGAAATTACATTTCTGAAAATGAGTCCTCTTTGGGCCATCAGAACAAACCTATAAAGTGATAATTCACTGGGAGAGAATCAGGATCTCCATCAACTTGCACAAGGGTAATAAGAGTCACCTCCTTTTAAATTTAGCCACCTGAGTGGTTGCTACAAAATATATTCAAAAAAGAGAAACTGTATTTTGAGAGCTGCAGAGCTTATGTAGTTGATGAAGTCTGTGTATTGGTGTTACAGGCATCACGTCATCTTCTTGGACAGTAATTGTATTTATATTATAAATAATCTTAAGTGAAAATATCAACAAGGATTTCTTGTGAACGTCAATGTGTCCTGTTAGAACTGTGCTGTCACATCCTTCCCTGGTGTAGCATAAAGAAGAAGTAAGGAAAACATCTAAGAACTTCCTTAGGGAAGGAAACAAGTATTTACAAGCTGGACCTAGTCAATCAGAAAGAATAAATTCCTGATAGGTTATTGATGTAAATAGCTCTGGGCATCACTCAACTTTTTATGTAAAAAAGTTTTTATGTCTGATGGAAAGCGGCACTGACACACTGAACACTCTTTTTGAGTGTGGACAAAACTGCTAGTAAAGGCTTTGACCATGGTGGTCACAAACATAGGTATAAATATACCAAGAATTTTAAAGGCTTAAAGTGGAAGAAAGAATTAGAAGGAATGGTTCCTTGGTCTTAACGTAGGCGTAAAGCATCATGGCAACGATTTGAGCGTCAGGACCTCAAGTATAAGCCCTGACTAGTTCTCTCACTAGTTATGTGACTTCGGTAATTCCTTCATTACAAATAAACTCCAAAAACGTGGGAAATTTTTTCATGGTTCTGACCACAGTTCCTCCTGCAGTGGCAGTGGACTGTCACGTAAATTACTGACAAGTTATTTTTGAAGAACGCCTGGATTTTTCAATTCAGTATTGCTCAATTCTCTCTTTTAACTTTATTTTTGCCACTTTTCTCATGATTGTCGACATGTATTTCCTTAAGTTACTGAGTGAAGTAGCCCATGCTTAATGACACCTCAGGGTGTTCAGTATCAATACTGGATCAAAATGTAAAATGGTCCGTTCTGTTAAGACAGATGAAACGTGCAGGAATGTAATCAACCACAGCTGTGATTATGGCACAAAACTTAACACTAGATTCACAGTCCCTGGAAATGAAGTTTGTCTGGTTTCGAGCATGATTTTTGCTGCTCCCAGGGTTCTCTGATTGCATCTTTTACACAGTAGGAATTGTTTCTACAAGAATATGAAAGACCTGCATTTGCACATATCATACATGTTAACTTGACTTTTCATAACATACTGTTGTCACTAGTCAGCCTTTTCAGAAACTTCCACTGTTGATGATGAAGATTTTTCTTTTCTGACTAATGTCCGATAGAAGAAATACTTACTCTTTAAATACAAAAGCGTAAACTGAAAAATGTGTGCTTCATGGCATTTCTATAATTTTTACATAAAATTATTTGAAGAACAGAAAAATACATACATTTTGTACATCTAATAGCAACATGGGTTTATTAAGTTTGGGAAGTACAGACCACTATCTGTGCTCAAGGTCTAGGGAAAAGTTTCGTAGGTTTACCCTGTTTGATTATTTATGCTCCCATTTTTTGGTAAACTGTACTCCCTCTTTTCAAGTGTTTTTCATGATAAATAATATTTTTAGTCTATATTTTAATTAAGATAATTTAAAAAATCTAATAATTTACATTAATATTATAAAGCATTTAATTTGACTTCTGAATGTCTTTTTAGTAAGGTGTTTTCTTTTTCTGATTACATAAATAATGTTTGTTTTACAAGCATTGGAAAATACAGAAAAAAAAGAAGTCACTCATTAGCCCACTGGTCAGAGAAAAATCGGTGGTAACATTTTGATGATGTCCTAGGTGTGTATGTGTTGATGAGTTTTAAGTGAGAATCCGTGGCACGTGGCCAGATTGTCATGTGGAAATGATCTCCCTTTATGGGCAGGAGAGAAAGAATTGGAGGGCCCTAGTGGATCCTGTTAGCGATGTGAGGTTGTTATTGTAGCTTAGGTCAGAGGAGGTGGAAATTTCAGCTGGAGTGATGATGGCCATGAGCAATGGAACACATCTGGCAGATGGTCATAAAACAGACAGATAATATGATCCTGTTTTAGAGAAAATAATATATTCATATGATCACATATATATATGGGTATTTGTACTTATAACTGTATATAGATATACTGTAGGTATTTTTATAAAACCAATATCATCATATTTGTATTATTTTGCAACCCAATAAATATATGTGATGGTGTAATATGACAACTTGCAAGGGTATACTAAAATTTACATAGCCCTTTGCTTATTTATGCTTTAAATTACAATGAGAATATTAAAATAGGATGCCCTAACAGGTGCCTTAGAGATTCTTGGAAATTTCTGAAACAGTGATTACTATACATATAAGAATAAAATTAACTTCTAATATTAACTTCAAAGGTTCCTAGAAACTTGTAATTTAAAAAGTGAGTTCTACCTATTGGGAAAAAATTGTGTATTTTAACGTGGCCCATTAAATAAAAAGGATTTTAATGTGATTAGTGCCAAGACAGTTCTGAGAGAAATGTGTAACATTAAACCAGTATCAATTAAGTGCCTACTCACTTGCAACCACATTATATCTGTGATACATTCAGCATGAGAGCAGTGCTTTGAAATGTCAGTCTTTGTTTACAGAATATCCCATTCCTAATGCAGGAAAATAATTTATAATAGGAGTCTCCAACACATTACTGATGGTTGGAAGGTGTAAATAGGTCAGACATATCTGTCATCTAAGATGGTAACGTCACACTTGGGGTTGATTTCATGATAAAATTAAAGTGTGATTATTTCAGTATTCAACTTAGTGCTACTTTCATAGGCACTGCACCCTCAGAGCACACACAGGTGTTTAACACAAGGGAAATGCCACATCCCTGAGTCCTGCTAAAATAGCCAAGCTTCGATGGCTTGACCTTGCATTCAAATTGTATTTTTCTCAATTTTCATTCCCTGGAGGTTGCCGACCGGTGTCCCATGCACATTTGTCCTAGCTGTGTGTCCTCCAGGTAGAGCTTGTTTGTAAGTTTATATTTTCCCACCGATGACTTGTAGTGAACCACTTCTGTGGGAGACCCCTGTTATCAGGACCGCTTAGCTCTGAGGCTGTTTGGTTTTCCTAGTCCGTTCCGCTAAGGAGAAGAGGAGGGGATCAACTCATTCCCCTGTGTGCGAGCAAATGCAGAAACAGTGGTCTTTGCATTTCCATCATCAGAGCTCATTCCTTCATCCTGTGATTCCATTAGGGGAGCAGGTCCCCGCCATCTCACTCGCTGTCGGACGTGGGCGACTGCTCTTCTTTATTCAGTTCAGCACTTGTCCCAGGGAGCCGAGTGTGATCTCTGTTACTAGATAAAGCTGCACAAAATCAGAAACTTGTTCACATTTAAATTTAAAGAAACACTGAATCCTTAAACCACATTTGGAAAGTACTTTATTATGCCGCTGTAGTGTAAACTGCTCACTTATTTGGGGGCAACTCGGAAATATCAGACCAAGAACAGTGTATATTACTGAGTGATGCTTTAGTGTAATATCTTTGTCTCCATTTGTGATTCTCGACACCCTTATTTCTTTTTCAATATTTTATCTATTACCACAGCAAGATTTGGGTATTTTAATATTAATAGGATGTTAGGTCATTTATACTTCAGATATTTTATCATTTTCAAGGACGATATTATGAGATCCATATTTTTAAAATAAGTTAATTTAGAAATCTCCAGCCGGGACTTGCCAAATGAAAATCACTCTTTGACAGATTTTGTAGGCTATATTCTCTTAATGATTATAGTCTGTGGGAAAAAAATAGTAACATCTAAGCCTTCTGAAGATTTTTACTTTGAGAACTGTATAACTTGCAGATATTTTAACGGAATTTCAGAATTCTGTGTTAAAGTGTGAACAGTTAATTGCATTTATGTAGATGAGGCAGGAATTACTGTTTCATAAAATGCACACGTTATGCCCTTGTTTTTATTACTATTCTGTACTTTTGATATTTGTTTGGTAGGCA
This sequence comes from Grampus griseus, assembly GCF_964374135.1. NCBI lineage: Eukaryota > Metazoa > Chordata > Mammalia > Artiodactyla > Delphinidae > Grampus > Grampus griseus. The sequence goes on along the minus strand of NC_139012.1, from coordinate 3,942,303 downwards.
CATGTTGCTATGTACTCTTTGTCAAATCACTGGCAAGTTAAGACCCAGGAGAAATGCAGCAATCTATATATATATTACCTGGAAACTGAGAAAATGAAGAAGGTTATATGAAAGAAATGATGTGGAAAAGTGTCATACGACTACGAAATGTATTTGAATTTAATTCAGTTTGACTGCCTTAGGAATTAGAATACACAAGGAAACTTAGTTTGGGAACAATTTGATAGACCAAAGTGCTTATTCCTCTTCCAGTAATAATAGAAGACTTTTAGTAAACACTTCGGGTTAAAACTTTAAAGACTGTAAGTCAGGTGGAAATGTATACATGAATAAACAATATATCTAGTAAAAGGTAAGATGATGGTTCTTTTTGGCCTGAGAAAGTAAATTTTTAAAAAAGCCAAGGCAAGATGGTGCCGGAGAAAACCCAGTTACCATTAGGGATTTTCTGTCAGCCAAGGAGAAGTGGAAGTGGAATAAATCTGTAAGTTAAATTTCTAAATATAACAGAGGCAAGAAAGACATTGATAGTCGTATTTATATGACCATAAGGTCGGTAGCAGCAATCAGATGACTTTGCTGGGAAAAAACGGCTGTAACAGCTGTGAGGTTGTCCAACATATAGTTCTCCTCTTGTGGGGCTGCTAGAAATACGTCCAACCTAACGTGCTCTTTTCCCTCCCTACAGCTGGTTTTCAGAATCAGCAACTATCAGTTCTAGGATTGCTTCCTTAATTCTGATACTCACCTGTCCTGCTGCCCCCGTTCAATGGCGACACAGTCATCTCCTGCTCCCATTCTTAAATACGTAAAACGGTAAATGAAAGGGGGTATCACAGAAAAGGGTTTCATGCATCTTCAGTCCAGGTGCATCCCAATGAGATCTTTCCGGATTGGGCCTGGTATTTCATTGTCTGGCTCAGCGGTGCCCAAAATATTAGGACAGGTTAGTCCCCATCTCAGCAGGACCCTTCCCAACATACAGAGGCTTCCCAGTGCTGTGATGGGTTTTGAAGTTCCAAGTAGAGTGTGCAAGGCTCCCCAAACACATTTGGCTGTGGACACCCCAGAAAAACATTCTTACAAGTGTAGTGAGCCGTAAAATGTAGATAAAAGCTGCTGAAACTTATCAGTGAAGCTGGGGACAGGCGAAAGAGCCCCTGCTTTGTGGGGAGTCCACTCTACCACAATCCAATGTCACCTTCTCTGTTACCAGAGATGAACATGTAGTGAGAATATATAAGGATAGAATGTTTGAGAGTTTCAATCTGAGGTTAGGGATAATTAATTGGAGAGTCACCAATAATGAGAAAATCTCAACAAAACATTTTAAGAGGCATCCACTTGCGTCTCATCCCAAAGTGAGGATGACACCTGATCATAATGATATTATTCCTTGAGTTTACAGAGCCAGTAAAGTTTCGGGGCTGGGGTTCACAGGGCTTTGTCTGTTTCCGTGTCTGTCCTTGTCTCTACCGTCTCTCTGGATCTACCGTCTTCTTTGTGCTGGTTGGCGCTGATGGGGATGATGTGGTGAATACTTACTCTTCAGGTCACCTGTAAACACCTTGAAGTTAGCTTCTTTGCCTTATACTTTTTATCTCACTTCTACATCCTCATCTGAGAACTGCAGACACTAAAATGCAAAAGGAGACCTCAAAAACATAGAATTATGGGCTTTTAGAGTTTGGCAGGGATCTTGTCCCATGATCTCATATAAAGAGCTACTTGAACTGTCCCTGGTATGGCAGTGGTCAGGGGCCGGGTTTGGAGAGGAACCCATCTCTTCACCTGGCAGAACACCATCGCTAGATCTGCTCTGCAGTGGTCTTTGAATCCTGAGGGATTTAATGTTTTCCCGTGACGGTCAAATTTACCTGCTTTTCATAGATCCTGTTCTCTGAATTAATATAAATTCCAATGACTGCTTTAGAAAAAGAGATCGGTCCTCAATAAGTTGTAAGGCACACATTTTCCTCTCAAACTCAGGATAATAATGGAAACACTGTTTTCAAATGATCTCTGGTTGACTTACTATGAGAATCAATTCCTTCCTTCCTTCCTTCCTTTAACATCTTCTTTATTTGAGGGTCTGCTATGGGCCAGGTGCTGGGCTTGCTCCTGAGAATAGTAGGGAAAGTACAAAATGAGATTAAACACGAATTCATTACTTAGTGTATAATTATTAATACGTTTACATAAATATTTTTATGCATGTCATGCATCAAATCTTAGCTTTCAGTGAGTCCTGTGAGGAGCTAGTAAAGGGCACTCTGGAAACTCAAGTATGGAGTGTCTGATCTGGTCTAAGGCCTGGGCAGCAGTGGGGTAGACAGAAGGGGCATCTAATTGGAGGCACTGCCTTTGGGAGAACATTTCGTAAATCCCAGGTCAGGGATTGCGGGTTGAGGGTGGGAGCCATGAGGACAAAGGAAATAGTGGTGATATATTTTGAATTGAAATCAATAGTAATGTTGATTTTTCAAAGGTAGGCATTAAAGAAGGGGAGGGAATTTTAGAATGAACCCAAGCTTTCTGATTTGGGGAAATTGGGAGGGAGGGTGCAATTACAAAGAAAGCAAACACCAGCGGAAAAATCTTTCTACATAAGGACCATGCATGCCTTTTTGAATATATGAAGCTCAGGACCCACGGAAAGCATCCACCTGGAGGAATCTAGGAGGCAGTTGGTTCTGGAACTCAGGAGAGAGAGAAAAGTCTTATCTGCATGCACAGGGTAACAGAAGCCCTTGAGTAAATCAGATCAACCCATGAAAATGTGAAGTCCGAAAAAAAGAACATTTGAAAAAGGGTCCAAAGAAAGCTAATTAAAAGATTCCGAGAGAAACAGGAGGCTGCAAGGAAGACTGAGAAAGGGAAGCCAGATTTAGAAGGCAAACCAGAAGCTTGCACTGTCGTGAAAGTCAAGGGGAAAAATGCCTTGAGAGCTTCCCTATGGCGTTGGGGGGACTGTACTAATTACAGGGGAAGCTAGTCATTCAAACATGGAGAAGCAAACCTAAGAAATTTGCAAACTGCATCCCTAGATCAAATGTAAAAACATATTAAACCTTACGTGGTTTCCCTTGTGTACATACCTAAATATTACAGTGTGGAACATGAAAACTGTAATAGAATATTCTAGACTAAAGAAAGAAAAAGAGAGGTGCTGACATCATAAGGCACTGGAGATAAACACCACGCACGAAGGCCAGCAGCACAAAATTAAGGGACAGAAAGTATGAAAGGCCTGTATTTTCAGCTTATTGGTAAACAGACCCGAAAAAAGCTATATGTTCTCAGAGCAGGTATGAAGTGTTCAGATTAGTGAAACAGACTTTTTAAAAAGCAGAGTAAACATCAGACTGGTATTGGAGAATGATTCTGTAAAGGATGAATGAGGTGGGAGGGTCCTGGCTCTTTCATATAAGGTCTTAGTCAATAAGTATTTACTAAGTTTTGTGTGGTCCCCAAAAAACCTCCTATAGGAAGAAATGAGAGGCCTAGTAGGAAACGTGATATTTGCATGGGCCTTGAGAACTTACCCGAACCATACCGGGCTCTTTACTAACCCTAGAACCCGTGATTTCTTTTCTTAGCTTCTTTCTCAGAAATGCAGATTCAACAGGCTTGCTTACGAAATTGTATCTTTTAATTGGATGGCTGACCTTTATATTCAGGCCATGAATTGATTCAAATGTTACGTGCGCCAGGTCACTGGATAATTGTTAATTTGTCTCAAGTTTTACTCCTCACCTTGGAATTTAGTAGATTTGAAACTTGCCAGGGCCCCAAGAGAATGCTCATGTGTTTTCATCTTGTTTCATAGTTTTGTTCATTGTTTAGTTTGAAACACAGTTTTCTCAACATAAATATCACACGTTTATTGTAGAAAATTGAAGGACACCCACAGATGTATAGAGATTTAGTATCACTGACAATTCCATCACATAGAATATATTTTGATGTATTTTTAAATCAGTCTCTCTCCCCTCTCCCTCTTCCCTACACGTGTGTGTGTGGGATCTTCCCGGACCAGGGCACGAACCCGTGTCCCCTGCATCGGCAGGCGGACTCTCAACCATTGTGCCACCAGGGGAGCGCTCATCACATATTTTTATGCAGGCCATTCAATTTTTTTTTCACTTTAGATTTTTACCTGTCATGCGTACCCATGTTTTTAAAAGCCAGATAGTTTTACAAGGCTTGTTGGAAGCTCTGTAAAACTCAGCCGTTCCCTTCAGCTCTACCCTTCGAATTTTTCTTCCCAAATACAACCACCTTCAACTCTTTTAGATGGTTCCTCTGACTTTTATATGTATTTCGTGTTAAATAACTATGTTAATATTGCTACACCTTGATTTTTCATATTCAGTCTAGAAGACAGGGATTCAGCTATTGTGTGACACTCCCAGCCCCCGCTGGATACACCCATTCTGCCCATGTGCCCGTCTTCCCCTTTTCATCACAGCAAACTTCTGTCAGGTTAGTATTAGAGGTTTCTTTAGCGTTGTAAATGCCATTCACACCCCAGTCCCTTGGAATTCTACAATTACCTTTTCTTTCTTACAGGTTTTCTTTTCTTGGCGTGGTTTGTTACTTAGCATGGCAGCCATGCTACACATAAATATTTATGTGCTCCCAAAGTAATAATTACTGACCTCAGGATGTTTGCAGAGGGGGCTGTAAAATGTGTTCCAGTATAATTTCAGCTGTTGTAAAATTTTAAATGCTTGTAACACAGGTTTTTAATTTTTTATTACCATAAAAAGTTGCAGTCATTAAAATCTCAAAGCACACTTTCATCATAATTAGCGCTGAATGCATAGTTCCTTAATGAACAAATGGATTCCCCAGCGGTATCACCTCCTATGTTATCTGCCCCAAAATCTAGAATCCAAAGGAAAATGACGTGCTCCTAGTTTTCTGTCGCTGCTTAAACAATGGAAACCGGTGGGAAAGTCTCTGCTTGGGACCAGAGATGCATGAAATTTCTGCTTCGGTTCACTAAGTTTTCATGATCTCAGGCAGGTAGCAGCTCAGCAGTCCTCTGGTTGGTCTGATTCAGGTAACAGGAGGGACAGGAAGGCCTGTGCCCAGACAATGAGTCCTTCCTTCTCAGCCCTGTTCACTGGTGGCTGTCAGGGCTAGTTCACTCTCTTACAGGTTTCTGCTGGTACACGCCGTACCTGACAGCATCCCTCTGATTGCTGCAGGGATTTCAACTCTGATGTCTCAGCTGAGGTTTGGGGAAAGAGATTGCGATTCAAAGGCTTGGGGTAGCCAGGTTTAAGTGTTTCTTCACCAGTTCCTTTTGGTGGCTTGAATATTCAGAATAAAATAGCATTCTTGCCAACTGTCTATTTCAAGAATAATAAAGAGTATACAATGAAGCAGAGTAGAGAGGGCAGGTACTACACAGAAACGTGAGCATTTGTCATTTCTGACAGCATCTGCTTGTCCTTTTGGGTGATTATCTACCAACCTTTTTCTTCATGATTTTAGGTTTCAATTTTGGGGGACTCTTTGGGTTTGCTTGTCTTTTTTTTTTTTTTTTACTTCAAACAGAAAGTCACAAAAATTATCATCATCCTCATCAGTTCACTCAGTCCCATGTAATTAATTTTTTTTCATCTTGATCTTTTGTTAGCACTTTTATGAATTCATCAGTTTTCCATTAGAGTTCTGAAAATGCTTATTCATGCAGTTCAGCAGTATAGTCAGTTACCAGAAACCCGTACTTGTCAGTCTCTTTTCCATGAATTCCTTGAAGAGCCCGTGAGCCACAACTACTGAGCCCACAAGCCACAACTACTGAGCCTGCACGCCACAGCTACTGAAGCCCACGCACCTAGAGCCCGTGCTCCGCAACAAGAGAAGCCACTACAGTGAGAAGCCGACGCACTGCAACAAAGAGTAGCCCCTGCTTGCCACAACTAGAGAAAGCCCGTGCGCAGCAACGAAGACCCAACACAGCCAAAAATAAATTCAAAAAAAAAAAAAAAAGTAAGCGGGGTGCAAGAGAGAAATCCAACCAAACCAAACCTGCCATCTTTAATATTTCAAAGAGCTCTGGGCTGTACGGTCCTATGTCTTCGCAATTTTTTCATTCTGTCCCATTTTCCGGATTTTAATTCTTAAACCTAGCTAAAAACTGTGCTTGCCGAGAAGGATGGGTGATCTAATGGTTGTCTTTGCAAATAATATATATAATAAGATATTCTTCCTCTTCCAATTAATTATTAGGGTAGCTACCATTTGTGGAGTGCCTGGCCCTGGGCTGGGTACCGCATAGGCTTATACTGAAGATAATTCTCCTACACATTATAGACTAAGAGTTGGCTCCACTTTGCAAACTGAAGGACAGAACTGGGTGGTTTGCCCTTGGTCGCAAAACCAGTGAGCCGAAACCCGGCACTCAGAGCCAGCCTTCCCTGAGGCCAAGCCAGATTCCCCCCATTTCTCCCGTTTTCCACCACCTCTAACCCACACCTCCCCATCCTTTGTGTTCCTGTGTTGCAGCTCCCTGTGTTCTAACGTTCCATTTTGTAATAGTTTCACCAAACTTTTTACCTTAATTAATGCAAAATAGTGGACAATACAGACGTACAAATTTACAGACTTCTTCTGTGTAAGAAACCCCATTTAGGTTTCTTGTTTTTATCTAAATATTTCCCTTTCTTTTGAGTGTGCATTGCTTGTAGGATAGAAAGTTTTCTTATTTAATATGAGACTCCATGAATAGTTCAGCAGTGAATATTATGGCATTTCCCAAACACAGGGTATTTTTGATCAAATGAATTGGAAAAATGTGGGGACAATTTTTAACTGGTTTCTTGGAGGTGATAAGCTAAATGTACCCCCAAATTTTATAGGGTATGGATTATAGTACAAAGTATTTTACAATATAGTTTGCAGTCAAATTTAAATCAAACAATTTATGTAATGTGTCAGATGATTATATTTGCGAAAAACATAATGAAAATCAAATTAAGTTGTATTAGCCTTTTATGGTTTATTATGCCTGAATATGTAACTATGCCAATAGATTGGTTTTTACAATTTTTGCTCTTTCCTCCGTAGAGTTTGTGCTAAAATATTATAAGCACTTTAAAATATTAACAAAAATACAGTCCCAATTTTTAAATAGCCGAAGCACTTGAATAGATTATTTAGAAAAGGGATACAGTAGCCATGAACGTGTTAAGCAATAGCTTTTCTTAGAATTAAAACTGTGAATTTTAAAAAGTTACAATTTTACAATATATACCTATATCACATCATCACGTTGTACATCTTAAAATTACACAGTGTTCTATGCCAATTATATCTTAATAAAGCTGGAAAAAAAGAAAATAAATTCAAATAATGGAGCTCAAATTTTAAACAAGATTTTGAGAGCTTGTATTCTTCTGTGTTTGACATTCTATATTTTATTCTTTTCCAAGGGTCTGCAAACTAGGTAGGCCCCATGAGACAAATCCGGCCCACTCTCTGTTTTGATGGCCTGTAAGCTAACATTTCCATTTTTAAATGGTGGAAAATATCAAGAGAAGAAGAGGGACTTCCCTAAGAGTCCAGTGAGTAAGACTCCACGCTTCCACTGCAGGGGGCACTGGCTCGCTCCCTGGTCAGGGAACTAAGATCCCACATGCCGCGCAGTGTGGCCAAAAAATAAAATAAAGTTTATTTTAAAAAAAAGAAGAATATTTTGTGATCTGTGAAAATTATGTGAAATTCAAATTTCAGTGTCCAAAATGAAACTTTGATAAGAACAAAAAACAAAATGAAAGTTCTAACATTTCAAATTGTCAGTGATAAAATAAAAATAAAAAAATATATAAATAGAAAAAATATATATAAATACATAATTTAACAGTTTTAATAATTCATTCATTTATTTACTAATAATTGTTTTCTGAGCACATAGAGCCTTTATTAGATCCCGGAGATATAGAAATATCAAAGTATTTTCTCTCATGGAGCTTGAAACCTAGTGTGGGATATTGTCAATAAGTACGTATGTGTGTGCTTAAGACATTGGATCATAATCATCACTGTGAGAAAATTAGAACAGAGTAAGGTGATGTGAAGTGATGAAGTATTGGGGGATGGGGACCTTTAAACAGCGATTCGATGAAGAAGCTATAAAGGAACAGCCATCTCAAGATGCCCAAGGGAGAAAGCGTTCCAGGCAGCTGGACCAGCAGGTGAAGTCAGTGGGAGCCGGGCATTACGTGAGGGACAGGAAGGAGGCCTGTATGGCTGGAGGGCAGTGAGCCAGAGGCCGGTGGAAATAATGGGTTGGAGGGACGATGGGGTCCAGACGACGTGGCACTTGGAAGATGGAGGGAGATTAGAGACACTCTCTGGTCTCACAATACAATTCCCAGTGTCTTAAAACAAAAGCTTACAGGATGCCAATAGCATGTTCTCTGTCCTAAAATAATTGCGTGTGTGTTATATATTAGTTTGGGATAACCTTTACCTTAGCACAGGAGTACAAAAATTTCCTATTCAAAGAAGAGAAACTCCTGGGATAAACAAGAATATAAAAAAGAATGTATAACTGAGTCACTTTGCTGTACAGCAGAAGTTAACACAACATTGTAAATCAACTCTACTTCAATTAAAAAAAGAAGAGAAACTCTCTGCAACTCAAAAGCACCAAATACCCACTCACATTTTTCTATTTTCCCTATCATGTTTGATGCCAGCATTTTTATATTTAAATGGAATATTTTGTGGCAGGGTGTTTGCAGACTGTAAATATTGTATTCCTCATCAGCGATTCTCCCAAACTTTGACCTTTCCAATGCTCCAGTATTTCCAATAGTTTTAGCATCCCCTGGTGACTCTCATCTGAATTATTACTCTAATGAATGCTAAATTCTAACCTTATCATTCCTGCTACATGTACCAGTTGGTGTTCTATCACAAGGAAGAGCTTTCTTCTCCCCTGTAGTCAGGGATTCATTTTGTTACTGATATCAGTATGAACCCATGGGTTCTCAGCTGCAACTTGACAGTCTAAAAACATCACTCAACCAAGTGATCAAAGTTACCTTCATCACCACCGGGATCAAGGAACATCAAGAGTCTTCTGGCACCTTTTTTTTTTTTTTCCCCAAGCTGCCTATATCGTTTATTTAAAAAACAAAAACTCTTCAAAGACCACATACCACTGGATCAGACACCCTAACCTCCTGAGGTAACAATATTCATGGGAAAGCTAGGATTCAAATACAGGTTGTGGTCCAAAGTCAATATACTTTCTACTACATGCTCTTCTCACCTTTACATCATAGTTACACCACTTGCCCTGATCCTGGTGTGCAAATTTTTCCCATGGTTGTCACTCATTCCAGGACGAGGGAGAAAGCCCTCTCCATCTTCATCTTCCAGTCAGATCACCAATGTAATGTCCCTTAAATCTTACTAAGAATAAAACCTCATTTATACTAATTATAGGGAAGAATTGACTAACAGGAGTAAAATCCAACTTCCAGAAGCAGATTATGTATAACTTACAGTAACATAGTCTGTTAGGAACCCTTTGGAAGAAAAAGGCACTGTTCCCTTTTTGTAAAAATGCTTTAGTCTTACGTGGCAGAAACGACTTTGCAAATGTGATTAAGGATTTTGAGGTGGGAGAGAGATCTGGGTGGGCCTTAAATGAAAAGTCACCATGGGAAGAACACAATATCCCCTCTGTGGTTGCCTGCCAAAAATCTCATCGGAAGGACCTATGAGAGAAGGTCTTAAAGAAGAAGACAGAAGAACTGTTTCAAGTGGAAGAAGGCTAAAGAGAAAGGAAAAGAAAATGCCCCAGGTAACCCCTCATTCTGTCCTGAGCCACGGGGTGATAGCGATCAAGGATGTCATTGAAAAAATTAATGAAACTTGGATGTGGACTGTGCTTTATATAATGGAATTTAGTGATGCCAGACTTTCTGATTTTGATAACTCTTACGCAAAAGAATATCCTTGTTTTCATGATGTACATACTAAAATATTTAGGGGTAAAGGGACCTGGTGCCTGTGACTCACTTTTACAAGATTCAGGAAAAATAAGAGAAACAGAGAAAGCAAAAATAGGGGAAAAGTGTAAATAATTGGTGAAGTTGGGTAAAGGGTTTCCTAGCGTTGCCATTATGCAGTTCTGCAAACTGGGTGGTTTCAAGCAACTTGTTGTCTCACAGTTCTGTAGGCCAGAGGTCCAAAGTCGAGGTGTTGGCAGGGTCGTGCTCCCTCTGAAACTTATGGGAAAGCATCCTTCTGTGTCTCTTTGAGCTCTTGGTGGTCTCAGGTACTCAATGGCTTGTGGCAGTGTCACTGCAATCTCTGCCTCGATCCTCACATGGCTGTCTCATCCTCTGTGTCTTGTCCCCAATAACCCTCTTTCTGTAAGGACACCTGTCATTTACTTTATTCCAAAATGACTGCATCTTAGCTATTCTCATCAACAGTGGTCCTATTTCCAAATAAGTTCACATTCACAGGTACCAGGGGTTAGGGCTTCAACATTGCTTTTTGGGGGGGTGTAATTCAACCCATAACAGATATGTAGGACTTCTTTGTACTATTCTTGCAACTTGGAGTAAACTTGAAGTTATATCAAAATAAAAAGTTACTAAAATTATTTGCATATAAAAAGTGGTATTTGTGTGTATAGTGTTAGGTAGTGTTCTAATTTCATTCTTTTACATGTAGCTGTCCAGTTTTCCCAGCACCACTTATTGTAGAGGCTGTCTTTTCTCCATTGTATATTCTTGCCTCTTTTGTCATAAATTAGGTGACCATATGTGCATGGGCCTATCTCTGGGCTTTCTGTCTTGTACCATTGATCTATATTTCTGTTTTTGTGTCAGTACCATACTGTCTTGATTACTGTAGCTTTGTAGTATAATTTGAAGTCAGGGAGCCTGATTCCTCCAGTTCCATTTTTCTTTCTCAAGATTGCTTTGGCTGTTCAGGGTCTTTGGTGTTTCCATGCGAACTGTAAAATTTTTTTTCTAATTCTGTGAAAGATGCCATCGGTAGTTTGATAGGGATTATATTGTGAGAGTAGCAGCGACATATATACACAACCAAATGTAAAATAGTTAGCTAGTGGGAAGTAGGCGCATAGCACAGGGAGATCAGCTCGGTGCTTTGTGATGACCTAGAGGGGTGGGATAGGGAGGGTGGGAGGGAGGCTCAAGAGGGAGGGGATATGGGGACATATGTATGCATATGGCTGATTTACTTTGTTGTACAACAGAAACTAACACAGTATTGTGAAGCAATTACACTCCAATAAAGTTTTATATTAAAAAAGTGGTATTTGCTTATTAAAAGTCCACCAGGTACCTGTCATTAAAATTTCAGTTTTAATGTGCTGGGGAATTATTACTAAATGAAACAATTGGCAAGTTTATTCATTGACATTAAATTGCTATGTAAACTAATAAAATATTTATTTACAGGAAATGTGCATTTATTTGTTCATATGTCATCTGACATGCAGTAAATAAGATTCCTACTTGAGAAGAATGAGGCATTTGAGTTCTATTTCCAATACTCCAGGCACAGAGTGTAGGACAAATTGGAGATGGGGTGGCCTTCCAGCTTGCATAATGAGAAAGGAAATGTATTCAGGGCTCCCAGTAGGAACTGTGCAGGCCTCAACTGCAAAAGCATTTGAGGAGTTTGCTTTTGCATAATATAACATTTACTTCCCTGATGAAACCAATCACGACGTGATTTATTTTCTTGAAGCCACAACTGAAGGACGTGCCTTAGTGTTAGCTCCAGAGGGACCCATTAACAACACATTACCTTCTGAGTTAGTCAGACTAAGAGTAATAATCAGCCATGAATCTTATCAATGGGGTTTTTGTATATGTATGTACAATTTCAGAATTCTGAGTCAAGAAATACAGCTTTTTCAGGGGATCATGTAGATACATGTTTTGTGGCACGTGAATCAGCTCTTCTAGGGACATCTACTAAGACCAGATAGTTGAGTGGTGGGGGTAGAGCCACTGCAGCTGGGGTGTCTCACCCTTGTCCAGTGGCAAGGAAAGAAAGAAAGGGAGGGAAGGAGGGGGGGAGGGAGGGGGGAGGGGAGGGAGGGGAGGGGGAGGGGGAGGGAGTGGGAGGGAGTGGGGAGGGGAGGGAGGGGAGGGAGGGAGGGACTGATGGAAAGGGGAAAGAGGGAGAAAAAGTCTCCCACAATTGTCATCCATCTAGAAAGAGTGAAGGCAGGAAACTTAAGTATGCATAGAGTGATTTTGTAATTTCATGTATATACTCTTAAAAATGAATGTCAGAAAATTTAGTTAAAAATAATTATCACGAAAAACATAATTCTTTGCCTCAATTTTTAGTAATTAGTTTAAGTTCAACGTTTGCTTATTTTTCAGTTTGTTTCAGTCAATTGTTTTTAGGGCCTAATAGGTCCCAGGCACCCTTGGGCATGCAAAGAGGAATGAGATGTGATCTGTGATTAGGGAAGTTCCCGACCCCCCCAGGAAGGTCTCTACAGGAAATAACACCTGGTCATTCAGCAGCACAGACCAGTGGGGGATTAATGGGTTGAAATTTCAGTGAATGAACCCAACTAAAATATTCAGCACTGCATTTCAGTTTCACACTCTCTTTGAAAGAGCCTCATTACTCCTGAAAGACTAGAAAATATTCTCCCCCAGTGCCCCCTCTCCCTGGGCATCCGTTGCTCGCCTGTTTATTTTTGCTGTTATTGATAATATGTGACTCAATTATATTCACTGTCATCTGCTGCCCAGATGTTTGATATAGATAAGATTCTCTCTGAAACGTCTATGCCTTGGCAAAAAAGAGTAACCTGATTATCTCCCACCTCTTAGTGTTGAAATCAGCAAGGATGCCCTGTAGTTCTGTGTCTTAATTGATTCTTGAACCAGTGAAGCTGGGTAAATATGCAAAACGTTATTGTCCTGGCTGGAGACGAAAGGAAAGGAGTCATCAGCAAAGTCTACTTAAGACTATCGCCTCAAGTAACTTCTTTTCAAACTCTGAATAACTGAAACGAAATGAAATGCACTAGGAAGATAATCTGAAATCTTTAGGACCTTATAATGACGTTTGCCTTAGGTAAGGGAAATCTGAAATATCGAACTTGACCTGTTCAAATAAAGAAGTATCTTCATGTGGTTCTAGAAAATATAATGTGGTTCACTCTGGATGGTAAGGTGAGCGCTACAACTTACGTGGAGGGAATATGCTACCACTTTGACCTTCTTAATTTTCTTTTTACTATATTACAGCAGTCTTTTGGAAAACCTGTGCAGACTTGCTAAGGCATAGGAAAGCAGTATATAGATACACACATACACACACACACACACACACACACACACACGCACACACACACACGGCAAAACCCCACATTTTAATATATAAAGCTATTAATGTGATGTTCCTTTTTATGTAAAGTTATGAATTTGGATATTATATGAACCATATTAACTGTATCCACATTGCAATACAGACTCCTATTCAGGAAGAAGATAGGGTGAAACTTTCATTTGTTTGGCCTGAGTTTAGTGACAGGTTATTGGGAGGAGGCATACGGGAAATCTTGCCTGATAAATTTTATGGAGCTCATTAAAGAATGTAGAGCAAGGGTGACAATTGATGTGACTACATTTTTAAGAATGAAAGCGCGTCTATCATTGTATTTAGGCTGGGATGCGCAAAGAGTCAAGCGGTGGGCTCAGAGGTGCTTGAGGGAGAGCCCTTTGAAGCTAAAAGGTGTGTGATAGTCGTATGTAATACGTTCCATCCATTAATGTCTACAGATTATGCTTTTTGTTGGAAAACAGTTTTTGGAAAGAGGAAAACCAACCAGAAGCCATTAGCTCAGCCTTTATTAAAACGACTCGTGTGAGAACAGCTCTCAAATGAGTTTCTGTGGAAAGCAAGGAACTTGAAGATTTAACAGGATAGTTTGGGGAAGACCAAAGTTCATACAGGAGTTCTCCGTTCAGACTCTGAAGGCAGGGCCACTTCTGTTGCGTTAGGACAACCAGGCATGTCTAGGGCAGCCAGCATAGAGGCGTGCCCAGTTTAGCAGCCAGGGATTGGGTACTCTGGGTTTGGCAAGGGGTGTAGGGAGGAGTGTACTGGCGGCTAGGGTCTTGCCTGTCAAGGGTCAGTTGAACCTTTTTGGACCATGAGAGTTTCTCACAAAGTATGTAATATAATTTGTCTTAAAAAATAATTCCAATTTGCTATGTGATCCTGCCGGCTGTATCTAATGTAAACTTTTCTGGGTCTGTTTCCTCAATAAGACAGAAATGAAAGTTTGGATCTGCCTTCTATGTTAACGGTATATATAATGTTAAATTTGTTCGGTTTCACTTACAGGCTGGAGCTAATGTCCTTCTCCAGGACGTCAATGGAAATATCCCACTGGACTATGCCACGGAAGGGACAGAATCGAGCTCCATCCTGTTGACCTACCTGGATGAAAATGGTAGGCAGATGCTTTGGAAAAACCATAGAAAGATAGAAGAAGAGGTAGGGCGGTAGAATTTAAGTGTATATATTTTAGGTGTGCTTACATGATTTCAGACGGACGTCGTTTCCCTCGATTGTGTGAAATGAGGTCTTGTTCTGTGCAGCGTTTCATAGTTGGTTTAGTCAATGCAGTTTTGCAAGCTGGCAGAAATCTGGAGACCAACCGTGCAGGGACATTTTAACAGGCATCCAAAGTCCATAATTAGCCGGACTGGGTTTGTAATTATAATCTGTTCTCCACTGGGAGGGGAAGGGAAGGGAAGCAGCACAACTGAATTTTAAGTTAATGAGCGTAAGGTCATGTGAAGTGTATTCTCTTAGGAGCATCCTGCCTCCGAAGAATCCCACTCAGGTGAGTGAGGACCAAAGTCAAGGGCAGTTTGCACAGCATCCCAACATCCACTCCTGGGGACACATGAAAACTCAACCCTTGTCAGAAGAGAGCCCCACGGTCATGGTGCCGGCTGAAACTATGAGGCTGGGCCCCCAAATGTGTTCGCTGACAAAGAACGTTTAATTGCACAGCCTGAGGGTATAATTTCACGAGTGAGTTCAGCCTTGGCGAAGTGTGAGGCGTTTGGAATCCTGAGCCCCATATGGCGTTAAACTAAGGGAGTATGCCCCGTCGTTTATTTTTCTTTCTTTCAGCTCTTCAGGTGTAAAGAACACCAAAGAAATTCCAGTTCCTTCAAGTATGATCTTTTGTCAGAGAAAAAGGTCAACCGATTTAAGAGGCATGTCGTGCCTGAGACCCTGTCCTTCTTGCCGCTAAGAAAAGCCTGCACGTCTGCCTCTTTGCTCTCTGTGCTCTGTACCTGCTCCAGATCACTTGTCTCCAAAGGTTTATTCTCAGGAGGGCTTAGAACAATAATAATTAGTGCTTAGCAGCCATGGATTCTTAAAAAAAACTTGTCTCATTAATTCTGAAAGCAAGGTAAGCGATGTCATCTTCACTGGAGAAACTGTGAGCTGTGCCGTGGTTCTGAGGGTCACCAAGTCGTGGCCCCGGGTGACAGGCCGTGGGGTAGAGTCACTCCCTGGTACCCACTCCTACAGGAGGGACGTAGTGCTTTCTCGCATCTCGTCAGCTGTGACTTGTTGTTCCACTGCTGGGAAGGTTATCATTTGGATCTTTGCAAAACTTAACTTGGAGTGCGCGATTCTGAATCTGAGTGAGGAACGCGGCTGTCTTATTTATCTGGGCCAGTTCTGTGGGATCGTTTCCTGTTCTCATTGTTCTGAATTTGTAATGGCTACAGTCATGTATCTTTCCCTTTGGAAACTAAAATTAAGTATCTTTCTTTGCAAAAGAATGAACTTCTTCACATTTCCAACTCATGGGGGCATTTTGTTTGCTAGGAACGCTGAGTGTTTGCAAGAGCAGTGTTACTATTCCATATAAAGAAAAATAAGTGTATTCCTTTAAGAGGCTGATTTAAAAATGATTAAGGAGGGCTTCCCTGGTGGCGCGGTGGTTGAGAGTCCGCCTGCCGATGCAGGGGACGTGGGTTCGTGCCCCGGTCCGGGAAGATCCCACATGCCGCGGAGCGGCTGGGCCCGTGAGCCATGGCCGCTGAGCCTGCGCGTCCGGAGCCTGTGCTCCACAACGGGAGAGACCACAACAGTAAGAGGCCCGGGTACCGCAAAAAAAAAAAAAAAAAAAAGAAGAAAAAAAAGGTTAAGGAAAAATTGAGAAGGAGATACTGACTCTGAATGGTTAGGAGAAAATCTGTCACGACGATGGCTGTCACAATCCGTTTGTGAGATACATGTTTGCCAGAACAAAGGCACTTTAATATCTCTTACATTTTTAATTCTGTTTTCCATTTGTCCCTGCTGTTGCACTGGCCTCTGCCTTTCATCCCTCTGCACCTCTTTCACCCCATTCACAGTCTGGTTCCATTTCTGCCCACATCCTTCCTCCTTATCTGGATCAGCTGCCGTAGTTCCAGTAAATACTGTCTAATTCAATTTATTCTCTGCATCCTCCCCCGCCCCGTTGGTGCACTTTTAGAGTTATCGGTTGTGACAGCATGGGCTGATACTGTTAGAAATTTCTAACGTTCCAAGATGGGATTTTCATTACTTGGTGCACTGCGTTCTTCTAACTGGGCGGGGGAAAACCTTGAATTCTCACTCTGCATCGTTCAGCTTCAGATCGGAGTACTTATCACACTGTCACACGAGGACACATGTGGGAGAAGACAGGCCAGGTAGCGAGCACGCCGATTACATGGAAAATCGCTGGTCACAGGTTCTAACTGTACTGTCACCGCCGGCATACGCTGTACCCCTGGTCGCGGCAATTAACCTCAGCTCACTGCCTGGGCTTCCTGGGCCGGAAAACAAGACAGCAAGGAGTTCTGATCAAGCATCTGATGCAGATGAGATCTCCGGTGCACGACAAGCCAGCTGGCGTTCAAGGAAAGCCACTGATTATTAAATGAGCCAGCAGAGAAAGGGGAGAGCTGCGGGGAGAGCTCAAGGTGTCCAGGAAAGATGCTCACCACGGAAAACAACATATAGGTCTATGTTTCCAAGTCCCTGAAGAGTAAAACAAGCCCTTTTTACTTTGCCCTTCATATAGCATCACCCGTGGCCCTTTCTCCTGTCTTTCAAATCCATCCTTTGAGAAAAAGGGCTCATAATTCTTCTGAGTTCCTAATTTCCTCTCCTGAGCCCACTGAAGTTCTGCTTCCTCCCCTACCGATCTGGACACGTCCCTACGGTGATTGCCTCTGCCCTCGGCTGTCTATCCAGCTGTCACTTTTCTGCTCTCCTGCATCATCTCCCTGTGACGTTCAGTGACCTTGATCACACTCTCCTATGAAAAGGCTCACCTGCTCTGATCTTCCCATAGCTTTTCTCCCTTCTTTTAGTTTCCTTTGGAGGCACCACTTACGTAGTTGGTTGTTCGCAAGGCTTTGTCTTTGAGCATCTTCTCTCTACACACTGTCCCTGGTCATCTTCCCCTCTTCCTAGTGTCCTCAGCAGCTACCTGACCCCAGGGTTACTCTTGCAGCTTAGATATCTTTCAAGACCTTCTGCATTGCACCTGCAATTTCATTACGTGTCTTGTGTCTTTGACTTGTATGTCAGACGAGTTGAAATAACGTGTCCAGTGTGGACCTTCATGTTGTGCTTTCACACTCTCTCTGTATTCTCTTTACCTTTACACCCAGAAATCTGAGTATCTGAACATCACTTTTCTTCTCCTGAATCCCTCACGTCGAATTGTCACCAAATCTTACAGATTCTTTCCTTGACATCTTTCTAAGAAGTCCACATATCTCACCAGCCACGCTATTACTGCCCTAGTTAAAACCCCAGTCTTTCTATTTTGGAAGAGCCTTGGAAAATGGTCTTCTTAACTCCAGACTTAGCCCTCCCTCTGCATTTTTCAGAGACTCCCAGATTCATCAGTCTGCAAATGACCTTGAAGGTTTCTCCTGCTTAACAAAGTTCTTCCAAAATGCTGTTCCGTCACCAACCCCTTCAGAATCATCCCATTATTGGGGTGACAGTGATCCCGATTTGCCTGGGACAGTCCCACATTAAGCCTGTGGTCAGAGTTGGGGAACAGGATTCGGTAGAGGTTACAACACCATTTTGGCTTAAACTGGTTTATTTCTCTTTTGCTAGAACAACTTTCATCATTAGCCTGCTTAACTTTTTTGCTTCCCGTCAAGTCTTGGATCTCCTCGGAAGCTTCCCATAGTGACAAAAATTGAGATTAGATGCAATTCTCGGAGCTTAGGGAACCCCAGGGTACAACCATGGGGTGGGTCATGTCATAGCATAGTGATAAAATTATCTGTGATAGCGGCACAGAATACCCCGGATACAGGATGGATAATGGAGAAAAGGAAACGCTGAATTGTTACAAAACAATATTACCTTGAGAGGGTCAGTTAAGGAAGGTTAAGATAAGGTTCAGATTGACTTGAGATGTTAATGTACATTTATTGATATAATCAAATGTAATCAGGTAGCAGTAATTAGTATCACATGTAATAACTTGTGCATTTCAGGTAAATGATTGGTTTCTTATGTCCGAAATTAAACAAAAAATTACTAAATTCCTTTCAAAATAGTAAATCTAAGCAGGGCATGTATTAATTTTTTCAAGAAACAGTATGAAAATAAAACTGAACTTCTTTTCAGAAAGAGAGAATTGGCCCGTTATCCACTACAAAATAATAGATTTCTTATGGGCTGTAGTCATCTTGTTTGGCTTTTTTCCAGAAACATCTTAAGAAATTTGACCAAGAAGTGAGGGAATTTCCATTCTATTGTCTTACCAAAAATAGATCTGTGGGTTTTTTTTCCCCGAACATGTCGGAAAAAATCTAAAACTCACATCTTAATCGGTATCATATTTGATTCAAAATAAAGTTTTAAAATAATGGGGTACAATGTCATAATATTCCCCTCATATCTTCACAACAGTCACCAGAAATAGATTGTTTCCACCTAATATGTTGTAATGTGCATGAGTCTGAAATGAGTGACAGCTAATCTCTTTTAATTTGTGTCTTTCATCTTTGAGCCCTATTCTTTTTTTATCACTCAATTTTAATTACATGTTTAAATAATTCTCTAAAAGATGCATACCACTTCAGTAAACACACAATATTATAAAAGTTAAAATAATATGGCCTTAGAGTAGGGCAGCCATTAGGTTTTTCTGCTACTTCAGCATATGCAAAATTGAACACTGACATCTGAGAAACAGTGTTTTCCAGATATGACTCACGTGTCAAATTCCATAATCCTAAAAATAGGAATAGAGTGCCAGTTTCAGCTGGTTGTTTAGAAACCTCCAACGTGCCTATTAGGGAGATCTGTTAGTCCTTCTGCAATGGCTTCTGATGATGAGGAAGCTGAGATGTGGCTTTGGTGTTTCTCATTCATGTTTCACCTAAAATGGGTTTGCTTTGAACTGAGTGTTTGAAACAAGCTACACTATTCAAATACTGCATTTGGCTTTATTTTGTTTGGTTTTTCCCTGCCTCCTTATTGTAAAGAAAAACACTCCTGAATGTGTGGCAGGTGATCCATGTACCAGAAGGCTGACTGATAATGAAATGACAGGTCCCTTTCATTGAGTGCTTCCTGCAAGCTAAATCCTGTTTTATATGCTGTATGTGTTCTGACTCATTCTCACGACAGCTGGTGAAATAAACTGTCAGCCTCTTTTGCAGATGAGGAAACTGAGGCAGAGGATAAGTTACCTGCCCCCACTGGCACAAATAGTAAGTGCAAGACACAGGCTGGGAGAACAAGGGATGCAGGGAGGCAGGCGTGGTGCGCTCTAGGGGGACATGACAGCCGATGGGCACCGTGCTGCGCTGTGCCACGCAGACAGGTCTTATAAACGCTGCCCATAGCTTTGTTCCTTTGGGATATGTAGTATTACCTGAGTGACGGAGGATACAGACAGTCAGGCTAAGTCACTCTCCAGGAGTCACCCTGGGGAGGTCGGCCACAGACCAGGCACAGCCAGGAGGATCACTGCAGCCTTTTTGCTCTAGCCCACTGCTCTCTCTCCATGTTTGTCGCAAGGACTCAATCAGATAAGAGATAGAAATTGCTCCGAAGTGTGGCTGGCTCATAGCAGACACTTGCTGAGGGACAGGTGTCATCTCCTCAGCAGCAGCAGAATCATCTCCATCAGCATCATTGATCTCACTATGACGTTATTATTACTTTCACTTGGAATGAGGTGGATTATTTCCCCTTAGTAAACACCTATTATGTCCAGGAGCCAACGTTAGGAACAGGGGATGCAGAAATGCAGAGATACACGCTACCATGGAGATTACACCACCATGAAAGCTCAGGATGAAATATATACTGGATAGAGGTATAAGCAGGTGAGCTGAACTGAGTCTTCTCTGCATAAACCACCCACCTCATTGAAGCCGGGCTATCAGTCTTCACTCAATTTTAGTTTATTTCTCCTTATTAACAGTAAGAGTCATGAAACCATCATTTGGAACGTCCTTTAAAAAATAATTTGAAGGAAAGTTGCAACAATAGTACAGAGAGCTCCCAGATACCCTTCATGCAGATTCCCCTCGCATTACAAATGTACACAGCCGTGCTGTATTCACCCACACTAAGAGTTAACATTGGTACAATATTATTAAGTAAACTACAGGCTTTATTCAGAATTTTCCCGTTTTCCCGCTAAATCCTTTTTCTATTCCAGGACACTGCATTGCTTTTAGGAGCAGCTATTTTAATGAGGAAAATCATAGGGAACAGAAAGTATGTCTTTACAACTCATTTCAATTCAATGCAGGTACTTTACCATACTTTGGGCAGTCTATGCTGATGATTTATACTAAAACAGAAATCCACTGAAAGCCTGCCATGGGTAAGGCATCCTATCACATTTTGGGATATAATAAGAGGAAAATTATTCAAGACTCTAGCTGGAAATAAGATTGCATGCCAAGAGAAACAATTACAGATGCTTTGAGTGAGAGTTCAAATTGGAAGAGGAGCTTCAAAGAGGAAGGAACACGTTGAAAAATATAAGATAAAATTAAATTTTTACCCCCTGCAGCTGAGGAGCAGTGTACATTCTGTTTGAAAAAGGCTCTTTTCCCCCCTAGGAGTGGATCTGACATCACTGCGGCAGATGAAGCTTCAGAGACCAATGAGTATGCTAACAGACGTCAAACACTTCTTGTCATGTGGAGGAAATGTTAATGAGAAAAATAATGATGGCGTAACACTGGTAAGTTCCACGCTTCACTAGGAGACACTGCTTAAGTTAAGAACGTACGTTGATTTCTAAAACATAGAATTATACACAATTAACTTCTAAATAATGTTTTTTATTTTTCTGATTTAAAAGTAATACATATTTATTGCAGAAATTTTGCAAAGAGGAAAATGCAAATCACTTGTACCATCACCCAACGTTTATCTGTTGATATATTCTCTTTAAGCCTTCCTTGTATGCATGTTTTTCCTACAAATTTAGAGTAATTTTTATCCATTATTTTGTCAATGTGATTTTTGAGATGGAACTTACAGGAGAATGTTTTCATTTTAATTTTAAGCAAAAGAAACTGAATTACTCTGATGAATGAATTTCTAAATTCAAGCAAACTCCTGTCATTCCTTTTCTTTTTTTTGCTATCAGGCACAGCTGCAGAAAATTAAACACACAGCAATTAAATTTGGATTAATTTTAATGTAAACACAATGTCTAATCACCAAAATAAGAACGTTTGGTCCTATTGACCCATAAAAATTACCTGGGCTGGGCATGCTGGGGTTAAAATGAATGATTGTGGAAATACATAAATGTATTAAGTTTCAGGAAAGTAAATTAGGGCAGCAGAAGGGATTATGAGCTCTGAAGCATGGGGTGCATAGAATTTGGTAGGAACCAATTTTAGAAAGTGGTCCAGTTTCTACAACATGGGGAAAATATGGTGTGAGGTTGAGCACGGTAGATGAGGAAAGCAACGTAACCAAATGGATATGAATTGTGTGACACCTGACAGCTTTATAGACTTATTAAGTGCAAAGTAAGTGCCTTGAGACTTCTTGATAGAATCATCTTCCTAGATACTGATGTTGGCCTTTGGGATGTAAATTTCAGACGACTATCAAAAATGTAACTCTAAGCTGTAGGAAAAGAAAAGAGAGCATGTTTAGAGTTTATTGAAAAATAACACATTCAAATGGAAAAACATTCCAACTAGTTTATTGAGGAACTATTTACTGACCGTGACCTGTGAACAAAACCACAGAAGTCCTCTTGTCATGGGCTCACATTTCATTGGGGGAAGACAGGTAATATACAACATAAATGAGCTAAATATATAGCATATTACTAATAATAAATGCAAATGAGAAATAGTAAAACAAGACAGGGCATGCTGGGTATACAGTTGACATTTTGCGTAGGTAGACAGGTAAGTTCTCACTCTCGAGAAGTGTTCCGAGTGATGGCCTGAAAGAAGTCTGCACACACTGTAGGTGTGAAGGAGGAGCATTCCAGGCTAAATGGTGTAAGTGCAAAGGCCCTGAGGCAGGGCCAGGTATGGTGTGATTGATAAACAGCGCGGAGGCTAGTGTGGGTGAGCAGGGAAAACAGGAGGAGAGGGGTAACCAGGACCAGATCACACAGCATCTTGTGGGCCTGTGCGAGGACTGTGGCAGTTACGCTGTGTGAGATGAGAATAGATTGAAGAGCTCTGAAGAGAGGATCCTACTCCTGTTCTAAAAGGATCCCTCATTCTGACCGCTGTGATAAGGATGGACTGTCAAAGGACGAGGGTGAAGCTGAGAGTTCAGTTAGAAGGCTTTTGCTTTAATCTAACAAGCGATGATGCAACTCAGACCAAGATGGTAGATGCTGGAGTGATGAGAAGGGGCTCATTTCAGTCTACATTGAAAGAAGGTCCATTGGGATTTCCTGACCGGAATGTGATGAGAGAGGATGGAAAGACTTGAGAATGACTCCGGTATTTCTAGTTTGAACAACTGGAATGATGGAGTTGACACCGAATGAGATAGAGAAGGCTCAGAACCGGGCTCAGAGCAGGGAGGATCAGGGTGGATTCTGGAAACGTGAAGTTAAAAGTGCCTCTTGGCCGACGTCATGGAGGTGCCGAGTCTGTGGTTGGATACTGGAGTCTGGAATTTGGGCGATGCCTGGACTGGACAAGCAGTTTGGGGACCTTTAGCACGTACGTACTGTTGAGGCCCTTGACCCTGCATGAAGTCACTGATTTGATACAGAAGGAAAGAGGATTGGGGACTGAGCCATGGAGCGCAGGAAAAGAGGAAGATCCAGAAATGAGATGCGAAGAGGAACTCCCAAGGTGGGAGGAAAACCGAGAGTATATGAGATGTCCCGGGAGCCCAGTAAAGAAAGCGTGAGGAGGAGGGATGATTAACTATCAAGGTAACACTGCTGAGAGGTCAAGGAGACGGAGGTGGAGACTCAGCTGCCAGACTTGGTAACTTGGGCGTCCTCGGTCTTCTCATCGGGACGGCTTTGGTGGAACAGTGAGGTCAAAATCCAGACGAGAGTGGGCTATTTAATTAACAGCTCATTTAAGGCAGGAACTACGTTAATTAACACATCTAACGCGTAGTAAAAACCCAGTGGAGTCTGTGTTTCTTTGTTTGGCAGAAGATATTACAACTTCATGTTGTTGTTTTTGGAAATCACAGCTAAATAAAAACAGCACATGGGCTTCAATCCCCGCTCAATAAAAGGACCTGCATACCTCAGAAGATAAGCTATTAAAAGAATCAATACACAGCAATAAATTGCTATCATTTTCAACCATCTGCAATTTTGACATTCCTGGTCACTTTTTTTATTGAACAGAGAACACAAGTGTGGCATATCATTATTCTGTAATAACTAAATCTTGTTTTGTTATTGAGGTTGTGACGCTTTGTACGAAGAAAGTCACAGTGAACGGGAAGTCCTTCCCTGAGGATCACAGCACTTGGCAAATAGCAGATTCTTTGATTCTTTTGTCTGAGTTGGTTGGTCGATTATGTTAATAGCTGCCACTCCTGGAGCTGTCTTTCTGTAAAGGGCATGTGGATGGTGTGTTCCTGACTGTTGTTGCTGATCATGATAAGAAGACAGTCTTGGCCGCAGACGGATTTCCACATCCTGAGTTGGAATGTCAGTTGTGGTTCAAAATCAGGCACAGTGCCCCACGCTGTTACGCTGTATGTGCAAAAGAGGTGAAACTGTTAACAGAATACTCAAGGAGGATCAACTCCTAGTAAGATGGTTTTTATGTTGCTTTTTCTTCCTTTTTTAGGAACATGCAATAAAAAAACCAAATATAAGGTAGCTCTTTTTATTTATTTATTTATTTATTATTTTTATTTTTTTTTGGTACGCGGGCCTCTCACTGTTGTGGTCTCTCCCGTTGCGGAGCACAGGCTCCGGACGCACAGGCTCAGCGGCCATGGCTCACGGGCCCAGCCGCTCCGCGGCATGTGGGATCTTCCCGGACCGGGGCACGAACCCGCGTCCCCTGCATCGGCAGGCGGACTCTCAACCACTGCGCCACCAGGGAAGCCCGGTAGCTCTTTTTAAAAATTTTTATTAAAAAAATTTTTTAGTATAGTTGATTTACAATGTTGTATTAGTTTCAGGTGTACAGCCCAGTGATTCAGTTATCCATATATATATTATTTTTCAGATTCTTTTCTGCTCTAGGTTATTGCAAGATATTGAGTATACTTCCCTGGGCTACACGGGAGAACTTTGTTTTTTGTTTTACATAGAGTAGTGTGTATATGTTAATCCCAAACTCCTAATTTATCCCTCCCACCACCAAGATAGCTCTTTTAAAAACATCTCTTAGTTTATGTTAATATTCTTCTTAAAAGAAAACAAAAGCTTCAGAAAAGGATAGAGTTCCCCCAAAAAAAGCCACGTTACAGAGCATATGAAAAGGAGTTCCTGAGTTCAGGTTCATAAATACTCTTTGAAAGCACTGATAACTAGTATATATGTTATCAAGAAGCTGGTTCTTTCCTGTCTTGTCACAGAATTTGATATATCACATCTGGCCTTGAGCCATATTTACTTGGTTTGTTGGAAAATAATTATCCATGAAGTGCAAAATATCAAGCAATTTTATTTTCGTTTCCTATTTTTAAATTTCGGTAGCACTGTTTCATCCTTACTTCTGGAAGAAGACTTAGCCAGTGTCATCAGTTTTCTGGTCACATCTAGGGAATAAAGCTTTTGTGGTTACTTTCTGTCACCGTACATAGCCTCGATTTAGAGATTAGAGTGTCTGGACCTATATAATAATGAAAACTTCCAACTTGCATGAAGTCAGGCCTCACTGATTTTTTATTAGGATGATTTTAAAATCTTCTGTTGTGATGAAGTGGAATGTCTCAGAGTTAGGTGTTTGGCTTTTGTTCTGAGATGACCTAGGATTAAATGTGCCGGCCGCCCTGGACGTCACTGGTAGCTCCTGCTGTGGCTAGCTTTGCTGCTAAGCAAGTCAAGAGGGTTTTCCTTTAAGTCTTTGCCTCATAAGCAGCTGAGGAGATGACCGGGTGAGAGTGGGGCTATGTTCTAAATGGTGGAACTGGAGTTTTGCTACATGGAAACGAATCTGTTCCTAAAGGGGTTGATCCTGTGAGCTTCGCATCATTAGTATGCAAGGTGGCAATAAGCCACGCTTCACACACACAGCCATGCCAACCTCGCTGGTGTGCCAGGGGAAACAAGCAAGTGTGTAAATTGTGCACGTGTTCTAGAGACGCACATTATAATACCGAATTGGTATGTGAGGCAGGGGAGGTTTGCAGGAAGAACATTTGCATGTTTAAACAAATAAATTGTGGAGTGAATGCAACGTTTGTTAGGAGCATTCACACTGCAGCGTTATCCTTGTAGCCCGGCCAACTTGGATGTCCACTCGCCTTTGCTGTTTCAAAATGTGAGTGCTGGACATGCAGAGGAACGTGGCTTCAGCCCACGGTGGCCCTGCTTCCCTGGGTCAGTTACCTCAGTGATCTAATCCACAACTTCTCCAGCTGCAAAATTGGGAGGGTGACTGTCCCATCGGTTGTTCTGAAGAGAAGAAATAATGTAGAACTTTTATGCGGGACGTTTGTGAAACCACTTTAACGTCCTGTTCTGTGTTGTAACTGGGTAGGTGATTTCCAGCTTGCGATAACTTTCCATGAGGACTGTGCTTCCAAAAAGCTGTTGCTAATTCTCTACGGGAACAACCACTGCCTCTGTGGTTCTCATAGCAGGAGAGGGGTATTCTAAGATGTCATGTGATCAACACTTACACATTCTGGCACCGATACCGTCCAGCCATGGTCAGGACAAGGCAGGACTATAAATTCCATTTCAGAAAATAGACACTTTTTTTCTTTTTTGCGGTACGCGGGCCTCTCACTGCTGTGTCCTCTCCCGTTGCGGAGCACAGGCTCCGGATGCGCAGGCTCAGTGGCCATGGCTCACGGGCCCAGCCACTCCGTGGCAAGTGGGATGTTCCTGGACCGGGGCACGAACCCATGTCCCCCGCATCGGCAGGCGGACTCTCAACCACTGCGCCACCAGGGAAGCCCAGAAAATAGACACTTTAAAAAATTTTTAACTTGAAGTCGAACTTCCATGATGAGAAACGGTACCCACCCATAGGTCTAGTGACTTAAGGATACAGAACTTGATTGCCAGTAGAATCAAAGTAATGGCTCTAAACTTCTGATATGTTACTAGGATGATTTTTAAATATTCTGTTATCTCTTGTGATGAAGTGGAGTGACTCAAAGTTGGTGCCTTTTTTTTAGATTCCACACATATGCCATATGATAAATGATACAAATGAACTTAAATACAAAACAGAAATAGACCCATAGACATAGAAAACAAACTTAATTACCAAAAGGAGAAAGAGGGGGAGGGGTAAATTAGGAGTTTTGGATTAACATATACACACCGCTCTATATAAAATAGACAAACAGCAAGGACCTACTGTATAGCACAGGGAACTATGTTCAGTATTTTATAATAACCTATAAGGGAAAAGGATCTGAAAATATATACATATATATATATATAAATAATAAAACTGAATCACTTCTGTATACCTGAAACTAACACGACATTGTAAATCAACCATACTTAAAAAAAAAGTTAGGTGTTTTGCTTTTATTCTGAGATAACCGAGGATTAAATGTGCCTGCTGCCCTAGATGTCACTGGTAGCCCCTGCTTTGTATTGCTTTGCTGCTAAGTTAGCCAAGATGGTTTTCCTTTTAGTCTTTACCTCGTGAGTAGCTCAGGGGATGACTTGGGTGAGAGTTGGGCTAAGTTCTGAATGGTGGAACCGGAGTTTTGCCACATGGAAAACAAATCTACTCACGAAGGGGTTGATCCTACGAACTTCGCATCTTAGTATGAGGCGCTAACCAACCAGTGGACCCATTCTTCATGCAGGCTTATGCTACAAGTGAACATCTGAAATCCAGATGTTAGTGCATATAGCAGGGTAACTTGCCAGTCACTGACTGATTATTCAAATAATATGAAATAAATTTAGAAGCAGGAGAAAGATGAGTTCTTTAGGAAAATACGTAAAATCATATTTCTCTAAAATAGCTGTGGATATATCATTCTAGGGATGGTTTGCTGGAATGTCAACGAGATGAATTCTGTGTGTAACCAAGTGTGGCAATCTCTTAATGTTTATACCTCAAGTTAGATTGAATTATTTGTTGTTCTAATGTAGTTGAAAGTACATACAAAACATAAATATATAAACGTCACTGTAGATTGAAGAGCATAATTAAGTCCAAAGGTAGAAAAGCAAACTTTTTTCTGAATTTTATCAAAATTAATATTGAATAAGCCCTTTTGACTTTATTGTAATCTTGTCTTTGTAATAAAAATGGCAAGGAGTCGAGCTACAAGATTCCATGCTACAAAACCTAGAAGTTGTTTTTACTACTTTTAAAATTAGTTCTTCTTTTTCCTTTCCTTATAGATTCCTCTTCTTAATTATTATGATTACAAATTGCACCATGTAGTTACTTAATAACCTAGTTTCAATTGAGGATGATGATAATTTACTTACAAATAAAACCTGTTGCCAAGAAACAGGAATTCCCCCATAGGAAAATTTGAAAAATTCCTCCAAACCCTGATCTCATCATGGTAGTTCCTGAGGCTTCATTTCTAAGCTTCAGTTTGCATTGAGAAACTCAACTGGGAGAATATTAAAATGATAGCTACATAATCATTTTAGAGCTTGTTGGCATTAATTCATCCTTTCTACTGCTCCTGTCCCTTTTTTTTTTTTTTTTTTTTGCGGTACGGGGGCCTCTCACTGTTGCGGCCTCTCCCGTTGCGGAGCACGCGCAGGCTCAGCGGCCATGGCTCACGGGCCCAGCCGCTCTGCGGCATGTGGGATCTTCCCGGACCAGGGCACGAACCCGCGTCCCCTGCATCGGCAGGCGGACTCTCAACCACTGCGCCACCAGGGAAGCCCCTCCTGTCCCTTTTACATGTATGTAGCCATGGCAATGATCACATTTCCTGTGGTCATTTATATCTTTGAGTCCCCCTCCTGTAACACCAAATACAGGGCTGGAATTTTAGAGCTAGTCAGTACACGTGTGACTTTGGGACAAGAAGTGGTAAATCACTGAGATATTATATTTTGTATTTACAAGTATTCAGATTATAGTAGAAAGGGGCACTGGAGAGGGAAATAGGAATTACATGGAAAAGTGCACATTGTCAGGGTCAGAAGGAAAATAATAAATAATTAACCTATAACCCTTTTTTCAAAGAATGATGACATCCACTCGTACCCAATAAAATTACATATGTGTTCTTTTTAAAAGGTCTCTGTGTTTTAGATCTGATACTTTATTAAATGGGTGTCTTTCAACCACTGAATAAACTACATTGCTGTCCCTGCTTTTTTAAGTTAAATGACAAAATATCTCTTCGTTGCAGTTGCATATGGCATGTGCAAGTGGCTACAAGGAAGTGGTATGTCTTCTCCTGGAACATGGCGGGGATCTCAATGTAGCAGATAATCAGTACTGGACCCCACTCCACTTGGCAGCAAAGTACGGCCAGGTAAAATAATGTTCTGGGTTAGTTTTAAAGAATTATTTTATGATCAATGCATCATTTCATATTTTGTTTTGTTTTGTTTTCAGATTATGTACTAACATTATGTAACTTGACTTTTAATGGACTCGTCTTACTAAACAAATATGTTTGTGGTTGAAAGAAAACATTTACTTTTAGAAGGACACATTCATAGCCTACATTCCTCAGAACTCTGCGTGTTGTAGTCAGAATCATTGGAGAAATAATCAAAACTTAGAAACATTCTTTATAGAATGGACTTAATACTATTTTCTTAATATTATATAGTTCTTATCAGTGTACAGTTTCATGAGTCTAGGGTAATTGTGTTTGTTTTCTAGAGTTAGTAGATGTAAAGCAAAATTACATTTTATATTTTATTTTTTTCTATAAATTATATTTCATTTTAATGAATGAAGGATGGGTAGCAGAGTTCTTTCTCTGAATTGATGATTGGCTGTAGCTAACATATCTTGAGTTACTACTGCACAAACTAATTTCTCACTAGATACTAATATACCATGAAGAAGAAGCAAACTTTAACTTCTAAATAATTTATATGGGTGAATGTGATCCAGCGGTGTTCATAATAATTTATTAATGTTACAATTGATTTACAAAAAATACATAATATGTTATGTTAGAGAAAGTCTTAGTGGTAATAGTAGAAAATATAACTCAGGTTACATATATATGGAGATGTAAGCTAAACTTGTTGATGTCCAAACATTAGCTTGTGGTAACAATCTCACTCACAGAATTTATAGTAAGTTAAATCCCTTAGATACTAACCAGTGTGCAAAATATCCATCATACAATTTGAGTCATGCAACTGTTGAATAAATTGAAAGCATTTGCATCTCAAGCATCGTAGGAAAAGCATATTGCTTGGGAAGGTCTTCCAAACTAATAAGAACGTTGTTTGTTCTGATGACGTTTCCTGTAGAAAAAAGATTCATTCATTCAGTAAATATTTTTTTCAGGCTACTGACAACTCCAAATCTGTGCTTCTAGCAAGTGAGCGTGTGCATAAGTGAATGGTTGGGTTCATGAGATACGGCTGGATGTAGCTGAAATCATTGGCCTCAGGAGTCCAGGTTTCCCAGGTCTCACTAGGATCCCAGGAGTATCGGGGCATCAAAAGTATACCATCAGGACATTAGTAATCCATGCTAGCACAGCAGCATCCCAGGATACACTGGGTGAGAAGTTTTGTCATTTGTAAAACATAGAGAAGTGAACATATAAGCAAGTCCTCTTTCCTTGAACACAACTTACTGGCCTGTGCTGATGAGGTGGTAATCAGTAAATTATCAAAATGTGCCCCTTGTAGTCAGAGATTGCTTCTGGAAGGAGCTAAATCTGAAAGTGGTAAAATGTAGCAGAACACGACCAAACTTGAATGAATCATTTTAACCAATTTTTCACTTTGACTGACTGGGCTTTTAGATTTTGGACCGGGTATCATTGCAAAGAGGAGCTAATTGTTTCCCTTTAACCACTTTCGTAAGAGAATCGACTCAGGGGAAATAGGACTAGATTTAACAAAAATTTTTTAAAAACATGCCTTGGACTAAATATGTCACTTTTCTGTTACCAGACATTTAAATGGTTTTTTTCAGGACCCAGTGTATGGTTTTTGTTTTATTTAACTGCAGGTCAAATGAAATATTTGGTATGAGTTGATGCATTTTATTTGCTGTTGTACTTTTCAGTTCTGTGATTTCCGTTCGGTTCTGTCTTATAACTTCTATGTCTTTGATGAGGTGTTCTATTTTATCCTTTGTTTCAAGAGAATTTGTAATTGCTTGTTAAAGCATTCTTATGATGGCTGCTTTAAAATCGTCATCAAATAATTCCAGCATGATTCATCCTGCTCTTGGTGTCAGTTAATTGTCTTAGTCAAATTATGATTTTCTGATTTTGGTGTGACCATGATGAGAGATTTTTATTTGCTTCTTGGACATTTTGGCTATGTTGCTAGGAGAATCTTGGTCCTATATACATCTTCTATTTTAGCAGGCAGTCACCCTGCTTAGGTTAAGCGTTCAGGTTCCAGTCTACCTGAGTGGGAGGTGGATCCAATGACAGTTTAATTTTCAGACCCTTCCAGGTATTATTTTGGTATGATTGGTTTATCTGGTGCCCCTGGAGTTCCTGCTGGTTTCTTCTGGTGTCCCCAAAGGGGTAGAAGGCGTTTCCTCGGGCCAGGCTGCCCCATGTCTCTGGGTGGGGTAGGAGAATCTCCACGGGGACAAAGGACTTTCAGGGCTGGAGGCCTCTGGAGTATGCGCCCCCCCCCCACTTGCAGGTGCCATCCCCTCCCCAGCCACCCTTGTCTCTCTTTGGGGAGGGGCATCTCGGTCTCAGTGGAAAAAGAGTGCCTGCTCTGACGCTTAGTGTTAGCAGGGTCATGGTGCTGTATTCACCTGATATTGTCAGGGAGACATGGTTTAAAAGGGGGAGGGATGCCTCTGCCTGGGCCCCCTTCTGTCGCTGGGTTGGGCTGGGAAACACTGGGTCCAGGGTTGCCTTCTTCTATTGGGTGTAAGGACGTAGGCTACCCTGCCCGTCCATGGTTTCACCCTTCTGTGGGTCCTGAGTCGCCTTTCTCCTTGGACTTTTCAGAGTTCTTCTTGGGTTGCTTGTTATTTCCAGGGTTTATTATAATTAGCAGAGAGGACCAGTAAGAAATCAATCTAAGCTGGTGTGTTTTAAAACAACTGCTTCTGTTTACAAAAATTACTTATTTATGAAAGACCTGTAAAACTTGATGTAAGGCACATAAGCCCAATACAACTGCTACTTCCTTCATAAAGCTTCCTGGAACGTTTGTCACACAAAAGCCGTAAGATAGAAGAATCACTGATGGATAAGGTAGAGGATATCGGTATTCCACGCCATTACCTGTCACATTCCAAAAATTTCCCAAACTTTGGGTTTTCTGAAACTATGTTTTCAGCCTAGAGAAGCATAGTCATGAACTTATATGGGAAATATGATTCAAAAGCTGCATTGACTTTGCAAAATGCAGAGCAATTAAGGTGAATGTTTTTATTACCGTATTCCCAGTGTACCAGCTACATTCCCAGCGCTTACCATTTATTAATGATTAATGGTAAATTAATGAAGAAACACTTCCCAATTGCTGCATTTTTTTCAAAACCAGCTGCACAATATCTGACCCCAACTTTTAAAAAACATAATTTTAGGGGGGTTCCTACTTTGTCTTCTATTTCCCAGACACTCCTCCCACGTACACATACACACCATAGGTCATTCTGCACATCTCGGGGATTCAACCAGCTTTGCTCTGAGGATTTCCATGGCCCGGCACTGGCTCTAGCACCAGCCAGCCCTCGCTGGCTGTAGGAGCCTAACCAGCCTTGCTGATTCTTCCTCCCTAGAGCCTGGCCCCAGGGTCTTCAATCACTGAGAACCATCAACTTCTGTTAAAAGGGGATTTTTACATAGCTTGGAAGGTTGGTGAGAATGATGGAGGTAAATGCATCAGACCATCTGTGCCCATGTGTCCAGGTCAATTGATCCAGCTGCTAGATTCACAGAGACAGATGTCCAACACACAGTTTTCCAGAAATGGCCACCGATAGTGTACAGATAAGGCAGATTTAAAAACCAATCTCACCTTTACCCTCTGCTTCTCTAGAAAATGACTCGCCATTAATTGAGTATTTTCTAAATCCTTCAACATTTTAGTGCCAAGGAGAGGGTCTGAAGATCATATGTCTTTTCCACTTTGCTCCATTAAACCTACTCCAATGGGGTCTCCACCAGAACGTAAGCTCCAACACAGCAGAGACTTTACCTGTGTTGCCCAGCATGCTTTCTTGGTGTCCAGCAGAGCAGCGGAAGGGCTTGAATGGACAAATCCACCAGCCAAGAACTAGAAGCAAAGCTTTAACACTGAAAGAGAGAGTGGGGCTTTTCCATTGGAACACATGACACCAAACCCAGAATACTCTTCCTCGATTTAGACTCAAAAAACAATGAGAGATTTCTGTTAATAGAGGATTTTGAGTAAACTGTATCTTGATTATTTTGTCCAGAAAATACCATAGGATGTCTTGAATTGTTTTTAAAAATTGTTCACCCGTAAAAATACCATTTCCTATTCATTTTGGAAATGATATTTTAGAAAGAGGTATTATTTGGGTATCAATTTATAGGCATGGGAGATTTATAATTCTCTAAAGAAATTTACTGTAAATAAATACACCTCAGTTCAGGGAAAAAAACTTTAGAAATGCCAACATTTTAGAGAGACTAATGGCATTTTTACAGACCTTCATCGCAACTTCAGTTTCTTATAAATATCTTACAGGTATAAATGCCTTTTGGAGAAGGCAGTCCATAATTTATAACAGTATTTATAACTGACGTGCATACTGGGATTTATAACTGACATGCATACATATTTTAAAACTTGCCTTTATAAATATATTAACTTCTCCGGTGAGAAAAAAAGAGATGCCTGTTCTCGTTTAAAACTAGGAACTGAATAAGTTACGTGAGCAGTAAGTCCTTTGATTTTACAACTTTTTACGAGTTGTACGTAAAATAAAATTCTATTCTAGCCTTGTACATATTTTCGGTGTTTATAATAGGATTGGCAATGCTACAACAAGAGATAAGTAAATAATTGTACAAATGCTAAAATCTAAATCTCCTTCCCTCCAAAAGTATCTTGAGTCACACAACCTGCATATCTTGATGTTCAAAGGAGTCGTTTGTATTCTTAAATACATTTTACCCAAGTACCTAAGAATTGAGATATATTCAGAGTTTTTATTCTTTAGATATGTCTTTTTCCATTGAGAAAAACAAAAAACACTCTCTGGTACCCCGCTGAGCATCAGCTATTGATAAACTCAGTGCTGGATCCTAGGTTCCCTCTCTTCTCAATGTTTACACGTCTTTAGGGAATCTCACACCTGCAACTTCAAATGCTCTACATGATCACAGCCCCCAAAGCCCTTTCTTGTTTTTCTCTCAAGTTCCCGGCCCATGAGGACCACTGCCTGGTGGGTAATCTCTATCAGTCTGCCCTCAGACCCAACTTGGGTACAAAGGGAATTATCATCTTCTTTTCCCCAGTCTGTTGTCCCTTCTGTGTGTCACCATTTACTCGTCACAAACCTGGGCATTGTCGTTTTCCTGCCTCTCCCGTAACTAAGAAGCCACTGAGCCCACAGACTCCTCCCTAGTGAATAGCTTTGAGCTGTATGAGTTATAACCGCAACCGATTAATCTGTACATCCTCTCTGCCTCTGCCTTCACCCAGAGCATCAGCATCTCTGCCTCTGGATCAGCTCATCAGCCTCCTAATAGAGTCCTCTCCCCCTCCTCCACTCCACTCTCAACAACGTGGCTACAGCGAGCTTTCTAAATGTAAATGTAATAGAACTCTTCGATCCACCATCCTTTCCATTGCTGCTGATATGAAACACCTACTCCATCACACAAGAGTCCCCATGGGCCAGGAATTCTGCTTAATTCTACCGCTGTTTTTCTCCTATTCCCCCCACCAGGTTGGAGGACATGGCTATACTGAACTTGTTTCGATTTCTGGAATATGCCACCATGTACATCCTTTTCATGTTCTTTGCTTTTCTTGAAATTGTTGAGTGGTTAAATCTTCCCTGCCCTGCAGGACTGCCCTGAGTTGTCAGTTCACTGGCTGTCTTTTCTACCTTCCTGGATCCCAGTGTGATGCCCCCGTCATGCACCCTACGTAGCACCTGTATCCCCCATACCACATCACTTATCACATGCTGGAATTATCTCTTATACTTGTTCATATTGACCCTCTAGTTTGTGAGAACTGAGTGCAGGTACAATGTCTATTTCTTTACCTGCACGGGGCTGGCACAGAGCACTCAGTTACTACTTATTCATGAGAGAGTCAGCGAATGTCCTGGTTTAGCAGATGCTTGTCTGTCTCAGTGCATCACTGAACACATGTGTGAAGAGACAGTGGGTGAGCACACACCTTGAGAGTGGTGGGCCAACAGGAGAAATCCTCAAGGAGATATCCAGGAGTACCTGGGCATGAGCAGGGCGTTGGGGGGCGCTGGACATAGAGATTTGTGATAGGTGACTCAAAGAGATCACGCACGGTGGAGGGGGAGTTCAATGAAGGGCAAAACAAGATGGGCAGCACCTCTTTAATAGTCTGAAGAGTTCATCAGAGGAATCTTTTTATATTTTAGATCTGAAATTTTTCAGATGGCTCTGAGTTAGAGGCATTTACCCATTTTGATGTAGAGTATGAACCGATGAGTGTAGGATATGCAAATTCTGAATTCCCAAAGACGTTTAACATAATTTCTCTTTATTAAGTGAAACAATCTCTTTTAGTTTCTGGACTAGGAATTTGACTATCTCTGAATGCTCAGTTTTTCTTTTTTTTACTTTTTAAAGAAGTAATTTAAATGACCATCAAGGAATTAATTTTGCTGAATTTATCCAAACCGAAATACAGTTGTCCAAAGAATGAGCAAAGTCCATAGCCAGTAATTTGTGTGAGTTTAAATTTCAGCTTAAATATATTTTCTGTCAGCCACGCAGGGCCTCCTTTGACACACACAGAGACCCCGAATCTCACACACACACACACACACACACACTCACACACACACACACACAGAATGTCAGCCACCTTACCCTCTGATAGTTTTGGTGATTATAAAGTTCTTGTAATAGTGGTGATGAATCTTTGTTGGGTTCACACTTTACCTACTCACACTGAAGTAATTTACCTAAAGATCTTACCTGAGGTTAAAACAAACGTTGCAGACTACTCTGAAATTGAAATCAGTACTTGCCCTGCTTAATTTAGTTCCGGGGCACGCCTCACTGATTTCTAACTGGAAGCACGTGGGAAATACTGACTTGAAGAAAAATGGAACTCCCCAAGTGAGAGAATCTTCTTCATTCCACACATGAATGTTTGTTTTTACAGGCCCCAAAGAAAATGGAAGTCCTTTTGTGGTCATAGATTTTCATGTAGGAAACCATTTGCTTTGACCACTCCAGTGCTTTCTGCAGTTACAGGGGAAGCTGTGGAGAGAGGTGATTTGCAGAGAGATTGCCCAAGTTTCTCTTTGGAGTTCTGTAAAGAGTGAATTAAATTTAGAAATGCAAAGTAATTGTTAGATTCTCTTACAATCGGACATTTTTGTCATAAAATGAAAGCTTTTAGGTACTGCTGTTTTTTTTCCAAAATTGTGAAAAACAAGGGCAATCTTACATAATTCTTGGCTTCGCATGTTTTCTTTTCTTTCTGCTTTTCTTCTTCCCTTCATCCTTCCCTTCCTTGCTTTTTCCCTCCCTCCTGCTTTTTTCTTTTCCTTCTTCCCTCCCTCCATCCTTTCCTCCCTTCTTCCCTTCCTTTCCTATGGTTGAAAAGCAAGCAAATCTCTCAAATTTTTGATACAAAACAAAACTCCTTTCTATACCCATTTTGATGTCCTGGGACCCTGCTCTATATATTCTGTCTCTCAGATTTCGAGAGAACATCTATGTCTTTAGTAAACTGTATATATTTGGAAATAAAAATAAACCCTAAATATAAGCAGTCTGCTGTGACATGATTTAAGTGTTATTGATATATTTTATTTTCTGTAAAACCAAACACTGATTTGCAGTGGACTTGTGGGAAAGCTAGCAATGGCACAAACTGTTTAAAATCTAATTAATTTTACAATGAGAATACTAACAAGAGCAGTGATTGATGGCTGGGGAGATGCTTTGGAGTGTCTGAGCAGAGTGCTTGCATGGGTGGAGAATGACTGACAAACGTCACAGAAACAACAAAGCCACAGATCAGAAAAGCCAGTCCCCTTCTAGTCAATATAATAAACCGAGAAATGGAAAGACAAACATAGGAAAAGAGAAAGAATAAAAATTCCAAAGGAATCTCCAAAATTAAAAAGAAAAATACCATTGAAAACAAAATATATAGGAATAGTTTTTACATAAGACATGTAAGATTTCTACACTGGAAACTATACAACCGTATTATATAAATATAAACAATATAATTTAAAAGTAAAGAAGACCTAAATAAATGAGGTGGTAAGCCATATTCACGTGTTGAGACAGTGACTATTGTTAAGATCCTGTTACCGACCCTTTCAAGTTGGGCCCCAACAAGGGTCCTCCTGCCTGGCCTGCTGACACCAATAGAACAGGACCGAGTTGGGTTTGGAAGCACAGGGAAGCTTTATTCTTTTTTAAAAATTTTTATTGAGGTATAGTTGATTTACAGTGTTGTGTTAATTTCTGCTGTACAGCAAAGTGATTCAGTTGTAGATCTATATATTCTTTTTCATATTCTTTTCCGTTGTGGTTTATTACAGGATATGGAATATGGTTCTCTGTGGGGAAGCTTATTCTTTGATTGGAGAACGGAGAGGTGTGGGTGTGGCTGGCTATAGGGATCTCTCAGTGGGAGAGGTTGGAGTTCTGTGCAGGGGCGGGTAGCACAGGTGCATTCGTTGCTCACAGCTCCAGTGCTGGGTGCAGATTTTTGCACACGGCCCACCACCACCATCTTGGACAAGGTGTGGTGGGCGGTGCTTCTGCGCACGGCCCTCAGAGCTGAGGTGTCCTGGGTGCAGCCATTTGGCCCCAGGAACTCTGGTCTGAAGGGCTGGGTGCGAGGCTTCTGCCCGCGGCTCCCTGTGAGCCAGTGAAGCTAGACTACGTACAGAAGAAGAGGTGAGACGTTATCTCATCCCCTAGGTTCCATCTAATTTTCCCCCCGGGACACCAGTGGGTTTTGCTGAGAATAGTACCTATGGAAGGTAGAATAGTGGCCCCCAAAGCTGTCCACACCCTGATCGCCAGAACCTATCAGTATGTTACCTGACAAGGCAGCACTTTGCAGCTGTGGCTAAGTTAAAGGTCTGGACGTGGGAAGGGATCTCCAGGTGGGCCCACTGTGATCACTGAGCCCCTAAGAGCAGAGACCCGTTCCTGGCCGAGGGTTGGTGGGAAATGCGACAATGGAAATGGTCGGAGAGGTGCGACACTGCTGGTCTGGGGATGAAGAAGGGGCCCCCAGCCAGGGAATGTGGGTGCCTCCGAAAGCTGGAAGAGTCAGGACACAGATGCTCCCTTGGGGCCGGAAGGAAACAGTGCTGCCAATGCCCTGGTTTGAACCCAGTGAGACCGGCGTCAGACCTCTGACCCGCAGAAGTGTAAGATAGTTATTATTTATTGCTTAAACTGCTAAGTTTGTGGTAATGTTTTATGGCAGCCGTGTAAAGCTAATCTAGCATCTGTTTACTTCACGCAATCCCCATCAAAATACTACAGCCTTTCTCACAGAAATTGAAAATTCATTCTGAGGTTTATATGGAAATGCAGAGGACCTATATAGACAAAATTATCTTGAGAAAAACATTAGATACTTTTTTCAAGAATATAAGTTTTTTTTACTTATTTCAAGACTGCCTCAAAAGCAGTTCAATAAGAAAAAATAGTCTTTTTAACAAATACTGCTGAGAAACAAAGGATGCTGGACCCAAATTAACCTTAAGTACCTTTAGGTGCCACTTACAAAAATTCACCTGAGATGGACCATAGACGTAAAAGTTCAAATTATAAAGTTTTTAGAAGGAAATGTATTATGATATTGTCATGGCCTTTGAGTAGGCAAAGAGTTATTTGAACCTAAAAAGCACTAACAGCTAAAGAAAAAAAATATATATATATATGAAAGTTATGCATAAACAGAAGTAAAACAAATTTTAAAAATCCTGTTCATCAAAAGACATTTTTAAAAAGATGAATAGGCAAGCCATAGAATGGGAGGAATTATTGGTAATGCTTATATCTGACAAATGTATCTAGAACATATAGATCAATAATTTAAAGAAAAATACTTCAGTAATAAATGGGCAAAAAAATCTTGAACAGATTTCACAAAAGAAAATACAAGAATGGAAATAAAGCACATGAGGGGATGTGCAGTGTCGTTGTCAGCAGGGAAATGCAAGCTAAACTGTACTGGGCTACTACTTCTTTCCCAGTATAGTAGCTCAATGTTTTTAAATGACAATATCAAGTGTTAGGGAGGATGTGAATCTAGCAATATGTAAATAGCTGGTCATAAAATTATTAAATAGAATGTGGAACAAAAGGAACTCTGGTTGGCAGTGGGAGTATAAACTTGAACTCTTTGAAAAAAAAATTGGAGCTATCTCATCAGTTGTACATGACCAGACCTGTATGCCAGCAATTTCAGTCCTAAGTACATTTATCCTGAAGAAATTCTTGAACGTGTACACTAAGAGATATAAACTAGAATAGTTATAGCAACATTATTCTTAAATATAGGTAAATGGTTGCAATGGCTTGAATGTCCACTGAGAGGAAGGTGGGT
This sequence comes from Grampus griseus, assembly GCF_964374135.1. NCBI lineage: Eukaryota > Metazoa > Chordata > Mammalia > Artiodactyla > Delphinidae > Grampus > Grampus griseus. Next base: position 3,902,705 of record NC_139012.1, on the reverse strand, counting down.
AAATTGTGATGTATTTGTACAATGCAGTTCTGTGCAGTCAAACAAACAAATGGAGCTCGGTTAAACCCATCACCTCAAAAATGAAATGTTAATTCATGAAAGCAAAGCACAGAAGAATATATACACCAGGATTTCACTTCTATAAATGAGACAAACAGATGAAACCAAAGCGATGTGTTGATTAGGGATACTTCTTAAGTAAGGTCTAAGCTTACAAAGAAAACATAGTAATTGGTTAACATAAAATTCATGACGGTGGTCAACTCTGGGAAGTAGGAACAGGGATAATTTGGGAAAAGAACACACAAACACACTATGAATGACATTTAAAGAACTTGGGTGCACTGGACTCTGTTTCATTATTTGCTCTTTCAACGGTACCTATCCCTTATACATATGCTTTGTATGTACGATGTATTTTATAATAAACTTTAAAAAATATATTAATCTCTCATCAAGTTGCTTTATTCTTATAACTTGAGATGAAGTTTTTCTAATTGTCCATTAGACCTTAGGTTCATATTGTCCATGATGCTGTAAATGGATGGGCAGTAACAAGAAGTGTGACTTTCATGAATTGTTAAATTAAAACAAAACACACTGTAACATGTGATTCCTCCCATTAGGTGCCCTAAAATCGATGTGAAAGGCGTTAAGTGAACCTTTTCAAATCCTCAACGACTTAACCCACTTGATGAGTAATTTTTTATTTGAATGCATTAATTGATAAAACAGTTTGAATGTCATTAAAAGAAAAACCAGGAAATGGAGAGAGTAAGAAACATTTAGCATAGCAGGTTACGCTAATGCATTCTCATTCCACCAGTGCCCCTGGAGGATAGCAACTTTGGATTCTTTACTGATGAATCTTAAGTATCCAGCATAATCTTTCCTATTTCAATTACCTTTAATGTTTCAGGCAAACCTGGTGAAACTTCTTTTGCTGCATCAGGCAAATCCACACCTGTTGAACTGCAACGAGGAGAAGGCTTCAGGTAGGTTGTGAGCATCCCGGACCCCTGAGCAGTTACTGTCTTCTTCCCATCATATTGACGTTGCTGACCCGTCTCTGACACAGCTCCAAAGTGAGTCAGCCTCTCCTGAGATGCTCTGTGAAACCCAGCCCAGTTCAAGCCTGATTCACAAACTCCTGTGCACTGCTACGTTACAAGTACCTGTCAGAGAGCAGTTAAGTTTATAGGGACTTCATTGCAATGTGCTCTTTGGGCTTTAAATTTCCCGGCCAGTGATTCCTGCGGTGTCACTTACTTTAAAATATATTTTTTCTGTTATTTAACTAGTTTCTCACCATACCAAATACATGCTTGTTCATTAGGGTATTTTTAAATGGGAAAAGTATTTTTTTCTGTGCAGATATTTATACTGCAAGCAATAGAGACTAACATTCTCAACCTAATTTAAAACTTTGAAAATCTTAATGTTACTTATTTTTTAATCAATATCTTTTTGAAATTTTCTAGAGTCCTTTTTACCACTCTTTTAAAAAGTGGGTACTACGTTCATTTTCTAGTTTTTAAAACTTGACAACAGTGTTACTACCTGTAAGTTACTTTGGGTATATTAAAAATAAGAATTCTAAGTAACAAAGAGAAAAGTCTTGCATAAGTAACAAAATAATGTAAAAATGTTGAAGGTATTAATTGATCTGAATAACGTAAATACACTTATTCTTTTTGTTTTTGTATCTCTACTAACCTGAAAGCACTTCACACCTGAGATTTCTTATTTCACGCGCTTCTACGAGTATAATTACCCGATAAACCTCCCGTTTAAGACAGAATGGGAGATTTGCTCTATTTTTTATTGGAATTAAGTATCATTGCTTAATGTTTATTGATCTTATTTGCTGAAAATAAATTGAAGATTTAACAAACTATAAGATGGCTTAATAGTCTCAAACTTTAGAACCACGCTAATTTTAATAATAGGGTAGTGACCTTACTATTATCTACAAAACTTTGCCTAATGGTAAATATTGGAAGAGTACATAGAAATTTGTAGCTTTCTCCTATCTTTTTTCAAAAATATTTTTATTGTACATATAAACCCCGTCCTCTGTTAACTCTAGATCTAACAGGAGATCACATTTTTCCAGATCGTATTTCTGGCTTTTTTCCCAGAGAATGGAATATATCATTGACCCTGGACTGCATGGACTCTGTCTCTCACACTTTGACCTTTTAAGTCTAGGGTCAATTTCACCAAAACAGACACTCAAGGCAATTGACAATGACAGTCCCAGAGCTCCGGGCGTGACTAAGCGGCTGGTCTAGATTCCGCCCTGGCCGCCACAGGCCTAGTGTCTGATGACTCTCTTAGACAATTTTGCCCACGTTGGTCACACAAAGCCTAGCATCAGTATAATCAGTTCTCCACGCCATGTTGGTCATGAGAGACACAGTGATGGGACCACAGTAGGCTCTCAGTAAACATTTGTTGATTCGTTTCAGGTAGATGCAGGATATACCAACACCAAGAAGAAGGAACCACTTAAAATGATAGTGCAGAAAGCAATCAACTAGACACCCATATTGTGGCCGAGCACATGAAAATCATCATCACTGCTATATATTTAAAAAAAATTTTATTGGAATATAGTCGCTTTACTATGTTGTGTTAGTTTCTCCTGTACAGCAAAGTGAATCAGCTGTACGTATACATATATCCCCTCTTTTTTGGATTTCCTTCCCATTTAGGTCACCACAGAGCACTGAGTAGAGTTCCCTATGCTATACAGTAGGTTCTCATTAGTTATCTATTTTATACAAAGTATCAATAGTGTATGTATGTCAATCCCAATCTCCCAGTTCATCCCACCACCGCTTCCCCCTTGGTATCCATACACTTGTTCTCTACGTTTGTGTCTCTATTTCTGCTTTGTAAATGAGATCCTCTATACCAATTTTTTCAGATTCCACATATATGAGTTAATATACGATAACTGTTTTTCTCTTTCTGACTTATTTCACTCTGTATGACAGTCTCTAGGTCCATCCACGTGTCTACAAATGACCCCTTTTATGGCTGAGTAATACTATATTATGTTCTGGTTATTTTGCGCGTCTTGAATTTGAAGTGGACACACAAAAAATTATCTGAGGGATAAAAGCAGTTTGAGGTATAGCTGTTGCTTGGTATGGAAATAATCCCCCAAGAAGAGGACGCTGAGCTGCCTCCTACTCATTACGTAGATATGATTTAATCTAAAGCAAATGATGATAAAATCCTGGCGTCGATATCTTCCTGTGGTGGCTGAATTACCTCACTCAGCCCACGAAGCCACGTAACTGAAGTTCACGGACACAAGAGGTCGCGCAGTTTAGTCGTGGGGCTTGGAAAGGAGTAGCCACAGCCGTTAGGTTCTTAGTTGCTATTCATGTGATTTTTCTTCAGGACGTATTGATTTTCAGTTTCAGTTGTGAGTAAGTGTAAATTTGATTAATGCACAGCTGTATTGCTGCTCAAATACGTTCAGATGTCACTGTTCACATGTCATTTGTAAGGAAATATAATTATTTTTATTTCACATTGAAAAAGAAATCCCCCCAGATCACAGAGAGAGGCCAGACCCACTGTTTTAAAAACACAACTGAGTAGTTATTTGTACAGCTACCCAGTTAGTAGAATGCTTATAGAATGCTTACTGCATGTTTTATAAGAGCCCAGTCCTTGGGAAGGTATAGCTATTTTCCTCTTTTTTTTTTTTTTTTTGCGGTACGCGGGCCTCTCACTGTGGCCTCTCCCGTTGCGGAGCGCAGGCTCCGGACGCGCAGGCTCAGCGGCCATGGCTCACGGGCCCAGCCGCTCTGCGGCATGTGGGATTTTCCCGGACCGGGGCACGAACCCGCGTCCCCTGCATCAGCAGGCGGACTCTCAACCACTGCACCACCAGGGAAGCCCCTGTTTTCCTCTTTCGATTCCCATTCATCAGGCTGAAGGAAGACTTTCACGGAGAATAAAACGACATTCAGTTCTCTCCAGCTTAGCTTCTCAGTGATTTCACATTTTACCTGTGACCACTCAGTGCGTATTATTTTTATATTATGTCATTTTATATTATGTCATGTAATTAAATATGCCACTGATGTAACATAAAATAGTCTTTAAAAATGGTAGCACTGCCATTTTATTCCCACCATAAACTTTTAGTGTTTTTTGTTTTGCTTCATGGGTTGATAAATTTTAGCATGTTACATATCAGAATTCTTGAAAGTAAATAGTTCTGTGGGATGTTCCCACTCACTGGCTCTGATCGCCTTATTGTTACTCGTAGATGTTGCCGCGTCTGAGTTTATTGAGGAAATGCTGCTGAAAGCCGAGTCTGCCTGGGAAGGAAGAATGCAAGAGTCTTCCTGTGTTCAGACCTTGGCCCAAGAGGAACCCTATGAAGAGATCATCCCTGACCTTCCAGCCCTTCCCAGCAAGCTGTAAGTGCCTTCTCCCTAGTGATAAAGTCGTAGACCTTGGTCCTTGAGGAGTTAGTTATTCTCCTTTGTCACCCTTTCTAGTCACCAGCCATTTTTCAATCAGTATTAAGTCTGTCTCTCAACCAAAAGTTAGAAGATTGAAGCTGCGTATCAACATTTACCAAAGATCTTGTGGACGGCAAGGAGTTAGGCATGAAAACCCTCTGATTTTGACCATGTCAGTTCTTCCTTCCCTTTGTCATCACGAGACCAAAGATACTATTTTAAACACATTCCATGTTTTAAACTAAACTGATATATATGGTTTCCAATAACTATCATCGTAACAAAATTTCCTCAAGTAGGAAATACAAATATTCATTTTTTCTTTCTTAAGTATAAAACTAATGATTTCTTGTTATCTAAAATATGGCCTCAATCCTGACACATGCTATAAAGGAGATGAACCTTGAAAACATTATGCTAAGTGAAGGAAGTCAGACACAAAAGGCCACACAGTGTATGACTGAATTTATGTGAAATGTCTGGAATTAGCAAATCCATAGAAACAGAAAGTATATTAGTGGTTGGATGAATGAGGTGAGGGGAAAATGGGAAATGACTCTGAGTGGATATGGGGTTTCTTTGGGGGGATGATGGAAGTATTCTGGAAGGAGATGAGGTGGTTACACACATCGGTGAGTGTGCTGAAAAGCACTGACTTGTACACCTTGAAAGTGTGAATTTCGTGTTACGTAGATTATGTCTCAGTGAGATAAATAAATACATAAAGAAAGAAACATTTGAGGTCAAGCCCAAAATCTGCTGTATCTAAGCAGTGGGACCTTGAGGAAGGTACTTCCTGTCTCTGACCCTGTGTCTTACCTGGTGATGGAGATTACGTCTAACATTGGAGCATTTGAGGGTTCCCTGAATACAAAGCACCGTCTGGGTTCTGGACCATCTGAGAGGTAATCAGACAGTAAAGACGGAGGCCAGATCACCCCGATCAGGGATGCAGGATGCATCAGAGGACGTGACTGCGTGTGGTGGCTGAAGGGGTTTATAAAGTTATCCCATCATGAGGCAGTTTGGCCAAGTAAGTCCAAGGCACCTATGAGTCAGATGAGGTCTCCCAAGTGAGGAGTCCCCCAGACAAGGCTCAGGACAGGCAGGAGGAGGACAAGCTGTGGTCTCTGCAGGGAGGCTCGCTCCGAGAAGGGAGGGGCTGAGGAGACTCGTCCCCAGTTCATCCATCAGAGGATTCGTCCCACTCCCCAGGTGTAGAGGCAGGCCCAGAGGCAGGATGACTCGACTTCCCTTCCTAGGAGACGGAAGAGATGCTCCCAACAGGTGCATCACAAGGCCGTGAGCCGAGGGGAAGAGGCTTATTTCAGAGCCTGTCCCATCCCTGGCATCAGAAACACATTCAATTTAAAACCTCTCTAGGTAACGCAGACGCTCGAGTCAGGCATAAATGCACTGACCTCTACTTAATACTAAAATATATTCGTTACTGGATTTGAGTTTTCAACTGTGTGGAAAAGGAGCTTCACTCGTGTGTCAGACGCCGTGCTAAGAATTTCATGGATTATTTTAGTCCATTTTCAAAGCCCCGTTAAGATTTTCTCACTTTCCCAAGGTTACAGAGCTGAGAAATGACAGGTCAGGATTTATAGCAATCGGAGCCCAGATCATCTACACCTACACCACCTAACCCCTCTCCTGTGTTCGCAGGTGGGAAAAAAATAGTATCCCATTTATGTGGGAGAGAAAGTGAGAAAGCCATAGGTAGAAACAAAAGTTGGAGTCAAGAATGGTTACCTGATAAGATACATTCCAAGTGGCCTGGAACTAATGATTAGACTATGTTGACCTTGCTCTTTACATTTTTCTATTCCTGATATCACTGGAACGAGAGGAGTAATACAGATACTTGCTATGGAAGAATTTTACTTTCCAGATGTTGATATTAAAATCCATACCCGATATGTTCCATTTTACTTTTAAGATTATGTCATGGGCTTCCATGGGAAGAGACATTAAAATGTAAACAGCATCAAACTGTGAGTTAAAACCAAATTCTTTCATAATAAGTTATTTTGGGTAAATATTAACTTATCTCTGTGTCTATAGTTTGGGGTTTCTTCTGCTTTAAAAAAATAAAAGAAACCAAAGCAACCGACCCGCCCAAAAAAGTACTTTTTACTGTTTTTTATATTTTGATTGAACCATGCGTTTTAAACGGATTAATCAGTGGCTTATTTGCTCTACGCAGTTAAGTATTATTGTTTTAATAACATTTTTCTCTTGTTGACACTGAGCAAAGCTTTCAAACTTTGAAATAAGTTTATATTGAAATGTAATCTCTTCATTGAAGTCTGCTGTCATCTTTCTTCAGGATAGAATTGAAAATTATATTAAAGAACAACTCATTATAATGTTAAGGTTTTTTTAACTCTAAAAAAATGACAGGGGCTTCCCTGGTGGCACAGTGGTTGAGAGTCCGCCTGCCAATGCAGGGGACACGAGTTTGTGCCCCGGTCCGGGAAGATCCCACATGCCGTGGAGTGGCTGGGCCCGTGAGCCATGGCCGCTGAGCCTGCGCGTCTGGAGCCTGTGCTCTGCAACGGGAGAGGCCACAACAGTGAGAGGCCTGCGTACTGCAAAAAAAAAAAAAAAAAAAAAAATGACAGGTAGACTTGTTTAGTTTAACAACTAAGCAACTTTGTAAAATTTCTTTTATCACTTATGATTTTATCTTTATAGAATTATTAACAAATGGGAACTGGAGCAAAGAGACGTGATGAAACAACTAGGTACACTTATGTTTTAATGCAGAAAAGCTTAATTTCTAGAATCGACTTGCAGACCTTGTTTTAGTATAAGAAGGAAAAATGGGGATATTTGAGGTCTCCCCTATAAACAAATCCACAGACATTACAAAGGACAACTCTTTCTTTAAAGCTGATAAATTCGTGTATTTTTGGAGAAAAACCCGACCAAACAACAACCACTTGTTGATTTTATCATAGTATCACGGTGCTGATTGATCTGGGCAACAGTTTACTGAGATATATCAGGACATTTTCAGAAATGCCCTTCTTTTGATAGAGAACATGTATGAAGTAAATCAGAGAATTGCCATGATTGACAGGAAATAGAAATATAGTTAAAAAGAAATCTCTTAGGCGTTACTTACAAAGCAGCATTTCTTCACAAACCAGTTACGTGAGAGTCAGTGGTTATATCCGATGTTTGGGGAGGGTTCGGGTTTCTTCTCTCCTCCTCATTTCTGCAATTTTCTGCAGACTCTTCTTTTTGCCTATCCTCTTTCCTTATTTTGCCCAGGATAGAACAGGGTACATTAACTGATAGGAGAAGCAAAGAATTAGAAAGAACCTAAAACATCTTCTCCTCTCCTCTGTATAATCTATTGTTTCTCTTCGATAACCTTTCCCACTTTTTATCTCTAGTCCTCATTCTGAAGATTTAACATGTAAAACCTCATCTGAATTACAGTTGCCCATCTTTCTTCATTATTTTTAACCCCGGCTTCCTTTTTTTTTTTTTTTTGCATTACAAAGTTGACTTGTTTCTTTTATCTTTTCCCTGAACGCATTTTGCTAAAATTTTAAAAAATAATTGAGTGGTTTACTTTCTAATATCTCAGCATACAAGTCAAATTCCCTTTCCATTGTCAACTTATATTCATTGTTCTGCAAGCATTTTGTGCCGTAAATCATGATTTAGCCCCAGTTGTGCTGCATGGTTTGTAGCAACTGCCTATCTTTGGTTCAACACTGAATCAATAAGAAATTCCTCTGTTATTGGGTTATCCCACATTTCATGGTTTCTAAGACATCTCCTATCCAGTGAACATTATTAAGGTGTCTATTAGTTGCCTGAGTTTCAAGTTCTTGTCTTAAAATGAGCAGGTTAGATTTAACTCCAGAGGTCCTGCCAACTATAGCATTCTCCATCGGGTCTCTACTACCTGTAAAGCTTTTAGGCTTCCTCTCTCTTTCTTAAACCCTCAACAGCTCTTCTCACACGTGACTGCCCCTCCCACTCTGTTCTTTTCCTCCTGCTGACGGGGTGTCTCCTCTCCACGCTGTCTTTTCCATCCTTAGCTATCTCAGTGCCTCATTGACTGTTATTGCTGCTAATGAAACAGCGGCTGCTGAACGTGCCCTTTGGGGTTTGAACATGGAAATGCTCTCCTAGGGTTTTTAATCGCTGAGACATTCTGATAGATGCCCACTTTTGTTTCTGATATTCTCTTCCATGGAGTCCTTGAGTTGGAATACACAAAAATTCTGCACAGTGCCTACGTGGAGTAGAGTAGTTCACTAAACACTTGTGGGTTTTCACTTATTACTAATATAAACAATGATAACAACTGATAGTTTTTGAGCAGTTACCGGGCATCAGCACTTGTGCAGAGGGATAATTCCATTTAATCCTCAAAACAACAGCTGGAGGTACTTTTTATTTCTCTCTCCGTTTTATACATCCTTGTCCGACACTCAGAGCTTCAGTGACTGGACTCACGTCACACCCGTGTATTCAGTCTGACATTTTTCTGCGAGGAGGTCATTTTCATTGGTAATTCTAACATTTCTAGCTTGTCTTTAAAGAGGAAATGATTGATCTGAGTTTCAGTTATGGTTCGTCTGCGTTAGCTGTGGAACACTGTCGATTTAGGATACGCGTGTAGTATGACAATTGGAGAAGACAGTGCGGAATGAGGAAGAGATGTCCCTTCCACAGAAGTGATGAGTGAGAAGGTTACTCGCAGTACAATCCGTTGTGAATCTGCTTTCCAGTCAGAGTTGCGCACGGGAATGGAACAAGATGGGGCCACTGGGGGAGTTCCCCGGTGGTCCAGCAGTTAGGACTTGGTGCTTTCACTGCTGAGGGCCGGGGTTCAGTCCCTGGTCGGGGAACTAAGATTTCACAAACTGTGTGGCCAAAATAAAATAAAATAAAATAAAAAGACGGGGCCACTGTTTTCTGTCTGTCCACTAAGTTATCCATCCAGCCATTTGACCTTGCTCACTCTGTCTAAAAACCAATGATGTGACTTCAGACTGGAGCTTTGAGGCAGCCTAACCTCTGTTCCTGACTGGTAAACATATCAACATTCTGGGAGGACCATGTGCCCTTACTCCATGGGAAGAGGGCACCAAAGCTCTGAGCTCAGGACCCTCTAAGACCTTGCCCTGTGTGTCTGTTTGTTTAGCGGGTCCTGATTTGTATCCTTCACCATAAAGCTGCAATGGTAAGTATAGGGCTTTCTTGAGTTCTGTGAATCATTTGAGTGAATGCTCAAACCTGAGAAGGGTTGAGGGAGCCCCTGAATTTGTAGCTAATTGGTCAGAAGTGCAGGTGGTCTGGGGACGCCCAGACTTGTGGCTGACATCTGAAGTAGAGCAGCCGTGTTGGGGACGGTGCCCTGAACTTGCGGGCTTTGTGCTGACTCTAGGTGGTCCGTCCGTGTCAGAAACGCCCTGCAGTTCAGCGCAGGGTTTTGAGGATGGTAACTGTCTCGTGGGGTTGTTCTTTGTTTTTGTTGTGTTCTTTTTTTTTTTTTTTTTGCGGTACGCGGGCCTCTCCCTGTAGTGGCCTCTCTCGTTGCAGAGCACAGGCTCCGGACGCGCAGGCGCAGCGGCCATGGCTTACGGGCCCAGCCACTCCGCGGCATGTGGGATCTTCCCGGACCGGGGCACGAACCCGTGTCCCCTGCATCGGCAGGCGGACTCTCAACCAGTGCGCCACCAGGGAAGTCCCCTATCAGTACTTTTTAGTGGCAAAGTTGAGCATCACTTGGGAGAATGTGGAGGAGGAGCCCCAGGGCTTTATTCGGGTTCCTGTGTCCAGGCCTCAGTTCTGGACCAAACGTGCAAAGGCCTCTCGGCAGAGCACAGGCCCTGTAGTAATTAGGGACACCCCTCCCCCCCCCGCCGCCCCACCGTACACATTCCTGTGTTACTTGGACCAATTCAGCAAAACAAAGCGCTTGGCACAGTTTGATCCACCTTCCTTAGAAAGTAGGTTCACACGCTTCTTGGTGTGGCTACCATACTAGCTACTCATATATTATCCAATTTTCCCTTTACTAATAAGCCCCAAGCAGTGCCTTTTGTTTGCTAAATCTAGTGAGTCTAACTGGGTAGGGCCGCTGGGAGCGCTGTTGTTCTCCTGAGTAAAGGGACGGATTTATCTGCTCAGCCTTGTTGTTTTGTGTCCTTCTAATACCATCCTACCTGGGACATAAATGTGTTACCTGGAGACGCCAAGTGTTTCTGAAACCAAAGGATGAAAATGACTTGCTGAGGATACAGAACAGGAACCTACAAGGAATCAAGGTCCTGGAAGATCTCCTTGAGGTGGTTAGCATTCCTGAGCTGTGTATTTCTGGCTTTCTTGTTTTATGAGAAAAATAACCCTTCATTTCCTTACGATACTAGCCTTAGTTTCAGACTGATGCAGCCTAATGCAGTACTGCCTGATACCATAGCTATTATACCCTTGGGGTGCCTTACTTGGGGTCCCATGCCCCACTCAGAAAACTTGTAGTAATGATAATACTCTGACTCTCCAGTGTGTCTTAATGTTCCCTGTGGCTTTTTATGACCTTAACGACTTTTTAATCCAACACTATCAGAAGTTTCCTATAACTTCTGATGTAGGAAGATGGATAGAGTGACCAAATGTCCTGGTTTGGTCCAGTACTAGTGAATGCCTACTTACCTAGCATAACTATCAATAAAGCTCTCTTTCAGCTTAAAAGTGTCCTGATTGGCAATTTATACTCTACTTATGTAGAATCAGGGAACACTGGGATAAAATTTCTTGTGTGCTTTCATTTCAGATTAATATTTTAAAGAAAGTAATTAAATGGACAGTTATCTCAACACTGCTAATTCATATTGCCCTTTAGAGTATAAAGGGCTTTTGCATCTAAAACCTCATTTGATATATGTAAAATTCTTTCTTTTAGTAATAAATTCTACAAGACATCCAACCTGTTTCCTAATCAAATATTATGACTACATTGCTGAAAATCTGAAGAATGTAGCTACGAAGTTTTGCTAAAGCTGTCAGTCGATTCCCTAAGAATTTACGCTTAGAAAGGGATTCTATAGTCTAGTAGGGGACAGAGAAATGTCAGAATATAGGGACATAATGAGACGTTGAGAATTGTTTAATCTAGTTTCAGTTTAAACCATTCACACTATCCCTCAAACATTGTTGGGCAATTAGACAGCTTTCCAATATTGGTTGAGAAGTAGACTCTCTTTGGGTGAAGGTGGAGGGAAAGGGTAGACATTCCATTTCTATTTCTTTTCTACATTGGAAACAGCTCCACTGATGAGCACGCACTACCTTTTAAGGTGGCTTGTTCCATCCACTGCCACATACGCTCATTATTTTCTTCTCTTATATTATAGACTGAGCGTGAGTGTGTGTGTGTGTGTGTGTGTGTGTGTGTGTGTGTGTGTGTGTGTGTGTGTATTCTGGTGCTTTTGTGCTGCCAACTTAAGTTTTATCAAATGATATCAAATTTACTTATTAACAATGTCTGAAAAATGCAGTATATCATTAAACATCTCTTTGATTTAAATAAATGATAACGTTATTTCATGTAAATATCATTCATTATGTACCTATTCAGCAAAATAATTGCATGCTAGCGAGTCACTTCTAGCAAATGTAACTCTTGACATATTTAGAGACTCCCTTCGTAATGCATAGAGCTTCTGGATTAAACTTATTTTAATTTAGAGATTTTTAAAAATTTCTTTGCAAATATCTGTTGAAAACTACTAAGATGAATGAGATGTCTTAAAAACAATATAATTTCCAATCGAACCACAAGTGACACGTTGATGTTTTAATTTATGTTTTAAAGACAAGTAATAGTTTACTAAAATGGTTTTTTAAATTGTAAGTATTTTCTCTTACAAAAACTAAAGTCATTTTTTGGGGGGGGCAAAGATAGCAATTAATTCAAAACTCTAAGAATTGTTTCATTCAACGTAAATCTTTGGATCATAATTTTATTTTATTGATGCAGAGAAACCCCAATTCCCTTTAATAAATAATTTATGTACCTATGTTCCTAGGATTAAAATTGAGAACTGTCTATTTGGCCCATTACTTTAAACACCAAAATAACTGAGTCACATATGCCATTTCTTCATGTTTGTTTCTATTAAATTTTTTTCCCTGATTGGCCTAATATATCTCAATAGAGTCAATTTTATTTGTTTTCTTTAGTTTTCTAAAATTGCTTTAGTTATAATGGGCCATAACTGTCGCCTTCATTAGTTTTATTATGTTCCTGTTTCGAGTTTCCGAAATAAAATCCTAGTTCCTACAGGCACATTTGCTCTGCATGAAATGCTTTTTATGTTATAGAAATAAGTAAGTCTTGAATACATTCAGTGGAGTTTAGAAATCGGGTGTCTGCTGATATAGTCCATCTGATTTCTTCCTCATCAAGTTAAAATTGTCTCACTTGCATTAATCTAAGGTACCCTTTAGATTTCGTAGCTCTTTCGTTTTCTTCATGTATATGGAGTCTGCCTTACCAAAAGCCTTCTTTTAGAAAATATACTATTCCATCCTGTTTTTTTTCTTTCTTGCTGATAAATGTCTAGCCCTAATAATTACTTTTTTAATAATCAGAATATTTTCTTCCTTGAAGAAAATGTGGAAAGTGCAGAATAACATCTAGAAGCATGAAAATAATCTCTCATTAGTGTCGAAGAAAAATTGCACCAGAAAAGTTAAAGATACAGGAAAGACTTTATTCAAGAATATAGCAGTAGGGAAGAAATACTGAGCTCAACTCCCTGAAACTAAAGGCCAGAAAGCTTGTCAGCGCTGGGCTTAGAGGAAAACTGCTGAAGGAAATCATCCAGGGGTTGGTCAGAGTGATGAGGCCTGAGTTTGCTCACTGGTGTTTATGGAAGTTAGGCTCCTGGCCTCCCACAGAGACTGGGAGACAAGCGCTCCATCTTTCATGGTGATTGCTTCTCAAAAGGGTGGCTCTCAGGTCCTGGAGAGAGAATCCCCGGGTTGTAAGCCTGGGAGGGGCTTACATCTCAAAGGGGCGGAGAAAACAATTTATAATTGTAAGTTCTTTAAAGTAAGTTGTCTAAGAAGGGAGAGGTCAGGGCTGTAGCGTGGAGAGAAGCTTGTCTAAAGTTCAGTTAAGATTAGTCCTCCTTCCGCATTAGTCCACCTTTTTGGTGCAACTACTGTCTATTCATTGGACATATTTCTTTGTATCCTATATATATTTCTTCTTGTTTATTAAGTTGAATTCTTCTTCTTTCTATATAATTACAACTTTTTAAAAAATTAATCTTATATCATAAATATTTTGCCATAATTGATAAAGTTTTAATGATTATTAAAATACCAATGATTCCTTTCAGAGTATTCCTTTTTCTAGAAGAATAGCATTTTAATACATGTTTATATTCTACAAATGGATAATCAGTGATAATTTAAATATATAGAAGTTAACATATGCATGCTATTGTTAATCACAATGATTATGGATGAAATGTGTCTCATGTAAAAATTAGGATAGAAACCTAAGGAAAAAGTTCCATCTGAATGAGAGTGTTTGTAACCAGCTGCTTGCAGTTATTGTTAGTAGTAGATCCTAGAGGGTATAACGTATGACATTAGCGAGTATACATGGTGTTTTAAAATGCAGGTGAAAAAGCATGTAAAGAGAGATTATGTGTTAGCATCATAGAACTGTAGGACCTGAAACACATTTAGATATTCTAGTTCCCACACTTAGCAAAGGTGGAACTGTGGGGAGATTTTGAAGTTCTTAGAAGGTCAGGTAGTAGCTAAATTGAGGTTAAAAACTGACTTAGGGGCTTCCCTGGTGGCGCAGTGGTTGACAGTCCGCCTGCCCATTCAGGGGACACGGGTTCGTGCCCCGGTCCGGGAAGATCCCACATGCCGCAGAGCGGCTGGGCCCATGAGCCATGGCCGCTGAGCCTGTGCGTCCGCAGCCTGTGCTCCGCAACGGGAGAGGCCGCGACGGTGAGAGGCCCGCGTACCGCAGAAAAAAACAAACAAACAAACAAAAAACTGACTTAGAATGAGGTCACTGTATTCCTGGACCAATCTTCTTTTCAAGTGTATCTTTCAAGGAGCCTGCTATTAACACTGAGATTAGGTTTGGGATACAAAAGGAGTATTTCAGCTGTTTTAGGAGACTCACCAGTTCTTCCTTTTAGAAATCCTTTATAGTTGATTTTACTTATTTTATAAACTATCTTTCTAGTTTTTACCTTGACTAATCTAACTACTGCTTTATTAATTGCTGTACACTCAGAAGATTCAGTATTTGCAAAACCTCTCTTTAGTTTTTTTGTTATTGTTGTTGTTTGCTTTTTAATTTCTTGGCAATGCAGGAAAGGGAGACGGTTGGTCTAAGGGGAGATAAGGAAGGAAATATTTCGGTAGGTGTGAGGGTGAACTTTTAGATGTAGGCAGTGTGACGCGGTGGTTGAGAACACAGACTCTGAAGCTCAAGTCCCAGCTTCGCTGCTGCTCACTGTGTGTCCAGAGCATGTTCTCCTCTCTGGTCCTCAGTTTACTCATCTACAGAATGGGCATAAATATAATGTATACCTTATGGTATTGTTGTTAAAGAGTTAATGTGTGTGTAGTACTTAAACAGAGATGGTCATACATTCAGTGCCATATAATTATTAAGGTGATTTGCAAGTGCTTTCCTCAAATTATAGTAAATATCAGAGAACCGCAGCTGTCTTCAAATAGTGGAAGGGCTCTCAAGTCGAAGAGGCACAAGGCGTGTTGCTGGAGCTCCAGGTGTGATGAGTAGAGGGGTCTTGTTCCAGCGTTGCTCAGGAAGAAATACAGCCTCTTTGAAGGTTGTAAAGACCTTATTACTTGATGGTATTCAAGCAGATCTGGATGTGAGCATTTTTAAGCATTCCCTTTATATAGTGAATTTTTATTTATTTTTTATTTTATTTTTTTTTGCGGTACGCGGGCCTCTCGCTGCTGCGGCCTCTCCCGTTGCGGAGCACAGGCTCCGGACGCGCAGGCTCAGCGGCCATGGCTCACGGGCCCAGCTGCTCTGCGGCATGTGGGATCCTCCCGGACCGGGGCACGAACCCGTGTCCCCTGCATCGGCAGGCGGACTCTCAACCACTGCGCCACCAGGGAAGCCTATAGTGAATTTTTAAAATGAATAATATAGCATTGGGAGGGATGCCCACCGTGGGCCGTAAGCCGCCTCCACCTTCTTGCCCAGTTGGTCACTGTGCAGGGCACATGCAGTTAGTCATACCAGCTGCTGGATGGCTGGAGGAGACTGCAGCGCCGCGGCCCTGGCTTCTCTTCTACTGGGCAGTGTGCTGCTTGCTCAAAGAGTTCTTGCTTCTTGCCCAGTTTTCTCTCCTACAACGCGACACGATGCACGAAGTGTAGCCGTCCACTTAGCTCCATCTGTGTTGCCCGTTCCCGCCCCCCATGGCACAGGGGGCAAGGAGAACTGGTGCACATGGGCAGCGTGGATTCTGTCTGCCGTGAGCAGTAAGTCCTCCGTCTGTTATCCCAGCACCTCTCGTCTTCTGCGTCTGTCCATACAAGAGTAATAGGCTAACCTGTTAGCTTGTAAGTAGATCCCCAGAAACTTAAGCTAATACTGTTGCCTGCTTATTACCAGGGTCGTTGAGCTAACCCCTTGATGCGCATTATGTTGGTAACCCGTCACTCCCGGCCTGTTTTTCAGTTGCTTTTACAGAATGGTTATGTAACCAGCCCGAGGTGGCCGAGCCAGGCATCAAACTTCGTAGTTTTTCTGACTCAAAAATGTTTGTTTGTTGCAGCTCTACTATACCATGCCGCCTCTTTTTAATATATGATCCCCTGCCCTGTTGCCTACTTGAAAATACCGTCATTGACTACAAAACATCGTCATCCAGAGTTCAGAGGAAGTAAACTGACCTCACGTTTCTGTAAACGTGTTCTTCAGCTATTCCCGATTTTGCCTCAGACCTGGACCTAATTCAGCCAATTCGTTAGTCTGTCTTTATTCCCATTTTCCTAGACTCCAGCATGGCTGGCAGGTGGCACAGAGATGGGCTGCAGAGCAGTGAATGAGGCTTGTGGTTACTGAAGGAAGTCCTTCAAATTATTCCCTTCTTCCCCATCAGGGTTAATCTAAAACAATCATTTGTATTCCTATAGACTAACAACCAGAGATTGAAATAAAAAGACACTGGTAGTGGCATAAAACATGCAATATATCAGAATACATCTAACAAATTATTTGCAAGATTTTAATGCTGAAAACTACAAAATAACTGATGAGAAAGTTAATGAAGATCAAAATAAATGGAGAAATATACTGTGTTTATGGATGACAAAATTTGACATTGTTACTAGGTAAATTCTCCCCAAATTAACTTATATTTTGAACACAAGGCTAATCAAAATTCCAGAAATTTTTATAAAAACTGACAAATAGATTCTAAAATGTATATGAAAATGCTAAACCTCAAATGGCCTCAATAATTTTGAAAAAGAAAACAAAGTTGGATGACTCACATTGCCTGATTCCAACCCTTACTCTGAAAGTACATGACTCAAGAAAATGTAATGTTGGTGTAAGAATAGGCTATTATATCAGTGGAATACAATGGAGTGTCCGAAAGTAGGCCTGCACATATATGGTCAGTTGATTTTCAATAAAGGTGTCCAGGTAATTGGATGGGGACAGATGTTCTTTTCAGAACTGATGCTGGAACATTTAGACAGCAATACGAAAAAATAATGAAACTCGACCCATATGCAGCGCCATATAAAAAAAGCCACTCATAATGAATTGTAGACCTAAGTGTGAAGCATAAAACTATGACATTTCTGGA
Organism: Grampus griseus; assembly: GCF_964374135.1. Taxonomy (NCBI): domain Eukaryota; kingdom Metazoa; phylum Chordata; class Mammalia; order Artiodactyla; family Delphinidae; genus Grampus; species Grampus griseus. Next base: position 3,885,337 of record NC_139012.1, on the reverse strand, counting down.
ATACAACCTAGGAGAAAACCCTACTGACCTGGGGTTTGGGAAAGAATTTTTAGATAAGATACAAGAGGCACAAACCATAAGAGAAAAAATATTCCTTGAAACTTAACTGTTAAAAAAATAAAAAGACAAGATACATACTGGGAGAAAATATTTGCCACATGTGTATGTGATAAAGGACTCGAATCCAAAATATATAAACTCAATAATATGACACCAAAGAATCCAGTAAAGAAAAAAAAAAAAAGGAGATTTGAACTTACACTTTACCAAAGAAGGGATTCTTGTGTCAATAACCACACTGAAATGCAAATAAAAGCCACAGGGAGAAGCCACTAACACACCCACTGGAATGGATTTCAAAAACAACAAAAAAGACAGGTTCTGTCAAGGATGTGAAGCAAGTAGGACTCCAGCCCACGCCTGGGGAAGCACCAATGAATGGTTCAGACCCCGAGGAAAGTTTGGAGTCTCTCCTAGGTGCGCAGCCAAGATAAATGAAAGCATATGTCATACGTCACCACAAACACCTGTGCGTGAATGTAAACTGCATTTACAATTGACAAAAACTGGACAAACCCAAATGTTTGCTGAACGGACAGCCAAAGTGCAGTGGATCCCACAGGAAGACACTACCCAGTGATAAACAATGACAAACTTGATACATGCAGAAACATGAATGAATCTTAAAAACATGTTAAGTAAAGGAAGCCAGGAACACAAGGCTACATGCTCTGTGATTTCTGTCACATGACATTTTAGAAAAAACAAAACTATAGTGAAAGAAATAATTAGCCATGGTTACAAGGGGCAGGGGGTTAGGGGAAATAATTGACTTCAAAGGGCACACACAAAGAGCCATTCGGGAGTGACAAAAATTCTATGTGTTGCCGATTATGTGGGTTACACAAATGTATATACATATATATAACCAACTATATATAATTATGTGTATGTAGACAAAACTCATGCAGCTGTACATCTGCAGAGTGAATTTTACTATTTGTAAATACCTCCATAAAACTGAAATTTTAAAAAAACGACAAAATGCATTAAGCTTTAATTAGAATCACAACTGCTATTGTAAGATACATGAAATAATTATGTTTCTATATATTGCACTTGATTAAATATGTATGTATTTCTGCTTTATGGTCACATTTAGGAAAGTACATTTTTAAATTTGACTGTACTAAAGTGTTACAATACAAATTAAACATTCGGATTGCGTTTATTTTTTATGAACTTGCCTTTCTTTTGGCAACAGTGTCTATGGAAGAACAAAAAATGAAGTAGGTTTTATTTTATTTTTTTGCCTAGCCTGAGCTGTAAAGGAGTAATAAAACTTATTGTTTGTAACATTGCAGTCCTTAAGCACGTCGTTTATTTTTAATTCCCGTATTATCATTTCTTCACAAACTCTTAACTATTGTCCATGATTCTATAACATATTAAAATCCTGTATGAACAGTATTTTACTTAATTGTAGAATTTTGCCTTCACTTGTTTGCATTCATTCACATTTAAATATTTTGCTTAGTTCAATCATGCATTTCCACCTTAGCTTTTCAATTGCTCATTGATTTGTCTGTTAAGTCATATATCCATTCATAAACATTTTCTTCTCAGGTTGAAATGAATATATTTTTTCTTTTAAAGGTGAAATTGAACGAGATCTGGAGCTAATAGAAAAGTTTACAGATTTCTCATTGATTCTACCTGCAGTGTTGACACCGTTTCTTATCTGAATTAAACAACTTTCTATAATCAGCTGTCCAGTCATGGTAATTTTTGATTGATATGGCAATGTTAGAAGACTAATCATAGCATTGATTTTTTCCTCCAGCAGCCCCCTGGCATTGCCAATTGCCAAGCAAGACAGTATGCTGGAAAAAGACATTATGTTCAAAGATGCCACGAAAGGTCTGTGCAAGGGACAATCTCAGGACAGTACTCCCGAAAATACCACCGTGAATGGCCCCACCAAACCTGATCAGGTAACTACACCCTTATTGCAGGTCTGCTAGTGTTGCATCCTATTACATCATGCCTTAAAGTCCAACTTTTCAAAAACAAACACCTACTAATTTCAATTCAAATAAAAATTAATGAGTGCAAATGTTAATATTTGGTTTGAAATTGCCATACATAAATTGTTATGGTATTATACTGACCATTAACAAACTTAACTGCTATGTGTTTTTATAAGGATTTGAATTTTATAGTCTTGATTTACCAGGAATGGAAGTTCAGCCAATACGTTAATTCCTGAATATTTCCGCTTATGTCATTGGTCATCATTTTGATTATTATGTAGATAGTTTTCTGTTTCTTACAAATATCAGACAGTTTACGTAACAAGAAGGACAAACCAGTCACTGAGTCACTTATCCTTAAAAGCAACTGTGGTGGTGTTTTGTGTGTGTGTGCCTGTGTGCCCCAGTGTCCAGATGATCAGAGAGCACTTTGAGGAGCTTTAGAAATTAATATATTTTTTGCTATCATTCCCACAGAAATAAATGAGTTTTATATGTTTCATGTTTTATAAATGGCAGAGTAATTTTCTGAATGTCACAGTAATCCCTGAAAATGTTTTGTTTCACTGTGTCTAATTTTGAATGTTTTAAGGACAATTTATTGAGGTTTTCTAAAGATTCTCTTTTCAAAATTTAAATTTCATTATTTTTTGTTATTTTCAAATAACAAATTATTTTTGTAATTTCGAAATACTTTTAAATTTTAGTAGGTATACTCATCAGCTCAGACTGCCGTAACAAAATACCACAAACTGGGTGGCTTGAACAACAGAGATTATTTTCTCACAGTTCTGGAGACTGGAAGTCTAAGATCAAAGCTCTGGCTGATTCAGTTTCTGGTGAATGTCTTCTTCCTGGCTTGCAGATGGCTTCTTTCTCTTCACATGGTAGACAGAGAGAAAAAACAACCTATCTGGTGTCTTTTATAAGGACACTAATCCTATAGGATCAGGGCCCCACCCTTATAACCTCATTCAACCTTTATGACTTCCTAAAGGCCCCATCTCCAAACAGTGTCACAAGCTGGTTAGAGCCTCAACATATGAATTTGGGGGGACACAATTCAGTCCATAGTGGTAGGCAATTGAGTGTTAGGTGAAATTTAAGGCAAAGCTTTTTCTTAACTTTTTTAAAGGTCCTATGAACTTTCTGTAAACTTACATACATATTATTAAGTGAAAGAGTCCAATCTGAAAAGGCTACATACTATATGATTCTATTATTTGACATTCTGGAAAAGGTAAAACCATGGAGATAGTAAAAATATTAGAGGTTACCAGGGGTCGGGGCAGGGGAATAAATAGGTGGAGCACAGGGAGCTGTTAGGGCAGTGAAACTACTCTGTACGACACCGTAGGGGTAGATATGTGATATTATACGTCTGTTCAAATCCATAGAACGTACAACACCAAGAGTGACCCTGATGTAAACTATGGGGTTTGGATGATGATGTGTCCGTGTAGGCTCGTCAGTGGTAACAGAGGTACCACCCTGGCGAGGGATGTTGATAACCGGGAAGGCTATGCATGAGTGGGGCCAGGGGTATATGGGAAATTTCTGTACCTTCCTCTCAATTTTGCTGTGAATCTAAAATAACTCTAAAAAATAATATCTTTTAAAAAAATGAGAGGACATTCACAGCATAACATCAAGTGTAATCCTTGCTGAATGACTTTTCAGTTTTTAATGTAAGCTCTTTATAATTGTATCCTAGACATTAAAAGCAGCTGTAATCATGTTCTATTGATCTGGTTTTAAACAAGGAGAGGCTAGTATTCAGGTTTCATGAGCATATATTATCTGTGTAACGTTCACTCACATCTCCCACTGTGTGCATCGTGCTGTCATTCATTCTTGGTCATGAGCTGCTTGGATTCTCCGCAGGGCTGTCCTCACTCACACTTCACAGGAGGGCTTTAGAAAAGCCTTGTCAAAGCAATAAACTTCCCGTTCACATTTTAAAGAGAAACTCATTGTGTAGAATTCAAGTTGAAACAAAACCCACAGCATCTCTCCTTTCAGATTTTTAGAAAATGTAGGCCTTATCAAATGGTAACTCCATACATGAATATTCAGGACTTGATTTAAACTTTTTTTGGTTCTGATAGTCACCAAAATTCATATTCGCTTTATAATATCTCTGAGAATGGAGAATTTTTCTTAAGAGGCTTAAAAACGTGCGACATTCTTCCTTCTCTTCACCTTTTGTTCTGTCTTTGGCCCATTCCTCCTCTCCCCTGTCCTCTTCCATTCTCTTCCTAATTTCCTAACTGCTTAACTTCTTCTTTCCCTTCCTCCCTCTCTTCTTTCCTTTCACAGTATATTTATTTAAATTTGGTTCCAGCTTAAAATTCAGGTCAAATTTTTATTCCATTTAGCGAAGCCATGTTTTCCTGGGAGTAAAGAGACAGGAGGATGGAGTCAGGCAGATTTGCTCTGGCTCAGGTCTGCTTCTGGAGCTCTGTGACTCTAGAAGCCCCTTAATCTCACTAAGCCCCATCTGTAAAATGGGAACATAGTACTCACCTTATTTGGTTGTTTTGAAGATGACAAAAGACTAAGGCTATAAGGTGACAGCACAATTACCAAGAACAAACAAAAACTCAGCAAGACATATTTATTGTTTTTATTACTGTTATTTATATTGACTGACTGTAAGGTTTTGCCACAGTGGTTGAATCCTCTATCCACTAATTTATCTGCTCTTAATTCATGTAATTCCAGTCGACACTGGGTTTTCTTTTTTTCAATGAAAGTATAGATTATTTTTTAAAAAAATAATATAAAATAATCCTTTCAGAGCTGACAAATGCTTTCACCTATAATATCTTTTATTGAATTTTATTTATTTTTTATACAGCAGGTTCTTATTAGTTATCTGTTTTATACATATTAGTGTATACATGTCAATCCCAATCTCCCAATTCATCCACCACTACCTGCCCCCCAACGCTTTCCCCCCGTGGTGTCCATGTTTGGTCTCTACATCTGTGTCTCTATTTCTGACCTGCAAACCGGTTCATCTGTACCACTTTTCTAGGTTCCACATATAGGCATTAATATACGATATTTGTTTTTCTCTTTCTGACTTACTTCACTCTGTATGACAGTCTCTAGATCCATCCGTGTCTCTACAAATGACCCAATTTCGTTCCTTTTTATGGCTGAGTAATATTCCATTTATATATGTACCACATCTTCTTTATCCATTCGTCTGTTGATGGGCATTGAGGTTGCTTCCGTGACCTGGCTGTTGTAAATAGTGCTGCAATGAACATTGGAGTGCATGTGTCTTTTTGAATTATGGTTTTCTCTGGGTATATGCCCAGTAGTGGGATTGCTGGGTCTTATGGTAATTCTATTTTTAGTTTTTTAAGGAACCTCCATACTGTTTTCCATAGTGGCTGTATCAGTTTACATTCCCACCAACAGTGCAAGAGGGTTCCCTTTTCTCCACACCCTCTCCAGCATTTGTTGTTTGTAGATTTTCTGATGATGCCCATTCTAACTGGTGTGAGGTGATACCTCACTGTAGTTTTGATTTGCATTTCTCTAATTATTAGTGATATTGTGCAGCTTTTCATGTGCTTCTTGGCCATCTGTATGTCTTCTTTGGAGAAATGTCTGTTTAATGTCTTCTGCCCATTAATCCCCAAAATTCTACTGTGGGCAAGTTATAATTCACTTTTGCTAGTTAACTGACTCTCAAGTTTCAAATTGAGTATTTAAACCGACCAAACTCAGACTCAAGAAAGTTAAACAAATTGCCTAGAGTCACAAGTGTTTCTTTTCTGCTGTATCCAGTGCTCTTTGGAGACACGACAGCAAGCTCCGGCTTCATTTCCCAGAGCCCTGCTGCCCTGTGACAGTTCTGTGCACAGGAGAGAACGTGTGTGTTCCATGGCTGCATGTGCATATAGGGAGTTTGAAGATAGGTGATGGTTCTCTTTCTGTTGTCCTTGGACATACCAGCATCCAGGTACACAAAAGTGTAAATTCTCAGCAAACAAAGGACCTGATATATTGCACTCTCTAAGAAACATCTCATAGAATGCAAAGCAGGTAAGAACAAGGTGCTGTGCAGGCACGGTGATGGGCTTCAGCTTTGGGAAGCTTAATATATATATATTTTTTTGCGGTACGCGGGCCTCTCACTGTTGTGGCCTCTCCCATTGCGGAGCATAGGCTCCGGATGCGCAGGCTCAGCGGCCATTGGCTCATGGGCCCAGCCGCTCCGCGGCATGTGGGATCCTCCCGGACCGGGGCACGAACCCGTGTCCCCTGCATTGGCAGGCGGACTCTCAACCACTGCGCCACCAGGGAAGCCCGGGAAGCTTAATATTTTGTCAGATCATCACCCCTTTCCCTGTAGGACCATCCTGGTCAGCTCGTTCTTTTCTAATTTCTTCTTTCCTCTTCTTTCATGCCTACTTCTTTCTTTCCTGCAAACAGCCTTTCCCCAGAATCTTCTTGCTCTTATCCCAATTGTCAGACCTTCTGTCTGCCTACTGAATTTCTGGTTCCTGGACATATACTACTTATGTCCTAGAGAGAGAAAACACAACCAAACACAACAGAACAAAACAGGAAATTTGACAGCACTGAAAGCAGTGTTGGCAAGTGGAGACGAGGAATCAGTGAATTCAGAGTATTTCCAAGGTGTAAATTCCTTTTGGGTCTTGAAACATTTCTCAAAGTGTTTCTCTAATTTCTTCCTGACTTTCTATTCTGAATTATGTCTGTTTTGTGTTTCAGATTTCTATTTTTGGAAATGTATACATATATAGAGAGAAATGTATGTATATATCTGGATATTTGTATATCTTCATAAGAACCATAATGATCAATCCTAGCGAAGATGTTAAGTTTTGTTTTTGTTTTTGTTTTTTACATATTTATCCCGTCTCTGTTTTGACTGTTGTCATAATTGTTTGGGAGACACTGGTAGCATACACGACTGAGTCTACAACTATGACATAAAAATATTCACAGACATATTATCAGCTGTCACAGCGCTTTAGGAATCTTTAGAAAGAATGTGCCCCTTGCTTCAGACTGATTATCAAAGCTTCATTCCTGATCATTTTGGAATCTGTTATGCTAACTACAAGGAATTCTTCCCTTGATCTACCCTAACGCTGTATTTTCACGTTTGGTTACTCCAAGCAGGCTGGGAAGTCTTCACACTTTTACTGTCAGCCTAGTAGTACTTTCTCTAACCCGTGCAGCAGCTGTGACTGGAGATGAAAACCCTCAAGAATTCCAAAGATATGCCGCAATAGCTCTTTCAGCCTTGTTGGAACAAACATGAAACTTCTGTTAGTGCTAGTTCCTGCTTTTTTTTTTTTTAACGTGCATGCAGAAATTTGCCTTGAGCTTCTGAGAGCTGTGGATATACGAGGAATTTTATTATCTTAGCGTAAATCATTCCTTCTGAAGGAAAAAAAATTCCTGCTCTTGGTTTTTCTCCTTTTTATGATTGCTTTGGGAGTTCAATACGTATGCCAACTTGCGAGAGACCTTTGTCTATATAAATAAAACTAAACATTGCCCATTTCTGACTTGTAAATAATAGATTTTTATCTAATTTAAATATTTCAGATTTACCTTTTTTTTTTTTGAAATATTGTCCAGTTTTTCAACTCTGTCACTCAATATAAAATTGAGTAGGAAAGCAGTGTTTTTCTTTCTGACAGAATCATCTTAATCTCATACTACATGAAACTTAGGAGTAATGTAGAACAGAAGAAGATACACAAGCCAGAATTCTAGAGAGGCTACTTTTAAGTTCCAGTGCCTCCCTCCATGTCTTCAGAAACTGAAGTCCAGGCACACTGCTTTCCTCCCATTCCAGTTTCGTGGTAGGAGTTTTCCTTTAGCTTTGGAAACACTGAAAAACGTGAGCTTTCAACAGCTGGTCTTAAAAAGGACTCAGCACAGTTCAGAGCTGTCTTAATCAGACTTCATGATTGGAGGGACGTGGGGTCACATGCAGGTTGTGTGTGTAGGTGCGTGTATGAGTGTGTGCCCTGGCTGGTGGGTATAGAACAGAGATTCTCACCTGAATACATTTCTGTGACCGTTGAATTTTTTGTTCCTTACAAGTGAACCATTTCATCTTTTAATAACAGTTTCGAATTCATGTGGTCTGTAAACTTTTGACATGTAATTGAAAATGGAACAAACAACTGTGAAGACAGTTGATTGGAAAGCAATTAGGATTGATCTTACCTATTTTTCCCCCAGGTCAAGCTGATACCTCCCGCTCCGAACGATGACCTGGCAACGCTCAGCCAGCTTACCGACAGCAGCCTGCTTTACGAAATTCAGAAGCGCTTTGGGAACAATCAGATCTATGTAAGTGCCCTTGAAATTGCCTTTGCACTGCTTTTGTCTTGCTGCGTATTTTCACCCGTCAGTGCTGCAAATGCGACAAGGAAGGGGCTCATTGTTACTTCTGGTCATGCTGAAAGCCTAAGGTGGATTTCTCAGAGTTTTTGGGTCAATTCTTCTGATTCAGTTAGAAGGCAGTTTCTGCAAAGATTCACATTTCAGGGTTGTTAAGAGAAAGTTGGAGCCCTGAGGGTAGACAACTTTCCTCTTGTCATGTTTGCTGGAGAAGAAGATCTTGCTAGAACCAGCAGGATCTGCAGATCACTTATAAAAATGCTGTTTCTTTCATCTGCTTTAACTCAGCCTCCTAGATCTGGAGAACGAAGCCAAAGAGGAAAAGCTAAGTGTGCGTGAGGGATGCCTCTCTATTTGCATGAAAGAAAAACTATTGTTCTTCTAAATTATCAGGAAATGTCTTTGGCTAGTAAATAATTTATATACACATCTCTGATAATAGCATACAAATGTATGACTTAGATGGCAAACAGCACGGAGAATTGATTTGCTGTGGTTCTCTTCTGGTTTATATGTGCTATTTCTTCCAATACGTATATCAATTTTGACACTATGCACTCTCAGTGTCTCTCTCTCTCTCATTGATTTTGTTAAATTCATCTCAGAGCAATTCAATCAGAATGTCTACAGAGACATCTGATTATGCATATGTCTGCTATCCCTTTTTGATAACACCCGTTATTTTTCCTACTCTGCTGAGAAACTGATGAAGTGATTTTTATGTAAATGTGAAATCAGAGATGTCTTTACAAGTAATAAATTGTCAGGTGCTGATTAACCCATGAACATTCAATGCAGTGTCTTAATGACGGGATAAATTGCCCGCCACTGTAAACACACTTAAAATTAAATACTTCTATCAAAATTAATGGAATTGAGTCATCAGCAGAAAGTGGTGAAGCCTGATTAGTTTGGTCTGTTACTGCCCTGTTGCTTTTGTGTTATTTTTGTTCTCTTGTCTCTCCTTTTCCAGCATCGTGTTGATTCTTCTTCATTTTAACTTCTTAATCACATTATCAGCAGACCACTGCTTGAATAGTTTTGATTTCTCTTATTTCTTAAATGCTTTTCAAGTGGCTTTTTATCTCCCAATATCTACTACTCTGCATCCTAGCGGGCACCATCCTCATCATCTTTTCTCCAATAGCCTTCTGACTTTCTAGTGGAAACTTCATAATGAACTAGAGTAATTTTCGTAAAGAACAAATGTAATCTCGAAACTCCCAGTCTTAAAACTTTTCGGAGGCTTGTCATTTTTCTTGGAAGGACAGCCACAAGCCTTATTCATGATCTGGTCCCTAAACACTATCATTGATGATTTCTAGTCACTGGTCGCTGCCCACCTTCCTGCATCAGGGATTCCCCTTAGACTGTCTTTTTTTCCATAAAGTTCTCTTTCTTCCTCCACATAGTACATAGTTTTATAAACTCCCACTCAATACTTCTTCAGTCTTTAAGTAATCCTTCCCAGAACTTCCAGATTAAGTCTCTGTGGACCATCTTTCTGTAGCACACTTCTCACCGCTTGTGATTATAAACCTCGGTGGTGGTTTGATTAGCATCTTGCTGCCATGCTAGACTCTGAGCTCAGGGGGAACAGGACCCCTGCTGGTCTTGCACTTCCTCATCTGAAATGACAACTACTTCCCACCTGTTTATCGGAGTCATGTCGCAGACCCCACACAGTGGACCACCTTCGTAGACTCTCTTTGCTAACTCTACTGGGTTTCTCTCTCTACCTGGATAATCAGAATTAGGGTTCCCTGCTTTGCTAAAGTTCATATAAAATACTATTAAAAAACAAAATTCAACTGAGTAAATTTTAGTGATCTAATTGGCTTTATTGAATGATTCATGAATTGGGCAACACCCCATCTAGCTAGCAGAGGGGAGCTCCAGGGGGCCACAGAAAGGGAAGGGTTTTAAAGGCAAGATAAGGAAGTCATAAAAAATATTGCTTCAGGCTTAGGTAACTACCTGTGGGGAACAGAGGGGTCTATGTAGCGATTACCTCATCATCTTTTGGGGAATGGAGAGGGGCATGTGACATATTACCTTACTGGTACCAAACGGAAAATTCCTGACTGTCTGGTCAAGACCACATTTCTGGGGGAGGTGGAAGCTTCAGTTAGGTTAGGTATTACGCCCCTGTCGGTTAGCCTGGCCTAGCATACGGGACTCTATTTTGGGCCTGTGGTTTTCTTTTTGAGGATATAAACTTTTCACTGTGTGAGGCATGATTTCCTCTTCTGTAGACCTGAAATATTGAAGAGCTGCACTACCTAGGATCAATTTTGTAATGAGTGCTCCAAGTTATGGTATTTGAATTTGCCTTTAATGGATAGACAAGCAATTTAAACGTTATTGATTGAATAGTAATAGGTGATTCTCGCAGTGTAGTCTCTGGACCACTGGATATGTGAACTTTTTATTACCAGTCTGCCCTCAGAGTAAGCTTTTAGAAACTCTTATAGCAATTTAATGGTTTAATTTCTGTCTGTTGAATCTCATAAGAATCAAGCCTTGCTTTTTGTATGTCTTTGTCTTTTTCAATTTCATTTTTCCAGGAGTTTTTTATTATGTTTTGCGGAAGTATTAGTCCACAGTGAATTGGAAATAAAAGTGTTCCCTCCCCACAAATACAAAAGCACTAGTTTAGTAGATGTTTCAACATTAAAATATTCAAATTTGGTTGTCCGTTCCCAACATGCCTCTCCCATCTCCGTTAATGACAACCTCTTTCTTTCAGTTTTCAGGCCAAAATGACTGGAAGAGTATTGGTGCTTCTTTTTCTTACATACCCCACATGTGATTTTCCTGCCAATCTCGTCAGCCCTGCCTTCAAAATGCAGACAGCATACCACCTCTGCTGCTGCTATCTGGGCCCATCAGCGCCCAAGAGAAAACACTGCAGCTGAATTAACTGTTCAACCAGGGTTTTCATCTCTTTTTGCTATAGTCCTATAGTCTGATTTGTTATATAAGATGATCTTTCGGAACAATCTGCAAGTTGCTCTTTTAACTGAGTGTATCGCCTCCCATTTGGATATCAGATTGGGAAGTTTCCCTCCTGTCTGTAGGAGTAGGAAGTTCCCGAACCATCAAACAGAAAGTGAATTGCAGGTAATGTGATATTCACTCACCAGGAAGTGCACAGAATAAATAACATTGTTAACATTCAAGTAATAGTTTTATAAACTATTTTTATCACAAAATATATTTTCAGATAGTCCCGGATTCCTTCAATATTTAGGCCCCCCCAAATTATATCTCCATAAAAAATGCATTTTAGGGTATTTTTATTTTATTTTAATGTTCCTCATCTTTCTTAATTAACAGATTTCTCAATTCTTCCTCAATCTACTTTCTATCTTCATTTTTCTTCTCTGGAATTTAAGACTAATTTTCAGATACTTCACTAATAAAGTTCCCCTTTGGTTCAATTATTTCACTTTTATTTCCTTCCTCCTTTACTTGGCTATAAAATACTGGCCAATCCTTCTTTTAAGTGAATGCTGTCATGCATTATGACATATAAAGAGAATAATGCACAGCTCATGAAAGTATTGCTTCATGAGTTTTTATTTGGTGAACACACCTATGTAACCAGCAGCTTCATAAAGAAAAGGAGTGTAAGAAGCTCCTTCCCCAGTTTAATGTAATCATTACAAAAGTTTCTGGCATATACGCTTATGGATTAGTTTTGAATTTCTTTTAATTTTGTAGAAAAGGAATCATCCGGTATATTCTTGTTTGTGTCTGTCATCTTTCATCATCATTATGTTTCTGATACTCATCTATAGTGTTGCTTGTAGCAGCAATTATTTGTTTTTATCCCTGTAAGTAAGCTACTGTACAATAAGCCACTGTATGAATATATCCTCTTTTATTTATTTACTCTACAATTGAGGAATCTTTGAGTTGTTTCCACTTTTTGGTTACTATGAATAATACTGTTATAAACCATGCTATGCCTTTTGGGGGGCACACATATTAAGTAGCTCTTGGAGTAACACACAGCCTCACGTCTTTTGTGAGGTGCTCACCTAGGACTACAGTGCCAGCATCATCAGGTGTGTTCAGCTTCAGGAGATACAGCCAAATAGTATCTCAAAGTGGCTACATGCCCAATACGGACATCTAGGTTTCCACGTCATGACCAACACTGGATGTTATCAGTATTATTTGTGTTATTAATTAAAAAAAAAAAAATCTAGCCATTCTGGCAGTTGTGCAGTGGTACTTCATTTTGGTTTTAACTTACATTTCCCTGATAACTGTCAACTTTAATACTATAATAGCCGGTTATTTTACCAGCAAAAGCAAGTTTATTCAGGAAGAGCAGAGGAATTGAAATTCGGCTTGTGCAAACTATGGCAGACCACAGGCAAATCCCGAAAACAAGGAAGGGGTGCTTGCTTTTATAGGGAAAAGAGAGGGTTTGGGAGGGGCTGTAATAACTAAAGGATCCACTGGAGGAAGCATGCAGTCCAGAGCATGGAGGCTTCTCATTGGTTGGGCTGCTCCAGTCTCTGATGGGCTAGGCTGTCCTCAGGCTGAAAGATGTTTTTTTCTTTCTGTTGGTCAGTGAAATAGAGACATCTTTCTGTTATAGATAGATGTAGGGCTCTTCCTGTTTGGGGTAATTAAGGATGCATGGTAGGGGTGTGAAATCACCCCCTCCAGGCCTGTTACAAGTCCAGCTTTAGCTGAGGTTTTTAAAATTAGTTCCACATAACGAATGATGTTGACCAATAGGTGTCTGTTGCTGATTTGATTATCTTATCTTGTGAAGTGTCTCCAAATTATGTTGCCATTTAAAAATAAATGGGTTGCTTGACATTTTCTCCTTGATGTGTAGGGGTTTCTTAAATATTCAGGATATCCTTTCTTTGTCTGATATGTACAGATATAGATATATATTTATTGCAAACATTTTCTCCCAGTTTGTGGCTTGCATTTTAGTCTTCTAAAGTGTCTTTAGATAAAGAGAAATTTGCGGTTTTTACAAAGTTCTTTAGGGTTGGTACTTTTTGTGTCCTGCTTAAAGAATTTTGGCCTTGGTCCTGAAAATATTTTCTTATATTTCTTATATTTCCTTCTTGCAGTTTGGCTGTTTTAACTTGAACATTTCAGGTGCATTACCAGTGTGGAAATGATTTCACAGTGGTAAAAGAGGAGGGTCAAGACGAATATTTTCCCGTGTGGATTCCCCCCACGCATTGCAGTGAGACCTTTGTTATAAACAAACTTGCCATAGGGAGTGAGTCTCTCTGAAATTGGTCTTCTGTTGTAGGGATCTGTTAGTCTGTCTGTAAACCAGTGCTAAAATATCTTAATCATTATAGCTATATAATAAATCTTGATATATAGAAAGTCCTCTGACTTTGTTCTTCAAAATGTCTTGGCTAATGACTCTTGGACATTCATACATATTTTCAAGTCCACTTATCAATTTCCGTTGGATTTTCATTGGTATTGCTTTGAATGTACAGATTAGATGAGAATAATTGAGATTTTTCCAATATTGGATTTTTTGTTTCATGGCACGTTACTATCCGTCCTTTGGTCATCTTTAATTTTTCTGGAACATTAAAAAAAAATTGGTATAGAAGCCCTGTTTGCATTAGATCTATTTTAGGCATTTTTCAAGTTTTGATGCTATAATAAATGTTATTTTCTTATTGAAAATAACAAGCAATTGTGTTTTCTAATTGTTTATGGCTAATATAGAGATACGATTTTGATTTTTTGTAAGCACATTTTATTCATCAAACTTGCTATACCCATGTGTAAGTATTAACTTACGTGGAGATTCCTTTGGCTTTTCTGCACACACTGCTACGTAGTCTCCAAATAACGACTTTCTTGTGTCTCTTTTAAATCTTGATAGTTTCTTTACTTTCTTTTCTTGCATTGTTTCATGGTATAGGGCTGTTAATAAAAAGATGACTGGCAGTGACAATAATTGACACTCCTGTTTCTGATCCCAGAGTAAAGCTGTTTTATTATTAAAATCTGTGTTTTATCATTAAAATCTGTTTTTTATTATTAAAATCTCTGTTTTATCATTAAGCAAGTTGTTAGCAGTAGCTGTGCCGTAGGTGTAATCACTTTTTGTAGATTAAGGAAGTTCCGTTATATTAATAGTTTTCAAAGTTATTTTTAATCAAGAGTGGGAATTGAATGTTATTAAATGTTTTTTGTCATTTATTGAGATGATCCTATAACTTCAGGTCTTGACTCCTTAGTATTATGAATTACAAGGGTTAATTTTCTAATATGAAGCCAACCTTGGGTTACTAGAATAAAGCAATTTGGTGGAAATATATTATCTGTTGAGTGTCTTATTGGATTCAACTTGTCAACATTTTTCTCAAGATTTTAACATGTCTTTTAATGAGAGAGACCAGCTATAATTTTCTTTTCTTTCAAGGTACTAGTTAGGTTTTTAATATCCAGTTTATTGAGGCCTCTTAAAATGAAGTGAATCATGTTCCCTCTTTGCTGTTTTCTGGAATAATTTTTTTTTTTTTAAAGAAGATGTTGGGGGTAGGAGTTAATTAATTTATTATTTTTGCTGTGTTGGGTCTTCATTTCTGTGTGAGGGCTTTCTCTAGTTGTGGCGAGCGGGGGCCACTCTTCATCGCGGTGCGCGGGCCTCTCACTATCGTGGCCTCTCCCGTTGCGGAGCACAGGCTCCAGACGCGCAGGCTCGGTAGTTGTGGCTCACGGGCCTAGTTGCTCCGCGGCACGTGGGATCTTCCCGGACCGGGGCACGAACCCGTGTCCCCTGCATCGACAGGCGGACTCTCAACCACTGCGCCACCAGGGAAGCCCTGGAATAATTTGTATAACATTTGTTTATCTGTACATCAGCATTGAGAAGAATTCACTGGTGAATTCTTAGTTTTCTTTGTGGAAAGGTTTTAGACATAGGTTCAATTTCTTGTACAAAAAATAATACTAGTTAGATTTCCTATACCTTGGTACATTTGTTTTGGTAAGATGGTGGATTGCTGTACACATCATCTAAATATCCAAACTTAGTGACTAAAATATGATTCCTAATATCCTCTTCATCTGTTTTCATGTCAGTGGTATCTGTAGTGATGTCATATTTGGGATATTGGTAGTTGGTGCATTTCCTCTTGTTTCCTCAGTCAATCTTGTTAGGGTACTATATTTTTATTAGATTTTTCAAGATTGCCTTTTGGCTTTTGTTTTTTATTCCTTGGCATTTGTTTACTATTCCTTTAATTTCTGCTCTTATATTGGCTATTTAATTCTGCATAATTTGATGTAATTTGATGAGCTCCTTGAAATGGATACTTAGATCATGATCTGCCTTTCTTCTTTTCTAACATACACATTTCAGGCAATAATTTTCATACCAAGTATACCTTTAGTAGCATCTCACATGTTATGTCATAATCAAAATATTTTCTCATTTGCATTATGATTCCTTTTCTGGCTCATAGGTTATTTGCAGATGTATAAGTTCCAAACATTTGGTGATTTTCTAGATATCCATTATTAATTTCTATCGTAATTCTCCCATGATCAGAGAACATACTCTACGTGACTCAAACTTTGAATATAATGAAACTGGTCGGTGTTCAGCTTAAAAGAATGTATATTGTACGGTTCTTGGTAGTAGTGTTCTATATAAGTTAGTTAGTCAACTTGGTAATTATTTATTTCAAAATTTTGTCTGTTTGTTCCATTAGTTACTAAGAAAAAATTGTTAAGGTTCTCCACTATCACTGTGAGTTCATGTTTCTCTCCTTATAGTTTTATGCTAGATTTCAGTCTCATAGAATTTTAGAATTGCTATATCTTCCTGATTTATCATTTTATTATTGTGAAATGTCCCTTTTTATCACTGGTACTGCTTCCTACCTTAAAGTCTATTTTCTATGAATTGAATATTGCTAAACCACGTTTCTTGCAGTAATTACTGTTTGCATGTGTATCTTGCTTCATCCTTTAACATTCAAGTTTTCTTAGTCTTTATATTTGAGTTAGCATTTTAATCCAGTTCATAATCTTTGTCATTTAATTAGTTAGTAGTTTACATTTGACATAATTACTGATGTATTTGGGTTTAAATCTAACATTTTATTATTTGATTTTTATTTGGTCCATCTGTTCTTTATGCCATCTCATTACTTGTCTTTTTTTTAATTAAAATTATTTTTATTTGCTTTTTGTGCTTTACTAACTTTTCTGTTATACATTTTATTATTATTCTTATGCAGCAACATAGAATTCATACCCCATTCACCGCCTCCACTCCATTTGGCCATGTGTTTTAATTCTGTGTGTTTTTATTCAACTGGTGATTATAAAACCCCTTTAAGATAAGAAATTCTTAGAATTCAGTCATTTCACTTGTTATGTGTTCAGTGGAACAAGCCTATTGGTTTAATTTTATTTGAATTTTCTATTTATTTACAAACTGTTAAAACAATTCACAAAGTGGTAAAGTGTGATTTTGACTTATTCTCTATATTTTGCTCAGTGATTTTAAAATTATATAATTTTTAACTTTAAAGGTGCTATTTATATGGTCCAATAACTATTTATATCCTTTCCTTTTAACAGACTTTTATTGGGGACATCCTCCTGCTTGTTAATCCATTCAAGGAGATTCCAATTTATTCCACCATGGTGAGTATAAAATTTAAAATATCATTTAATAATGTAGAGTAACACTCACTAGACATGCCTGTTTGTATCAAATGATTAAGAAGCAAAAACCGAAACAGTAAGTAAAATCAAGCTTCTCAGAAAATCCTACACTGAATGGTTAGATAATAGTGACTTTAATTTCTTCTGAGAAAATATTGACAAGGAATGTTATTTTGTCAAAAGATTTCTTTGCGCTTATAATGCGAAATTCTTACGATTGTAGTCACTAGACAGACGTCTAAAATCAAATGTTACACTAACTCTATTTCCCATGTATTTTTGATTAATTCAAGGTCAGTTGGTTTAGAGGTCTTTGAACATCATGACCGCTTTCAGAAGAGTGTTATGATGTTAAAGCAATGGAATAAGAAAGGATATGATACTGCGTTTATACATTTTTCTAAAAGACTTTCCAGCTTGAATCATGAGACTCAAAATTAAAAAGAAATTGCTTGTGGAAAATCATTCCAGGCAGCTGAAGACGCAGCATGATCTCTGCTGTGTTGTCCACATCACTGTGGATAGCGAAGCATATTGTCGTATCTCTTTGCCTAGTATTTTTGGATCAAACGCACTGTCGTGGGAGCTCTCTGTGTTTTGTGCAGCCACAAGGCTGCTTCCAGTCCGAAACAGAATCCCTAATTAGGAGCAGGGGATAAAAGGAGGAGACGTGTGTTCTTGAAGCAGGGATGCACTCGCAGATGCTGGAGGGGCATGGGGTAGGGGAGAGAAAGAGAGAGGAAGAGAGAAAGAGATTACTCTCTCTAAACTCCAGAGGACGCTACTAAGAATTATTACAGAGATGCTTCCCGGGTACGAGAGGACCTCCCACTACCCCACCTTCCACTCTTCTTACCAAAAGTCAATTCCACCATTGCTTTAAAACTGCCTTGGAACTTGCCCACCCATTCTTACCCCAGCCTCATCCCTGGGCTAAGTGTGTGTGGAAGCATGACCGACTAGGGCAAAAGGAATTACAGGTACCCATAATCATTTTGGGAGTTCTGTCACAGGAGCAGGTGCAGGAAAAGGAGGGGAAGGAGGAGAAGGGGGAGGGGAGGTAACAATCACAGGGAAGATGGCGTCATTCAAGGACCAAGCCTACGGCATTGGCAAAGCAGGGTTCAGAAAACCAACGCGCAGGCACACGTCTGAGAATAAATGCCTGGGCAGTGAATCTGCATCGGCTCTTCACACTCAGTATCAGACTTTTCTCGATTGTTTCTCACCATAACCTTTACTGTGGAGTTCACAAACCAGAGATATATCACCTTGAGATCTCAGTGTGCAAAAGGATGACAAATACCCGGGGATGACTTCTCAAGGTCCTATTTTTGACTACACGCAGTACAAGACTGATCAGTCATCCTGAATCCTCGAATTACAGATGAGATTCAGCTCCTCCAAAGTGTACCACGACACCTAGTGTGGGAGGCCAGGCCTAGGGCTTCCTCTGCTTTCACATTCCATTGACTTCCAGATGCTGCGGGCCTCCAGATGTCCCCATGGCCGGCATGTTGGGGTTTGGCGAGTAGCTAGGGTGGCTGGGCTTCTTAGCCGTGGAAGGAGAGCTCTCCTGGGTTTAGTGTAGGGTTAGCACACAGCAGGCCTGCCGCAAAGGGCTTTACGTATGCTACCACGTTTAATCCCCAAAGGGACCCAATCAGTGTAAGTGTTATCGTTCCCTCTTTGCAGATGGATAAACTGAGACTTCAGGAGATCAACTAGGCTTTCTAAAGTTCTCTCATGAGTGGCAGAGACAATGTAAATCCAGGTCTTGTAGCCGCAGAGCAGATGCAGGACAGACTACTCTCAGGGACCCAAATGCTGAGCCCAGAGACATATAACTAGTCATTGTATGTGACTGTTTGTGTACAACAAACTTTTTTTTTCAGGGTGTGTCATCTATATATAGGTATAAGATAATGAGTGGGAAATCCAATCGGGCAAGTAGAGTGACATGTTCATACTATGGTGTGAAAACAGCAGCCACGCCCCGTCGAGCCCTTGGCATCAGGTTCCACAGATTACCAGGACCCTGATGTTAGGGGCCCGTGAATGGCACTCTCATAAGCTACACGCTGCATGGCTGGCTTCAGAAATCAGACCGTGGCAGGATCCTGCGAATCTCCTGGATGTTTATTGACAGGTATCATGCACAGTGGAAAATAGGAGGGAATTGATCCGTAAAGAAGGACCTTACTTATTGGGCTCACAGAGTCCAGCAAAGACTAGCAATAACCCGAATGAAGCTTATGTGATGCCATCTCATTTGTGAAAGAGCACTTACAATGCCCACGGACCAAAATCCTCTTGTTCCCAAATGATACAGACATGGAGAGAATAAGGTGAAATGGAGAGAGATGGCCTGTGGGAAAGGAAGGGTCTGACCCTGACAATATTTTCTGGACCAAATGGGAACATGCAATACTATTAGTAACGATCATGGTAACCAATGTAAAGTCGGTGGTTTGTCAATCACTCAGAAAACTAGAACGGCTTGGTGAAAACCTTCAAGGTTCAATATAAATAAGTGGAAAATGCTATTCTATTAAAATTATTATTTCATATTTACATTACTTCTTAAGTGTAGAATTAGCATCAAGCAAAGTATTACCAGGTGGTAGCAATGGAGTATTCTACAATGCAAACTCTAACATGGCATGAAAAGAAGAAGCTTTACAGGAAAAGGGAACTGAGAAAGGTTATTGGTTTGATTATCATGAAAAAATTTTGGACACTCACGATTCTTTACCACATCTAATGTTAGTGAAACTTAGCCTAAGGAGAATACCGAACTCCAAATAGGTTTGAAGAAACACAGCAGGAATGTGAGGTGAACCCCACGTACACATAGATTCAGGCATGCTCCTGGATCTCTTGGGTCTCACTGTGTTGATAACATCTAACGAAATCCTTACTAGGACTTTACAAAAACAAATGGAGTTTAAAAGCATTTTGTCAAAATTAGGTTAGATCCAGGTTGGACTTGGGGAGAAAGTGAAAGAGTGTTAGTGCAAGTTTAAAAAACCCCAAACAAACCCCAAATAGAAATTCATCCTGCAAGAGAACAAAGGTGGGCTAAACCTTCCTAGCTGGCTTATGAATTATCATGTAGACGTCACTATCATTCAAATATCTTTTATATTTATTTTAAATTCTGGAATAATTCAAAATGCAAAAAGTTCAAGCGTAATAGGCAGTGTGTGCCCACCCCCCACACGTGTGTCCTATCGCTTAAAAATTTACAATGAAACGTGCCTTATGTTTTCACACGCACTCCTGAGGTTGGGATGCAGCTTTAGAGACGTGATACCAAGACACTGTGTGCTAGTTTAATTGTAATGGTATTTTCTGGGTGGTACTGAAAGTAAAGGTACGTTTCAATTACATGGTATCTGAGATTAAGTGACACTGCGTAATGTCAACACAGACTGAGTTCCACTTCAGCCTGTTCCTCTTCACAAAAGGTGGCAATCACTACCCGAAGTTACCCTTTTTTTTTTTATGTACTGTTCTTTATTATCCGTTAATAGATTTTTTAACATCTTTATTGGAGTATAATTGCTTTACAATGGTGTGTTAGTTTCTGCTTTATAACAAAGTGAATCGGCTACACATACACATCACCGAAGTTATCCTTTTATCCAGTCTTCTGTCTGTTCATTCTGTAGACGTGCACAAATATATGTAATAAAAACTGCATGTGCCATTATTTTCTGTTTTAATTTACTCGGAGAATATACTAACCATATTCTTTTACAACAAAAATCGTCATTAATCATTATGCTTTCAAAAATTTTCCATGGGGCTTCCCCGGTGGCGCAGTGGTTGAGAGTCCGCCTGCCGATGCAGGGGACGCGGGTTCGTGCCCCGGTCCGGGAAGATCCCACATGCCGTGGAGCGGCTGGGCCCGTGAGCCATGGCCACTGAGCCTGGGCGTCCGGAGCCTGTGCTCCGCGACGGGAGAGGCCAAGGCAGTGAGAGGCCCGCGTACTGCAAAAAAAAAAAAAAAAAAATTTTCCATGATAAAAGGTTCGGGTCTAGCTAATTCATTCTAAATACCCTATAGTGTTTTATTGTTTTAATACACAATTATTTATATTTATTCATTAATCCCTATCGTAGAATTACTTTCTTGTTTTCTGCTCTTACAGAGAGTACTGAGGATTGTTTGGTGTGTAGTTCCTGGTTCATGTTTGAGAATTTCTACAGAGAGATCGCTAGTCAAACCTACCTCCTTAAGTCTAGAGTTTCTGCCAAATTACACGTAGAATTTCTTAGAACAACACTCAGTATTATACATGTGTTTTTCAGCCCTAGAGAAAACTTCATTTCGAAGTCAAGCTCCACCACTAACTTGCCACGTGACCTTGGACCTGTCACTCGTTTTTCTTTGCATCAGTTTCCTCATCTGTAAGCAGGACAGTCATCCTCATATCCAAGTCTCGGGTTTCTAGGAGAATTGGATGAGTGAGTGTAAAATGCTGAGAAGAGCAGCAGGCATAGAGCAAGTGAGGCCAGCGCCATCGTTACTAAGCTGCTATTGATAACGTTACCAATAGTTCACACGCACTGTATCACCTTATTGTTTGAAATAGCATTTCCTTGGTTACGAAGAGAGCTGTTTTTTCATCTTTTCTCACGTGGATTGGCCTTTCCTTTCCGCTTACACTCTTTGCCCAATTTTCTATTTTGTTTCCAGTTTTTCTTATTGATATGTGAGAGTCATTTATAAAATGCTGAGGATTTATTGATTGTATGCCCAGCTTACTTTCCTCTCTGTCTTCGCCTGAGTTTTTTTTATTATTATATGTGTGCTGTTTGTGGTTGAACAGGAGTTGTTAGCTATGATGTTGTAGGATTTTTCCCAATACAATTCGTGTTTTTGACCCCTATTCCCTTACTCCCAAATCATAAGAGTACTGTTTTTACATACTTTTCTAAATGTGTTAAGCTTTGCTGTTCATATTTGGAACTTAAATTCAGTTGGAATTTATTTTTACAGATGGCATGAGATAGTGATGTTTGTTTCCTTTACAAATAATCAATTTTCTTGACAGCTTCCTTTAAGGATAAGTGACACAGCCCCTGTGGCCCCCACATCTCACCGAGTAGGCCTGAGTGGAGTTCTGTAGTCTGTTCCAGCGGTTCCTTTTTCTCTCTCTGCACCAGAAACACAATGTTTAATGACTTAGGCTTTTGATGTTTTTATTGGGATATAATGCATACACGACTTGTGCTTTTCCACGAGCACTGGAGGTAGAACATTCCCAGCCTCCAGAGCCCACACTTGCTCTTTCCAATCCCTAACCCTTTGCCCAAAGTACCGCCACTCCGACTTCTAACAGCATACATAGATTGGTTTCACCTGCTTTTTTTTTGCTCTCTGTAAATGGGATCTCCTAGTATGTTCTCATATGTATCTGATAGATTCCATTCAACATTATTTTTGTGAGAGTCACCCAATTTTTTCTTGTAGCTGTAGATCATTGATTCTACGTGAAAAAATTATTTCCCCTATAATTTGAAATAATTTTACACTTACGGAAAAATTGCAAATAATTAGTACAAACAGCTTTTTTCCTTCAACCGTTTTAAAATAATTGGCTGGCATGTTGCCCCGTCAACCCTGAGTACACGTACTGTGTATTTACTACAGACAAAGGCATTTTCCTATGTAACCTCCATACAGTCATCAAAATTGGGAAATTACGTTCCCATTTAATCAGGAGGCTTCGTTCAAGTCTTTTCCATTGTCTCAGTGATGCCCAAACAACCAAAGATCCAGTCCACCATCACAGGGTGCGCTGACCCCTGGGCGTTTAATTTCCTTCCATTTGGGACAGTCCCTCAGTCTACTCTTGAACTTTCCAACCTTGACATCTTTGAAGATACAAGCCAGTTATTTGGCAGAATAAAAATTAAGTGTGTCTGATATTTCTTCATGACTCACAAGTCCTCCTATCATTTAGTTTTGATTCGAATATAACTCAATTCACTCGAAACTCGCAAGGACTAAAAATACTAGCACTGAGTCACCGTGGCGATCATTAAAAATCACCATTGCCCTGAAATCAAGTTCATTTTGTCTTTTTTCCGAGAAATTTGTAAATTTATATGTTTCAGATGCAACTGATTTCTTTTCAAATTAAATATCCTTTGCCGTCTTATGTTACTGAAATTAAATGTTGCTGAGAGAAATTGCATTTGATATAAGTTGCCGCCGTTTCAGCTTACTTCATGGAGAGCTACTGAACTGGATTTTGGGGAGTTGCTCTCTTTGAAGACAGCCAAGTGATTTAAAGCCTGCAAGCCGAATAATAAGGCTCAGATGTGTGTCTCCGTTTTGTCATTACGGATGCTTAAAATGTGCCGAGAAGGGCAGCATTGTGCAAATGTTTTGTGTTTACAAGTGAGACTCAGAATTAGAGATTTATGTGCTTCTGTGTATGGGAACTATGTCAGTAGCATCGTGAGGTAGAGGATCCTGAACCCTTTTCACGGACATTCCTGCCTGTGTGCTGCCCTGTTTTCCAGGTCTCCCAGCTGTACCTGGGCAGTGCGGGGCAGCCCTGCCCCTCTCTGCCACCTCACATTTTCTCCTGTGCGGAGAGAGCCTTCCACCAGCTTTTCCAGGAGCAGAGACCTCAGTGCTTCATTCTCAGGTGAGCCTGCCCCTCACCCCAGCTCCAGGCTCAGTTCTGCCCTGAGGGCTTGGCGGTAAAACCGTCCTCATTTCTTCTGGTTTACGTTTATTTACTCCCTCACCAGTTCGTGGTCCACTAAGTGTGCAGTGAGTACGCTTGACTCGTTACAAAGGAGAAACACCTTTGTTGTTAGAAATGGCCCTGAGTGTAGCTGAATCGATATCAACAAACTGAACCTGAAACTCATCTCAACCATTCAACATTATGTCTGCGAGAGTCATCCAATTTTTTCTTCATTTTGAAGGTTTACAGCTTAGAACTAGTGTCTTGCTTTCAAACCTTAGAAAACATGGGAAAGAGAGGCACCCGATAGTAGTACCACCCTTCTCCACAATGTGGTGCTGAGCAAAATACCATGCAAGGCCTTGCAGATGTGGGATTTCCCACCCGCTTCTAGGTATTTATACCTTTGCTCATATGTCAACAAAATTATACACTCAAATTAATTTTTTAGTGAAATGCAATGGTAATATTAGTTCATAAATACCAAGATGCTCAGGAGGGAGCATTTAGCTTGGAGCAAAAACTCTTCACGTCAAAAAGAAGTGTCCCACAAGAAGTAGGGATGAAATGTGATTATATATTGATAGAGGAATAAAGAAATATTTAGGTATTAAAATCAGATCTGCGTTGAGAATTGTGTTTTATATCAGACCACGCTGCCGCAAGAGGGAGACTTTCATAAGTACCCCTGGCTTTGCAGAGATTTCAGCAGTAGTGTTGGTTGCAAACTGAATGTGTGAATAAAGCTTTGCACGACCTGAGTCCAAGTGAGATACAAGAGTAACTATGGAAACCTGGAAAGAACCCAAATAATATTTAAATATTGAGTAACTATGGAAACCTGGAAAGAACCCAAATAATATTTAAATATTTAAATAAGCACTTCTTTATATACTGTTACGTTGTGAATTTAATCAAAAATTCCATGGAGGGTCACATCGATGGGTTGCAAACTTTAGTGTTCTGGTTTTCAAAATAGTGTGCAAATGGTGGTTTTTACACCTGTTCTGAAGTGTCCCCTGGGGTGGGGTGGGGGACCCGGGCATTCTTGAATCAAGCAACTCTGCTTTCACCTGCTTTATCTGTTGGGTTTCCTGGTCTCACTTACACAAAAAGAGAAACTTTTTAAAAATCGTGAGATGGTGGGGCGTGTGTAATAGTGTTGCCAATAATAACAACTCGTATTTATTGAGAACCTGCTGAGTGCCAGCGTCTCCTCTAGGTGCTCTCCATGTGTCATCTGATTCATTGCTTTAGTAACCTCGTAGGATGGGTATCATCATTGTTATTATTGTCATTTTATGTATCAGGTGCTGAGTATTAGAAGGGTTAGCTAATTAGTCCAGGGTCTCCCAGCTAGTAAATAGTTAGCGTAGCTGGGATGTGAGCCCAATAGTCTGGCTTCTGAGCCCGAGTGAAGGTTATCCACACTCACAGCCAGACTCTAGAGCATGGCTCGCCCAGTGCCGCTAACCTAAGGAGGCTTGCAGAGGTCCCCCCAGACTCACCTAAAATGATGGTTACAAATCCACGGACTTAACTGAATTCTCATTGAGTCCACTTAATCCTTGTCAAAGACTTTGGACCTTAGCAAAGCTGTGAGGGGCCAATGAATCCCTATCCTTTGGGAACCTACCGATTACAGAGTTCACAATGCCTAGCATGTTCTTTCAGTGACGAAACCTGTTTGTCTTTGTTTCTACATGTACTTGCTCATGGAATTGTTTTGCTAACAATAGTAAGATTTGTTAATATTCTGCAGAACTAATATTCCTTTGGGACATTTTTAAAGGCTAATAATGCCGTGTTATCAACCACTTATTCTGAAAAAACGATTCCTTCATTCACGTTTCGAGAAATGAAGAGCAGGGCTTCCCTGGTGGCGCAGTGGTTGAGAGTCCGCCTGCCGATGCAGGGGACACGGGTTCATGCCCCGGTCTGGGAGGATCCCACATGCCGCGGAGCGGCTGGGCCCGTGAGCCATGGCAGCTGAGCCTGCGCATCCGGAGCCTGTGCTCCTCAATGGGAGAGGCCACGACAGTGAGAGGCCCGCATGCTGCAAAAAAAAAAAAAAAAAAGAAATGAAGGACCAGTCCATGATCATAAGGACTTATTACTAGCTATTGTCTGTCTTCTTTTGGAATTGGTGTTTGCCTGTAGCTTCTCAGCCTCCTTGATTGTCTTGACTACGACAGGCTTTCTGCCTTTATACTAATACATTAAAATGAGTCAATTTAGAATTCAACTAAATACTTTGTGTAAAGATCATTTACAGAGTGTCTATTATGTCCCATGATTAGCATTTACAAAGAATAATTGAAGATTTGGAGATCAAAGTTCAAATATTCCTGGAGTAGGTGATTTACAGTACCAGGCCAGAGGATTTTTAATTTGATTTTCAAATTTTCATTTTATTTCTCATTTTCTTCATAATTATGGGCTCCCGTAACACACTAGGCTTCATCCTAAGGAATAGTTTTTAACAATTTTTAGATCTCTGTCCTGGGCTAGAACTGGGAGTTGGGAGCCCACCCAGTTCTACCTTTGCTTTAATTTTCTGAAGGCCTTGATAGATGGTTTTAATTAACTGTTTGAGCATGTACGACAAATATCCATTATCCTAACAGTACGCTGAGCAAACCTAAATTAATGTTTTATGCTGAATGTGCAGCTAACTTGTGGAACACGCAACATAGGGTCTGCTTCTGTCGTGTGCAGACTTAGCAGACAAGGCTGTTCATATTTAAGCTTCACATTTTGGGTCCATGACCCATCAGCGCCGCCCCAAATCTTCGGTCAATGTCTGCTTTAATCGTAGACGTGGATTTTCAGATCAAGGAATGTTTCTCGAACACGTTGAACTAGAATTTTTTGTTTCAACTTGATATGCTATGAGGCCAAGACTATCATATCCATTTTTTCTTTTTTCTAAGACTTCTTTGTATTTTACTCAAAGTGAAATGTGGTGCTCGTTGTGGGATTTTATGAGATGGCAAAAAGCCATGTGATTCTGGCTAGCCGAGAGAGTTGATCATTTTCCCTACGTGTGGTCACAGGGTGAGGGCAACGGTGGGGAGAAGGAAAAGGGACCCACGTGACCACTGGGTCAGCCCCACAGCCTCCCAGGCTCTGTGTCTCCAGATACGCAGGGACTCGAGACCCGCCCCTGTTTCGACTTGCTCAGTAGATGCTCAGGGAGTGTTGGTTGAGTGTTTAATGTTGCATAAGCACTGCCTTCTACGCTGCCCCTTCTCCAAGAATGAGCTCAATTACTACCTCACCCAGAAGTCTCCCCTGGCTTCTTCCCAGAGATGTACCTGCCCCTTCTCCCATGGGCTCGTTGCTAGCTGTGCCCACCTGTTATAATCGTACCTTAATTATGTACCTACTCCTTCCTCGAGAGTATCCCCAGCCCATGGTGCAGGAAGCGGTATCTTTTCACCTCTTTTACCCTGAAGACTAACAGACTCCAGCACGTAGTAGGCCCTCAGTAAGTCTCATTTGAAGGAACAGGCAATATTTGGAAAAGGAAAATGGTATTTTCAAGATTGATCCCTGAGTGAATGCAAGCAAAATCTCTCTAAAAACGAGACGCCTGACACATCAAGTTATGTTGCTGGGTAATAGAATTTTTTAACAGGGAATATAATTGTAGACGTTAAATTTCCATCATGAAAGATTTAGATTGTTTCTGCTCTGCAATTAGAAGGTTAAAAGGAAGGGTCTTTGAACCCAGAAAATGAGCTCTTTCGTATCTTCCGCAGGTCACTGTCACCTGCTCCCCTGAGGCTGCTAAGCTGGTCGCTCTAAAAGTGGTTAAAATGTTTATGGTCACAGATGAGGGGAGTAGACGTTTTATTAACAAGTTGAGACGTGAATAAGAGAATTAAGTGTCAGTTTCTTTCCTGGCAAACACCCTTTAATCAAATTCATTAGAACAAGTGCTCAAGGGAGAAACCTGAGAAAGCCCTAGCAAAAGAGCTTTATATGTATTTTCCACTTTTGGCTATCGATGAGTAAACACCGTTTTCACGAGTATTCCATCTAGATGCAGTAAAAGCCTTATTTCTTATCAGACCACGTTGGTTTAGTAATTATTGTATTGGAGTTTTATGTTAACCCTATATTGCCTAGTCTCAGGAATATAATACAATCATTATTTATAGGAATTATATCACTTACGAAGTATGCCTGGGACATACCAAAAGCACTGTCCTCGTGCGGGACATATTTGGATGGTGCCTGTTCCTAGATTAAAGGAAAATGGAAAACACGAAATGTCCAAACTGACAGCAGCCTCGAGACGCATCAGGCCGTTTTCGGATCTGCTGGGCGCCGGGCCCTCACCTACCTGGTCGCTCCTCCATCTTTACCGACTTAGTTGTAGGAGCTGCATGCTTGATGTTCACTTTGAAGGAAGGAGGAGGAAAGCTGAGAAGGACTGAATGACTTTTCCAAGGAAGATGTAACGTCTTTCCTGGAGGACTCAAAGATTTAATCAGGCCAGACGTGTGGCCCTACCAAATACGCATCTCGACTGTAGGGGACCGACACCTGGCGGCCACCCCACTCACCTGCACTCACAAAGCACGGGACAGGTGGAAGCGTCTTTCTTTCCAGCCTAAGGCCTTTCTGCTATAATTTACCTGCATCATGTGGTTCTACTCTGTAAGATACTGGGGAGCAGAAGTGGCATCCTATTCATTTATAGTCCCAGCATCGAAAACACCATATTGTGTGTACACAGGTACACACACAGAGGCACACAAACATACACACACACGTATTTATTTATTGTGTATATAGTACAGCAAAGGAGTGAATCACATGGAAGTGTTAAATGATGCCATCATCTCATTAAAAGTCACTAGGTCATTTCCTCACCTTCTTTGTGCCTGAGAATTGTCTCTGGTTATTTAATTTTTTTACTCTGTTCTCCAAAACCATAAACTTGTGGTTTTTTTTTTTTTTTCTATTTTATTTTAGTGGAGAAAGAGGATCTGGGAAGTCTGAAGCCAGCAAACAAATAATGAGACACCTCGCCTGTAGGTCTGGTTCCAGCAGGCCTATATTCGATTCCAAATTTAAACATGTAAGTCTCTTGCTTGGGTTAGAAACTATGGAGAAGCAAGAAAAATGCAGTTTACAAATAAAGGGGGCATCTTAATAGGCCATCAGTTTAACCATAAGTTGACCAAAATTTGTGGAAAGAAAGAAAAAAAGACCGGTGCAAATGAGTATTGTTCACGTCAAGGTTTATTTTCTTGTATATATTTTAAAATATTTTGAACGTCATACTCTTTTTGTATTTGCTCTGAACAGTTGGATTGAAAATACGTAATACAGTTAGAGTTTGTCGTTGTTTACATAGAAAGGGACACTTTGGTGGGATTGGCCAGATAAGCAACTTTTGTGGGGGGATTACTGAGAGGTGATAATAAAGTTTCAATGTATGTAAAAGAACTGGTAACAGTCAACTTTGATGACATTAATAGGCTGGTGACAAACCTTCAACCCCAAAATTGGTATTTTGACATATAACATTGTATTCGTTTTAGGTATACAACATAATGATTTGATATTTGTGTATATTGCAGAATGATCACCCCACAATAAGTTTAGTTAACATCCATCACCACACATAGTTACAAAATTTTTTTTCTTGTGATGATAACTTTTAAGATCTAGTCTCTTAACAACTTTCAAATATACAATACACTATTATTAACTGTAGTCACCATGCAGTGCATTACATCTCCAGGACTTATTTATCTTATAACTGGAAGTTTGTACCTTTTGGCTCCTTTCACCCAAATTAAGACTGATTTTAAATTATATGCAGTAACATTTGCTTTTATATGAAGACACCTTATCCTGCTACTTCATAGACCTAAAATACTGTCAGGATTGAATGAGGAACCACAAAGTCCTATTAGCAGCTAAGGGAAAGGTCAAACTTCACACGATAAAACTCAGACATTTGACTCAAGGAGACACCTGCAAGTAGACGGATGTTTTCACACTGTTCTGTTAACAGGTGTTTTCCAGGCCACAGCGGATTAGAAGGAGAAACTCTCTTTTCAATTCTTCTCTTTACAAAGAATATATGATAAATCAGCTCTACAATGCATGTATGGTATTGTATGTGTTCATTAATGACTTTAATTCATAGCCATCTATTAAACTCGAGCTATATATTGGGCATGTGCAGAATTCTACAGCACAGCTCAAAGTAATTTAACATTTTGGGTCAACTTGGGAAAAGTAGTGTAAACTCTTTGTTCAGATATTGTAATATGCTTACTAATGACACTTAAGGATTAGAGAATCTATAAAGCAATGCGGTTATACAGTAGACTCGGGTTACCTAATAAAATAACAGGGTCTGCTGGCTTAATTGTAATGACAAGAAACCGTAGTCTCTGTAAATTATAGACTAAAGCACTCATTTATTAAAACAATGCTTTGAGAAAGAGCAGAGTGTGACTTCTAAAATGCATTCTAGATTACTTTATGTAAATTGGCTTTATGTAAATTGGCTTTATGTAAATTGGGTTACTTTATGTAAATTGGCTTTATGTAGTGAATACATTCTAAGCTGCATTTTTTTGGATAAGATAGATACAACTCTTCCAAATCAATTAGCATCTGGGAATCCATATTATAATGTCAATGCAAATTTCAAGTGAAACTATTCCTAATTCATTTGTTCATTTTACTCCTTTCTCACGGCAAATTGAGGGTGTCATAAATAAGTGATTTCCAGTCTTAGGTTTGAGTGTGGCTTAAACTTCATGTCCATCATGCTTTTTTCGGTCTCCCTTTAAATGATCATCCACATGCATTTATTCAGTGTACAAGACGTTCTTGAAAATTACCCAGCCACAGTCTTTGCCCAGCATCCAAGTGTGTGTGCTGTGCGGTCATAAAATACACGCACTGGAAAAAGTTATGAACTGACTGCAGATCATTATAACATCACAGGTGTTCACTGAAATTATGTCTGTTTAAGAGGTGGGCCAGTACTTTCTGCATGAAAGAAAAATTGTGTTTAGGAGGTGAGTAGAAAAGAATATCCTTGATACACAGAGCAACGTAGTAGAAGGCTTTATGTTCAGGGCAAGATGAGAGGAAGAAGGTTCGTTAGGTGGCCCTGAAAAGAGAGGAGTGAGTGAGCAGAGTTAGATGGTGGAACAACCCCTTGGAGGTACCACGGGGCAGACACGTGCAAGATGCTGCCCCGAGGGGCCACGTGCACAACAGACACATGGTATCTTCCACTGGGAGATACTGGTTGAGTCTGGACCAAGTCATGTTGCCCTACATCTTAGCATATGTGAGAGAAGCACAGTCATTGAAGGTCATGCTGATGAGCAGTTTCCAAAGAATAAATAGTAGAGGAACGGTAGCAACATAACGGGAAGGACATATCGGCAGGTCTGCAGCACCGAATCGTGCAGAAACCGAGGCGTAGAGAACATTTTCCTTGTGGCTTACATCGATGGCAGAATTAAAGATTTATAAATTAAAGGTTATTATCCGGAGCTGGGGTGGGGGGTGGGAAACACAAAGGGAAGGGGTTTGGGAGGAAGCTGGCCATTTCTAAGTTCCGTGCTATCACGGTGAGCAGTGTTCTCCACAGAGGGTGCAGAGAGGGAGAGAAAGCGATTTAACTGGTATCTGAAGGTGAGCCCCAGAGATGATTTTTGGTAATTTTATGCAGGTAATGCACATATATTTTAAAGGACACACAGCTGTAACTTTTCTGGATTTTAATCTTATACTTCAGTTGTCCGTCTTGAAAGTCTACGTAGGTTTATGTTCTGCCTTCGCGATGGGCTTCAGAGTGAGCTTTACCCCATGGGCAGGTGGGTTTGAATCCTATCACTGTAGATACTGCTTTTGTTTCCCTGGACAATTTCAAAACAGCTGAGATCGGTTAAGAGGGTGGGTGGTTGTAGTCGCATTATTTGAATTTCAAACTGTGGAAGCAGGGACTTTCCATGGCAGTAGGTTTATTGGAACATAAAAGTCATGTTTTGGGAAAAAACACAATTGCCTGGGACTTTTCACTAATTCTGGCCCAAATGAGTTTCAACTTTAAGACATTCAGTTCCATTTAAATTAAATAAATGTTTATTGAGTAACTGCTTTCACAGAGTGATGGGGGTCACCTTGATTAAGCCCTTATTTTTTATTGAGGAGGCTACAAGTTTTTACTTTGAGAAAATCCAGCTGACTAACTCCTACCAGGATAAGTGCGCGTAACTTCGAGTGGCAGAACTAAGAAAATTTTATAGAGAAAAGTTCCAACGTAAAATAAGAACAAATCATGCCAATAAAATTTGAAACAGTAAATACTGAGGAAATGTATACTTACTTCCCTTTGCCTGTATTTTTATTTAAAGTTTTATTATGGCACAATATTCTCATTATTTTGTTTTAAAGTTGAGCAGCAGAACAGTATTGGTTTTGCATTTTTTCTGTATTTCTCTTAACACATTTGTTTAGCGCCACCTATTGGGCAAATGGATGATTAAAGATTAAAAAAAAAAAAAAGAACACCTCATTTCAGTTTAATCTTGAATCGTGGACCAGCAGTGCACAATGAAAGAATGCCATGTATTTATATTTGTTCAGTAGTTTTAGGTTTATGCTAATTTTCTGCCTTATATGTCTTTATCATTATTCAGATACGGTGATTAAACACACCGATTCTGCAAGAGATTGCTCGGGTTTCAATCCCAGCTCCACTATTTATAAGCTCTGAACCTTGGGAAATTTACTTAATCCATCAATTTCCTTTTCTATAAAATGGAGACAGTAGTTGTGCGAATTAAAAGAAGTTATTTATACATATACACGCATATACGTTCGTACATATATATGAATGTGTGTGTACGGTTAGATATAATTTATATATAACTTTATATATATATAGTTCCTGGCACATAGTAAGTGAAGTATAAATGTTTTCTACTATTATTAACAAAAACAAAACGAATCTTTGCTATTTGTTGAATGCTTACCATGTGCCAGGCGCCCAGCTGAGCGCTTCATACGCTGGACTCTGATAACCACTGAAGGGGTTATTCTGCTTAGAGTAAAGGAAAGGAGGTTTGGGAATTTATGAAACTTGCTCACGGTGGTAGAACTTGTCATTAGCAGAGCGGGAAAGGGGGGGCAGAGCACATGCATCGTGCCGTGCCATTCATTATCCTGGACTTCCTGTCTGGGCCTGGGTCATTCATTATCTTTTATATTCATTTTCTATTATGATAAGAAATTAGTGTGTTATCAGATACAACGCCAACCAACTAGAAGCCAAAATATTTAAAAATGTTATTTTATTCCTTTTTATGAATTTTTAAACAATTGTTTATTGTCATATTATAAAGGTTTAAAATGTGATATAATTACACTATTAATTTTGCTATATATTTATTTCATATTAAGTTGTTGGAAAAGAAGCAAAACGTAGGACCTTCATAAATACTGTTTCAAATTATTTTTCAGAAACATTTCTGCCATTACTACTATCAATGCACTATTATGATCTTTAAAATTAGGTTATTGTAAAGAGACCTAAATCATAGGGTTTCTGTAAAGATTCAGTGTTTCTCTCCAAAAGTTCGAACTTCAGAAACAGACGTTTTAATATATTTCGCTGTTTCCACGATGTTTAGCTCTGTGACTTGTGATTAGAATCAAAGTGTTGTTTTATAATCTTTCAAAGTATGAAATACTTCCAGGTGAATTGAGTGCCTTAGTAGAGCAGCATCCAGAAAGTTAAAAAACAACAGCAAACTTTTTTTTTTTCTAATTTAGAATAAAAGTCTCGAAAAATACTATCATCAGAAATTGTAAGCCACCACCAAGTGTATCAAGAAGGTATCATAGTGCCCATCTTGTGGTTGATGCAGGAACTACATTTAAGATGTCAGTATCTTGAAAGATACAGAAAAGTACCTTTGAACCTTCCAGATTTTCATACATTTTGGAGAATTGCTTGGCCATCATCATTGTCACAGGCACAATCGGTTGTGAGAAAAAAATGACATTCATCCTATAGTCAATCTTTAAGGAAATACGTGAAGAATTTCAGATGCCAGGGTTGATCCGTGGAGCTGTATTAAGAGCATTTTAAAGCTGCAAGCACCCATCTCTACAAGAGCACCTCGTGATAAGATACACTGGATCCAGTGGCTTCATCTAGAATTCTTATTATGGAGCAAAAACAGGGTATGGGAGGGTTATCTAGGGACTCGGGGTGCAAAAGAGTATGTGGCAAAGTAAATACGGGTTCGGAAGAAGGTTATAAACAAATGTTTACGTGGATTCGTTATTTTTAAAGGAAATTCTGACTATTGCTTATATTAACTCTAATTCCTCCCTCCAAAGCCACAGAAGCACTTCCACTGTTCTAGTCAAGTTAAAAAGCCCAAATAGCATGTGCTGAGTTGTGTGCGTGTGTGCCTGTGTGTGTGTGTGTGTGTTACACTGAGAGGCTAGTGAAAAAAAGGGAGTCATGTACTCTGTGCATAATTCTCCTGTTACTGTTAGCTACCGTTTGAGAGGGAGAATGCTAGCAGTTTGCATTTGAGAAAAGAATGACCTTAAAATTGCAATATGGTGTTGTATGAACAATGGAGAACCTCTTAGCTGAGGGAGTATTCCTGTCTCTCTGCTATTATTACCCAATTTTATTTAAACAGATGGGTAACTCAATAAATGTTTCCCTTTAAAAAAAAATAAACGTTTCCCTTTTGCTACAGGTCATGAGCATCTTAGAAGCCTTTGGACATGCCAAGACCACTCTTAATGACCTGTCCAGCTGCTTCATAAAGTATTTTGAACTACAATTCTGTGAGAGGAAAAAACACTTAACTGGAGGTAAGTGTAAAATTAACAAAGGAGATCTCTGGAGCTACCAGAAGGGGGCAGAGAAGCACCAAGCACCGTGGCAACAGTGACTGGTGCGTGTGCGTGTGCGTGTGTGTGTGCGCGCGCACCCACATGTGGGTGTATCAGTGTGCACACCCAAGGTGTCAAGTTATGAGTTCTAAAATTATTGTGAATTGAAAAATATTCTGAAATGCAAGGTGAACCTTTCAAGGCAATTTTTGTGTAAACTAATACGAAACCAAACCGAAAAGAGCTGAAATGAATCACACTTGCTGAACACAGAAACAAACTTAAATATCAAAGTAATGTGTAACTTGAGTACATAATTCCTTCTTGCAAGATACGTTGAAATCTATTTTAAATAAAACTGAATCTGTATTTTAAAATGATTGAATTAAAACAAATCAAAAAATCAAAATGATCACCCAACTAAACCCAAACTGAACTATTTCTTATTTGATTTAAATATTTAATGTGTACTTCATGAAAACCCCTTATTTGAAATTCAACTAGTTTAGAATTCACTTGGGATTTTACATCTTTCAAATCAAAACGGATTATCCATGCAAATTAATAACATGACTATAACTGTAGTTAGAATGCCTGAATCTACTTGGAGGAATAGAGTCTTTTCAAAAGTTTTGTAACAGCTGTTAGCACACAAACAATTGTAATTATCTTTGAAAGAGATCAGTTTTATTTGGTGTTTCAAGTTACACTATCTTCCCTTCAGGAAACAAAAGTCACTTTTGACCATAGTTTAGAAACAAATAACCTGTATTTTGCAGTGAGGTATGTCCAAATCCCATTAGTACTAAATGAAATTTGGTAAAAAATATGCATAAAGAGAGTCAG
This sequence comes from Grampus griseus, assembly GCF_964374135.1. Classification (NCBI taxonomy): domain Eukaryota; kingdom Metazoa; phylum Chordata; class Mammalia; order Artiodactyla; family Delphinidae; genus Grampus; species Grampus griseus. Next base: position 3,849,729 of record NC_139012.1, on the reverse strand, counting down.
AAAAGATAATTTTAGATGTTGATGTTAGAGGCTTAAATTCTGCAAAGGAAGGCTGTTTTGTTTTGTTTCTCACTCCGTGGCTAAGAGCTCTGTTTGAAGATCTACCATTTTAGGAAAACCTCAGAGGAGAAATGTCTTGAGCCTCAAACTCTGGTTTTCACATCTTTGTTTGTAACACCCCAGTGAGACTATGCCTCCAAGTGGAGGGCACAGCCTGGCCACCTCATTTTGTGAGCATGATTTCCCCTGAGCTTTCCGGCACCAAGGGTTGGAGCCATAGCAGCTGGGAGATTCGGGGGTTCTGAAGGTTGCACGTCCGAGCCCCTTGCTACTCCAGGGGGACCCGAAGATAACTAAGGACACTGTGTAATCTGGGAGCTTGTTAGAAATGCAACCTCCTATGCCCCACTGCAGACCTCAGGATTGGGACTTGAACAGTTCCTGGCAATTCCCTGGTGATTCAGACAAACGCTGAAGTTTGAGAGGGACGGTTCTAGCCCAACCCAAGTGAAGCCGGCTGCTACGGCTTATGCACAGTTGGCTCTGAGGAGATACAGCGTGTTCTTTTATGGAAAAGATGGAATAATTTTATTCATTTATTTTTTTGTGGTTGTAAAGTTTATACTTATTTTTTTAACCTTTTATTTTATATTGGTATGCAGTTGATTAACAACTCTGTAACAACCACATAGAGAAAAGAATTTGAAAAAGAATAGATACATGTATATGTATAACTGAATCACTTTGTTGTACACCTGACACTGATACAGCTTGTTCTTGATTCAATAGTCCCTTTACCAAGGCGAAGATAAGTGGCTTCTGACGGTCTTACCCATTCCTAATTTTGTTTACTTTCTCTTCTGGATAGAATTTAACATGTCCTCCTCAGGAACGTTAATTTAGAAAATAAATGTACGCTGCGTAAAAGCAGGAGGCGACGGCTTACTTGTGGCGCCTTCAGTGAATCCTTAGGCAGCCCCATGGAGCTCCAGCCTAATCAGACCCACAGACACCTCTCACACAGCCTCTGCAGGCTGCACACTGTGACAGGGTGACAATAAATATTCATACAGATGGATCTGAGGCACTTCCAGGTCCTGAAACGCCCTCTGGATTGTGAAAGAGCTGTGAGCATCAGTGTGCTGCCCGCCTGGCACATGACTTCATTTTCAGACGAGGTCACGTGCACAGGTATGGGGGCTTGGGGCTTAGCCATATCTTTTTGTGGGACACAGTTCACCCCATGACAGAGAATAAGGAGAGATCTATTGTGTCTGTCTTTACTTTTCAAAATTATTCTCAGTCTAAGCAAACGTATCATCACCACCTCCAAAAACAGGCACTGTTAAAACACTTTAAGAAGCTGTACGTCAATGGGATATATCCTTTTCTGAAAGAAAAATTTTAAAAAGTATCAATATAAATTACTTTACATGTTTTTTAAAGACAGCTGAGTCCTTCAAATTAGTCCTGTGTAAAAGCCTTCTGAATTTTAAGTGTTCACTAAAATAGTAAACCAAATTGGACTAAGGTTTTTACACCTCAAATTAGGTAAAATATATGTAGGTTACAGGTTGATTTCATGCTTCATGGTAGTCTAGATTTTCTTAAATTATCAACATGTAAAATAGTTGTAAGGAGTTTATTGTACCGGGAATGTTATATTACTACTTTTAAGGTTGATAGATGCTGTATATTTCCTTTATCGACATTATTGCTTATACTTTTATAATTTAATGCCAACTCCTTGATCAGGGATGCAACCACCAATTGTAACAAAGAAAATACAAGTCTCAGTTTTATGAAACATCAGCTACAGAAAGTCAGGATTGTTTCTTATTTTGAAGAAAGTTTAATTAATAAAGAACATTCTAACCTAGGCTTTCGGTCCAGGGTTTTTTCCCATCTGATTACTTATTTAACAGTGTAATCTTTCTAAGTTCCCCAAGCCCCTGTTTCTAACGTGCTCCCCTGATTCCAGCTCTGTTGACTGTAGACCAAGTCGTCCCCCTTATTTCTTCCCCCGCACTTGTCACAATCTGAAAGCGCCCTTTCCCATTGGTCTGGTTGTTGTCTGTGACTCCTCTTAGGATACAGGTTTGCTGATGGCAGAGCGCTTGTCTGTCTGGGCGCACAGTAGGCCTGCGTTCCGTATCTGTTGGATTACAGACTGAGGAGTGGCACTGGGGAGCGATCACAGCGGAGCAGCCATCGTTCAGTTCAGGGAGGGGGCTGTGTAAACGCCTCGGGAACTCATTCATGCCAGCAAAGAACACCTATTATCGAGAGTCTCCAATAGTCAAGGAAAGTTATCAGCATTTAACTCTGGATTATTTTGTGTAAATAGAGCCGATTCTCTTCATACTGAGAGTTTGTGTGTGCTAAGGGTAGAACCATTATCTGCTTCCTGAGTGTGGAGACTGGCAAAACAAACGTGCTGAAAGGTCTACAAAGGTAGGAGGACCCAGAACCCACGTGTGGGAAGGGAAGAATAATTGGCTCCTTGTCTTTTCTGTGTCTTGAAGACACCCAGGCTTATTGAAGTGGAAATTGAAATTTACTAACAGTCAGAGGTGTTTCCCAATAAATATGCCAAGGCTGTTATCTACTTGGGAAAGTTAAAACCTAGAGTGAACACAAAGAGATGGAAAATATATTAAGATGTTGGCACTTCATTTTTTCAAACCTTAATTTTAAATAGACAAACAAATAAATAGTTTTCATCTTCATTGATGTCATCGTCAACTATCCTTAGTATTATACTCTCGGTTCTTTGAAAAGTTTCAGAATGACCATCATCAAAAAGTCTATAAATAATAAATGCTGGAGAGGGTGCGGAGAAAAGAGAACCCTCCTGCACTGTTGGTGGGAATGTAAATTGATACAGCCACTAAGGAGAACAGTATGGAGGTTCCTTAAAAAACTAAAAATAGAATTAACATATGATCAAGCAATCCCACTCCTGGGTATGAATCCAGAAAAAAACATTGTTCAAAAGGATACATGCACCCCAATGTTCATTGCAGCACTGTTTACAATAGCCAAGACATGGAAGCAACCTAAATGTTCATAGACAGATGAATGGATAGAGAAGAGGTGGTATATATACAATGGAATATTACTCAGCCATAAAAAAAGAAACAATGCCATTTGCAGCAACATGGATGGACCTAGAGATGATCATACTAAGTGAAGTAAGTCAGACAGAGAAAGACAAATGTCATGATATCCCTTATAGGTGAAATCTAAAAAAAATGATACAAATGAACTTATATACAAAGCAGAAATAGACCCACAGACATAAAAAACAAACATGGTTATCAAAGGGGAAGGGGGTGGATAAATTAGGAGTTTGGGATTATCATATACACACTACTGTATATAAAATAGATAACCAACAAGGACCTACTGTATAGCACATGGAATTATACTCAATATTTTGTAATAACCTGTAATAGAAAAGAATCAGAAAAAGAATATATATACATATATATATACAAAACTGAATCACTCTGCTGTACACCTGAAACTAACACAACATTGTAAACCAACTATACTTCGATTAAAAAAATAGTTTCCGGGAATTCCCCGGCAGTCCAGTGGTCAGGACTCAACGCTTTCACTGCCGAGGGCCTGGGTTTGATCCCTGGTTGGGGAAGTATGATCCCGCAAGCCATGCGGTGTGGTCAAAAAATTTAAAAAATAATTTTTTTTATGTGAAAAAAATAAAAAGAATATTTCAGCGTGCTTTAATTGATTGCATCTCCTTTGAAGAACAGCATCTTTTAGTGCAAGCAGCCTGGGCTTTGGAGATAAGCCAGTTGGGTTTAAATGTGAAAAGGCCTGCAGCAGGATTTAAATGAGGCAAAGTTGGAAAAACACCTAGCACAGCGCCTGGTACACAGTAGGTACTTTAAATGGTGATTCCTCCTCTTGGGATCCGGGAAGCCTGGGATCTTTGTTTCTTTTTGTCCCCACTAACGGATGGGGAAAGTGAAGTTGAGAGGGACATGTAGATGCCAGTATCAGATTCAGGACCGGGGACCGGGCGTTTCTGGGAAGAGATCTTATTAGTCATATACTGATGACCACTTGGGTGGGCAGAGTGAGAGTGGGTGCTGGAAGTTTCTGGAAGCCAGTGGAAGGGCAGCTGGAGCACTTGACCTTCTTGAAGGAGAGGGAGGTTTATGTCTTCCACCTCCTTTCATCTTGAACGAAAATGGGTATAGCTCTATAAAATCCTTTCACTGCATATTATGTTACATATAATCTGCAAACATATATATTTTTTCAGTAGCGAAACTTTTTGGAAGACCTGCTCACATAGATTTCTGGAAAGATGGAGGATCACAGGTATACTTCCAGTCAAGAATATTTCTGACATAAAGTATTTTTTAAAATGTACAAGTCTTCAGAAATCAAGAAATTCGTAGAAACTTTCTGTGCATGGACACTTGCATGAATGAGTCAGAAACATTTTTAACTTCAAAACCTATCACTTTCCTTCCATTATTCCAGTTTCATTTTAAACACAACAGAAAGGCCTGCATTTTCCCCATTCAGAAGAATATTAGAGTCTCACAGAAATTTGAACTTTCGGTTGTTCTGAATTTTTGGTGGTTTTCTTCCATCTAAAATCTCCTTAAAGATGGACTTCTTAAAAAAAATCCTACTGATCAGAAATTCTTCTAATCCACAGCAATTTTATTCACTGCTGGAGATGAGCTAACTAGGATGATACTGGTTTTGAAAGATGAAAGGTATTGAAGTCACTCTATGATGTGGAATTTGATTAGTTCTGAATACTGCTTTAAATTAAGCTTGTGTGTTGGCTTGAACAAGTGGGCATAAGGTCAGTCTTTTCTCCGAGTATAGAAGCTTGATGGTCAGAAGGTCACCACTTGGCCCTCCATTTTCACCTGATATTCCGTTAGTTGGTGACCAGAAAATAACAGTGGGGACAGCTATGACAGTTTATTTCCTATGGGTACAGATGTTTAGAAATATTCTCTTGAGCAGTTAATTACTTCAGGGTTAATATTATCCATAACAAATGGAACATGTTTTCAGCATTTTGCTTAAGAAGGAAAAAGTAGGAAAGAAAATTAAGACCTCAATTTGAAATTACCTCCTGATTAAATACTCATGGAGAAATGGAAAAGAAACCACACCACCTCATTCTAATTTTGCCATCACCTTCGGGCTTTAATGCCACTAATTGAAGGGATATTTTGAAAGAATTTTTCTTTATGCACTTCTGATAACTTCTCTAGAAGGTGTCTAATGAGACAACCTTTCTTAATAAGGTTTATTAATTTTGAGATTTTTTTTTAAGCACTGATCACCATTCTGACTGACTAAATTGACCACTTACAAAATTTTTAGGAATAAAGCACTGCGATAGTGGTTCCATTTGTTCAAGTAGATTTGCTATGTAAAAGCCAAATTGGGAGACCTCACATGTTTTGCTTTCAGAGGCTGGACTCTGGAATAATTAACAGTAGGCTCGTTACACAAAATTTGGTTTATAGTTCAAATGGAGGGAAAAATTAAATTGATCTTCCTTCCTAAAACTGCTATTTTTTTGATCCCCAAAATTATCGACCATGAGTTCTTACTTCAAAGTGGAAAACTATAGTAATTCACAGTTGCATTTAAAATTCAAGTACAGAACTGTTTACTGACCGTTCATAGTGATAAGAATAGACCTAAGCTCAAATACAAAGAATACTCCAGAAACAGTAGGATTTTCAGCATGCCAAATATATGGTCCTAAGTTCTGATTAACATTAGATTCTGAATTTCCAGTCCTATCTTTGAAGCAAAACTGGGATTGTGATTCCCAAATTGCATACTTTCGTCATTTCTCACGTACTATGAACGAAATTTCAACATGTATTTACGATGTGGGTTATTTTTTCTTTTGCTTTTGTAATGTTTAAAGGCAGAGGAGCAAATAGTGAATCCTTGATATGAGTCCTCCTAATACGTGTGAGGTCACAATAAACCAGGAAGATGACTGGACACTATTCACATTGTGCCTGCATTACTTACAGACACATTACTTATTTCCTCCCTGACTAGAATGTAAACTTTATTGTTGAAGGACCAGTATCATCATCTATCACTGCACTACAAACCACGATTTAGCTCCCTCTTATAATTCCAGTATATTAGGTCTTGAAACCTTTACCATTCTGTATATTAAATTGTATCTTCATGAATTCACATAGTATTTGCCTTTGCTGCAGTGAGTTTCTTCCAGTGTTTCCAGCAGTGAGAGACCATTGTCTGTATCTCTTGTCCTAATAGTGCAGCTATAAAAACCTTCTGAGCTGTTTGACAGTAATACTTGCTAACGTCTACAGCAGAGCATTTAAAATCAATGTCTACTGATATATACCCGAGCAATATGTACCTGCAAATTTTGAGACATTAATCAAGAAAATTCTAATACTTATTTTGGTGGCTTTGTTATAGGCAAGGACATGTCTTGTTTCAGATTATATTTGTGCACAAAAGTATACGTTGGGTCAGGAACAAGGTAAGAATGTCCCCTCTCACCACTCTCTTTCAACATCATACTGGAAATCCTAGCTAATGTAATAAGAAAAAGAAAAAACAAAGGTACACATATTGGGAAGGAAGAAATCAAGCTGTCTTTGTTGATCTGATTTTAGAAATCCAAAAGAATCATCATCAACAGCAACAACAAGAAAAAGCTCCTGGAACTAATTAGTGATTGTAGCAAAGTTTCAGGGTATAAGGTTAATATACAAAAGTCAATCGCTTTCCTATATATCATCAATGAACAACTGGAATTTGAAATGAAAAACACAGCACCATTTCCATTAGCACCGAAACAAAAATACTTAAGTATAAATTTAGCAACATATGCACATGATCCTCATAAGGAAAACTACAAAACATTGATGAAAGAAAGCAAAGAAGATCTGAATGGTGAGACACTCAATGTTCAACGGATAGGAAGGCTATGAAGACTCAGTATTGTTAAGATGTCCGTTCTTCCCAATTTGATCTATAGATTCAGTACAATTCCAATAAAAATCCCTGAGTTACTTTATGGATATCGACAGGAGGTTTGTATGGAGAGTTAAAAGTTCCAGAAGAGCCAGCACAACACTGAAAAAGAAGAACAACATTGGAGGACTGGCCCTACCCAACTTTAAGACTTACTGTAAAGCTACAGTAATCAAGACAGTGATTCAGTAGCACTGGTGAAAAAATAGACAAATAGGTCAATGGAACACCAATAGAGAGCCCAGAAATAGACCCACATAAACGTAGTCAACTAATCATTGACAAAGGAGCAAAGGCAATTCAATAAAGGATAGTCTTTTCCACTGATTTTGCTGGCAAAACAGAACATCCACAGGCAAAGAAACCCACGCATGTAGCACAAAGATATCATGAAAAATAGCTCAGTTAGATCATAAATCTAAATGTAAAAACAAAACTGTAAAACTTTTAAAAGAGAATAGAGGAGAAATTTTACGTGACTGTGGGTTTGGCAATGACTTTTTTTAAAAAAATAAATTTATTTATTTTATTCTTGGCTGCGTTGGGTCTTCGTTGCTGCGCACGGGCTTTCTCTAGTTGGGGCGAGCGGGGGCTACTTTTTGTTGTGGTGCGCGGGCTTCTCACTGCGGTGGCTTCTCTTGCTGCGGAGCATGGGCTCTAGGCACGCGGGCTTCAGTAGTTGTGGCTCGCGGCTCAGTAGTTGTGGCTCACGGGCTCTAGAGCACAGGCTCCGTAGTTGTGGCGCACGGGCTTACTTGCCCCCGTGGCATGTGGGATCTTTCCGGACCAGGGCTCGAACCCCTGTCCCCTGCATTGGCAGGCGGATTCTTAACCACTGCGCCACCAGGGAAGCCCGGCAATAACTTTTCAGGTACAACACTAAAAGCACAATCCATGAAAGGAATAATTGATAATCTAAACTTCATTAAAATTCAAAATTTCTGTTCTGTGAAAGACACTGTGAAGAGAATGAAATGATGAGCCATAGGCTGGGAGAAAATATTTGCAAAAGACGTATTTGATAAAAAATTGTCTAAAATATATGGAGAACTCTTAATATTCAACAGTAAGAAAACAACTCAGTTTTAAACATGGGCAAAATATCTGCACGGACATCTTACCAAAGAAGACAGACAAATGGAACTGAGCACGTGAGAAGATGGTCCACGTTATACGTCATCTAGGAAATGCAGATTAAAGCAAGGATGAAATACCACTGCACGCCTGTTAGAATGGCTAAAATCCAAAACACCAACAGCACCAAGTGCTGGCAAGGATCTGGAGCAACAGGAATTCTGATTTATTGCTTATGGGAATGCAAAATGGTGCAGCCGCTTTGGAAGATAGTTTGGCAGCGTCTTACAAAGCTGATCATAGCCTTGCCATACGATCTGGGAATCACATTCCTTGACATTTACTCAACTGAGTTGAAAACCACATCTGCACGTAATGTAGACATAAATGTTTATAGCAGCTTTATTCATAATTGCAAAAACAGGAAGCGACCAAGGTGTTTTTTAATAGCTGAATGGATAAACAAACTGCAGTATATTCATGCAATGCAATAGTATTCACTAATAAAAAATGGGCTATAAAGCCATGAAAAGACCAAAAAGCAACTTTAAATACATATTATTAAGTGAAGGAAACCAATCTGAAAGGGGCACATACTGTGTGATTCCAGCTATATGACGTTCGGGAAAAGGCAAAACTATGGAGACAGTAAAAAGATCATTGGTTACCAGGGGTTGGGGGCGAGGGAGGGGTGAGTAGGTGGTTCACTGATTTTTAGGGCAGACTACTCTGTATGGTACTGTAATGGTGCACACATGACATGCAAATTTCTCAAACCCCATAGAACTGTACAACACCAAGAGCAAATGCCAGTGTAGACTACGGACTTTAGTTAATAATAGTGTATCAATATTGGTTCATTCATTTTAACATATGTACCAGTCTAGCGCAAGATGTTAATAATAGTGTAAACAGCGTGTGAGGGAGGGGAGAGAGAGGGTATGTTGGAACTCAGTACTTTCTGCTTAATTTTTCTGGACTTAAAAAATTTCTCTAAAAATAAAGTCTGTTATTTTGTTTTTAAAAGGTCTGTGCTGGGAAAGAAGCTGCATTATTATTTCTTCTAATTAATCTGTGTCAATTTATGGAAATGAAACTCATAATGCCATTTGACAGAATCCCTTTTCTTTCCTTAACCAGCCAGAATTTATACATATATGCTAGAGAAATCCAGACTTGTTTCACAACCTCTTGGCCAGAGCAATTTTCTCATCTTCTCCTTGTTGATGGATGGGTTATCTGCTGAAGAGAAGTATGGACTCCACCTTAACAATTTATGTGCCCATCGGTAAGTGATTATACATTTTCAGCCTGGTAGTTCTGCCTTCAAATTGTGGTTGCACTTTAGCGGTCTTAAATTTTCTTCTTATTTTTCAGAGAAGAAATGGTGACTTCTTTTAGGAGAATAGTTGGATATACTATTAGATTAGAACTATCTGTATAACAGGGCTGTTACCGTTTATTGAGTGTTTAGGTGAAGTTTTGTGTATGTGTATTAACTTGTGTTTCTATTTTCCTAGTTTTCAGATCAGAATAAAAAATTAGCGCACATATAAACTTTTATATTCCTTTGCCGTATTTTGGATATAACATTAGCTATGCATTCCGAATTTTCAGTAGTCTTTTGAAATAATGGGACATAATATTTGAGCAATTATGATTCATTAGTAACAGATGAGGTTACATAATGGCTTCAGATGAACAATACACATAAACTGGGGGGCTGATTTTCTGCAATGGAGGAGGAAAGTGTTTGTTAAAATGAGGATGCCTTGGTCACAGGAGGGCCGCGGAGGGGAGAATTCTTAAGACAGTGAGCTGAGGGGTGTCTTTGCAATGTGTGCATGTCCGCCGACTGCCTGATCCGGTGTGTCTTCCCACAAGGACTCGTCCGGATTTGGATAGGATGGGAGCGAGCCAATAAGGAGAGTAAACCCCATTCAGAGGAGAAGTGGGTGAGAGATAGGACAGAGAGGGAGCTGGGTGTGCGGGTCCACACACAGCAGTGAATTCCTGGCAAAGCAGGGAGGAGCTGGCCTCTGAGAGAGACGTGGATTTACTTCAGATATCTATTGACACCTGATTTATTGTTTCCTGATTGTTACTGGATTCGAGAAGAATGGTGTGAGTGGTCATGATTTTATGAGAACTTTTGTGAGAGAAAATAAAGCATGCTTGGGGAGGCGGATCATGGCCTGAGGACCAATCATGTTGTTTGAGAGTTGAAGGTGGAGAGCTGATTGGACAAGTAGGTGGAGATGTCAAATGCAAGCTGAGAGATGGGGGATTTTCCAGGGGCGATGGGGTCTTAATGGAGTGGAACCCCTAGACCTGTCCGAGAAGGGACAACAATATCTGTGGTCGCCATTGTCTGGGTTGGCGGGGGGTGAATGATGTGGGGCGTGGGACCGGGGGAGGGGAATGAATTGGCCGTATTCGAAGTCACTGTTACATGATTAACAGCTCTTATTCAGTTTCTTTGAAAATATTACATCCAGCAGTATAGATACACTTTATCATGTCAAACAGGAGACATGAGGTAAGAAGGCCTCATCAAAATTGTTTTTTATTCAAAGTAAGAGACTATTTGGAGATTTACTGTCCCCCCCAAAACAACAGAAATTCAGAAGAAGAAAACACCGATATCAAAGCATGATTGCCCAGACGAAAGTGATTTAAAAATAGAAATTCTAAGCTACCAGAGCATTAGAAGTGTTTTTTTTTTTTTAATCCCTTCATTTCACGAAGGAGAAAATCAAACCCAGAACCATAAGGAGGTCTATACCGAAGTGAATATATTATACAACAGCAGTATTGAGAAACCCCATTACTTGGAATTCATTTTTTGTTTTTCTACATCGCACATCTCTAATGGGAGGAAAAGCCTCAGATTGGGGACCGTGGGGTAGGTGTTCAGGGCAGCCTGTGAGGAAGAAAAGTCTTGGAGTTTTGTGTTCCTGATCTTTCTTATTAGCAAAAGCTCAAAGCTGATAGCAGGCCATTGGCTTCGGTGCGTCCGCGCGTGTGTGTGAGTGCATGTACATGCGTGTGCCCGCGTGCACGTACACGCGTGTGCTTGGCATTGCAGACGCGGAGCCACTGAAGAACAAAAGGCAACAATCTAATCCAGCATTCAGAGAGACAATTCAGCTTCTTGGTCTGTGGCTTGGACCCCTCTTTTGAAGTGTGAGAGCGTGTAGGAGAAAACAAGCATTTCTTTATTGACCTCCATTCCAACATCCGTTTCTCTTTGCAAAAGAGGGTTTGGAATCACTTAGGCTATTTAGAAAGTCAAACGTCAGGGGTTGCTTTGTGAGAAGCTCCGACAGGAAAGAACTCAGAAAAATCATGAATAATTCAAGTCCCTTGAACAAAGAAGTTATTTTATTAAAATGAATTATAAATATCTAATGGGCACAAAACAGCATTCCTCAGTAAAAATGTACACCGCCACTCCAGATTCATAAGCCATATCCACTGGAACATTTGTACAATGAGAATTCCACAGACAAAATATTCTTTCATAATAAGACAAGCTGCTTTGCAAGTTATAACGCATTGTACATCCCAGTGTTTTTGTGATATATGGACCTTCCAACAGTTACAGTATTCGTGGGTTTTCTCACTTTTACAGTGCTGGTCAGGCTTGAGGAGCTAATATGTGTATGATATTTGAATTTGGGTTGGGGTATCATCTTTGCTTAGTAATTACACATATTAGGTACCACAATTTTGGAAATTATTTGGCTGGTTTACAATCAGTAGTATAAAGTTGAACTTGTTAGCCTTCTAACCTTTCACAAATTGATGATCCTTCTGAGTTTCCTCCTTGAAATCAGTATTCATAGGTAAAGTAGATCACTGTGCATATAAAAATATAAACATAAACAATATATAAATAAATCTGTATAAACATAATATAAATAAATATATAATATTGCTTATATATAAACAATATTATCATCACACCTACTTATCTGATTTTATTTAAAAGATGTCGATATGTCTATTAAATAGAGCAAATCAGCACCTCGATTACCATCTGAATATTCCTTTGCTTATTCAATACTTATTCCATAATATAGCTTGTCTTGAAATTTTGATGAAGTATGTTGAGTCTTAAAGCAAACGTTACAAAATTTTGCAAGCCTGCCTCCTTCAAATACATCTTTTCTTTATTACTACCAATTCATTACCCACATGAAACATAAAATAGGCATGGAGCAGGAATTGCGAGCTGAAGGCATATCCAATGTTTATCACGTGTCCTTACATGATTAGAACTCCAGAGAGAAGAAAGTATTGTTGTAACTAACGCTACTGTAATTAAAGCTACAAAAGTGTTTTGTTTTTCTTTTAACTTTGACTCTGTTTTTGGAGCTAAAAGTTTTCAAAGTCTCACATGAAAATTTATGCAGGTTTATTTCAGCGTTAAATGCACCTAAAAATACTTCCTTGTTTGTAAAATTGGAACAGTATCTAGAACAAGCAGATAGCACTCTTGCTTATGGAATAGAAATGGTACAGATATAGACATCAGCTCCTACAGCTTAACTGAACGCAAACAATATTTATAACACTTTGCATAAAATCTTCCTGGACAGATTGTTGAAACAACGGCAACAAGAAAAATGTCTATAGGTCTCAGCATTTTGAGCAGCGGCAGTAAGGGTGCATTGGTTGAGAATTCCCACTAGATGGCAAACTCTCCACAAAGTTAGACAGGAGCAAAAAAAAAAAAAAAAAACCATCATTAAAGGTTTCTTTTTTATTTATGGTTCTTCCTATGATTTACTTTTTCTTTTTCCTGGATGTTTGTTTTTCAAGTTTTATCTCAAAAAAATACTAACATTACATCGGGGCAATAAATGTCATTTATGTTTCTGGGAATTGAGATTTAATGAAAGTTAGAAATAGTCATTAATTGCTTATCTTCAACCTACTTTAAACAGCTTTTATGGATGTAGTCCCAGAACAGTTGGGCTCTGAAATACAAAGAAATTATTCCGAATCTCCCTTCATATTGATTAATGATGGAAATGATTGTGGTGCTACATAAGAACATTCTCAGCAAAGGTCAGATTTTGAATTACAAGCTGAGAGCAAGCGATGTTTGACTCAGTGCATGACCTGTTTCTAACCTTGTGTGTTAGTGAAAGGAAACTCTGACTCACTGGGTACTTGAACTTGTAAGTGCTGCTGGGGTACACCTGTCGCAGTAGATGCTGCAGCAATGAACTCTCAACGAATGTTCAGTTTTTGCTGAGGCTTTATTACGTGCATTGAACTTCAGTTGAGAAAGACACATAATTTTTAAAAAGGTAAGGGTAAACTTAAGTATTCTTTGAGGATGATCTTGTCATATAATACAAGCTTTACTCAGTACACATTTTAGGCATGCATCCTTGAAGGTAGGTGCTCCCAAGACAAAGATTTGAGACAGGAGGTATTATATGTTTTTTCTTCTTTAAAAAATTTTTTATTGAAATGTAGTTGATTTACAGTAGCATGTAGGCTTCAGGTATACAGCACAGCGATTCGGTTATACATGTATATATATATTTTTCACATTCTTTTCCCTTACAGGTTATTACATAATATTGAGTATAGAGATCACAGATATTTTCATTTCACACTACGGTGGTTATAGATGTCTCCAAGTGTCATTTACACTCTCACTGCTTTCGATTTACAGTAGTTATGAGGCTTGTGGCTAGGTCTTGTTTTTGTTTGTTTGTTTTTAATTTAATTTTTTTTACAGCAGGTTCTTATTATTTATCTATTTTATACATATTAGTGTATGTATGCCAATCTGTAATCTATTTCTAACTGATTCTATTATTAATTATTATCTAAATGATAATCACAGTCGTAATGTATGCACCTTACGGAGCGCTTAGCATAGGCCGGTCCCTCTCCTAGTTTTCCCTTGTCTCGGCGAATCCTCGCCGGTAAGTAAGCAGAAGGTGCAGGACCGCGTTCTCATTGGATGGCCCAGGACATGAGGATGGAGAGGCCAACCAGGGGCCCAGTTTGACTCTTGGCCACAACCCTGTATTGTCTCTGCAGCAACGTTGCCTATAAATAACACCAGCTGCCTTTGCACCTTTGCATCAAAGAGATTTGAAAGAAAATGAGAGGGGAAGCACCAGGTCAGCCTGTATGTGTGTTTTTATTTACAGTCGGTTCAGCAAAACTAACTTAGGACATGCTAGAGTCTGTTCCCTCTAACTACCATAAAAAGCAGTTCTGGGTCATTTCTTTTTCCAGCAGTAACATAAGAAAAATTCTGAAGTGCATTCATTACGCTAGCTGAAGGTTACATTGACAATATAAAGAGGGTTGGATCACCCCTGCCAATGAGCAGGTAAATTGCACTTGTGAAAAGCCAGCAGGAAGAGGTCAGGGCCCGCGGCTCTCTAACTTCCTTCCATTCGTGAGTTATGTCCACCCAGCAGCGGAGGGGGCAGACGGAGGAGCCGCAGAAGTCAGGCACTGCCCTCGGCCTCTAGCTTGTCCTCAGAACCCTACGGAAGAGTGAAGGGGAGCGCGGTAACCTGAGTTGTGTTGGTAATAAATACAAAGCACAGATACTGCTACTTAGCTCGTCGCCTTCCTCAAGGCCACTTAGCTGGTAAACGTAGGCAGTGAGGGAGCCTGCTTCCAAACCCAGGTATACGTGGCTTCCAGTTTTCTGTTCATCAGAATTGCTTGATTCCTCGTGTCAGATGCCCAACTCTCACACACTTAAGAACAAAAAGAAAAAAGAAAGAAGGAGAAGGGCTCAGAGGGTCACGTAACTGGAGAAAAGAGAAGTTATGCTTGGGTGGGATAACTAGACCCAGGAACTCAAGTGCTGCCTCTGTGTCTCTCTCTGTCTCTCTCTGTGTCTCAGTCTCTGTCTCTCCCTTTCTCTCTCTCTGTGTGTCTCTCTGTCTGTCTTTGTCTCTCTGTGTCTCTCTGTCTCTGTCTCTCCCTCTCTCTCACACACACGTCTTTTTTTGTTGGCTTGTGTTTCTAACATGGGGGAGAATCCAACACAGGCAGCCCTAACCTTCCACATCTCAGGAACCCCGGACGGAAAGCAAAGCTGTCTTTCTCAAAGACGCCACCTTGGCGCCCAGCACAGGCTGGGCCTGTGTCTCGTTTGCACAGCTTCTCATCTGTGTGCCTCTTCAATCCCACCCCTTACACTCAGGGCAGATCAACATTGGATAAGTTCCAATTTAACTATAAACTTCCTAGCTCCAAAGTCTTTAATAAATATTGCTTTTCTGTCATATCACGTGAAGTCTCCTGGCCTTGTTGCAAGGCAGCAGAGCCGACCAGGCCTCAAGGAATTTAGGGGAAGGGGCTGTTAACGTGTTCTTCGAGGTTCTCTCTGTAGTTGCTCAGCCTATAGGAGTGGAGGTGAGTATCAGTCAGGTGAAAACTTAGTTGTTTGCTGATTGAAGAAAAGAAACTTCCAAAAATCCAAAGATCTAATTTTTAATATATATATTTACATATGTATACAAATAAATAAACACACACACACACACACACACACACACACACATGAATAAAGAACGTATTTTTTCCCCAGAGTTTAGGATGAGGGCAGTTGCGGCTTGTGTAGTGTATCTTGCATAGGTCTGAAAACATGGCAGTGATCGTTTCTCACCTAAAGGAAGACTCATCCGACCTCAGGACCACAAGGCAAGCACTCACTGAAAATGACCTTCACATCTGCTCCCGTGACCTTCCTCCCTCCTTCTCAGTCTCTCTTTGTCTCTCTCCCTTTAAAGTTATTTCCTCTTAGAAATTGCTGTATTGTATTCTACTTTATGAGGAACTGTGTCGAGATGCTAAACAGGCAAAGCTGTAGAGAACAATCCAGCGTAAATGGGGGCGTGGCTTTCGCAGGCTGCAGAAGCTTGTAGAGGAGACCACAGTCTCCCCAAGTGCTTGTCTGGTGACTCCACTGCCATTTTGGAGAGACTTGTTTCCAGTTCTGTGTGTGTGAATATGCCTCCTTTCCAAACCCTGTGACTGTAGCAGACGGCACCCCGCGCTCGGCTGTGACGCGTCTCCAGTTCCGTCCGCCCACATCTGCCCTGCGGATGCAGTCGGTGGTGGTCCTTCATTGGGTCTTCGTTGCTGCGCGCAGGCTTTCTCTAGTTGCGGCGAGCGGGGGATACTTTTCGTTGCAGTGTGCAGACTTCTCATTGCCGTGGCTTCTCTTATTGCGGAGCACGGGCTCTAGGCCCACTGGCTTCAGTAGTTGTGGCACGTGGGCTCAGTAGTTGTGGCGCATGGGCTCAGTTGCTCCGCAGCATGTGGGATCTTCCCGGACCAGGGCTCGAACCCGTGTCCCCTGCCTTGGCAGGCGGATTCTTAACCACTGCGCCACCAGGGAAGTCCCAATGACACAGTTTAAACCTGCCTCTTGCCGGCTGGGTAATTTGGGAAAATCGGGCAACCTCTCTCTGCTTCTCTTTGCTCCTCCGTGACAAAGGGCTCACCTCGGAGCACTGCTGTGAGTGAGGACTAAACAGGCTGCCTCGAGTAGGTCCTAGAAGGCGGCATACAAGGAACAGCAATGTTGTTGATATTATTATAGGAGGCTCTTTCCCATCAGAGTCACGTGGGGACAGTTGAAGGGATAATTGTTTGGAAAAAGATGACAAGCTAGTGTCAGAACTTGAGTTCTTGTAGGAGCTCTGGGTCTGGGGAAGGCTTCTTCCAAGCCTGTGTCTCTGCCCCCATGCAGTTGGGCCCAGGGACCTTCCCCAACTTCTGCTGTGTGAGTCGGGCTCTGAGTCTGTGGTCACTGTGATGAATTAGTTGTTTCAGTTATCGAAACGTAATTGGATCTTTTGATGAAAATCAGCACAGCCCTTTTGAAGAGGTGAGGGCGGCTGAGAGTAGGTGTGGGAAGGAGGACAGGGGTGGGGGGTGGGGGGGAACATGGCCGCAGCGGGTGCTGATGGGCTGAGAAATCAGAGGGTCTCCCATCAGCCCCGCGGCCGGGCTTCTCCGACAGAGAGCACCTCGTTACTGTTACTGAGATACCAGGGAAAGTGCAACCCTAGGCAGAACCTGAACACTCCTGGAGAACTTCCTGTTCACATTTTCCCTGTGGCAGAAAATCAATTCAGGTGCTTCAAATGCTTTGCCTTTCTGTACCAGCTAGAAGTAGAAAGAAAAAAAAATAGAGATTTTCTTTAAGTTCAAAACCCTGCGTTTATTTAATCAGAGATGATGATGACCTCAATAAGATTTCGGAATGCACGATTTGTTCCCAATAATCTGTCCCCTCAAGTGGATTCGGCTAGTTCAAACCAGATGTGCGTTGTGCGTATTACAGGGTGGGTTCTGAAACTGACAACACGATGTGGATATTTATGTGGAATCCTACGGTGAAAGGTGTGTGTTTACGTGTGTGTACACAAACCTAAGATTACATTCCAAGCCGTGATAAGAAGCAGCATTTTGAAGCTAAGGCTGTTTATTCTTGTAACTCCACAGGGGAATCTGAAAGCGTGTGGGAGGAATAATTAAAATCAAATAACCAACATTTGCTTGTGCTAAGAACTTGATGTTTATCATCTCACTTTATCCACAGCCCAGCCTGACACAAGGCTGAGTGAATCACCTAAGGTCCCATCCTAGGAGCATAAGGGTCTCTCTTAAACACCTCACATTTCTGCCTCTCAAACCCTGATGTCTTGATAACAGATGAACGATTTCGCAGAAATGTTTGAAAAGGAGCCACAAAAGACCACGCTACCCGGAGAAAGGCTCTCTGACACCTGAGGGGAGGCTGGGGCCCCGAGGGCACAGATCACAGCTGCTCCTCCGGTCCGGGTACCCGGCAGCCCGCTGGGAGGATGCCAGCTGACCAAAGGATGCAGTTAAATGTGGTCCAGACTGGGCGAATTCAGACACAGAGAAGAATGAAGAGATACAGGAACTGGTGATAAAGTGAAGACAGGGCAGCTAAATGAGTGTCTAAGGGTGTCCAACTCCGGCGGGATCACCGCACAGGAAGGGGGCTGCTGACTGCTGACGGGGCGACTGCTGAGGGCTGTGAGGTCTCATTCCCAGTGAGGATGGAGAGGGAAAGAGAAACTGGACCTCTGGCCTGTCTGGCCCCGCCCCGCCTGCCCCAGACCACCTGTCCACCAGCACCACGGCCACTCTCCCTTCCCCCAAGACCCAGGCTTCTCAGGCCTCTGTCTGCAGCCTTTCCTCACCTGCTGCAGTCTCTGGGCCCGCTCTTTCGTGCAGATTCAGAATTCTCAGAATTCAAGCCAAGCAGTTTGGGGTCCTTTGTTTCTTGCTTGTTTGAAGGTTTCTGTCACCCCAGGACTTTGTGTTAACCTCATCGTTAATTAAAATCAGATTTTTATGGGCTTCCCTGGTGGCACAGTGGTTGGGAGTCCACCTGCCGATGCAGGGGACACGGGTTCGTGCCCCGGTCCGGGAAGATCCCACATGCCGCGGAGCGGCTGGGCCCGTGAGCCATGGCCGCTGAGCCTGCACGCCTGGAGCCTGTGCTCCGCAACGGGAAAGGCCACAGCAGTGAGAGGCCCGCATACTGCAAAAAAAAAAAAAATCAGATTTTATGGTTACACGAATTACCCTGAGCCACACCTTCCCCACCCAGCAACAGTTTACTCTGATCTCAGAACCCGGGTGTGAAGCTGTCCGCTGTGTCTGTTAGTGGGGACAGTGAGGACAGTGGGGACAGTGGGCTCTCTCATCAATGAACTCTCTCAGCTAGCTGCAGCTTCATCCCAGAACCTCAGAAGAAGCAAAGCCCTTCTCCTGTCCTCCACCACCAGTTTATGGCTTGGTTGGCTTAAGAGGAATTAGCATATTAAACATTTGCATGCTGGCGCTAATACATAAATCAGATTCTGATATGAAGCTATACTTGCCCCCCTGGGCACATGGACATCTAATAGAAATCTCCAACTGGACGTGTTCCGTCTGAGCTCCTGATCAGCCCAGCCCCCCGCCCCCAAACCTGCTCCATCCTCCACTGGCAATGCCGGCCTTCTTCTCACAACCACAGGCGACCCATCAGCTGGCCCCACTTCCCACTCCCCACTGCCGCCACCCCAGGTGTCACCCGCGTGTCTCCTCTGGATGACGGCACAGGTGTCCCTGGTCCCCGTCAGCGACCAGTCCTCAAGGCAACAGCCAGAAGGCTTCTCTGAAGCCCTCCTCTGCCAGCCCTGCAGTTTTTCCTCGTTCCCCTAAGGGTAGGGAGCCAGCAACGGCCTCTGAGGCTCTGTGATCTGGTCCCTCGGCACTGACCTCCCTGGTCTCCCCGAGGCTCTGTGATCTGGTCCCTGGGCACTGACCTCCCTGGTCTCCCCGTGGCTCTGTGATCTGGTCCCTCGGCACTGACTTCCCTGGTCTCCCTGAGGCTCTGTGATCTGGTCCCTTGGCACTGACCTCCCTGGTCTCCCCGTGGCTCCCTGCCTGGCCACACCGTGGCCTCCATGTCCCGCTTTGAGCCTTTCCACCCAGCTTTGCTCCCGCTGGCCCCTCTTCCCAGAATGTTCTTCCTCCAGACTCCACCTGGCTCCCTCCTTACGTCTTCAAGGCTTGGCTCACATCTCCCCTTCCCAGCGAGCCCGGCACCCGCAAGCCCTCTTCATGCTCTGCGCGCTTCCCTCCGTAGAACTCAGCACCTTAACACACGCCAGGATTGACTTGTTCAGGGTACCCCCCGTGCCTCGTCTGCCCCCACGGGAATTTACACGCCATGAGGGTGTAGGTGTTCATCTGAGTCATTGACCAGTTGAAAGTGGCTGGAATTGCTCTTGGCACAGAATAGGCTCTGAGTAAGTCCTTGTTAACTGTGGCACATATGAAAGTATCTGTTTAACTAAAGTCACTGAGAATGTCTTATCCCCCCGTTATTGCTTGCGCTCAAGATAAAGAAGGTTTTCAAAATGATGTCATGGCTTTCCTCATTTGGGTTACTATTTACCGTAACCTGGGGCTTTCCAGCACTCATCCTGAGGGTGTTTATTTTCAGACTTTGTATCTGTTCTGACACGGCTGTCTCTTTTGCAGTTTGAACTCTTTCGGCTGCATGAAACTTCTTAGAGAACCTTGGAGGAAGCAAAGGGTTTCTGCTGTCTTCACCGTCAGTTTAGGGCCATAGAGTCAAAACTTGTGTTTAAATATACCCAGTCGTCTCTGTGTTTATAGAGAGAAAAGTTCATTTGGATAGGATGCTGGCTCGTCCATCCGCCCCGCTGGACGCCCCTGCTAAGATGTGCGAGGTGTCCTGAGGGTTTGTAGCACGTAAGTTGAATCGAAGGAGCGGTGAGTGGGTGGGATTGACCCCCCATCGTGGCTTCCTCCAGTCTCACCAGTGGCCCTGTTGGCTGTCCCTCCTTTCCCCGTGTTCCTGCTGCCGCCCTGGGCTTGGCTGTCATCCTTTCTCACCTGACATTCTTCAAGTCTTCCCAACACCGACTGGCCCCGTTACCATCCCTGCCCCGCTCTCTTTCGGAAGCAGCAGTCAGATCCCGCCCTTCCCGCATCCCTTAAGACCTCCTAGCGTTTTTCCCTGGAGGACAGAATGGACTGCAGTCTCTTGCCTCCCCCCACCGCGGGGCCTCCAGCCCAGCCTCTGCCCCCTCGTCCCCGGGAGGCACACGTCTCCGGGAGCAGCTGCGGAGGCCTCGTGGCCGGGCTGAGGGGAGAGTGAGAAGTGGGGGCTGAGGACGGAGAGGTGGATACAGTGCCACTAGAAAGAGAAGCAGAGGTGCCGGCTGAGTCTAAATGTCCGTGGAGACGGGAGAGCAGCACAAGCACCTAGAGACCAAGGGCCACAAGAAGAGAAACAGGACTGGTGTTTCCTAGTGCGCTTTCTGGGGAGAAATAGGAGCAAGACCACAGACGAAGGCTCCCAGGTGGGCTTACCCCAGACAGGCTCTTTCCTCACCTAGAGAACACGCCCTTCACATTGGCAGATGCTCTGGACTGTATCCAATTCGTAATCAGGACACCTTTTGAATTTCTGGTGCCAAAAACATTTAGACGTGGGTGAGGGAGATTAAGAGGTACAAGCTTCCAGCTGCAAAATAAATGAGTCACGGTAGGAAATGTGCAACGTGGGGATGATAGTCAATAACTAGGTAACGTCTTTGTACGGTGACAGATCACAGCTAGACTTCTCATGGTGATCAGTTTGAAATGTAGAGAAATATCGAATCACTGTGGTGTGTAACAGGAACTAACATAGTGTTGAAGGTCAGTTATACTTCAAAAACAAACAAGCAAACAAACTCAAAGAGATCAGATATATGTTTACAGAGGTGAGGGTTTGGGGGAAGGGGAATTAGATGAAGGTGGTCGAAAGGTACAACCTTCCACTTAAAAGATGAATAAGAGCCAGGGATCTAATGTGCACCAGGATGAGTGGGATTCACACTGCTCTTTTTATATATAAAGTTCAGAGAGTAAATCCTAAGAGCTCTCATCACAAGAAAACATTTGTTTCTATTTCTTTTATTTTTTAGTTGACGTGATGGAGGTTCACTCCACTTACGGTGATAATCCCTTATGATGTATGTACATCAAATCATTGTACTGTGCACCTTAAATTTATACAGTGTTGTATGTCAGTTAGAGTTTTATTGAGAAAACTGGAAGAAAAAAATATATTAGAGAAATAATTTATTGCAGATTGTAGCTCTGTCCGGGTTACAGGCACTGTGTTGGAGGCTAAGAATACCAAGACGTAAGGTAACCTGTGACTGAATTTCCAGGGTCCTCCTGTGAAAAAGAACCACAGCCAGATGTAGGTGGACTTTAGCCTGTGATATGACAAGTGAGGTTCAGCTGTGGACCTCAGCCGTCATCTGGACAGCACGATGCCCTAGTGATCGGAGGAGCAGGTGTTCCCCAGATAGAGAAGGTCCCAGATGCAGAAATAACAGAACCCAAGGACACTTAGAGAAAATGAGTGTCTTGCCCAAATACCAGTGATCTTCCTACGTGAGGAAGTAGGAATGATGCACTGTATTTGTACTTGAGCGTCTCTTTCTCTTACGCCCTCCTCTGCACAACAGCGAGACTGATCTTCCTTGAGTGACTTCCCGCATCCCTTCGGGAATGTCGAACCTACCTATGCTCGACCCTTCCTGGAGATTCTGATGTTATTGGCCTGGGGCGTGGCCTGGCATTGAGACTCGCCCCTGGGATTCGAATGTGCCCTAAGGAGAGCCATAGTCTTGGGTGAATCAGGGCTCTGCAGGTGCCGGCCGTCCAGAGGTCCCTGATGACGCCTAAACAAAAGTCCAGCTTGTGAAATGGACTCACAGACAGGCCCTTCTGATCTGGAAATGTATTTATACTTTACAAGACTTTGGAAATTTCAAAAATTTTCTTTGAAGATGAGGTCAAACCGGGCAGGGCAAATATGCTGCTGTGTGGAATCCAATGAAACAAATGGACTTAATATTTCCCTGGTGCCAGGGCAGGAAAGGGTTGAGCACATCACGGAAATTCAAGGCTACCTGAGTTCTCACACACCCCACAAGGCAGCCTTTCCTGCCTTCTCAACGATAAGGAAATCAACAAAACTCAGAGGGACCTGAACCCTGGAAAGTCTGAAGCCAGGATGACCTTCAGACCCAGAGTGCGACTGCCCTCCATGCTGCGCTGTCTCTGACTGCCACCGTCCTCTCCACCAGGCACATCTTCCGTAGAGTGCCAGGCATCGCCCGGGAAGCCCCTCAGTGAGATTTCTAGAACTTTCTCTCGTGTTAGGAATCCCCCAGCCCATCTCTGCTCAGCCCAAGGTTGAAGGCGACACTGCCCGTGCTCGCCTTTTGTGTTTGCTCCTCTCCCCAGCCTTCCAGGGAGGATGCCTAGGAAAGAGGGATGGGAGAAGCTTGAACAAGAGAGGAAGCTAGGATGGATTCCTGAGGCCTTCAGGGAAAGAAGTGAGGAGAGCAGGGGAGCAGCCTGGAGGCGAGGAAGGGTGGGATGATGGGCAAGGTGGCCCATCCAAGTGCCAGACATGTCCTCACACCTCCCATCAGTATATGCGTTAAGGTAGTTGTTGTCAACAATTACGTGAGATTACACTGTATCCATCATGTTCTAGGTAAATCTTACACAAAATATTGCATATAATTATATGTAATAATATGATTACAGATATACCTAATTTCTTTTTTTTTTTTTTTACTAAGCCATTGAAGTTTTATTTAGCTTTAAGAAGACATACACTAAAGAGTTCAACCTTATAAGAGTACCTAATTTCTCATGCTTTATATTTGAGCAGCAATGTGGCACTCGTCTAGAAAATCATGTTGCATTGATGTTAACATATAAGAAAAGAACGGCATGATACATGTAAAGAACTGAACATACAAACAGTTGAAAGGAGAATGGAGTGTAGTTGGTTAGGTAAAAGGAGTGTGTGTGGACAGCTTACACAGGTTATGTGAGGGACCACACAAACAGCACTTCTGTAAAATGAAAATTCATAGAGCCTGGAGCTGTACTTTTGAACTGAAATGACCTAAAGTAAAATGGCGAGCAGGGGTGTATCAGGTAAAAGCACGTGGAAGCTTGTACCGAAGTCTGTGCTTTTCATGGAAACACTATATTTCAGGCATTTATGGTATACTTACTAAAACATTGAGCACATCTTAGGCCATAAAGTAAAGTTTAAGAAATTCCCAAATTCCAAAATTGTACAGGGTTTATAGTCTGTCTACAGTGTAATAAAATTAGAAACAAAATATGGAAGTAAAAGCAAACAAACAAAAGGTCACTAGAAAACTAAATATTGATCGTTGGTAATAGAAATAAAGGGTATAACCACGGAGGGAGTGACACGAAATAAATAAGAATCCTTTGACGTTGACTCTAAAAGAAATGAAAAATCCAATGAGATGAGAACCATAGAAGGAATCTAGCTGGTTTCCATCCCAGAAAGAAGCCACACCCAGGAAGTTCCTAAGCGAGTTCTTTCAGACCTTCGGAGAACAAACAATTGTTTAAACCATTGCAGAAATGAGCGACTGGAGAAAATTCTTTGTTCCTTTTTCAGAAGGCAGATTATGCAGAAGAGAAGCCCAGAGTTCCAATACTCACATGAAAAGATGCACATTCTCACGAGTAATCGAGGCAATGGAAACTGAAAGAATAATTAGGTACCATTCCACAATGAAAATATTTGCAACAGTAAGAAAAATCAGATAATACAAAGGGTGAGGCATTCTGACACGCTCCCGATGAGAGTTTAGGTTAGTACAGCCACTTCGAAGCACAGTGTTTGGTCAAGTTGGACACGTGTATAACATACAAAGGCAGGTGGGTGTTACTCCACAGGCCGCTCTTGGCAATATCTGGACACATCTTTGGCTGTGACAGCCTGGGGAGGGGGTGCTACTGGCACCTCGTGAGCAGAGGCAGAGGGAGCTGCAGAACGGCCCCGCCTTCCCCAGGATGGCCACACAGCAGAGAGTCATCAGATCGCAGAGCTCAGCAGCCCCGAGGTGGAAAAACTCTGCATAGGGAAACCCACGCATGTGCGTAAAAAACATGGACATGGGTCTTCACCGGCACACTTTGCAAAGACGCAAATACACAAGTAGAAAAGAAAAGAAATGATGGGATCTGAGGAAATGCATAGATTAATCAGGCGGTGGTCATGGTAGAGTATTTTAAAATAATGTAAGTAAATGAACCTAAACTGTATGTAAGAATAGATCTTATAAATCTAAAGTTGAGTTAAAGCAATTTGCTGAATGGTACATATAAATAATATTTATATAATTTTAAATACAATAATATTACATATTTTATAGATACATACATTTATAATTTAATTTTTTTTTTTTTTTTTTTTTTTGTGGTACGTGGGCCTCTCACTGCTGTGGCCTCTCCCGTTGTGGAGCACAGGCTCCGGACGCGCAGGCCCAGTGGCCATGGCTCACGGGCCCAGCTGCTCCGCGGTATGTGGGATCTTCCCGGACCGGGGCGCGAACCCGTGTCCTCTGCATTGGCAGGCGGACTCTCAACCACTGTGTCACCAGGGAAGCCCCTATAATTTAATTAAAAAAAATACACTGAAAAGATAGACACAAAATTGATCATACTGATTTCCTCTGATAAGGAAGGGTGAAATGGACAGATGGGGATGTTAACTTTATCTGTGAAATTTATTGGTAAAAAACAAAGATTTGAACTAAATATGTCACAGTGTTGCTATTTTCACATCGTTGAAGAACGATCCATTGGCTATCTGTATGTTCCACTTTTAAAACTTTTATCAGTGTCAAAATTTTAAAAAGAAATTTAAATCCAGAATATCTATGATAAATATCAAAAGAACTACCGATTAAAGAAACAAATAGAAATTATCTGACTTGTAGATATACAGGCATAAATAAAATATTAGCAAATAGAATCTAGCAATCCATTAGAAGCTACTCAGTGATCAATATGAAGAAATTTAATTATTAGTACTATACATCACATCAATAAGTAAAAAGAGAAAAATCAATTGACCATTTCAGTAGGTGCCAAAAGACAAAAACATTCAACTCCCACATCTTTTTTTAAATTAGAAATTAAAGGAGTCTTTCACATGAAAAAAATTATTTATCTCAAGACATCATATTTAGTTGTGAAATAAATCCAGATTCTTTTTAGCATTGATCCTAAAGTTGTAATCATTGTGATCAGAGGAGAAAATTAAGAGGAATAAACATTATCAAGGATAAGACAAAATTACCATTATAAGTAAAATGAAAGCTCACCTAGAAAATCCAGTAAATCAGTGGCAGAGTATTTTCTCTAATAATATATCTCAGTAATGTTTTGAGTTACAAAACAAACATATGCAAAAATAAAAAGATCACACATGTACCAGCCGTAACCACTTAGATAAAATAGATGAGCAGAAGTAGTCCGTTTAATAGAGTGCTGCTGAAGTATGAAATCTCTGTGAATAAGAATGACCTAATGGAGACATTCACTCCTCAAATGCAGTCACGAAAACAGGGACCTCGGAATCATAGGGCTCCAACTGTGAACACACACACACACTTACACCCATGCACACTTAAATACACACCTCCTCTTTTAACTGAGCATCTCTGTTTTACCTGTTTTATATATTGGAATCCCTTAAGATTAGTATTCAAAGTTTTCATGATGGAAAAAAATTCTAAAACCATTGCTCTCAAGCATTCTAGTCTGCCTAAGAATTATTTATGCATATCTCCATCTGTTCCTGGCCACGCTAATCTCCTCCCCGTTCCCATGAAGCGTTCTGTCCTCCTGCAGAAAGAATCTGGCCAAACGTGTTCAGTGGATGAATGAGGGAACGAGGGAATGAATGAGTGGGTGAATGAGTGAATGAATCAATGGATGAGTGAATGAATGAATTAGTGTATGAAAGAATGAGTGAGTGAATGAATGAATGTGTGGGTAAATGAGTGAATGAATGAATGAGTGGATGAATGAATGAATGAGTGGATGAATGAATGAGTGGGTAAATGAGTGAATGAATGAATGAGTGGATGAATCAGTGAATGAGTGGATGAATCAATGAATGAGTGGGTAAATGAGTGGATGAATGAAAGCCTTGACACTCTTCCTTCTGCCTGGGTTCTCCTCCTGCACCTGGAAAACACTCATTCTAAACATTAATCTCGAGTCCCTCTGTCCTTTGGCGCTTTCCTGACTCCTTCCTTTGTCCTTAGTGGTCACAGGTAGTCTCTCCACGTTCTGTGCTTATCTCTACTGTGGACCTCATCATGGTTACATATTGTGTGCTTACATCGCTGTCTTTCCCTAAGAAGCAAATGTTCTAAGCCTCGAGACCATGACTTAATCAACTTAATGCCTCTAGATCCAGGCAACATCATTGGCACAGAATAGGTGTGCGATTAAATGGATGTATAAATAAACATTGTTATGAGCGTGTGTGTGCGCGTGTGTGTATAGATTTCTAATTTTATAGCAGTGATTCTAGGTGTAAATTTTGCTTTGTTTATTCTTCTTGAGACTTCGATTTGCGAATCATCAGAGGCATGTATTTTACCAAGTATGAAAAATTCTTGGCCATCATCTCTGTGAATGTTCCGTTTTCCCTCTGGAACTCCTGTTAGATGCATGCTGTTCCTTTTCATTTTCTCTCTCCTCCTCTAACTTCTTTCATGTTCTCTATCTCTGTATCTCTCTGTGCTTCGTTCTGGGTAATTTCTGCAGTGCTTTCTCGTAGTTTACTTCTCTGTTTGGAGCAGCAGTTAATCTGATGTTCAATGCATACTTTGCATTTTAATTTCGGTGACTTTTTTGCCATTTCTAAGAGTTCTACTTTGTTCTTTCAAATCAAATCTGATTTTTCTTAAATACGGTTTCTTGTTCTTTTCTCGTATTATATTTTCAGTTCTTTAATTTGTTTTAAACATATTTGTCATACCGTCTGTAACCAGTCATTGTATTATCTGGAGCTCTCAGGCTTCTACTCTTGCTGTCTATTACGTCTGATGACAGCTGCTCAGGGAACGTTATTTCTCCTGGTGTTTGTCCTTAGGGGTGTGAGTTGCTGCCTCTTGGTGGCCAGGCTGGGAGAGTCCTGCGTGGCCTGAGTCAAGGGTTACCCTCTAGAGGGTTTCTCTCCCTTTGGTCAGATGCTCAGGGAGTGTTACCCACCTGGGACCATTTTTATGCTAATTCTTTAGTTAAAATGTCCTAAGGACACACATGCAGTCTGAGTTTAAACCTCTAAAACCAAGAAAGGGCTGTCTGTGGGTATAACTCTTGTCTCCCAGAATCCCCCCCAGTGAGTTTCCCCAGTGAGTTGCCTGTCTGTGTCTGTGGGGCAGGTATCTCTTCCCTAAGCCCTTTGATTGTCTAGCTTTATGTACTTTCTAGGGCCAAAACCATGTTCTCCTTCCTGTGTGGACCTTAGCCCCTTGGTTAATAGAATACACCAAAGTTCCTGTAAACCCTAAGGTTCAGGTCACGGTTGCCTCTGGGCAACCCAGGGACTGCTCCTTTACTCTCATGTGTGCAGTTTCTCTGGTCCACACGGTCCCAGAAGTGCACTTCCCTAGTGATATATTTCTGTCTTGGAGAGATGAAGAGACTCTTTTTCTTCACTAGAGATCCAGAGTGAACAGTGGCTTTAAGTTATTTTAAGATATGTGAGCTGTCTATACATGTAGAATAGATCGCGTCGAGGTGTGTGTGTGTGACTGGAAGCATCTTTACGTTCACCCAGGAAATGGATATTACTAAATTTGATTATAGCTAAATATTTGGACAAATCCTAAACACTTCTGTACTTATTTTGGGAGTATTGTTAGAGCTAGCTAGTCCAGAGCTTTAGCTTTTAGACAGATTCATCTAACACTTTTATAGGAAATAAAGTACTCAAAACATCAATATCAACAGGAGGCATGATACATGGTGATGCTGTGCTATTGTTGACAACCGGTTGGGTCATGTATAATATGATGTGTGTGTGTGTGGTGTCCAGGTATAGAAGAGCTTGCCCTTGGGATGCTGCGCACTCTCACCTGTTTAAGCATTTCATGGTAAACAGAACATCGTGCAGTGACGACTCATCTTATTTCTCAATCATCTCTTACATCAAATGCATTAGCTTGGGAAAATCACCCACGTGTTGTATCTGTAAACCCTCACCATGAATCTGCTGCTTGCTGATAACCTTTGTGAAATGCATTAGTAATAAAAAGAGACCCTGAACACTCAAAACAGCAGAGGACACACGTGACTGAAGTATTAAAGTGAATGAGGTCTATCGGATATAAATCTGCTATCACATTGAGCTGTTCTTCACAGTGAATCCTTTAAGAATGAAATAAAACTCAACTAGTTTGATGTAGGTTGCACAGAAGACCGTTTTTACTTATTTTTCACAAGAAGGATTACTTGCTGTATGTTCTACTGAACACAAGCCCCCTCCCGATTGTGATGGGGACTCTGTCCTGGGTCCTCGGTAGGAGCCGCGGCTGGAGATGCTCGGCACACACACAGCTTCCCCGGAGGACTGGCCGCTGGTGCCTGATGCAGGAATGCTTCTGGTGGAATCTGCAGGACTGAACCCAATTCAAGTAAGAAGCAGCCAGAATGGAGAGGTCCTCAGAGGTCAATGGCAGGAGACAGAACCTGAAGATGGACAGACAGTGAGCCCCTGCCCCCTCCCTCTTTGGAAAGCATCTGGAGAGAAGGAATCTACTCCATGTGAGAGGATCACCTTGGAAAGAGTGAGCTGCAAAGATGCATGAAGTAGCCACAAAACGGACAAGCATACACATTTGCCCTTTTATTTTCTTAAAGAATGTTCCCCAGACACTGATTCCATTGAGAGAAATGCCCTTTCTTGTAGGCATTGCTATGGAAAGCTCACTGCAGCAATGAAAGTTCAAATTAATTCAAAATTAGCATATCCTGTCTTACTGCTTTGGGTACTACAAACACATCTTCCTCCTTGTCTCAAATCAAATTAATTTTGTGTAATTAACTTTGAACTTGCCTTAATATCTAGAAGTCAGTTTAATTATGCATACATAGAATAATCTATTTTGTGGCTTCATTGGCATAAATAGACCGTGTTTTGAGTTTGTAGTATAATCAATTCCTAGCTTCCAGAGAATACCAGCGAGGCCAACAGGTCTGCATTTCATGAATAGTGCTTTGTTTTATCTCTTCTTTGACTGGAGATTGGTTTTTTTTAAATCCTCTCTTATTGTTTCAAATAGTAACTCTATTTTTGACTATTTTTCTTTGTCTTGCATAATAAAATTACTATTACAAGCACATTTCCTCTAAGTATCCGCATTACTTCTAAGTTCGCTTCCCTTAGACAAGGGATTTTTTTTTAATGTTTGAAGAATCCCCAAGATTATAAAGCCTCTTAGACAATATGCTGAGAGAGTAAGTGCATTTACAGAATTGCTAACATTTGACTCCGTTATTAATTGAAATGCTCATTGAGTGTTTCTGATCCAGCCGATGGTGGATTGAAACATGCAGGAGCATTTCAGGATTCAAAACACCACAATGTTCACCTCTTCAAATATCGGTTTGCCTTCCAGACTTAGTAAGTCATCATTGCTATTCTATATGTTAGTGTTCTGTATGACGTAATGTGTCACTACACTGCTACAGTTTTATCTGTGTGCTTCTGTCTCCCCTGCTGACTGTGTAATGTTCCTGGACATGAACTTGGTCTCTTCCATCTTTGAATCCCAGTCATCGCAATCCTTGACACATGTATACGCTCAGTATTTTCATTTACTTGGCTAAAGCCTTACTATCTTAACTTAGCAGTGGATAATAACAAAAACATGGGCTCTGTCTCTCACGAGCATATAATTTGTTCCAGTCTGTCTTTATAAATCTTTTCTGGGTCACCAGAGGAGCCTAGACCTACAGCAACAGGGTTATCTCTAACAGAGCAATTTTGATCGTCTAAATTTTTGTTGGAAACCTTCTCTATTAGTGAGGAACGAGGGTGTAGGAAACCTGCTTTATTCAGGCCTGTGGCCCCAGTAAGAGTGTGACTCGTATTAAATTAAACGTCTGAAGATACAGTGAATAAACTGATGCATGAACGAAACTCAGCGTATTTGCTGTGATGATAAGAATGTCCATCCAGTGATAGAAACGAACATTTTGGCCCCCCAAAAGGAAAAGTATAAAAACATTTATATGAGTACCTGTTGTCCAAACATAAACGCTGTATTTTTAGCATCGGACGCTGGGTAAATTAAATTATGGTTGATAAAATGTTGCCTTTAAATTTCTGCTGTAACTACAAGAATATTATTTACTGGGATCACATCATAATATACAGTGGTTGCTGAAATGCAAAATGGCAGCATGTCATTAAACCTTAGAGCAATTTCCTGCTCTAGATCATCATCTAGACGCAGTACCGTTGTTTAATGTGGTGTCGTCAACATTTTAAACGTCCTGCCGTATCTGACCTTTCCAGATGGATCTTGATTTCTCTTTGGCTGATAACGTGGGATTGATTCCATTTAGTGGAAGATTTTCAATTTCAGCAGGAAGAGATCTCTTATCTGAAAAGGGAGATCAGTGGGAAGTGAGAAGGAGATTTAGAGCTGGTAGCAAAATCAGCTGATTAAGGTTCGAAGCCAGAGGAATAAAAACAAAGCACAGAAGAGATAAAACCTACGACTAGATGTTTTCTTCTTTGTGCTGTGCCTCCTTTGGACTTCTTTCTCCTCTGTTACCACGGTGCTTAGGACAGGAACATCATTCTGGGAGAGGAGCTGAAAAAAGAAAGAAAGTGAGAAAGAGGCCATCCTACCTCATTAACAAAATGTTCCGAAATTCATCACATCGGGGAAATCGGCCATGATCCCTCTCATTTTTAAAAATCATGACAACTGCGGTTTTAGTTAATTTGTGTAATTTAATTTTTGCCCCGCCCCCCCCAATTTTAAGTTGTCTGTCTTCTAACAAATGAGAAGTGAACAGCTACTGATTTTAATCTTCTTAATTTTAGAAGCTTTTATTTTCATAAAATTTAAGATTTAGGCTTAACTCTTTGAAGTGTTTAATACCTGAAATATAAACACTAAAGTTATTAGAAGCAGCAGATCGGGCAGAAAGAAGCTATCAGAGGGATTTCTATCCTGTTTAAAGAATCCGCAGTACCAAATATCCATTTCAGTTCATTTCTAAGGAAGTGTACGGTTTTGTACATTTGAAAATTGAAAATAAATTTGACAGTGAAGATGCATCTGAGCTCCATCATATTTGTCCTTAAAATGTTACTTATTAACATTTTCAAGAGTGGAATTGGTTTAGAAAACTATAAATTTATTTCTACAAAGAATGACAAAACAGTAATAGTGGTAGTAATAGTGAAAGAGGGACCTGATTTCTGGTAGGTCACTATATCATTTCATTTCCTCAGTACTGGAGGGAAAAGTTAAAACAGAATGTTAATTATTCCACCAGAAGGATGAACATATTAAGACCAAAATAGTCATGACTACTGGTCTTGAAGATTCCAGAATCCATCTTTGGAAAAACTAGTTTTGAACATTTTTTTTACTGATTCTGTACCTTTCTATGTAACTGGTTGTTTTTTAATATTCTTGTGTAACTTTTTGGATTTCTCATATTATCATCTCACAATTAGACTGTTACATGTGGAGCACAACATTCTGACCTTCAACAATAATGTTTTCAGAACGTTAGACTTTCCGTTAATTTGTAAATGTAAAGATAAAATGACAGGCAACATGCCTGGGCCTTTTCTGTACATGTTATTTTTCTATGTAGAAGGATTTTGACCTAAAAGCACAATGCAACACTGGTGAGCTCATAGGGGTCACTTATTTGGACTTATCTGAACGCTTATTTGAACTCAGTTACTTCACGAGTAGTGTTTTGTTTTTATTAATAAGTAGTTCAGATTTAGCATACAGGTGGAAATATTGGCGTAGTTCAGAGAAGTTTAGAACGGGAACTGAGGATCAGCAAAGAGCTCACTTTGAGTGCGAATGGCTTAATTCCAGTCATTTTTCCTTTAGGTTATCTTGGCTCTGATTTTTTAAATTCCGTGTTGTAATATTATATGTGAACTATATTTTTATATAATATATAATTTTATCAAAAATATGTAGCACATTTATAATCACAGGGACAGGTCCAACAGACATATTTTTCTAGAAAATATTCAAAAATAGCAAAAAGAGGTACAATAGAATAGCAGGTCCTGGAGCAGAAGCCACATTTTCCATCCCTTTTTTCTTGACGTCATCAGGGTCAATTATGAGTAAAGGAGTATTTTTGTGTGTGCTAACAATCAATTTTATTTGGCTTTTCAATGAGAATTGATATTTATCAAAAAAATTGGGATATTTAGTTTCATTTATGAATCTCTCCTGAAATAACCAGTTCTAATATTCCATTTCTGGAATCATCTATTTGCATACTTAGCCTTGGACAGGATTACTTTACTAGATATTACCTGCATTTTAATAAAGTATTGTGGTTGACATTTTCCTGAATTTTATTTTCAAATTCTTTTTAAAATTATAGATGTAGTGTATTTTTATTTTACTCATTTTAACTTCTTTAAAAAAATCCCAGTTTGCTAAAATGGAGATGCTGGTGTTTCTTACTAATATGACAGAGACATTCTAGCATAATCTTTGGATGCTATCGTGATGCCAGGGCTGTGAGCTTTTGTACATGGGATTTGTGTCTCCCTTCATGCTTGTGGACATGCAGTTTTTTCCAGAAAGGTTAAGTTTGCTATTTGTCTAATTACATTATCCAGAAAGGCCATCAAACTAATTAAGTGAACAATTTATTTTTCTCTTTAGAAATGTTTTGCTATTTCCTCACTCCTCCCCTCCCCTCCTTTTTCTCATACTTCCCTCCTGCCACTCCTTAAAGAATTTAAGGCAGGTTTATCACCTCTGGTCACATATTTGCATGTTTGTTTCTTATACTAAGCTTTTTTTCACTAGAACATTTCCCAAAGAAATTCCTCATTGTAGTATTTCTGGGATTTTGTTTGTTTTGGTTTTATTTTGGCAAAAGAATGATTGAATTTCATAGCATCGACTTTTCTCTTACTTTTGCCAACCTTTGGTCAAAGAAAAAGAGTAAAGTTTGTGTTCACTACTGACTTATCAACCAACTACCAACTACTTTGGTCAAAGAAAAAGAGTCAAGTTTGTGTTCACTACTGACTTATCAACCAACTACCAACTACTTTGGTCAAAGAAAAAGAGTCAAGTTTGTGTTCACTACTGACTTATCAACCAACTACCAACTACTTTGGTCAAAGAAAAAGAGTAAAGTTTGTGTTCACTACTGACTTATCAACCAACTACCAACTACTTTGGTCAAAGAAAAAGTAAAGTTTGTGTTCACAACTGACTTATCAACCAACTACCTCTGGCTCCTCTCAGGCACGTTGGGAACCTACCAGGTAAAGCAGAACCAGCCAGGGGCATCTGAAAATGTGGAGACACGTATGGAAACGTTCAGGTTTATATGAAAACGACCACACAATCAGTACTGATTTAGGTTTTATAAGACTGTATATCAGGGGACTTCCCTGGTGGTGCAGTGGTTAAGAATCCGACTGCCAATGCAGGGGACATGGGTTCAAGCCCTGGTCCGGGAAGATCCCACATGCCACAAGCAACCAAGCCCTTGCGCCACAACTGCTGAGCCTGCGCTCTAGAGCCCGCGAGCCACAACTGCTGAGCCCGTGGGCCACAACTACTGAAGCCTGTGAGCCTAGAGCCCGTGCTCCACAACAAGAGAAGCCACCGCAATGAGAAGCCCACACACCGCAACGAAGAGTAGCCCCTGCTCGCCACAACTAGAGAAAGCCTGTGCACAGCGACGAAGACCCAACGCAGCCAAAAATAAATAAATAAATTTATTTAAAAAAAAAAAGGAAAATCTATATCAGGAACATGGTTGACATGATCTCTATCGAAAAAGAGTCAAATTATTGACATGTAAGTTGTATATGTTAAATGAGAACTATTAAATATTTAAGTGTGTGAATGTGTGAATAAGTGGGGAAGAACAAATCTCTATGTGTGTATATATATGTGTGTGTGTGTGTGTGTGTATGTGTGTGTGTGTGTGTGTTTATATAGACATACATATATATACGTGTGTGTGTATCTAATTGATTTCCCACAATTATGGGGCTGAGAAGTCCCAAAAGCTGCAGTGGGTGAGCTGGAGCCTCAGCAGAGCTGATAGTATACGTTCCAATCCAGAAGCAGTCAGGCTCAAGACCCAGGAAGAGCTGACGTTTCAGTTTGAGTCTGTAAACAGGAAAAGACAACGTCCTGGCTTCAGACAGTCAGGCGAGGGGTCCCGTCTTACTTGTGGAAGGTCAGCCTTCTTGCTCCGGCTGGATGAGGCCTATCGAAGTAGAGAGCAGTCTGCTTTACTCAGGTCAGCAATTCAAGTGTTAATTTCATCCAGCAACACCGTTCCAGACACACCCAGAATAATAATGGTAAATAATAATAAAATATGTGGACACCCTGTGGCCCCGCCAGGTTGACACATAAACAAGGCAGAGAGTATGGCTAAAACAGAGAGGGTTTTGTTTCAGGTGTGTGGCCTGGTCTGGCCTTGGCACAGGGGTCTGGCAGGAAGAGAACCCTGGTGGGTTGTGTCAAAGCACAGGCGGTGGGTCAGGGTCAAGTTATATGGTGGCCAGCTGCAGTGGGAGAGGAAGGTGCAGCACAGGAAGTGCAACAGAATAAGCGTAGTCTGATGGGGCAGAGCTGTGTTACGGGGAGTTGTGGAAAACAAGTAGGATTTATTATGCAGGTGAAATACATACAAGCAGAGAGGTGACATGATGGCAGTAAGTAAACTTTGGGAAGATCGATCTGATGGAGAGCACACGTGTCCACTCATTCTCTCCAATCCAGACGGACAGCTCCTTGGCCTGCTCCCTACGGGTGGGATGTGAAGACCGGCCTTGCCTTTTTAGTGGGAATACCGATCTGGGCAGTTATAATAGGGTCTGATGAAGCACTGCTGTGAAGGAGGTGCAGAGTTTTGCAGAGCTCATAGGAACGACATCCAGCCTCCAAGACTCCCCAGAGCCAGTGGCGTGTGAAGAAAAGCAGGACTCGTCCTGGGTTTCGGATGTGTGTGGATTATGTTCCGAGTGAGGAGCACAGGGTGAGTGAGGACACAGAGATGGATGAGAGCGGGGTCTGTACGAAGGAGGGAAGGAAGTTCTGTGCGGCGAGAGCTCAGAGGGAACGAGGGTGACTTTGTCAAGACCGGCAGCTGGAGAAGGGCATGGATTCCACTAGGGAGTTAGTATTGCAAAGGCAACTGGAAGCCATTTACGCATTTTGATTTGGGAAGAGAGTTCACTAAATTTCCACCTTGACTGCATGGAGGAAAGTGGATTGGACGTAAGATTGGAGACAGAGGCTCCTGCAGTGCTTGGGTGATAATTAGAATGGGTGGGAATGGAGACCCTGCAGCCGCCTCCCACCAACCCTGGGGAGTGGGGGGAGGTGAGCTGAGCTGATCTCCAGATGCTGGAGACTGTGGGGATCCTGGAGGAAGGTGCGTCTGTCAGATTCACTGTGAATGAAACGTCAACCCTGGTAGTCAGATTTCCACCCAGCAAGGGAGGAAGGAGGATTTGGACATGGTGGTTATCCTGATGAGTGAGACTGGAAAGAAGGAGGGCAGAATAGGGTGGGTAATAGAAGTAATTCCCTTGAGAGGAAATGAAAATTGCCTTTAGACCTGCCAACTTGAAAAAGCTTACTTGATATGTTGGTAGGTTACACGCAGCGTGGAGTTTTCACGTAGTTAGCGCTGCACGAACACCCATGCGAGTGCGTGGCGGGTCCCAGGAGAAGCCGGAAACCATGCATCCGTAGTAACTGTCCCTAAATGGTCACGTGTGGGAATGTCATCTTCTGGAACATTTACAGATTACAGACGTTTCGGTGCAGGTGTCTACCTCGCTCAGTATTTAAGACACAGGGTTACCTTTGGGTTTATCCCTCATCACGGGTGCCATGGATGTGATCTTATACACAAGGCCCTTTGGTGAGATTTCCCCTGAGCAGGATTTCTGCGCTTGTTCAGCCTTGACCAAGGCCTATTTATATGGACATACCTGCTGCCCCTCCTCCCACACAGAGCCAGAGTTGGCCTGGGGTGAGCTGGACTCGGGGAGGAATACAGAACGCCCCTCCTCCACCCGGCAGATGCAGCCCCCAGGCCTTGGCCAGTTAAACAGGTACATGAAGGCCAGGCCCAGCCACCTGCTCTGAGCAAAAACTTCTCTTTCTCCGCGTTTCACTGATTCACTCATTTAATCACTGCTGGTTCTCTGTGTCTCTGCAAGAAGGAAAAGACGCCCCTTCCTTTGGCAGGAGGGGCCCCTGCCGGACACAAGGCTGAGAGCAGGGTGCTGCCTGGGGTTGGCCCCCTAGCACGTGTCCTGGGCCCTTTGGGCGGGAGGCAGCCACTCTGTTCTGATGTCTCCACCTTTGTTTTCAAGAACTAAGTGAGTTCATCAGAAGCACAGAGGCATTCTTACCAGGAAAGATGGTAAGAGTTTAGAATTTGTTCCGCCAGATGTTTTGAAGAAATATTCCAACTGATTAGAAAAATATGGACAAACTATTCCGGGAATGTCACAAGACCCGAAGTCGCTCTGAATGCGTGATTTATTAAATGGATTCTGTTCTTTTCCTGAAGACCACTGGCAGGCTTTCCTCTCTCCAAACTAAACAGTTTGCGGCTAATATATTAACATTTTCATTGGGGGAGAATTATAGATCTGAACCTGTGGTTAATAAGAAATCTTATTCATATTCCATGGAGGGGGGATTTAAAATTAGTTAATACTTTCCAGATAGTTTCAAAACAATAAAGAAAAGAATTTCCTTTGAGGAGAAAGGTGGGGTCGGGGTGCAGGAAGCAGCAGGTTACCATCTTCCTTCATAAACTAGTAAACAGGGCTGCCTTTGTTGATGCCAACTGCTTGGTTTTGCCTTATCTGGTTTCTGTTTACATATTAAACTTCCCCGAGTAGAAGGCAGCTTTGCCCGTGGTCGAGAAGACATTGTTCTTTTGTGTTTATGCGGCAGATCAAACACCAGCAACAGATAGTGTTTGTGGTCTGAGAGCCCAGACCCCGTGAATGGGCCCGGCACATGGTTTGAGGTAGTGAGCTTTTTTCTTTCTTTTTTTCTTTCCTTTTTTTTTTTTTTTTTAATTTCTATTTGAGCCTTCATTCCCCATGTGTCCTAGGCACACATGCAGCCCCACAAGAGTCAGCTCCTGTCGGCCTAACAAGGGTGCCTGGTGAGCACAGGCAGGGCAGCTGTTTTTGTTTGTTCATTTATTCTTCAAGTAATCAGTTAATTTTGGAGATACAGTTGACATATAACATTGTGTAGGTTTAAGGTGTACAGGGTGTTGGTTTGATACTTTCATGTATCGAAACGTGGTGTCACTCTAGCGCTAACACCTCCATCACCTCTCATAATTATCGTTTCTTTTTTTGTGGGAACAACTGTTAAGATCCAGTGTCTTAGAACTTTGATGTTTATAACAATCACCGTGCTGTGCATTACATCTCCAGACTTAGTCATCCACCAATTGCAAATTTGCAGTTTTAATACGTCCGGCTCGGCTGTGAGAGAGGAGGGTATGGGTGCCTGGAGGGGGACCCAGGCCCTTGAAGTTTTGTTCTTTTGCAAAAGGTCATTGTTGGTATGTGATATTCAGATCAAATCACTGCCACCTTGAATCCCAGTCCTCTTGTCCGAAGGGTGCCTTATGCTGGGGAGCTAGCATTTTTAATTTGCCCCTCTACACAGAAGAACTTTATTCCAGGATCTGTTTTCCTTTGCCACAAAGCGTAAGTATCAACACACGCGTGCCCCCCCCCAACACCTTCAATCACACACTCACAGGCATATATACCACAGACACACACATGATTTTGACTGTAAATTTGACCCACCTTAGAAGATGTATTCCTGGAATGCTGTTTGTTGTCATGAAAATCAACAAGTTGGAACAATGGGACAGTTGACTAGAAACAGCACAAGTCAACAGTTGTTGTTACTGACTTATTTTAAATAAATTTAACTGTAGTGAAAACCTTTTCTTATTCAAAGCCCAAGTAGAATTTTGCACTGTTCAATTGTAATATACATTCGTCTGGTTTGCTGTTTTTTTATGTAAGTGAAAACAAAGTTATTTGTATATTTGGTGCAGGTGTGCTTTTCTCATAGTGATCTTTAAAAATGAGATTTATAAACTTAGTTGTTCAAAATAAATCACCTTCAGGTTTTGTAAAAAAAAAAAAAGTTGGGGGGAGACCCAAGGAACCTATCAAAAGCAAACAAACGAACAAAAAAAGCTTTTCTAGAGCTACTAAGTTCGTTCCTCAAGTCGCAGGAGTGTGACTGAACCAACCATCACAAAATTCCATTGTAATGTCAAAGATGCTTCAACCACGCACCCGCTTCTCCTGGAGGCCTCCCCATGGTGACAGAGACCCTGCCCAGAGACTCAGCACGTGCTCGGAAGCATTTCTCAGAAGCTTTGCTGAGTTGTGAGTTTGTTACCGGACCAAAGTTGCGTCCGCTTGCCTACACACAGTGAAGCCAGTCTGCACCACGATGTCGTGGTGAAGGCAAGGGCAGCATTTACTGCAGGCCCAAAGCAAGGAGACCAGGCAGCTCATGCTCAAAAGACCCAAACTCCCCGTTGGCTTTCAGGGAAAGTTTTTGAAGACAAGGTGAGAGAGAGGGTTGCAGGGTGATCAGCTCATGGACACTCTTCTGACTGGTTGGTGGTGAGGTGATTGGGCATCAACATCATCAACCCTCTGGTCCCAGCCAGTCTGGGGTCTATGTGTTTGTGGGCAGCATCTAGTTAATTTTCTCCATTTGTGGGGGGTTTCCGTATCTGCAAAGCAGCTCAAAGAACGTGGCTCAGAATAGCGTCTGTGGCCCTTGAGGAGAAGCTAAAGGTCCTTGACTTTGTTTAATGGTTAAACTATTATTATTTTGTCTTACTTGACTGTTTTCCTTTGCTTCTGCATTTTCTCACTTCTCTGATTATGTTTATTCTTTGGAACTCAGGGAAGACCTAGGAAGCTAAAGTTTTCCATGAACAAGAGACAGGTGGAGGACATGCCGGGGTGGTGGAAGGGAGTCTGTCCCAGGAAGGCCCCATAGGGTCCTGCTTGGTTACAAGCTACTCTGTTTCATGCCTGTAGTGCAAGTATAGAATTGAGTCAGAAGAGAATAACTTAATCATAAAATATCCTATGAGATCTTAAAACCTCATGAAACTGCATTCTATTTAAAACACATCCATGTATAATAATAATTCCACTTGTTATTTACCTTCCCCCTGCATTTTTAAGCAAAATTTTAACTTGAGGAAGATGCCTTGTGATGCTATGCAATTTTCTTCCTCCTCCCATCCCTCTGCGGGAGACTTGTGACTGAGCTGAGAGGCCCAGAGGGGTCAGGATGGAGTGTGTGTCCCTTGGCCAATTCCCGGCTTGGAAATCTTAAACAAGCTTCAGGTCCCTTGTAGCTTAAATGGGCACAATGATAGCTCTGCTTTTCAGGATCCACGTGACCATTAACTGGTACGTGCTTCTAAAACATCCAGTGGAGTGTTTGACACATTCTCAGTTCTCACCACCTTTCCCTTTGAGTAGAATTAGTCAAACAGCATTAATCCGTCTATGATTTTTAACATGCACAGCCTGTTTGTTATAGTCTTCTACTCCATGGTGGAAACAACATCTGGGGCATCCCTTGATGTGTCAAATCTTTTGAAAACAAAACAGCAACGATTCTTGGTTCCACAAATGCTAAGTCTCTGATGTTTCTGGCTCTGGACACTGAGAGATTATCTATACGTGGCCAAACGTTACTGTTCCGAGTTATGTATGAGTTAAAAGGAGATGATAAAGAAAAACAACAGATTGTTTGAGCTATAAGTGTATGATTTTGAGACATGAAAGATAATATAAAAGACATTGAATATTGAGTTCTAAGATTTGAATACTGGGAATTGTGGAACCATTAATTAATAGGTGACATAGTTGGAAACTGTCAGATGAAACACTGGTACAGATTCACCTCGGTGGGTTTCGACCACTTTGTTGAGGTTAGGGGGGAAACATCAGCGGAGCATGGCTAGTCTACAGGGATGTCTATAAACCATGGGCCACAGTCATTCTTACCAATTTTCAAGTGTTAAAAACGTGGAAATGCACGTGTGACTGTAAACCTTCGAGTGATTCACAATGGGAAAAAATAATCAAAAAGTGAGAGCTATGAACTTTTTCTTCTATCTATTTACTCCTTTTATCTCAGAACAGACAAGCGTATTTTATAGTTTAAACAATTCTACATTGTTAATAGCATGGGTTATAATTTCTCAAAATGTTCCTTATTTCATTTGGCTTAGTTATTTATCTGATTAAGAGATTTGTTAATGACAGAGCACATTGACTAAAGCTCCCCACATATGCAAGATATATTTTTTCCAGGAAGTGCTCTAATTCTGCACGCACATTGCAACCTGAATATAGAAAGCTCATCCTTATTGAATTATCATAAAATCCTCATGAACTAGAAATGGAGAGTTTACTTCACTTTTAATCTGTTTTTACTCCATTTTATAGATACTAAGATAAAAGTTTAAAATGTCATCAGAAAGGGTCAAATAGAACTCACCTCTGTCTCAGATTCTTGGTTGTAATATTTTACTAGGCCTATTTTTCTAGGATTACTTTGTCCTGTGTGTGGTTTCACTATTAGGTGATGTATTTCAGAGGGAAAACAAGCACTTTTCATCTCCAGAAAGTAAACTTTTAGTTTTTTCTGGTACTAATTTTCCCACTTTAAGATACAGTTTTGCTGATCGGTAAGACCTATATTTCTAGTGAAATCAACCTACACATTATTGAATAGTGGGAGAAATGTAAAATTTGCATAGGAGACATTGAGGTCTGTGTTTTTGGATCATCCTCATACCAACAAGTTTTCTGATTACAGAGGAAAATACAGTGAATCTTAAAGCATCATTCCTGCCATCAGGCCAACTGCCCTCTAAAATCCCCTAGTTTGATTGGGTTTCTCCTGAACCATTACAGACTTAATAGCCCTGTCTAAATTGCCCAGATTAACTTCCCATGGCTCCTTCTGCCCGGAATTTTACTGTTACATTCACACTGCTTCACGGGAGCAGGTCAGAGCTGCTGTAAATTCCCACCATATGCTGAGGTTTAAAGAAATATTTGAGTTCCCCATAGGTGGAGCTTGTTAATTGATTAACTTTAAGAATGTGAAAAGGAACCATGGTGTTTTGCATATTTGACTTTGTAATGTTACCAGGAGCTAATTATTCTTTGCAAGATGTCAAGTGGCCACTCTGAATGGAAGTCTAACCTATGTTGTGATCAACAAGTGGGAAAGAAAAGATGACACCAGGAAGATGGATGGAAAACTGTTGTGAGAACAAGAAAAATTAAGAGTCATTAGAACTGCTTGTCATTAAGACGTTTTAGTCACTAGAATTTCGTGAATTTTAGGCAAGATGGCTCTGACCATCCTAACCCAACCCCTTGCTAATGTGGTTGCCCTTGACCTTTACCTTTTGTTCCATGGCCCCAAACCCCAGCTCACTCATCCTCTGGGGAAAGAGAAAGCCCCCAGGAGCTGGTCCTCAACTCCCCCTTGGTCCTCGGCTGCATCAGCTAAACCTCCTGTGTCCCCCTGCTTGGCAGTGATGTCCCTTCTCCACAGCCAGTGTCCTAGATTCTCATGACCTTCCTCAAGGCCACTTTGCCTCGTCATCTAAACCTCAACTACTTTCTCTCCTAAAAAACCGAAGCCACAAGCAGTGGTTCCCCCACTCCCTGAGATGCTTCTGGCCATTGGACCATATTAGTCCCCTGACCCAAATGTGGAGAAGGCAGTGAGTGTCCCTCCACTGTGCTCCGAGTCCAAACCCTCTTCCTTCCTCTGCAACTTCCTTCTCCGTTTCTTTTAAAGTTTTTTCCAGTCTTCTTGTGCTTCTGCCTCAGCTTATAAGCTCCTGAAGTCTCTCGCAGTCCCCGCCTATTCCACGGGGCTGTTTCATTAGACCCCTCCCAGCCACGGTCAAGGACAAAGAAGTCCTCCCAGACCCCACATCCACACCGACGGAGTGTGCTTCGAGCCCACACCATCCTGTCCCTCGCTCCTATGGTCTCCTTGCTGTTAATTCTTTCTTCATCCCTAAAATGTTAGCGTCTCCTTTCTGGGGAGCTCATCCACTTCCATGGCTTAGTCATCTGCATGTTGATGACTTCCAGACCTTATTTTCTAGTCTTTTCTGAATTTCAGGT
The DNA here is from genome assembly GCF_964374135.1 of Grampus griseus. Lineage (NCBI taxonomy): Eukaryota > Metazoa > Chordata > Mammalia > Artiodactyla > Delphinidae > Grampus > Grampus griseus. Next base: position 3,806,660 of record NC_139012.1, on the reverse strand, counting down.
CCTTATAGCCAATTATTTCTTGGAACACCGCTTGAACTTCAGCAAGCTGTTCAAAGTGAACACGACTGTGGTAAAATACAACGTTTCTCAAAACCACAGCCCTCCCCTTGGGACGCCTCTCTGGATGAATGAGGCCCCCGTACACCCCGCTTCCCCAGACGGAATCTTGCAAAGCGTTCTTGACGCCTCTCTTTTCTCCTCCCCTGTGACCAGCCAGGCCCCTCCTCCCAGCCATCTGCCTCTCCATCTCCTCTGCCTCTCTTCCCTGCTGGTCTCTCACTGGGTCCACTGGCTTCTTCAGTTGCCTCATCTCTTTCCAGGGAATCTCCCTGGGCTACGAGAATATTCTCTCTGAAACTCCAATCTGCTCATACCTGTTCTTTGTTTCAAGAACTTCGGGACAGCCCATCCCTTCCAAGACATCATGGAAACTCTTCTGCAAGATACACACAACTCTGGCTACTTGTCCGACCTCATCACCCACGGCCCCTCTCACTAGAGGCTCGGATTTGGCTGACCTACGCGAGTTCCCCACGTACATCACGCGTGCTCCAGCCTCTGTGCCTTTGTAGGTGTTGCTAATTATTCCAGGGACACCCTTGAGTCTTGGATTTGCTTGGGAAAACCTTACTCAGGTGTCACTCTTGGAACCGAAGCCTCCTCCCCGCCCCTAGCTTTCCTTCTTGTCCCCTTCCTACACTCTCAAAATCAGGCCAAGTTCATCTCTGTTATCCTGCTTCCACGCTGCGTCACAGCTGTGCCTTCCCTTGCGTCTGCCCACGGACACACTATCTTTGCTCTTGAGACTCCACGATGACTTCCTGATCCTTCTATCCTCAGCTGCTAGTATTGTGTATTTGGTACGTGATTCCTTTGCGTTTATTGAATGAAAGGAATAAATCAATGCATTCATCAACCATTTCGTAATTAAAAGATATTGACAAAAAGAAAGAACAAGTGGCTCTAAATTTAAAATCCTGACTACAGATATTAATTACAAAGCATACAATAGAACCTGCTGGATTTCTATATGAAATACACAAAACACTTGTGACCTTCTCCGGGAAAGGGTGCAGCTCAAGGGAGAACTAAGTAAGACTGTGTGAATACGTTCTGGTACAGCAAGAACTTTTCTTCCTTCCGGAAACATCATGTGCTAGTATGGACCAAAGCCTTATAAACACATGGGGACACAATGTCCAGGTGATTTCCATTACCCTGGAGACCAAATATGGCTGAAGTGACTTTTAACCACTGGGGTTTGACCACGCACCTAGCCATAAAGCTCTGTGCTTTTCCCCCTCACAGGTATTTGAGCAAGACCCTTCGAGAAGAAGTATCAACAGCAGAGCATTCTCTGAACAGGGAGAAATTCGCTGTTTGGAAACAAGCCCTGAATGTAATTGGCTTCAGTAACTTGGTGAGTCATGCCATAAATATTACACTGAGAAAATCAACCCTCTACTAATTTATAAAAATCATTCATTCAGAACACTTCTGTGCTCCTGGAGTTCACATGCTAGGGCGGGATAGACATAAACAAGGGTACACTCAGGGCACAGGTGCCCTGGAGACAGGCAGAGGATGGACTGCCGTCTTCAAGGAGGTGGTGGAGACCTTTGCCCATTGGAACCATGTGAGCAAAACACATCAAAGAACTTTGCTTTGACTCAAGAGAAGACTGGCAGATCCTGGTGACCGTTTACTGCCAAGAATCACTTTGACAAGTAATCTGATCACCTTATTAAACTCTCTTCTTCAACAACATGATTTAGTTTTTTCATTCTTAAAGAATTACCAAACACCTGCCAGCATTACAAAGCTGAAAAGTACTACTTAAAGGGTTTAAACCCACTGCTGTGCGGTGGAAATGTCTGTGATTCTGGAAATGCCCTAGGTCTGTGCCGTACGATATGGCAGCCACTGGCCACGTGGGACCGGGGAGATGGAGTTTTAATTTTTCTTAGCTCTGATTCCTTGAAATTGAAACAGTCTTGTGTGGTTCGTGGCTCCTGAATTGAACGGCGCAGGGCTAGAGAATAAGAGATAGGAAACGACCTAAGCCCGAGACCTCTCAAATTCCCACCAGTCTCTTTCCTTCACACATCCTCTCTGTGTCCCCTCATTCAACGTGGCGTCAATCTGAATTACAGCCAATTCCTCGTTAGCGATCAGTGTAAGATCGCGTGGGGGTAACTTAGGTATGCCCGTAGCTCAGGAGCCCAGTTTTAGTCACAGATCTAAATATGTTTTTTTTTTTTCCTTAAACCAGTAAGTTGATTGATTTGGGTCTTTGTCTTTTCCCTTGTCCACGTGGCTCATGGGGCAGGGAGTGGGTGGAAGGGGTGCGAAGGTGGCGAAAAGGAGAGGGTAAGGAGGTAGGGACTCACCCTAAATGAATTAGCTCGGGGCCTTCACCCCGGCCTCACCCATTCAGAGACTGGATGGGGTTCTAGGCACGTGCGATCATATGGTCCTTTGTTCTTTGTTGCTCTGCTCATCCAATCTCTGTATTACTGTCTTTCCCTGACTCCTACCCGTTTGTACTTCTCTGTCTTTGCACTTGCTACTGTTGTGCTCTTTTCTTATCGTTTTTCCCTTCCTAAGTGTCTGAAATCTCTGCTTCCTTATGGGAAACTGGGGTATAGACATGGGTAAGGAACCATTCCACCAAAATATCAGTTGCTTGGAAACAGGGCTTTAAAACTCCATGATGGATCCTCAGAGGCAGGGCAAGCAAATTATACCTTCCACCTAAGGCAGCGAGTAGAGAATTTAAGTTTTTTGGTGAAAGAACTGTGTGCAGTTAAGCAAACGATGTGAAGGTAATCACTTCATCTTGATCCTTTGGGGTGACTGGGACGGTGACAACTTGGTCCACACAGGAGGAAAATATCATGTCCCATAAGATTGGGAGGAAGGTACTTCTGGGCTGGCAAGACCCTTGAATCAAAACTTATGACTGTGGTCCTAGGAGAGCTGACCACAAAGGAGCCTCCGCCCGTCTTCCATCGCGGACACAGAGAAGCAGCCCCTGCCCCTGCCCCCTGAGCAGCTTATCTCCACCTGCCTCTGTCGTGGCATCACCACGCTGTAATCCATGTTCGGGCTACTTTTCATAGCTCTGCCTACTTCACTGAACTGGATGATACTTGAGGACACAGCGAAGTCTTGCTGTCTGTATCCAGAAGTACCTCTCTCCTAGGGCACTGGGACATTTAATGAGGAGTTACTGGATTTATTTTTTTAAAAAAGGGGGAGAGGGAGGTGTCAAGGAGGTTAAGATGCTCGGAAAATGTTATTCAGACAAGCACAAGTAAATACAATTAGAGACACTAGTTTGTGATGTGGAGGTTACCAAAAACATTTCTAAGTAATGCCACAAACATAGAGTATTATACCTGAAAATTACAGATTATCCTTTTCAATGCTCTCATTTTAAGGTCATAAAACTACCTTGTCCTGAAAACTAAAAGTTCTGGAGGAAATTCATAGAAGTCCCAATGACCATATCGTGTCAACTGTGTATTTATAAAGCAAATGAGAATTGTTCTTAGAAAAACTTCCACAGACAGGAGCTTTTCTTCCCAAATTACAAATGCGGAAACTGGGAATTTAAAAGGTTATGTCACTTGCCCTAAATGAGACTCAACTACTTTTGCTATTGATAGCATAACACTAAATAGTTGTGATTCTGGGGAAGTACCTTTTAACTTACAGCTTTTCCTTGACTTCTTATTCTTAACCCCAACTGACTGTCCAAAGCCAAATCTGAGGTCTAATTTCTTTCTTTATGCAGCCTTCCAGGTTCTCGGATATTCTTTCAGCAAACACTCTCATCCTTCCTGCTAACGTCCATTTTTTTTCTGAGTTTTCCTTAAAATACTTTTAAAAATTAGCATTTTGTTTATTTCGCCATGGATGTTTTCATCAGACCTCCATTAATTTTCCAGCAGAAATGAAAAATTCTGTAAGCATAATAGCAGTTTATTTCAAAACAGAGAACTAAGGGATGGACTCTGATGCTCTCTGGGGAAGCAGCCACGTGACCCTGAAGTCGGCTAAGCCTCCGGTAACTGTTCTGCCAGCCCTGGGGGGACACGTGTGAAGTCCGACCCTATAAGTGATGTCCAGCCAGTCAGACCATGGTTACACAACCATTCATGCTTCATCCTGATACTTATCCGGAAACCATTCATTTATATCAGAACACGTCACGTCCTCACTGTCTCTCGTTTAAGGAACAGAAAAGTCGGCTGCAGAAGGAACACTGAGTTTCCCGATTTTGATTCTGAGCTAGAGATCGGTAGTTCTCTAACGGGACATTCTGGGTCTGAAAAATCACAGCCCCCCCCCATAGCACGCACATCATTTCTTAAACCTACTTGGAGGTTTTTCAAAGGATTGGTCTTTGAATCTTTCTTCTGAGCAGCGCCGCTCATCTCCTCTATTTCTCAACCGTGTAGGAGGTGGAGAACGTGTGTGTGATTCTAGCGGCCACGTTACACCTTGGAGACATCCGGTTCACTGCTCTGACCGAGGCCGACTCCGCCTTTGTGTCTGACCTCCAGCTTCTGGAACAAGGTCAGTGGGACAGATCTAGCAGTAACCTCATCGATGTGCAGCTTTGCAGACTGGCCAGTGGATGGCGACACAGTACAGAAAAGTCAGGTGGAATCAACCCTTTTTTGCTGGAGTGGGATTCAGTGAGGGCGGCGGAGGGGAAAAAAAGAACTGTATCCTCTTTCTTCTTCTTTCTTCTTTCTGGTTATGTGAATGACTAAGATGTACGTTTGTGTCACAGTAACAGCGGTGGTGCTTCGGCACATAATTGGGTTTATTTATATCGTTCTAAGTATTCTCCGCCCCGCCCCGTGCCATCCCGTATATTTGGGGAGCATGTTATTAGCTGAACATTTAAACAGAACACAGTTACTTCCCTTTAAAGATTTTGTCACAAACCTCTCTCTCCCTTGAAATTACCTTGTCAGTCACTCCCAGGTTTTTTCAAAACGCCTTAAAGCCACAGGTTGTTGTGACCAGCATTATCTTTGCCTCATATCGAAGTAATTTAACCAGGAATTGGGAAAAAGCATTCAGGGCCATTTGTGAGGGCAGGAGGGAAAGAATCCTGCAGTGATTTAATGCAGGAGCCCTGAGAACTCATTAACATTTCCATTCCTCTAAGCCACTGTTTCTCTAGCTGAATTTGCCAATTGCAGTGGTAGTTTGGTTTCTTTAAGGCACACATTTTCTAATGGGTCTATACAAACTCCTCAATTATAAAATGCCATGTTCTCGCTGTCAAAAATACGTATTAACTTTATGCTTTCGTTTAGTGGCTGGAATGTTGCAAGTATCAACGGATGAACTGGCATCTGCTTTAACAACTGATATCCAGTATTTTAAGGGTAAGTTTCTCTGTACTTTGCCTTTCACCTCTGTGAGAATCTTTACACTGCTGAGAGGCCATTCTGATGAGCTGGTCACCTTTTTCAGCTAGTGACTCATTTTAGACAAATAAAGTCATCAATCCAAGAGGATTTATTCAGTTGGAACATGGGATGCTTTAGTGTGTGCGGTGCCCCGCTGCGAAGAGCACCCTTTTCCCTCTTGCTCGTCAGTCAGGATGAGAGCTGCCATTTACTGGGCACTTATGAACTGGAGGGCATTGTGGCAGGTGCTATGAATGTTGGAATTTTTAGTTCTTCCAAATTGCTAAGGGGTGGGCTTAACTATTTCCATTTTAATGAATGAGAAAACTGAGATTCAAAGAGGCTAGATAACTTTGGACGTGAAATCACCAGTAAATGGCATGCTTGGAATCAGACTCTAATGCCCTCTGACTCTCGAGATGAATCTCTGTGCTGTAGGATCTCCACTCAGTGGCAAGAGGGTGTCTTTCCTAAATGCTCTTCACTCATCCACTACAAGTCATCGCCTTACCAAACTGCCTCTTTATTGTAATTTTGAGGACTCAGCGTCCATCTGATATTGTTTATTCTCAAAATCACTGCTATTCTTACCTTCTGTTCCCAGTGGCCCTACTTGCAGACACTTTGGCATGTGGCTTGCAAATTCTGCCTCATCCCTAGAGTTCCCCTTCCACGTTCCCAAGCTTTATGGATCTCCCCATTATCCACTGAGTTACCCAAAAGCCATTCCTGACACTTCGTCCTCCTCCTTCTCCACTGAGTAGATCAGCCACAAGCCAGTTCTACCCCGTAAATACTTCCCATTCTCACTCTCGTCCCTTCGCTTTCATCCCCACTCCCTTAAACTGTCTTTCTCAGGTGATGGCAAGAGAATCTGATCAGTCTTCCACCTGGCCTTATCTCACTCTACCTTCCTTCCGCACTCTTCAGGAATAAGCTTTCTGAGATGCAAATATGATTTTCATCCATGGATGACTCTTCAGGAATAAGCTTTCTGAGATGCAAATATGATTTTCATCCATGGATGACAGCCTTGAAAGGATGCGCCCACTCCTTTAGAGTAAATATCATCCCTTTCGGAGGTCCTGAGAGGCCTTTATTATTGGGGCCAAACCTCACTTTTATGCTTCATCCTCAGCCGTTTTCCCGCCAGTGACCTTGCATCAGGAAATACACTTTCCTGAAGTTCTCCAAAGGCATTATTCTTCCTCACGGCTTTTTTTTTTTTTTTAATTGAAGTAGAGTTGGTTTACACGGTTGTGTTAATTTCTGCTGTACAGCAAAGTGATTCAGTTATACCTATATATATTCTTTTTCATATTCTTTTCCATTATGGTTTATCCCAGGACATTGAATATAGTTCCCTGTGCTCTACAGTAGGACCTCGTTGTTTATCCATCCTATATGTAATAACTTGCATCTGCTAACCCCAAACTCCCAACCCATCCCTCTCCCGGCCCCCTCATGACTTTTTAAAGAAACATTGAACTCCCCATTAATATCTGTAATTTAATATATCCAGGCCTCCCTCCTTACTCCCCAGCCATGTGGATGAGAACCCCACCGTCACGTTGGCTCTAGAGACCTCCATCCTATAACATCACAAGTGACACCTGCTTTCACCGCCACTTCGTGAGGTTCCGTCTCAGCGGCATTGAACTCATGGCCGCTTGACTCTTCACGACCTGCTGGTGCTTTTTTGTTCATTTGTTTGTTTGATCTCAGCTTACCTCAGAGGCGGTTCTCCTTTACCTGTGCCTCTGTTGATTGACAGCTCACTAAGTCCTCATTTCCCATGGTCAGCATCCTATTACCGGACTCCCTGTGGGTTGAGTTGCAGTGGTACCCAGGTTGGCCGAAGCCATAGAATGTGAACTAGATGCTCACTCCCTCTCAACTCTCCAGCATAAGTGCTGGCCTAGCCTCAATCCCAAATCATCTTTACTTATCTTTTTCTTGGTTTCTTCTCTAGTCTATTCGCCACTCAAAAGGTTATCACTCAAGATTTCAATCACCAGCTCTTTGAGAATAACATAGAAATTTCTACCTTAAGGCCCGATCTTCCTCTCAACCTCCTGACCCCCACTTTGGTTAGCAGGATCACTTCTTTGAAAATATTGAAAATATAACTAATTTTCCAGTCCTTGAAGAGGACTCCGTATCCAATGCAGTGAGCCGTCATCAGAAAGCTTGTTAAGAGGGCCCTGCACAGAGTCGGTTCCCTCACTGAAGGGAGATGATGCAGCCTGCCCCTCCAGGCTGTGGCCAAAAGCTGTGGTCAACATTTGCAGCAAACAAGATCGAAGTGTGCACGGCACTCACTTTAGAGAAATGTGTTTTCGTAATCACCGGCAGAGGCTTTGTTTAGTAGAGTCATAATATGTTTTTGAACATCTTCTGTTGCACGTGGATGTGGAGGGATAACTAGGAGGACACAGCTTGGTGGCTTCTGAACGAGGGAAAGTCTTGTGCTCATGCCTCCTCCCCTTCCTGCTCTCCCAGGAGAGATGATCACACGGCGACACACCGTGGAGATGGCTGAGTTTTACCGGGACCTCCTGGCCAAGTCCCTGTACAGTCGTCTGTTCAGCTTTTTGGTGAATACGGTGAACTGTTACCTTCACAGTCAAGAGGAGCCCAGCAGGTAGGTGTGATGGACGATTACGGTGATTCCCACAATAGCGACTTAACTAGGCTCGCTCTTAAAGATGCTTCATAATCCAGTGTCACCCAGAGGTTAAACTATCATTAAAACATTTCATTTTAGCGCGATGATTTTACTTCAAGGATTTGACTGACTAATTTTAAGGGATTCAAGCCCCCTCTGCCCATACGTACAGCCCTGGATAAATTAATCAAATCATCCCTCGTGCATAGAGACGCAAATGCATTCTCTCTGGACTGAAGGCATCTATGGCCTTTTAATCACCAAGAAGTATAAAAAATGTATAAATCTGGGAAGAAGACAGTTCAAGAATATCTAAAGCACTTCAGTCCGTTGAGAAGCCCATGTCTCTCCAGAAACAATTTGATGATGTGTTTCAGCTCGGCAGTTCCTCCTGTTTTCTTCACTTGTTTTGTGGATTATTTGATAAAGCGTCTCTATGGTAACCATCTTGACTCCTGGCCTTAGTCATCTTTAAGGAGTAGTGTTTCAGGGCTGTTTGATCATCTAAAAATGATAGATCTTCTTGGCATCTTGTCAGTGGAAAACTTTGTTAGTATTCTTGTCTCCAATAATGACCTTGGGCAGGGCAGGCCATTGGGAGCAAAACTGCATCCAGGAGTCTTTACACGTATGCTGGTCTTTGAATGAAACCTCTTGAGGATTTCTTTGTTGTCCAAACAGACGTCACCAAATTCCTGAAAACGGCTCCTTTTAGAGGTCACTTGGAAAACATTAGGACTAATACGTATTAATGGGAAAGTTCTTAAATAAATACAGATATCTCAGAAGATTTCAAGGACAAAGGCGTACTAAATTCTCATTAAAATATACACATTAAAAAATCCACTGCTCGTTGATCAGCATGTTCAATATATAGCCTGTGACTTGAGGGTCGCTATAGCGTTACCTATGTTTCAGCAGATATACATTGATACTGGATGTGGTGAGGATTCTGGATTTTATTATTTCTTACTCTCAATTTGTGATTTCCCTTTAAATATGAAGATTATTCACAGAACAGTACTAGTCGGCTAAGACTACCAAATTAATCTTGTATAAAATCATCGGCAGCTCTGCTGAAGTTGACATTGAAAAAATTAACAAATAAATCCAGCTGCACGTAAAAACTTTTAGAAAATTTCCATTTGACATTTAAATCTTACAGAGCCTTAAATTATATAAATGAGAAAACTTATACAGAGTCAAGATTTTTGACTGCACACAGAGAAAATGAAAACATAAACCTTGGAAAACACATTACTTCCCTTTCAGTGGGAATATTGTGTCAGTGTGCAAATTTATGATATGAGTCTTGTCTTTATGATTCTTTACTAGGCAAATGAATAAGGACAAGGATTATTGGAAAATTAGAGGTGAATTAATGTATCGTAAGTTTAACTCCTAAAAGACAGTTTTCTCATTTGAGTCATAACTCCCATGTTTTCTTCTCTATTTCTCCCATGGGTCACCCAAACCTGAATTTAAATCCAAAAATAATGCAAAGAAAGGTTATGTTTGCAGTATTTCTAATTCACGGAAATTCATGGAAAGCTTAAAGATTTGCAGATTTACGGACCCATTTCCTAAGTCGCAGAGAAGTCTCAACATTTGGATAAACTTAGAATAGGCTTTTATTGTTTATGAATCCCCAGTTTCTTTTGGAAATTTTATAATTGCGTTAGAAAAGATTATATTAAAAAATATATATATTCCTGTGGTTAACATGGGCAGGCACCCTTGATGTTGATGGGAAATATTTTTCACACTATGTAATTTTTGTAAAATTTGCAAGAGGGAATAAATATAAATAGGATATACTCTAACAAGGTATAAAGGGAAGACAAGTGAAATTTAAGCAGATGACATGTTTGTTCTTGGAATGCTGGGTTCATTTTCTGGATTATAGCAAAATAGGTACAATATAAATAATGTTACACATTAAAAAAAATTCTACTTCTTCTACCTAGTTTCCAAACAGGTTTATCATCCTTGTGATTGTGAAATGAGATAGAGATTCTTACTAAGGTGTAGCGAATAATAATAACTTAAAAATGTTCAAATGATAAATAATTTTTGCATCTCCTAAAATAGGACCTGTTTCACAATTGCTGCACTTACATTCCCAGGATCGAATCATCAGTGTTAAATTTGAAATTATTATTTTTCCTGAATCGAGATCTTCAGTAGATATTTGGTGTAAACTCGCCTATTTCAGAGGCACCTGTAAGTTAAGAGAGTCTTGGACAGGCAGAGGGGTTGTGGAAACTTCCGGAGACGTCTCCAAATGTCTTCAGACACAGAAACCTACAGTTTATTTTAACTCATTTGCATCATGAGTTCTGACTGCAATGGTTTATATATACGGGGACACCTGAGAAATATAACCTATGGAACAATCCCCTTTTTATCATAGAAGCACCCTAACAATAAGTAGACTGAAGGTTATAAACAGATGAAGTTTAGGAGGTAACTCGCTAGAGGGGTATTGGAGATATACTTTATTCATTCATTCATTCATTTATTCATTGATGGCTGAATGATCTGAAATCCACATTTTTGGAGAGCACAATTTGGCATGCAAATATAATACAGTAAATAAACTGAGTTTCAGGCATACATACGGAGATTTTTTTGCTTGTCACTGAGCCTTCGGGGTCTTACATATGCTTATACTATATTACATTCTTTTGATATTTTAGTTGAGCTAAACATAAACATGTTAGTAATTTATGATTAATTACATTCCGCTTCAATGAATTATAGGAACTTTGGGAGAGTTCTCCAACTGTCTTCAGATACCAAACCCTACGATTAATTTCAACTCATTTTTATCCTGAGTTCTCCTGTGTCCAAGCCTGTTCCTTTGGACGGCACCTGATTGCAAGAACTTTGGTTGGTTTCCAGGACTATGTGAGGATAAAAGAGGTCACACAAGGCTGTCCGCACAGCGCCTGGTAAAATCTTTGTGGTCGTGGCTGGAGAGAAGACTTCCCAGTTTATGGCCATTTATTTTGGGGAAATGAGGACTGAGAAAAAATGCAGAAGGAGGCCATGGTAGAAACCCTAGATACAGTCCAGTCTCTTCGTTTTCTGTTGCTTCGGTAATCTCGGTTGTTTGGAGAATAGCAGATAAAGGAAATAATTTGTTCTTTAAGAATACGAATGCCGCTACGCATGTACACTGCTGGGTAGTTTTGTTTTAAGATTCACATATCAATGCAGTGATTTAATTCCTGAAATCATCAGTCGGATATTTTTGGCATCTTATCCTGTTTCTAAATTCACATGGTTTAATTATAAGAAAATGATTTTGTAAGTCAGTATGGAATGTCCTAGGCATCCAGCAAGATTTCCATCAACTTATTGCCACGTGGCGCGGGTGTTCCACAGCAATCTGGCTGAGTCATCGTAAAGGATGGAGATGTTAATAGTGGAGCCTGATGTCTCACAACTGACAACTCACTCTCTGAAATGAGACAAAAGTGCGTGTGCAGTAGGATGTGAATGTAAGGTCCTATCGGGGTGTCAGGCGAGCACGGTCCTCTCCAGCATCTGACAGCATCAGATGCATCAGAATGCATGTAGCGAATCTGCACTAATAAGATCGGAACCATCAGTTTCATATTCAGAAAAATGACACTTCTTCATAGGCGAGACTTGCTGTTCGCTCTTAATTAGAGGCGACAAATGTTTTCTGTAGGGAAAAAGTAAGGATAGCCTTGAAGAATCTGAAGCCTCGTTTAATCTGTTGGGTAGTCTGTATCTGGTCTAAATACTGCCTTCCTGAATGGCAGAGAAGGCTGATCTCTACTTTGATGCTCTGAAATGAATGTAAGGTGAATTAGCCGGGTTAAGGGGATTTACGGCTTAAGTTTTCATTTGGGAATTCTCCTTAGATTTGTTCTACTGAGAATTCAGTTTGTACACTATTAGTTATGAACAGTTAGTGGTGTGTATGCACGTTTGTTGAATTTCCAAGGATTTTAAACAGAAGAGAGTGTTTTGCTGTATATTATATTGAAATGATATCCAAGTTTCTTATGATTTCCATTTGTTTCTCATTGATGCAATCAGGTAGCACTTAATGTACTTACGGAATGTTATAATGTATTTGGACCTTTTTTTAGGTCGAAGTCCAATTTGAGAATCTGATGAATGGCATAAACTCACACACAGTTTTCCATATAATTTGGGGGACTTATAGACTCTCCCCTCAAAGAAATAAATGTTCCTGGACTGTATTCACTTCTCAATTTGTTGATTAAACAGGTTAATAAATTCTGAAATAATACCGCCAATGTGGTTCATAGTCCCCTGGTAGTTCTTGAGGATTTTTAAGTCAAATTTTTTTTTTTTGTAATTACTTTGTTGTTGACCTTTTCTTAAATAGAAAATTATCTTTTTAATTTTAGATAAAATCTGTGATTTTTAAAAACCTACAGAGATACCACCTGATAGACGAGTAACGTAATTTTTACTACACTAATATAACAGTAAGGATGTTAATCTTTTTAAGATTTTTTCAGCGGATTAGATTTGCAGCTCTAACTGAGAATTTGTCAAGGATCTCATCCATTAGAGACAGGAAGTCAGTATCTTACTCTATGAAGCTCTAGGGGCCTGAAGATAGAGCATCGTCCTCTGCACTGCAGGCAAACCATCAAAAATATCTCCTGGATTATGGTTTATACCTACACCGTTTGCATAGATCACCTATAATACTTTACCTAGCATCTTAGGACAGTTTTCGAATTCCATCTATAGGCTGTTTTTGCTTTTTGTGCAGGGGGATTTGTCATGATTTCTGTACCATCTCGTATTTCCCAGGATGAAAAAGCCTGAAATTCAAATCAAGGATGTGTGTGTGTGTGTGTGTGTGTGTGTGTGTGTGTGTGATTATTTTCTTCTTAAATTATTTAACCAGAAGGCTTTTTAAAAAAAGTCAGATGCCGTCTATGACTTATTAAAAGGACTAGATTGTAGCCATAAATAGTTATAAATGGTTCTTACAAAAGTATAATTTGTTTTATCTTTTGCAAGGAAATGAGGTCCGTCAGGTTAACTCTCTGAGTTGAAAATTTGAGGATTAATCCTCTCCAATGGTGGCAGTCATTGGGCGCATCCCAGGTGATGAAAATCGCCCATTATTGGGACTTGAAATTCTCCAAACGACCTAAGCGCTTAAGCCCCCCAACCCGAATCCCGCCCTGCTTCCTTATAGATGGGCACCTTCGCCTTAGCTGAGGGCTCGCCGTCATTCTCTCCAACAGGAAGGGTTAAGGTGAGCAATGTTTCCCTCCTTCCTGAGTCAGACGGTGAGGAAAGATTTTATTGAAAAGGAGCCACGCGATTTGTCAGATGTCTGCATGCCCCTACCCCCAACCCCGCCCTGCCACATCTGTAATGGAACTTGTGTAGTTGTCACCTAACTCCAGATTTAAGTATTTTTTACTCCCTGCGACTGTCCGCATCATTGACTAGCTGGTCTGTATGAATTCTCGTTAATTCAGGGTGGGGCTCAGTGGGGCCCTGTGACCACTGCAAAGCAGAGGGATATCAAAATTAAATACTTTTTCCAAACCACACACCGCTCTCCCAGTCCATTCAAGGAATCTCAGTGAGGGATTTTACGGGCTGCAATAGGTTAAGAAACTATCTAAATGGTAGGCCGGGTGATAAGAAAGTGAAGTGTGGAGAAAATGTCTAGAAATTAAATGTGTTTTTTTCACTGTTATTTTGATAAGAAAATTGGAAATTAATTTCCCAAAGAAAACATCTGAGCATACGATATATTTAACATCACTTGAGAATCCTAAGTAAAATCTCATTCTCTGTCTCTCATTCGATATATATTTTGTAAACTGTTATTAAAAGTTCAAAAAAGGTCATGGAGATTATCTGTCCTCATTTCAGACACAAAAGTACAAAGTGAAACCTGAAGGAGGGACTGAATGTGTAAATAAATCTGATTAAACCCCAAATATTTACTTATTAGTTTCAACTTTCCCCCTTAGCACTTTACTAAAATGATTATAAAGATTTAAGTTCTTTGATGGATATTACAAGTCGAAAAGAAAAATAATCTATACCAACAGTCCATACGTAATTAAGAGTTGGTAAAATGATATTTTGTACATTGCCTTATTAATTGTAAAGTACTTAATTCTTAATAAATGAATTTATATCATTAATTCCCAAATGCCTTATAGAAATACTAAAACAGCTGCTGTGCATTTGTGAGAAAATGAAAATAGACATTCAGTATTTTTCCATTTATTGTGTGATATCTTTCTTCATTAACTGTATTTGGGGGGGTGAAAGATTTAATAATCAAGAAGAGTACAAAGGGTTATAGGCAAGTCTTACCTATTATCTAACACGATTAACATTTGTCACTTTTGCTTCCGATTTTTTTTAATGCAAAAGAAATAGAAAATTGCAGCTAAAAGCCGAAGTTACTTTCGTTTATCTACATAAGTCGATTCCTCTCCTTCCTGCCCAGAGACAACAATATTATCAATATTTTGTAAATTTTCCAGTTTTAAAAATTAATCTAGATATTGGTGTTTCATAACGAGTATATAACACTGTGAGTCATTAAAGAATTAAAGAAATGGTATCATAGAGTACATTGTACACTGTACTTCCCTTTTTAACCCCACATAGTTTTTGAGATTTAACTATATTGATGCGTAATGAGCTAATTGATTCTTTGTAACTGCTACACTAATTCCCCTGAAGAGAAACCACAATACCCTCATCTATTTCCTTTTAGATGGACACTTACGTCTGTTTTCATTTCAATTACAGTGTCACATCCTGAGATATATGTTTAGAATTATCCCTGGGGTATATATTTAGTAGCAGAATTGTGGGGAGAATATTAATTTGCATTTCCCTGATTACAAGTGACGTTGTACATGGCAATGCAGATTCTACACTGCCCGGTGGTGATGTGCTCATATGTGTGCGGTGATATTTGTTCAGTTATATACAATGACCTGGCTTCAGGGACTTACCATAGACATTCTTGCCCTATTCCAAGGTCATCTTACATTTTTTCCTAAACCTTTCGATTTTCAATACATCGGGAATTTATTTTTGTTTATATGAGAAATTGATATAATGTTATATTTTAAATGGATATTCAACTATTCCTATCCCATTTATTAGAAATGCTTTTTCACCTCCTCCTGATGTTTAATCTATTTGACTAAAGCTGTATCAATAATATATTGTTTTAATAAGTTCTCATAATAAGTTCTTACTTTTCTTATTTGTTTTGGTTTCTCTGGATCTTTATTTTTGCATATGAATTTTATAGTCATTTTGACTTAGTCCATAAAAGAAATTCATTTGAGATTTTGATGAGAACTACATTTATAGATTAATTTGGGGAGAATTGGCCTTTTTAGACTGTTGATTCTTTGCTTCCATAAATATGATCTATATTTCTTTCTGCATACATTCTTTTATTTCTTAAATATGTTTGTGTTTTTTCTATCAATTTCTTGCACACTTCTATTTGATTATTTTCTAAGTACTTTGTACTTTCTCTTGCTATGATGAGTGCTATTTTTCTATTATATTTTAATTTGTTTATTGGGATACTCAATCTTGAGTTTCATATGTTGATCTTATATCAGGAAACCCTGCTGACTTTTCTTATTAGTTCTAATAATTTTCCTGTGGAATATAATAATGTGAATGATCATAATTATCTTTTTTGTCTTCCTTATCATTTATGTCTTCTATTTCTTCTTATTTTATTGCATTGGCTAGCGCTGCCAATACAATGTTGAAAATTTGTGGTGTTAGTAGATATTCTTGTCTTGTTTCCCAATTAATGTAATACCTCTAATTATTTGTCAGTAAGTAATCTGTTTATGTAGAGTTCCAGTAGATAATCTTTGCTAAATGTTTTCAACCATAGATGTATGCTGTTTCATTGAATGTTTTTCTTTTATCTATTAAGATTATTTCTCCTTTTCTTAGGTTATGTGGCAAATTTTATTGATGTATGTTTTTTGATGTCGAATAATTCTTCATTTTTGGTGTAAACCCTATTTGGTCATGATGAACTAAATTCAATTTTCTAGTCATTATTATGGATGTTTGCATTTATTTTCATTAGTGCGATAAGATTTTATTTATTTGTTATACAGTCTTTTGCTATTACGTCTATGTTAAAGAGTAAGCTGAGAGCAATTCTGTTTTTCTTCTCTTCTAAAATGGTTTGTGTTAAATGAAGATGATATATGCCTTGAATGCCTGGTGGAATTCTCCCTGAAAATTTTTGGGGAGGTGAAGGGAGAGTTCACCTATGAATACTATTCTAAAATTTATAGGTCTAATCAGATTATTTTCTTTCTTTTTAAAGTCATATATATTCTAGACAGTCGTCCACTTTAAGATTTTAAATGTATTCACCAACTAAATCACACTTTTGTTTTATTTATAATCCTCCAATCAATAGCTCTTATAATTCTAGTTTGACAACTTTACATTCCTGACATTCTTTATTTATGCCTTTGCTCCAGTATCATTGATAAGTCTTGCCTGAAATTTGCTTGTAAGAATTATTTATTTTCAAAAATCAATTTATTTTTCTTGTTGTCATTTCTCATGTTTATGTTATTTATTTTTACTAAGCTCTGCAGTTTTAGGACACCCTATTTTAACTTTCTTTGAAATTTTCTCCTTTTTTTTTTTCCTGACTTCCTGACTGAAATGTTTGTTTCATACTTTCTGATGATTACGTTGACCCTGAGCCTATGAAGTATCTCCTGAGTACCTCTTGGTGCATTCCAGGTGATTTATATGTAGCACTTCCTTCGTTTGTTTAGTTCTAAATATTTTGTCTTTATTTTTGTTTCAGAGATGAAATAACGAGCAGTTTGTCAGGAAAATAAATTTTGCACACCATGTTTTTCCCTCCTTCATCCAAATTGGGGAACTTTTTCCCATTAAATAATGATATTGCTTTGATTCTTATGAATATGGTACGAGTGACTTCTATTTCTGCGTAGACATTTAAATCATGGTGCTTATTGTCATGACAACCAAAACTACACAATTTAGCGAAATATCTAAGACAAAACCTGCTTTCTAAATAATTCTCCTTCTGCTTCATTTCGTTACCAAAACACCCATATGTGTAATGATTTCCTAAAGAGCTAAGAACCTTTTCTCTGTAATTGCACATTTGCTTTTCATTTTTTTGTGAGATACTTTTTTTTCAACTAGAAGGATCCAGAGAAATAAAAAATATGAGAGGCTAACCAAAGTAGATGTATATTATATTACTCAAAAATTAAATATTACATAATAAATACAAAATAATGGTTAAAAATTTACCACGCTTATTATAAAAATTACCACGTACTATGGACACAATAATGGTTAAATATAAATATTAATCATGATAATGTGATAAACTGTTTCAAGAATAGTGCAGCTTATTGAACCAGTGAAGAGCTACGTATTTTTCCCTTAAGTGCACATTTTTAGGCGATGGGAGGAAAAAAAGAGATTTCTTTCAGATCTATGAGAATATGGCATTTTTAGTATCGAACAGTAGTGTTTTTCCTTTTTGATAATGGCTGTTATGCGATTTGCAAATGTTATTTGAGAGTCAAATAGATTCAGTATAGTGTGTAAGAAATTCAGTGATTTATAAGGCTACTACAAACCCGCGAGCATTCCTCTCTAGCTCTTTCTTGAGCCAAGAGTGCAGAGGCTAAAGCTTGTATATTTTATACAAAGGATAAAATTCATCGCATTGCTGGCCGTGCCCACACTCTTGTTTCTTTTCTCACTGGGGAAATGCATTTGGCCTCTTTTCAACCCCCTGATACCCTGCCCTGCTGGATAGAGTTAACCAAATCTGTATTTATTATGCTCTTCTGTGCCTGTCATTTGAGTGTAGTGGCAGTTCTGCCAAAATAAATAACGCCGCCATGCAGCTCAGAGATGAGAGGAGGGTGTCCCATTCTGGGTCTTGGTGACCCTGCCGCTCCCTGAAGAAAACACCAGGAAGGAAATGTCAGTCCCACAATTTAAATCTTGTTTGCCTTTCCTAATATAATTTTCTCATCGAGAAGGATGGGCTTTTCAACGAAAGGACATTTTTAGTTTTTGTTAGCTGCACGCTTTTAACTTTTCTCTCTTCATGTACAGTCTTATTAAAAATACATTTTCCAAGCAGACGGGAGAAGTGGAGAAGGTGCATTTATTGTGGTTATTGTTTACTGGATGATACCTGTAAGCGAGCCGGGCTTCGAGCTGGAGATTATTACATTTAATATTGACATTGGCATGAGGAAGGAGTTATTGTCTCCCCTCTTCAGATAAGGAAACCGGAGTTCAGAGAGGTTGAGTAATTGGCCCAAGTCACACAGCCAGGAAGAAGTGGTCGATTTGGAGTATGAACCCCACTATGTCAGACTTGACACCTGAGTTTTTCCAAAAATGTCTCCCACATTGAAATCGTCAGAAAATGATTTTAAAAAGCATCGTTGTAAAGCTACCTTAAAAAAATATAAATGGTTTCTTTATTTCCCTCCAAAATTATTATTTAAAGTTTAACATATCTATATATCGACATGGCCCTGAGGGTGCGATTGTCCTCTGTTCTTTGTATCTGCGTCTCTAGCACCCGGCAGAGTGCTTTGCAAAAGTAGGTGCTCAGTACCTATCCATTCAAAAGGTGGGTGAGCTAATGAAGTAGTTCAAAGCCATTCTCAAGTGAGGCAGTGTTGGTAGATTGCAAAAGTGGCCCCAACTGCTCGTTCTCTGCATCCACGCCCTGTCCAATACAGCTCTGACGCTTCTCTGATCAAGAGTTTAGGTCCGTTTTCACTTCCTTCGAATTTGAGCTGCCCTTGTGACTTGCTGTAGCTGAGAGAATACAGCAAAAATGATGGTGTGCCAGCTCTAAGGCCTCGCACTAGTCTAAGGTCCCGGTCATTGCCACTCGCGCATAAGCCCGGGCTCTCCTGGGGACAGTGAGAGGCACTGTTAGCCAGCCAACAGCCGGCCAACCCCAAGGCATTGAGCGGAGGAGGTTATCCTGCACCTGCCAACGCCCCCGCCAGGCCACCCACACTGACAAAAGGACTTAGAACCATAATAAGTACTTCATGTTTTTGGGTGCTGAGTTTTGGGGTGGCTGGTAACCCAGCAATATCCACTTGCTACAAGTCACTATCTCCTTAATTTAACTTTGAGCCACAAGTTGTGAGCACGTATACTTGAAGGTGATTGCTGGAAAGACAGGTGTCCATTTCATAGGTGGTCGGAGGGATTCTGAGATGATCTCCCATCCCAGTACTTTCACACTCTGTCTCCATCATCTTCTGGGGGGGCAGTAAAGTCACAAACCTTTGGGTAATAAGAATTTATGATTTTCAAACCTTGCTATTAAATTGCAAAGGTATCCTCAAGTGCTCTTTAAAATCTTAAATAGCAGAAGCCTCATAAAAAGGGGAGGAGGGCGGTGTATTCAAAGAGAATTCTTATGAAGGGAGAAAAGGAACCCTATTAAGAAAAGCATGATCGTTTTGCAGTTGTGTAGCAAATCAGCAGGGTGTATACCTTAAACTGACACAATATTGTATGTAATTAAATCTTAGTGAAGCTGGCGAAAAAAAAGAAAAGCGTGATCAGTGAAAAATGAAACAGCACTTTTTACTGTAGCTTACAACTAGTGGGTTGAAATGTTATGTAGGTCTCATGTTTTGTGTATGTGTATGTATGTTCAAGTACATGGTAGTTAATTTATGAATACAGCAAATTTACCTTTTAGCTGTGTTTTCATTTTTTAAAAGGGTGATAGAAATCAAGAGATCTGGATTTCTATTCTGCGCCTGACACAACATTAATGAAATTGTTAGTAAGACCTTTATGTCTCGTGAATATTAATTTTCTCAGTCTCTGAAACTGTGATGATCGCATTTCATTTACTTACAAATGGAGCCTTGGCTCATCTCTCTGGCTTGGTTTTGCTTTCAGGACCCGTGAGTCTGTGATTCCTGGTCAGGGTATTTTGGAAGATGTCAGTCACATCCAGATACCTGGTGGCTCACTGCTTTATGCCCGGGGGTGAACTCTGAGTCAGCCCCCTCCAACACAGGTTATGCTGAAATGCGTCAGATTCAATGGATCCTTGAGTCTTAGTAGAACTGGTAGTACCACTATTAATAGGTGAAATTTAAAGGCTGCAGATCAGATCACACCTGCAAATTCTCACAACCATGCCTGGATTAGTTCAGCTCTTCCAGTGGCTCTAGCCTAACAAGACCAGGCTCCAGAGAAGGTCAGGAACTCCAGGGAGGGTCAAGACTTTTGCCTGTGTTGCAGGCCTCATCCACAAGTATTTGTGGCAACGCATGGCTGGCTTTCTCTGCAGAACAGTGTGTGCCTGCTAGCACTTGCCCACCCGTTCACATAGGACATTCACGTAGGGGGCACTCCCCTCCCCATAATTAGTAATCATCCCTTTTCTAAAGATCACAGAAACTGCAGATGAAGTACTTTGATGGCATTCTGAAAACTACTCCCACCCAACTTACCTGGATTACCCACCCCTATGGAATCCTGCCTTTACTCTGCCTTCCAAACCAGACCCACCCAATTGGGTTTTATACCTTTTGAGTTTCCCTGCGTCTATCCAGAGCATCCCCTGCCTGACCTTGGCCACATACCTTGACTCACAATCTCCCCTGTGAACCTCGGGCTTGTCTAAAGCCAAAACGTGACCTTCAGATACACCTTCAGAGTTCACTCTTCTTCCAAGCCTGTCCTCTACCTGATGCCTCCTTTGGGTCAGGTGGCGTGGATCTCCCAAACACCCGGGGTCAACCTGATCTGACTTCTGAATCCTGCTGTTGTATTTCGTCTTGCAGTCATCTACCAACTGACACAGACCAAAAGGAAAGGAGACATATCTGCTTGATATGAGACTGAAATATACATTTCCTGGGAAAGACAAATAAGCTACAGAATTCCCGCATCTCTGTATAGGTTTTTATTTTGACAGTTGACAGTTTACAAAAGGTCGTTCAAAAGCGATGATACAGGGTCCTAGGTTGGAGGCATATGGAGGTAGCAGCGCTTGTTATTGTTTGGCGTATAGAATATGGTTGGTCCCTGACTTTGAAACAGCAAGGATAATGCGCAAGTAACCTACAGCTGAGTTGATTTCACGTCGTTGCTTTGTTTTTCTTCTTTGAAAACCTTTCGGGCATGGTGTGCTTCTTTGGTTGATGTGTCCCTGAAGGAGCTCCATTGCCCCTCCTTACACCTACATACATCAGTAACACGGAACCTCCCTCTAGCTTCTCTCTGACTCACTTATCCAGAGAATTGGTTGAACACAAGAACTTACTTCTCTTTATTTTTGTTGGAGGGACTAAGGGCACTAGTCTGAAGGCATCCCCAAGAAATACAACTCTGCTTTCGAAGAGTCAGCAGACATGGGAGGACGTTAGATACAAATCTCAGACACACATGGAAACGATAGCGGCATAAACGCTGCTGTGATTATATTCAACTGCTAGAAGAATGTATTTCCATCTCAACCTCAGGGTCACTCAGACATCTTGCTTGTAATTTTCTTGCCTACTCATGTCTTTATATTAATAAATGGCTCTTGTGGGAGCCAAGGCCAGCCATAGGAAGGGTCACTATTCCAACATCATGGCGGACGGGGCAGTACCAAAGCAAGCATGCATTTGAGTGCTTCTGAGTTAACAAATATTCAGCCCCAGGTCTCTCCGTCCCTGTGCATAGCTGTGATCCTAGCGAGCGTACCATTTTCTTACTGTTTTATTGAGGGTTAACAAGGCTGAAGTGCACATATTCTGTAGAGTTCAGCGATGTTACACATGCAACCTGGCATATCCCCCCCCCCCACAGAGCTAGATGTGGACTCTTCCTCTGCCCACTGGTTTACGTCTGGCTTCCTTTGCTGAATGTTCCTCATGTGAGATGCATCTACAACGTTGAGTGCAGCCGTAACCCATCCTTATTCGACTTCCGAGTAGTGTTCTTTTGTAAAAACGTGCGTGGACATACCACTAGTTAGTTCCGTATTCAATTACTGATGGACACTTTGGTTGTCTCCAGTTTTGGGCTCTGTAGATAAGAAGCCATGTATGTTCCCATGCATGACTTCTAGGGGACAGGCACTCATTACCCCGGATACCCGCCCGGAGTGGGATTTCTGGGTCATTCAGTAGATGTGCATTAAGCTTTAGTAGACGAGGTCAAACCATGTTCCAAATTTCAGATCTAAGCTGTGACCAGCATCGTGTGAGGGTTCCAGTTGCTCCACATCCCGTACATACAGCTTTGCATCTGGATTTTTTCACTGTGGTAACTATTTATCCATATTTCTATCTAATCTTCATAACTATTGCTTTTAATAACCACAGAATACTTAGGAGGAGCAATGATGTCATAAATTAGTTAAATGGTCTGCATTATTCTCAAATGAGGGTTATTTCAGACTAGGAAGGTAAGAGTTCATATAAACTAAATATCATTTGTGGTTTGAAAGAAGTAAAGTATGTGGTAGGTTATTCTTGTTTCTAAAGATGCTTTTGTTAACAATACACGTGTGTGTGTGTGTGTGTGTGTGTATCTCACTGTTTTAAAAGCAGCTTGTAGTGAATGAGGACATAGGTTTATTAAAAGTACTAAGTATTGGTGCTTTTCAGCTGTGAGTTGTAGCTTTCAGTGATAGGAAGGGTTTAAGTGATTTTTTTTATTATTTGTGCTCTTACTACCCCTAGAAAGGGCTCCCTTCCTGGTTTCTCTGTAGGTCAGAACTAGCTTTGTTTATAAGACCAGCAATTGGAAGTGGCTTTATATGATACTGCATCAATAAAACATTAGCTCTGGTTTTCACCGTCATGCCAGGATTTCTGTGCACATCCAGGCTAATTAGCTACAGTTTTCACTTCAAGGGCTCTCCAGTTTTTAACTTCCTAACTTGTATTTCCAGTGGGGGGAAAAATACAAAGGAGGACGGGTTTAAGAACAACGTTGGTATGCATGAAGCCATAGGCTGGTTGGACGCAGAGGGCTGCTTTGGTAACCACTAGCCCCACCTGTCACCCAGCTTCTAATGAAACTTGTCAGCAACTGCAGACTTCTTCCCTAATTTCTGAGGTGTTTTCAGAAAATGGTAAGTCTCAGGTACTTTCTTCCGTCGAAGAATAAAAGGCAGGAACTTCTGAAAATACGCAATCCTGGAGCCACGTCTCCATCCCAAGTTCCCCTAAGACTAGAGAAGACCCTTGCAGAGTCAGATAAGCTGTGTGGGCAGAGGTAGCCACCGTGCGCTTTGCCGATTACAAACAAAGCTTATTTTAACCAAATTCTTCAGCGTATTGGTAGTAGAGCTTGCAAACGCCATAGCATAGCCCAACTTCTCCAGGGACATTGCACCACTAACCTCTGCGCAAGGCCATCTGGTCCCCAGGGCAGTGTGTCTGGACAGCCAGATTGCTCAAGTCTGGAATGCTTTTATATTTCACTCTTACCCCATCTGGAGTCTGACCCGTCAGTGATCAGCCAAAGAGGCTGATTCAGCTCTGGCTCCATCTGAGGGTTTTGTGCCAAACAGGATTCAGCTCTTCCCTAAACTGACTTTTAGTCACTTAGTTCATCTCCTCGCCTGGGGACGATCGAGGACAAAACCTGATGTGTACAAATCCCCGGACCTCTCTGCCCAAATAAAATTAGTTCATCCACGTTCCAAAGTGGACAGTCTCTTTGATTCAGGCTTTCCCCTTTCTCATACCCACAAACCTGGAAGGCAAATCAAAATGAGACAGATGCCTTGGCATTTAACATTTTGTCTGATATAGAAGGTGGTGTATTTTACTAATGAGTTAATGTGGGTTAGAGTTTTGTTAACCATCAGGAAAGCCCTCAGGAGAATTCTAAGGCAGAATTTGAACTAAAACAGATCATCTTATTAATATGTTAATTTTGCCTAATGGATTGAATCCCGGTTCATCTGATGACCTCTGTCTGCTCCTCCGTCCTAGAAATTGGATGTTGAGTTAAATGCCTGTGTAGTATGAGTCAAGATAGCAGTAAGAGAAATGACAGAATGGGCATTTTGCTGGCTACATGTTCTTAGAACCCTCCTGCCAAGGCTGCTATTGCCATAACAGTCACATATTTCACTCAATCATAAAAGATGAAATAGATTTTTGAAAAAAATGAACACCTTATATCTGTCAGTAGTTGCAAAAATAATCGTTAAAATACATTAAACCTGCATTAAATGTTTTCCTGACAATGGTTTTTCCTTTCTTCCCATCTTTTCCTTTTTAGATTTTTATTTTGTAACCAAATATAGTTTGGAATCCAGTGTGTATGAAATGTGAAAAAATCATTTAAAAGGAGTGTTCTTTCAACCAAATATATGCTACTCTAAATTAGTAATTAATTTACTGTCCCCAACCTAAACCAGAATCTTTCAACATTTTACTCACCCACGCACAGCTGGCTAGCCTCAGCATCCTCTGCTGGTCCACACGAAGCCACAATCCTCATGAGAAAGGGAAGGACATATGTCATGAGGTCCTGCCACCCATAGCTCTTCTCCTTACCCCTGACCTCTGTCAGTGTTGTGGGCTGTCACTACAGGACCCCTGCTGCCAAGGCAGCTGGGAACCAGGCAGGGGAACTGGGTCTGAGGGCCTGAGAGGGAGGTCCTGGTACACGCTGGCAGGAGCATTCATGCTTTGGACCAGCACGTGGCCTTCAGGAAGCCCCTCTGCTCCCTCTGCACTCCTCGGGTCCCTGCTGCACCTCCCGTCCCTGGAAAACCAGACACTTGTCTCTACCGTGTCAGCGGGGCTCCACTTTCCTGTTTCTGCCCTGAAGCTTAGGGTTGTCCTTCCTCCACCAACTCAGAAAATGCCCAACGTGTGTTTAGTCATGTATGTTTTAAATAAAGGCTAAAGATGGAGAGTGCTATAATACCCACTACAGAACATTTTAAAAATTAATAAATCACCGCTAGGTCTACCATTCGAGACATTTCCAGGTCCTCTTCTCGGGCTGACTGCACTTCTGTCTAAGTCTTCTGGATGTGTAATTGGGGTTATTTATACAGAATTTATAAATTGATTTCTATTAACTTGACAGTTTCTCTAAATTAATCCGTCCTAGGATGGATGCTGTTTAATTAATTGTGTCTTTAGTGTAGGGTATTTGTTATTTCTTTTTGTTGTTTTACTATAATTAAGATAACAATGAACATCGTTATTCATGTCTTTAATTGCATTTCTGATAATTGCCTTAGTATAGGTTCCTGCTTATGGAAGTCCTGGTGCAAATGATATGAATATTTCAAAGCTTTGCGCCACATAAGCATGTTGTTTTTTAAGAAGGCTCTACCAATTTCAACTGCCAACAAAAGTGTATGGGGATGTCTTTCCCATCATAATTTTTAAAAATTTATTTCTTTTGCAATTTTCATGAGATTGACATTTTAATATGCCTATTAGCCATTTATATTTCTACTCTTAGCCACCCTCTGTATTTCTATAGCAAGTTTAAACAACTATTTTTAAAAGCAACTTTCAGTGATTGGAGACACACTGTGTAACAGCTATTATCCTAGAACTTTCTTTACATTACTTCTAATTGTAGCGAATATCTAGGTGGATACATGTGACTTGTTATCTCAGTTTTATAAATGACGAAACTGCAGCTCAGAAAATTTAAGTAACTTGCCCAAAGTTATCCAACTAAAAAGTGTTTCAATCAGGATTCCTACCAAGACGGAACAACTCCAGAACTTGACAGGCTTCATCACTAGGCTCCTACAAGTGAAACGATGCAGCTCATTACATGGAATGGAAAACACATTACATTACATGGAAAACACACACACACACACACACACACACACACACACACACACACAACAGAGCAACAAATCAGCCTAACCCTCAGCACCATGGTTCCCACCGAGTGAACATCATTCCCGATGTCTTTTTGTGCACATTATAAAGATGGTGGGATGGGGAGAGGCGTGGATGGGTGGAAGATGATGTATGGCTGGACACATAGTCTAGTAGATTGAGAAAAATCTATGAAAATGAAGGAGACAATGCGTTTTTAAATAATACTTACCTCTAACAGAACTTAATTTTATTTTTACAGTTTATCCTGCAAAAGAATTTCGTCTTTGCATAATCATGTTTTTGAGTATTTTCTTTTGACGTTTCCCAGAACTGAAAGCAGAAAAAAAATGATCACATTTGTTTTCCTGTACGTGTTTGCAGTTTCTGGTTCTAACATTTGGCTCTCTAATCCATGTAGAGTTTATTTGGGCACACAGGGTGAGATACAAAGCTAACTTTATTTTTTTCTTCTAAAATACTGAATCGATTACCTAGAGACATCCAATGAATGCTTCTTTCCTCCCCTCACTGACTTACACTCTTTGCCATGTGACGTTTGTATCAAGGGCTTTTAAAATGCTCTTTCCTACTTATGACGTTCATATTTTGTACCATCTACAACAAATAATCTTAGAGAAAGGATATCACAGAATCATTAGCTTGCCCTTTTCTAGAGAAAAAAGTGGCCATGTAAGAGACAAATTATAGCCCCTAATGTACTGTGATTACATCCTGCTTGTGAAAACACAATATAGGTACAAAAAGGGAGTTGGTGGCCAAGGGGGTCTGCAGTTTGGGTACATCAAATTGAGTGAAAACAACAGCAAAACATCTGCACCAGCAGGGAGACTGGTAATGAAACAACGAGCACCATCGTGATGAGGAATCATCGCTTCCACTGGCAGAAAATGCAGACAGCAGTCCTCCTGATGACGCGCTAGACCAGAGACATGGGAGGGGTGGGGTGACCAGCGTTCCAGAATCATCTGGGGCTTTCTTTGCAACAAGCACCTCGTGCACACACCCCCGTGCCGCTCCCATATCCCACAGAATCCAGGTTGTCAGGGTTCCCGGGTCACATGAGGTTTCATTCCTCCTTTCCTCACTTACTGTGTGTGTTCCGACATCTGTGATTTGACCATCCAAGACTGTAGCAAATTCCAAGAGCGATAGTTTACATGGAAGAGAGAAGTCGTTACTTAGATGGATTTCTTTCCCTTTCGCACCCGAGTTTCATCATCTTCATTGTTCTTTATTTATAGGGCCTCCTTTAGGAAAGTCATAATTTTTGGAGTGGCTCAAACTGATCTATCAAAAAACATGCACATGGCTTAATTGTAACTTGACTTGTATTGTACTTATGTGTAATGGAGAAATGGCTTGATTTACTGCTGGTGAGACCCACTTAACAGGTCGGTCCAAATTCCTTCAGAGAAAGCAGGTCTATTTGAAGGAGACAGACAGAGAGGCTTTCAGAGAAGTAAATATTAAACTACCCATATATCATTACATTTTATACTTAGAAATCAGTGCATTTTTGTTAATGAGTTTGTGTTTGAATCAAAGCATTAAAAGAACACTTTTTCTTCCTAATTTTCAGTTTTCCACCAGATTAAGATAATCATTTGTGTTTTTACTTCAAGTTGCCAGTGACACGCTATGTGGCTGGATTTCTCCAACCTAAAGTAGCAGTGGGAAGCGTTAAGGATGCCTGTTCACTGTGTCCTCTTTCATTTCAGCTCGCAGACATGGGATATTGGAATATTGGACATCTTTGGTTTTGAAGAATTTCAAAAGAATGAATTTGAACAAGTAAGTGGGTTTCTTTTGAAATTTTGTTAACTTGAATGGTTTTTTCAACTAATAGGTTATCTCTCGTTAATTCAGTAAAGGCTGTTTGCACTGTTTCTTGGGAATACGTAATTAAAATAAGGAAATAAGGACTCTGCAGTCCTGTTTTAAATTAATGTTCCTGGTTTGTTGACATAGTCATCATTTTTATGTGGTCTTGTAAACTGGCATAATCCTTTTTTTTTTTTTTTTAAACAGAGGCACTTGTTTTAAAAGATGGCGTTAGATGAAACCAGAGTTGTGCTTATGGAAATGCCATTTCAGCAGGGTCAGAGACTTGGAGGGTGTCTATTTGAAATCAGTTTGAAGGTCTTTAGAAACTCCAGCCAAAAAACAGGATGGAAATACTTTCTCATGCTAAATGTTCTTATTTGTAGTTTCAACTTTACGTGACATGCGTACATATGACTATGGCCAACTCATAAAAGTACTTTACAGAGGTGCTGATTATTTTTAATCTATTTACAATTTAGGGCACTTGTAAAAGCACTAAATTCTTTAGGTATCTTAATAATATAGTATGAATAGTTTAATCGAATTAAGTATATCTAAAAATTAAGTGTTAAGGGTAGAAATAAAAGTTGCTTTAGCAGAGAAGGAAAACTAAACCTGTAAGATGGTACAGGTGGGAGGAGAGAAAACCATGCTGCATTAAATTACACGAAGAATTTCAAGTATGCAGTGTTTAGAGTGGTTACTGGCACTGGGTAAGGGATTAAATAGAATGAGGTTGAAACCCAGTTCTGCGACTTGTACTAGCAGAGCTGTCCTGGCCAAGATGAAGAATCTATAACGAGCTTTGGTTCCTTATCTGTAAAATCAAGATGGTGATAGACCTATGGAGCTGTGAGAGTGAACAAGATGACTGTTATAGAGGTTCTGGTGTCATTTTCCAGCTCACTGTACACACGTAAGAAATGGTGGTAGCTACCTTCGCTGCTGTCAATGGGAACACCTGAAAACCTTTTCAGATTTGGCCTTTTTTCCTCTAAAAAAGTGGTTCAGGGTCCTCTGAGTAGATCTTAATCGTGCCGACTCACTTAATCTAGGGTGAATCATCGTGAATCATTTCTCTACAAAGCTTTACAGGAAATCTCGCCTAAAATAAGAACAATGAGACCGAAGATTTCTCCTCCCTTCATGATGCTGTGTCCACGGATTAATGGAAAAGGGAGGACTTTGTGGTTCTGTTTATTTATTGCTTATTGTTAAGAAAAATAGTGATGAACACAGGAAGAGGGCAGTTGAAAGAGTCACCAGCAGGATGTCCAACGAGAAGCATAGGTCTGCAGGCTGCTTCTGGTGACGGATTTCTCAGTGCAAGTATTTGAATGTTGTCTGGCAGTCTTATTGATTCCGTCCACTTTTGCCTTAGAAAACATGCAGGCTCGGCTCTCTAGTGAGACTCACGGTTTCTGCATCTCCCGGTTAAGTGACAGGCAGAAATCACAAGTGGGAGCGTGTCTGCGAGGGCTGGGCTCCCAACCTCCTGCTCCAGACCCAGACTCAGTATCTTATCAAGTCTGTGCCGGCAGCTGAAATGTGCAAAACATTTATGTTATCTCCTGATTAAAACTTCCTCATTTACTATAATTACGTATACCCCTTATCATTCTTTCTTGCTGTTAAATATTTTAATTATATATTTTAGAATATATTCATGGCCTGAGATTTTTATTAACAAAGAATGGCATTTTAGATTTTAGATTTTTCAACTCTAAAGAACAAGTCTCTGTTAAATACTAAGAGCTAGTTTTAGGTGCTTATGGGTAGAAGTTCAAGACCAACTTTTAGACCTTGATTACAGAAACAATAAATATTTTTAAAGATATACCTTTAGTTTGCTTGGCAGGTTTGTCACGCACGTTTAGCAGGTTTGCTTAATTATTGGGCGCAATATACCCAGGAACCATTTAGAAGGATAAAATGATTTTCTTTGTGGTTAGTCCAAATCTCATCTTACAGGGTAGTTAGCAAATTCCTCCATTTGCCTGTGAGCTTTTTAAAGGCCATTGGTTTGAATGATATGTTCTAGATTCTTGAGTTGCTAATAGAATGGCGAACTTCCTCATTTCTTATTCCACTGAAAACTTGCAACAGAATGATTAGCAGATCAATATTATATTCAGAATCAAACCCAGAAGAATATTAGTGCCGCTATCGGCTATTCAGTAGAACGTCCACGCCCACAGGGCTGCAGTTGGGCGTGGTACCGCACTGTGTATATGATACGAGCTTAACAGATGCGTTTCAACTGAAATTTAAAGAGTAAACTCGTAAGGAGAAAGCCTTTAGTGGATTTGCTAGGGGCTTCTCTTGCTCAGGAATAGATGTATACTGCTTGACAATCATTCATCCATAAGAAATTCGACAGGGACAATCTGAGGAGAGACTAAGAAGTACTCCAAATCATCAGCATGTCCAACCTCAGTTTGCCCAAGTAGCTCTAAATCGTTCGATGGAAGCTTGTGATACTTTAAATGAGAATTTGTTTCAGCTCATAGGAAATGCTAGTCCTGTTTTCTCTGACTTGTAATAAGTCATTTCTATTCAGAACTAATTTATACATTATAAAAAGATAATTTTTAGAGTAAAAAATATAATATAATATATAACTCAACAGCAGTTTGATGGTTCCGTGGAGGGGGCGCTAAATTATCTGAGTTCCAAAGTACAATTCGGGAGACTCTGAATCTGTCGCCCTGATTAGTTATGTAATTACATCATTACCAGGTCCTCTCTGCCGTGTGATGCTTACGTCTCATGAATTCTCATTTCCTTTATTATGTATCTAGCGCTGTGAACATATCTCCGAATGCCCTAAAAGAAAAGCCTCTCTGATCAACTCTTCAACTTGACACAGCCAGGGAATTCCATTTACGATGTTTGATAATCAGAAAGAAAATAACCAAGACAAAAGTTCCCTTACACATCACAGTGCCAATGATGTTAGAAAAGTGAAAGCGATTCAAGGCACAATGTGGGAAGGAGAGGCAAAAATACTTTTAGTTCCAGAGACTATTAATATTTAGAAAGCTGAAAAGAAAGAATGAAACATGGCTACACACAAGGTGAGAATTTGATAAAGTAGCCAGTTGTAAATCAGCATGCAAAAGACTTTTATATGTTCTGAAACTAGTTTATCAGAAGACATAGAGGAAAAGAAGAAAACATTCACATAGTCAAAAATTAGTAAATAGCCTAAATGAGGACTAAAATACTCCCGAAGTTTGCGTAATTACAGTTAAACGTGGAAAGATATGCTGCATTCCTAGAAAGGCTTGATAGTACAAAGATCCTGATTCTCCCTAAGTTAATTTATAAATATAACCTGATGCGGTCTCACTACAAATAAATGAAGAATGAGTGACAGAATTAGAGCAAGTCAGTTCTACAGCTCCTAAGAAGTAATGAATCTATGCAACGAGTACCAATCACAGCTAACATTACAAGAAGGGTGACAGTATACCAGATGCATATCAAGTGTTCCTGCCAAGAAAGAAAGAAAAGAAGGAAGGAAGGGAGGGAGGGAGGGAGGGAGGAAAGAAGGAGGAAGGAAAGTAGAAAACCTGAATATAATGAAAGGTATTGATGTAAGTACTAATTAACAGAAACTGAGGACAGAGAAACATGATAAACTAAACCACAAGAATTCACTCTGAAAACTCCAGACTGTGAGAAACAGTACAGGAAAAATGACCTGATCTCTTCAACATATAAAATGCAAGGATAACAATGTAAAAGAACAAGGTGCCTGGTAGGTTGAAAGAGATCTAGGAGACATATGAGTCAGTGAAATAAATGTATGGACGTTATGTCGATCCTGATTTGCTTAAGTATAAAAAATTATGAGTTAATTAGTGTCATGTGAAATCTGGATATTGGACAAAATTAAAAAATTATCCTTGATAAAAATTACGTGACATAAGGGTACTATGGATATATTTTTTAAAGTCCTTGTAGCTTCGAGAATTATACTAAAATATTTGCCAATTAAATGACACAATGTCTGAGAATTGCTTCAAATGAATTTAATTTTGAGGGTAATATGGAAATGGATGAAGCAGAATTGGCCGTGAGGTGGTAATTGTTGATAATTGTTGAAGCTGGTTGATGGCAGATGAGGTTATTACATTATTCTCTTCACTGTTGAATATGTTTAAAATTATCCGTAATATACATGTACACCTCAGAGATTCGCAGGTTCGGTTCCAGACCACAGCAATAAAGGGAATATGGCAATAAAGCTAGTCACGTGCATTTTTTTGGTCTCCCAGTGCATATGAAAATTATATTTTTACACTATACTGTAGTCTATTAAGTGTGCAATAGCATTACGTCTAAAAAAATGCACATCCCCTAATTATAAAGACTTTATTGCTAAAAAACGCTAACCGTCCTCTGAGCCTTCAGCAAGTCTTAGTCTAAACATCAAAGATCACTGATCACACATCACCGTAGCAGATATAATAATAATAATAAAAGTTGGAAATATTGCAAGGATTACCAGAACGTGATACAGAGACAGGAGGTGATCAATGCTGTTGGGAAAATGGCGCTGGTAGGCTTGCTCGACCCAGGGTTACTCCAGACCTTCAATTTGTAAAACACACGGTAGCTGCAAAGCACAGTAAAGCAAAGCACAAAAAAATAAGGTATATTCCTGTGCTATTTAAAATAAATGAGAAAACTTTGAGATTATATAATTATTATTTTAATAAATGCTAGAATATGTTCTCTCCCAACAGTTGTAAAAAAACGCCAAGTTCTGCAGACTACAGATCTTCACAGAAGGCATAAAGAACAAACTAGTGGAAACTAATGATTTAATATTCAATAATTTCCCCCAGTTTCCCATTAGACACATAACATGCAGCTACATATAATGAAATATTTGAAGCTATGGAATCTAGTAAAATTGCCTATCAACAATTTACTATAAGACTGCAGAGAATTTGGAAAGAGAACACATTTGTTCAAAGTAAAAGCTTTGAAACATTTCCTTGCCTACAAATTCTTTTCTAAAGAGTGAGATTTCCTGGAAAGTCCTGGCGAACAGGACAAGCTTGGGCTAAGTGTTCAGTGGTTTGGAAAAAGCCAGATGCCTTGACTTCTAAAGTTCTACGAAATAAGATTATATAGTGTGTCAGCCTCAACCTCAAAAAAACCCCATAAAATCCTTAGCTGTGAAATCACTATCCTAGATATGATACAAAGATAAATCAAAGAACATATTAACGACCATCGGTTGAACTCATACCACGTACTGTTGATGTAGATAATTCCATTTTATAGATAGGAAAACTGAGAGTGCTATGGTCTCTGCTCTCTGTAAGAATGTGTTTTATCGGTACCTAGAAGGATGCATTTGTTCTGGCTCATTTGCATCAGGGTACTCTGTGGTTCATTCATTCAATAAGTAGTTTTTGTATAAGTGCCAAGTTCCAGACCCTGTACTAGGCACTAAGAAATGTACGGACATTATGGTGAGGTAGGTAGGGTACAAATATGAGAAGGACCAATTCTAATTGGATATCTTGGGAGAAGGATTAGGAAAACCTTAATGAGGAAGAGGCTGCTATTTTCATTCCTAGTATGGCAAGTCCCATGTATTTTTTTAAAATTGAAGTATAGTTAATTTATACAACGTTGTGTTGATTTCAGATGTACAGCAAAGTGATTCAGATATATATATATATATATACACACACACACACACACACACATATATATATATATATAATATATTCTTTTTCAGATTCTTTTCCATTTTAGGTTATTATAATACAAGATATTGAGTAGAGTTCCCTGTGCTGTACAGCAGGTCCTTGTTATTTACCTAGTTTATATATAGTAGTGTGTATCTGTTAATCCCAAACTCCTAATTTATCCCTCCCCCACCCTGCTATCCCTTTTGGTAACCGTAAGTTTGTTTTCTATGTCTGTGAGTCTATGTCTGTTTTGTAAATAAGTTCATTTGTATTATTTTGTTAGATTCCACATGTAAGTGACATCATATGATACTTGTCTTTCTCTGTCTGACTTACTTCACTTAGTCTGATAATCTCTAGGTCCATCCATGTTGCTGCAAATGGCATTATTTCATTCTTTTTTATGGCTGAGTAGGATTCCATTTTATATATATACATATATATATATATATATGTATATATATCACATTTTCTTTATCCATTCTTCTGTCAATGGACACTTAGGTTGTTTCCATGTCTTGGCTATTGTAAATAGTGCTGCAGTGAACATTAAGTGCATGCATCTTTTCAAATTAGAGTTCTTGTCTCTTCCAGATATATGCCCAGGAGTGGCATATGGCAACTCTATTTTTAGTTCTTTAAGGACCCTCCATACTGTTCTCCATAGTGACTGCACCAATTTACATTCCCACCAATGGTGGAGGAGGGTTCCCTTTTCCCCACACCATCTCCAGCACTGATTATCTGTAGACTTTTTAAGATGGCCGTTCTGACTGGTGCGAGGTGATACCTCATTTTAGTATTTAATCGTAGCTCATGTTCTGATAGTGATAGCTATTAGATATCAGTATGATCTATTTACTGCTCAATGAATTGATCTATAAATATAAAAATATTTTATTGTTAAATATGCAGATTCTCAAATCATGCGTACCTTAAATATCTAACTCTGTCTTAACACATTTTCTGCTCTCTGATATTGAATTTTCTGAAATCTTTTCAGGAACTCACCAAGCTATTGATAACACAGTTTAAGAAAAATATGAATAAGGAAATTTTTTTGTTTTTTTACATAGCAGAACCCCAGTGTAGTGCTACTCAGGTTTCTATAGAAAACTACACAGAGTAATTAAGTAATGAGATGCTATTTTAATGTACTTCTTATAATAATATTGGATTCTGTGTTTAAAAATAGTGTGGTTAGAGGTCCTCAGGCTAACAATTTCTGAAAACTTGTTTTGAGGAAATAAAAAATAAAGTAGAAGAAAGCAATTTTGACCATGTAAACTGTACATTTAATGACTTTTTTTCTTGAAAGCTTTTAACTTAAACAATATCACCATTTTAGAGCTAAAGAAACCAAGGCTCAGATAATTTAAGTAACTCAGGGAAGGACATGTAGAACCAAGATCTGGTTCCAGAACCAATGATCTGCACTATTTCCAGCTTCAAAGGTTCTTTGAAAGTTAGACTTAAAGATTTATTACTATTGTAAATTTTCTCAACTTTAATTGCTTCCCATTCATAAGTATATTTTTTGTATTTCTCTGAAGACACAATATTATTTATTCTATTAAATATAGAAGCAATAAACTTTGAATAAATTTTATGTGATATTGTTCTTTTTTCCATAGTGGAGTTTTTCACCAAATGCATTTATTTAATCCGAATAAATAAGTTAGAGAATGCAGGTATATCTTCTTCCTTGTAAAGTGAAGGCTGACC
Source organism: Grampus griseus (assembly GCF_964374135.1). Taxonomy (NCBI): domain Eukaryota; kingdom Metazoa; phylum Chordata; class Mammalia; order Artiodactyla; family Delphinidae; genus Grampus; species Grampus griseus. Next base: position 3,771,337 of record NC_139012.1, on the reverse strand, counting down.
TCCTTTTATTGCACTTTGCTTTATTGAGCTTCACAGACACTGCATTTTTTACAAATTACAGTTTGGGGGCAACCTTTCATCGAGCAAGTCTACTGTCACGTTTTGGTAATCTCATAATATTTCAGATGTTTTCATTACTTTATATTTGTTATGATGATCCGTGATCAGTGATCTTTGATGTTACTAATGCAACTTGCTGAAGCCTCAGGTGATGGTTAGCACTTTTTTTTCGTAATAATGTATTTTTTTAATTAAGGTATATACATTGTTTCACAGATAATGCTATTGCACACTTAATAGACTATAGTATAGTGTAAACGTAACGTTTATATGCGCTGGAAAACCAAAAAATGCATGTGACTCGCTTTATTACCATATTCCTGTTGTTGTCATGGTCTGGAACCAAACCCGAACTATCTCTGAGGCCTGCCTGCACCAGGGTGGTTAAAACGAGGTGTTACAGAATGTAATAAGGAGAATATATGGATTTGAAAATGTATATCAGGTCACTTTAGAGAAGAGTGAATCGAGTTCTTTTAATGACAACTAACCAGGAAGAAGCTCAGCTTTCCAGCAGTGGCTGTGCAGGTGCAAAGTCCCCAATGTGCTGACTACGAATATGGTTCCATTTAGTTTTCTGCTAATAATCACCAGTGGCTACAATTTCTAGAGCCCCTGCTATGAGTCAGATGCTTTTCTTGTATGATCACTAGCTCCTGCGGCAACCTTCTCAAAAAGCTAAGGGACGTCCCAGAAGCCTTTGCGGGGCCACGTGCGAATTCAGATGCAACTCCATCTGGTCCCAAATCAGTGCTCTTTGTGCCATTTTCTTTCTTCCTTTGACACCTCAGGACCAGGGCTCTGCAGTCTGTGCTTTTTTTCAGTATCTCGAGGCTTTGCATTTAATCCTGGATAATGACAGCTCTTTGAAAAAGACAATGATTTCAGTAGCATTTGTAGTTTTCAATCTGACGTTAGCAGATTGTTACGTAGAAAATGGCAAGAAAATTAGCCAATAGGTTTATTGTTGGCTGACCCCTTCAGTCAATCCCTCAAATCCCTGAACAGTGGTGGTTTTTATGTTAAAGGAGATGATAGGCATGAGTTACACGCATTAGAATATTGGATTTATTTTATGAATCTATGTTGCACTGAGTAATAGAATCCCTAAAAGAGATGCTGGAGAGAGAGAAAGTGTTTTTTTTTAATCTGTGTAAAACCAGCGTCTTTATTCCTGTGAAGTAGCCTCTATGAGCTTAAAACCTATTGCACAGAGTTTGATTTGAAAAACCTCAAAGAGAAACCAGGGGAGGAAAGGGTGTTTGGTTCCTTTAAGGAACAGTAAAATACCAAAAAGGGGTGGAAGGTAGTTTGGTTTTGGAAAACCAAAAAACAAGCAAGAGCAGAAGCAGGTCCCCACAGTGCCCTGGGCCCGGGATCTGGGGATGAGGCTCCTGACACAGGACTCCAGCAAGGGAGCAGCCCTTCCACGCCGCGTTCCCCAGGCATCAGGCTCCTGTATTTATGGAATAACATCAGGGTCTTTATCCGTGTCGAGTCAAGGTAGACGGTGCCGGGAGAAAGGGAACATGTCCTTTCCCACACAGGGATGGAGAGAAGAAAGGCTCTACAATAATAGGAATTTCAAAGAAGGCAAAATACACTATAGAAGTTTAAGGCTGAAACAGATGGGAGACATACTCCTCCCTCATCACCCCTACCCCTGCTGAAATCAGGAATGACTGATTGGTTGGGGAAACTATATACAGTAGTCTCGAAACCCAAAGAGGCGTTCTTCAAAAGAGTAAGTTGGAGATGCAGAGTACACTTGACACAATGAAGGCCCCAGAAAGGGCCCTGCAGAGAATACTGTTGGCTTGGCCTAGTGTTTAACAGGCTTCTCTTGTGTTGTTTTTTAGACGATAGTAATTGACGTCTCATGCAGTTAATGTTCTGCTGAACGTATCTGAGAACTACCGAATATCTGAAGCCTGACCTCATTCCTGCCCCATCAGATAAAAATGGGTTAGCAGACATTTGGTCTCGTCCAAAACCTCCATAGGACATTTAGTTCACATGAAAAGGTCCTTGACATTTGGTCCTATCCAAAGTGTCCTTGAGTATATCTAGTCTATGCCAAAAGGTTTTGGACAGGACCAAATGTCAAGGACCTTTTGGCATGGCCCAAAGGTCTTACCGGCCAGATATCTGAAGGACATTTTGGACAGGAACAAACGTCCTTTAATGTGTAACTGTATGATATATGTATCATGTGCATATATGCATGTGTGTGTGTGTATGTATATATAAACGGATGAGGAAATCAGGTAATGGATTGTGTATGCCATCATCTATCTCCGTGTGTTCAATCATGTCTCCATGTGAGAATCACCTGGGAAGCTTTCAAAATCTATCAGTGCCTGGGCCCTACTCTGATTTAATTGGTTTGGGGTCAGGCCCAGACATCAGCCTTTTTTAAAAGCTCCCGGTGAATTCTAGTGTTCAGTAGGATTTCGAATCCCTGTCTAACGCCTGGAGCTCTGTCTTCAACTGGAATGAGCTTCAATTAATTTCCACTTTAATTCTGTGAGGCATACATCATGCTTTATTATATTTTTGCTTCAGATAAATTTCACTGAGTAATGAAAATAAAGGGAGAACAGTTGGTGAAAATTTACTCAAGAAATTAATTTTGTCATTAATACAAATGATAGACCATCTGGATAAGCAATGATAGTCTGTTACTAAAGAGTGTTTTCAAAGGGTGCGTGATTTTTATTATTAAACCACTCAGCAATGGCACCTAATGTACAAAGCATGTATTTGAATCAGAGAAGGCGCATGCTAATTAAACAGCTCTTAATAACTGTTCATTATCCTTTATGAATACCTACCTTTTACCCACATTCAAGTCTCCTCTGAGGAATCCGTGGGAATTTAATGAAATCCCAACATAATTCCGATGGATAGAGTTAAAAAGTAAAAAGAATGATCGTGTTGCATTGAAGTCAGTGATATACTCAATTACTGATGGAGATTCATGCTTCCAGATACATAAACTAATTTGCCTTACAAACCTTTCATTCTATCTTTCTCTGATGGTGTTTAAACACACCCGCATATGCACACACAACACAGACAGCTCAGTGAAAATAAACCAAGAACGTGCAAGTTTTTGTCCTGATTTTGGCCACCAGTTGGTTGGCGGGATGTATTTTTCCACTTGCCAGCAAGGTGGCTGCCACAGGGCGATATGCCCGCATTCGTCCCCTTAGCCACCTTTCCTGGTAGTTCTGAAGTTCATGCTATTAGCACTTCTTTTATATTTTAACTTTTGTTCAAACAGTGAGTGCTCTGAACAGTTTAGAGCAGGGAAAAGCAAACTGTTTTAGTAAAAAAGTTTAATGTACACCTTGCTTCAAAGTGAGTTTGAAAAACAGCCTACTTCAAACTCCACGCGTTCCCCGTGATTTCCTCTAACACCCAGCTTTGCTCGCCTCTCTTAGAAATGCAGGTCCACCTTCAGTTTCAGGAAGCACCCCTGTCCAAAAAGCTACGAGTCAAAAATCACTCCACAGGCTGCTCAGCTGTACACATCTAGCTGGATTTTTCCTTGGGATTTTAATAAATGACTTCTTATTTCTCCCCAGAATACAAAGAACACAATGTACAATTAAAGATTCAGATATATTGTAAGGATCAGCCCATGTCACCAAGCCCCACCGGACACTGCAGCTTAAAAATAAAGCTTTACTTAAAACGTAAAACTCAGGAGGGAAGCTATATGTTTTATGAATCATTTTGACCAGGAAAGCATTCAACTGAGTTGCTCTGTTCAGAAGCACAGGCCAAATCATTTTTTTGTTACGCAAAATTTGGTACTCTGCTGTAGACGTTCCTTCCTGGAAAAAAAAAAAAAGTAGGAAAAAAAAAAGACTAGAAGGCCTTTTCCAGCTCTTTCTCGTGACTGCGGCTTTATCATCATTCACACTTGACATCACCTTTCTTACTAAAACAGTGGATCAATTCAGTGAAGCCAATATTCAGTTCAGTAAAATATTAGGGAACAAAACCAATTAAAATGTCCAGTTTTTATTATAAAAATGCTTGAGTCAGCTGAAACACTACAGCCAGGTTTATATACAGAGATGGTCAGATATAAAGTCAGAAGCAAGAAGATTTAGTCAGTTGTCATCAAAAATAATTTTTGTAACTGCAGAGCTGAGCTCTATCCTGAATGCAAAATGGTAAGAGAATTATATTTTACAATATAATTTATATATTTTAATTATATATAAATATATAATTATATATTATAGAAATCATATATTATATAATTTATATATTTTATAATAATTATTATATTTATAATATTTTTATAGATTTTATAATAGTTTATATATTTTATAATAATATTATAAAATTATATATTTTATAATTATTATATTTGTAATAATTTTATAATAATTATTATATTTAATGTGTTTGAGACATCCACATCTACCTAGGTATTTTCAATTAGAGCATCTCAAAATGAGGGGAAAGATAAGTGTCACATAAGTTGGATATTTCTTCTACAGTAGAGAATCAGCCATTGGTGGTCTTATTTCAGAATCCTTTATCAGACGTTTTTATTTTTTCCTGCAGTAACAGACATCATGTTATTTTCATGGCTTCTCCGTTTATTTCTTGAGTAACCTATTTCCCAAAATATATAACATTTAGCCACACTTTCCATAACTACTTTTAAATCAAACCGCTGAGATGTAAGATCTATTTGTGTTGTTTTAAATGAATCAGTGCATATTTTAATGTCAAAAAGTTTGAAAAATTACAATTGTGTGTATCATCTAATCAAAGAGAATCTTTTCCAGTGGTTCCATTTCATAATGGAGTCATTTATTTTCTGTACATTTACTGTAAATATTTCACTCCAAATTGAAGAAATTTCTTTATAGCATTTCTTAATCTTTGGTAAAGAAATTATCTCAGGACTAAAGGAGTTTATCACATTATTAGATGGGAGGAACACCTCAAAATATTAATTTTTAAGCAAATAGAATATTTTAAAAAATTTTTCATTTTTACCCTAACAACAATTTTCAGAAATTTCTGTTTTTCATTTATGATTAAAGTGACAGCAACAAGAAAATGTATTCTTTCACAGTGGGCTACTACTAGGGACAGATTCCACACAGTTTTATAGAAAATGACTTGTCTTTCCAGAATCATTCCTAGAGATTAATACACCATAAGTAAGATTAACATAGATCTTGATCTACTGATATCACTTAGTTTTTTTTTTTTAACAACTTTATTGGAGTATAATTGCTTTACAGTGTTGTGTTAGTTTCTGCTGTATAACAAAGTGAATCAGCTATACATATACATATATCCCCATATCTCCTCCCTCTTGCGTCTCCCTCCCACCCTCCTTATCCCACCCCTCTAGGTGGACACAAAGCACCGAGCTGATCTCCCTGTGCTATGCAGCTGCTTCCCACTAGCTATCTATTTTACATTTGGGAGTGTATATAAGTCCATGCCACTCTCTCACTTCGTCCCAGCTTACCCTGCCCCCTCCCCATGTCCTCAAGTCCATTCTCTATGTCTGCATCTTCATTCCTGTCCTGCCCCTAGATTCTTCAGAACCTTTTTTTTTTTTTAGTTTCCATGTGTATGTGTTAGCATACGGTATTTGTTTTTCTCTTTCTGAGTTACTTCACTCTGTATGACAGACTCTAGGTCCATCCACCCCTCTACAAATAACTCAATTTCGTGTCCTTTTATGGCTGAGTAATATTCCATTTTATGTATGTGCCACATCTTCTTTATCCATTCATGTGTTGATGGACACTTAGGTTGCTTCCATGTCCTGGCTATTGTAAATAGAGCTGCAGTGAACATTGTGGTACATGACTCTTTTTGAATTATGGTTTTCTCAGGGTATTTGCCCAGTAGTGGGATTGCTGGATCGTATGGTAGTTCTACTTTTAGTTTTTTAAGGAACCTCCATACTGTTCTCCATAGTGGCTGTATCCATTTACATTTCCACCAACAGTGCAAGAGGGTTCCCTTTTCTCTACACCCTCTCCAGCATTTATTGTTTGTAGGTTTTTTTGATGATGGCCATTCTGACCGGTGTGAGGTGATACCTCATTGTAGTTTTGATTTGCATTTCTCTAATGATTAGTGATGTTGAGCATCCTTTCATGTGATATCAGTCAGTTTTGATGGGACAATTTAAGGGGATGAATGTGCTAGATTGTATCAGGTATAAGGAAGGAAATATGTTTCAGATGATATTTAATTACTGAATTCCAGCCCTTCCTTTGCCAGCTCTCATGTGCAGAATTTATGGGTCTGTATCCGTATTCAAACTCTTTTTGCCTTAACAATCAAGCATTTAAAGTTAAATGTCCTATATGGTATGTTCTCAAATGAAGTGACTATATTTTTAATATTTTTATATTCAGGGAATTGATCCACAAAAGTGTGAGTTTATTTAGGAAACATTTAGTTTTAAATTTAAAGAACTTTCAGCTTTGCATATATCTCATGAAATCTAGTTGTCAGGGAGCAGAGGGGGAAAGCTCTGGTTAGCCACTGGCCAAATCAGATAGAAGGAAGAAAATTAAAAAAATTTCAGAGATCGTGGATGGAGTGGTAGAGGAAGAGACGATGCAAAAAAAAAGGGGGATTTTGCAAGTTTGAACAAATTCACTCAAGGTCTTCAGGTTTTAACATAGCTTCCAAGACAGCAGCAATGTGGCATAGTTATTTTATTTTTAACTTTTTTTTCAGGTTTAAAAAAGGAGGGTTTAGTTAATTATATACAAGAATGAAGCCCGACAGGGCGGGGGCAAGGAGTCACCGGAAAGCACAAGTCCCCTGGGGCCCTCCCCTTCCCCTACCTGCTAAATAAATAGCTGGAACCAGGTCCCAGTGACCACCGGTCCCTCCAGGCCCCTGGACACCCAGCTCCCTGGGTCCTCAGACTGCAGTCCACCTGCTGCAGACAGGCACTGGCCAGGGCTGGCACAATCAAGGGGACATTCGGACAGACACATTTTTTTTGGTTGTTTTATGTCAAGCTATTTAATTGGGAATGGCAGATACAGATAACAAGTTTCCCTCTTTCTTGTTAATTTTCTTAAACAGAAGATCTTATTTTGTAATAGAATGCAGTAGGGAAACTTATTCAGTCTACAGACATTCGCTGATCACCAAATTTACAGAAACCATCTTTTACTATGAAACAGAGAAACAAGAAAAAATATTGGAAACAAGGGCAGTCGCCCTGGGCCATCATTTTTGACCTGGAGCTAAGAATTATTTTGGTTTTTCTTCGTGTGTCAATATATGGTATTTAGATCTCATTTAAATATGTTATTTAAATATCGTATTTGGGATATTTCTACTATACTCTGCACTTACTATATTAATAGTGAAATATTGATGTATGTTCATCATCCAAATAACGTGACTAGATTAGGTCATAAGAGCCTCTACATTTTCAGGTCTCCAGCTTCTTCTTCCATCAGGGTAGTCCCGCGTCTGCAATCCTGTTATTCTCCAATCACCCTGTTTCTGAAGATGTTTGAGCTGCCTCTACTTACTCCAAAAATTCTGGTCCCGGCAAGAACTAAAGAATAGAACTTCTCAGCAAACCATTCCAGCCTCAGGACGAACTCCCTCTGTGTGCTGACCCATGCCCTGCACTCCAATATGTTGCTTCTTTTCTTCTCTGAAAAAATTTCCCTCTAAGATTTCTTTGTGTCCCTAGAATCTCGTGAATGCCCATCCTCCCAAATAGCTAGGTCAGTGAGAAAGTGGAAAACTATGCATGTGTTATTCTTAATTTATTAATTGCCACACCTTTATGGGCATGCCTAGACCACCACATAAGGGCTGCTCTTATGTGTCCAGGAGAGAAGCCATGAACTCCCAGCAGAGGGACAGGAATGTCTGAGAGGAGTCCTACTTAGCAGGTGTGGTGATGATACCAGACCTGGGGAAGAATTTGGGCATGGGGACAAGAGGAACCCAGGGCGGTCTCTCTTTTTTCGGTTGACTGTTCCAGTCTTGTGCGATTTACAATAACTTTGGCATTTACTTTGTATAAATACATCCCATTTCACATTAAACATAATCCTAAATATTGTTCCCTTTGCAAATGAGATCTGATTTCCATTTACAAACACTTTATCAGTAACTTCGATTTATATAAATTATTCATATTTAATTATTTTCAGTGAGTTACAGAATTCTAAATATTTCTAAGTGACTTTGGATTCTACCTAGTATAACATAATGCAGATGGGGGAACAGGATGGTCTGTGAAACTTCCTGAGCTCACAAAGGTAGTAGGTGTAGAGATGGGCGACAGGAGGCCCTGGGCGGAGTGCTGGACCACTCCAGGATGGAGTCAGAGAAGGAGATGGACAAGGGGTGGCCAGTGAGGTAGGAACCAAGAGAGTGGATGTCCTGGAAGACAGCGGAGGCAGTGCCCCAGGGAAGTAGAGGAATCGGCTGTAGATTTCACTGGGAGGTCAAGGAAAATGAACACGGAGGGTTGAACGCTGGATTTAGAAATGCATATATCACTGGTGACTTCTAGAAAAGCCATTTTGCTGGAGCAGTGAAGGCAAAAATGTACTGGCGGGGTTTGAATAGTGGGGAGGACAGGAATTTGAGAGAAGAAAAGATAACTCTTTTGAGATTTTTGTTATTAAAAAAAAAAAAAAAGCAGAATATAGGAGAATAGCCCAGGGGGAAAGCAAGACTGCATCTTGGGTAGATTTGTGTTATTTTATTTTATTTTCTAATATCTTAAGATATTTTTAAGTTAAATTAAAACTGTAAGAAATAACACATTTGTTAACAAGTGTTGGTGGCGTGTGGAGAAAAGGGAGCCCTCCCACACTGTGGGTGGGAATGTAAATTGGTGCAGCTACCATGGATTTCTCAAAAAACTAAAAATAGAGCTACCATGTGACCCTGCAATTGCACTCCTGGGTATATACCTGAAGAAAACAAAAACACTAATTCGGAAAGATACCTGCATCCCAGTGTTCATAGTAGCTTTGTTTACAATTGCCAAGATATGGAAATATGGAAGCAACTTAAGTGTCCATCAAGAGATGAATGGATAAAGAAATATATATATAATCTTTGCTGACAAGAGCCCCAATATATATTCCTTTTGGAAATATTTTTTAAATACTCAAATATATTTTAGACCCCAAATTTGTAAGTTAATGCTGTAATTATACTTCTTGTTGTTTTTAACGTGCTCATCTTCAATTGCGTAATCAGACCGTATGAAGTCAACAGAATCAAGTGAAGCTCTTTACTTTGGCTTCTCGGGACGACTGTGGTGCGGCATCTATAGATACACTAACTGTGCTGACCGTTCTTGAGTCAACATTTCACTGGTCTGAGATGTTTCCTGGAACCATGGATCTGCATGCCGAATCATCTTGTGAACTGTTTCCTCTTTCCCCACAATAGCTCTGTGTCAACATGACCAATGAGAAGATGCACCACTATATCAATGAAGTGCTTTTCCTACAGGAGCAAACAGAATGTGTACAAGAGGGAGTCACCATGGAAACGGCCTATTCTCTTGGTAACCAGACTGGAGTTTTGGATTTTTTTTTCCAGGTATTCACATAATATAATTAGATACTTTACAGGATGCATGCATTTAAATATACTGGAGAGAAAGAACTTTCTTTTACGGGGCCTTATTTTGAGGATATCTTTATGGGAGACTCAGCAATTTCTAATTTACTTATAATCTTTCAGTGTTGATTGAGGGGCACACGACCTTTCTCTGAAAGGGCGTTTGAAGGATTACCAATTGATTAAAAAGACAACAAGTATCAGATCATTTTGTTATAAAAAATATTCAGCTGCAGTTATGTCGCTAAAACTCTCCTCTTGGCATAGTTATAAATACCCATTGTACAAATATAATATTTTATAAAGTAACTCTAAGACTAGCAAGACCATAAAACAAACTCAGCAGAATCTTGTTTGTCTCCACATTTCTAAGTTTGAATATGGAAAACCTTGGCAGAAAAAAATATATATATACGTACATATCATCTTAGTATTTCTGCAGGTGTTTATGCTTATCTTTATTGTTTCTACCTTACAAAGCAAGAATCTTTGCCTCAATATCGCCATCATAAAAACAAAACTCTATCACACAAACATCAGTCTCTATCTACTAATATAAGGCTTTATATAGATTCACCAGTAATATTTCTAAAACACTTGAACATTGTTTAAAACTGATACCATTTAGCTATTGAGGAGAATAGTATATAATTTTCTACCCTTTATTTTTATAAATGTATATTTACAAATTACTTTATTCATTTTCCGAATATGTGCAATGTTCTTGTTTCTGGTACCAACTTGTCAACATTCCTTGTTTTAAGTACAGAAGAAGTTCTCTTCCTCCAGAAAGCCCTCCCTCATCATGACACACATAGTATACAGTTTACCTCCTTAAGGTTATAAGATGGGTTGACAGTAATATATACCTACCTGTATATGGGAAGCCTTGGGTACCCACTACCCCACTTCTCACTTGCTGCTATGTCCTTGACTGCTAAACCGTGGCCAGCAGAATGAAGTTATTTCTGTCTCTTTGGTTATCATCCTTGGGGTCTCATCGTTGGAATGGTTATTTCAATAGTGGGACCTCGTCAGTATGAACTGGAAATGTCAGTGGATATTTCTGCTGCCACTCCTCTTTGATACCCCCCAAAATGAAATGAAAAGACATACCAAGTATAGGGTGAAACTTGCATTTTTACCTATAAATAGGTAGGTCTATATACCAGAAAGAAAACATACAACTTTTCTGTAGTTGGAAATTTTATTAAGGTGAGAATATATATTTTAACAACGCCAGTGTTTTAATGACCTTAAACGACACTTACTTATTTTCAATTCCTCTAATCAATAAATACTACTGAGAACCAACACGACATCAGAGGTTGGCTAGGTGGGGCGGATACAGCAATGAACAAAAATAGACATGTATTGACAATAAAGACTAATTTATTTTCTCAGTGCTTGTATGAACGTGATGAGGATGTAAATGGTATGCATGAGCAATAACAAAGATAGCAAATTCAGTAATAGAAGGAAAAAACTCCTCTTCTTAACTTTCAGAAGCCTTCTGGATTTCTCTCTTTATTGGATGAAGAAAGTCAAATGATTTGGTCAATGGAACCAAGTCTGCCCAAAAAGCTACACAGTCTTCTAGAATCCTCAAACACAAATGCAGTTTACTCCCCCATGAAGGATGGGAATGGGAACCTCGCCCTCAAAGACCAAGGCACAGCTTTCACCGTTATGCACTACGCAGGACGGGTGAGTTCAGAGAACGGAGCAATTTATGGTACGCGCTAATGGGCCAAAGGTCTTAAGAACAAGCCTTAAAGGTTTTGCTATTTTAGAGTTTTGATCATTGAAACTGGGTGAACAACCCACAAAATGTTTCTTTCCTAAGCCTGATAAGGACTGAGCATTTCAGAATGTGGGTGATGAAGCACGTGGTATGATTCTTCTCATGATGTTTCCATATTTATAAGTTAATACGAGCAAAAGAGACCTGGATTTAATACAAGAGCTCTTCTGTGAAATTTGGGATATTTTCAAAATCGAAAGAAACATTGGACATCTGAGTTTACTTACCCTCAATATAGTTGTTAGTGTTAAATTACTTTTCCTAAACCTAAGGAAGAAAGCAACTCTCCGATCCCTCTCCATTGCCTAACCGGCTTTGTAAAACATGCTTCCTTCTTCAAATCCTTCAAGGACCGACTCTTATCTGCCTAAAACAGTCCTGAGGCCAGCCTCCTATTGGGCTTCTCCGAGCTGGTCCCTGTCACTTCTTCCAAGGCTTACCTGCCTCAACTCTCCTCTGCAAAACCCCTGTTCAGGTTCTTTTTTCCCATGCACTCCCTGTTTTCCTGCGGATCCCGCCCCCCACGCGTGACGCCTCTTCCCACTCAAGCTGGAAATATCCTCCCTGTCTTCTTCACGAGGTCAAATTTTATCCATCTTTTAATGCTCACATCCACATCCCACTTAATCTCCAATCCAGCTTCCATCTCTAGTTAATTCTTCCACTTTTGAATCTGTAGCCGCCAGACTTTCCTCCCTGTTTGGGATGTAGCACAAATACCATTATTAGGGGGTGAAATCCCTAGTCACTCTCTCACTCTCCGTGTATTTCAGTTCACTTCAGCCAGTGTTTACTGAGACTCTACTATATGCCAAACCTAGAGCACTAGAGAATCAAAGATGAATAAACCGTGTTTCTTGCCCTCAAACGTGTCACAGTCAAGTAAGGAAAAGGAAAGTTAACAAATACTTCCGCTATAATTTGCTCATAGTAATATTAGTCATGTTAACAAAATTCTCTGTTACCACAAAGAAGAAAGAATTTATTTGGCTCCAAAAAAGAGTGTAGAAATGTTTTCAAGAGGAGGTAAAACGTGACCTTGGCGTTTAAGGGGATGCTGAGCTGCCTGAGACTGCGAGGCAGGAACACCCCAGTAAAGACAAGGGCTTGTGAAAATGAATGGACCGTGCGTCTATCTGGATTCGGTTGCAAAGGACAGAATCCCGTGTAGCTGTTCAAGCAGAAAATCACTGTTGGGGGGACTCTAAGTTGAACTTGCAGAAATGACCTTAAAACCACCCCACAGGACAGGGCTCCCTCGGTAGTTAGGGCCACATCTTTGATCAGGAAGCCTGCAGCCTGATTGAGAAACTGCTGCTACAGGTACTGACTCCCAGTAACTGCTGTCACCTAAACCAGTAAGAGGCCCATTCCCCGGCACTCAACAAGGAAGAGTCAGTGGCTGAGCCTGGAGCCTTCAGTGCTGGAGAAAACCAACATCTCCTGGACGTGCTCACCAGGTAAAACACAGACACAGCAGAAATGCAGCCTCCGCCACTTCAACTTTCTAAATCTCAGGCAGTAGTTCAGACAAGTGGAAGCTGCAGAACGAGCGAACCCTAGCTGCAAGGGAGTCTGGGAGAAGTAATATTCGCACTTTCCAACATCTGCAGGACAGGAAGTGACCAGGCTACACCTAACACTCCGCCATTTCCAACCACATCGTAGTTGGGAAATGGTACCAGACGTTTGGTCAAGTGTATGGAGGTTGGTAGGAGAAAAGTCTAGGAAGGTTGTTTGTGGTGAAATCATGAATAAATATGCATGTACACCTCAGGACTTTGTCCTCTTGACAGTGTTAACTTATCAGATGTTTTTAGACAGGGTGGGGGATGAAGTGAGAAAACCAGAGGACATGATGTAGGTAGGTTGGGAAGAAAGGAAGGGGGATATGGAAACACTCCAACAAGGACTGCGTTTGAGCCAGAGCGGCAGGACAGAGTGGTGGCATTCCCAGGGAAGAGTGAGTGACTGAATGTGTGGAGCCAGGGAGGGGACACAGCTGGAGATGACCCCGAGGGCCACACCCTGTTGACTGATGGAGGCTATTTTAGGCCAACCAAGAAGGGAAATCCTGGAGAAGGAGGCTGTTTGGAAGGAAAGATATTCCACTTCAGATGTTTGGAATTTGAGGTTTTTAATGGAAATTCCCATGAGATGCTGAAAATACTTGACACTGGGAGGCTGGCTGTTTCTAGAAACCTAGTCATAGTTTGGGAAATGTGTATAATTGCACATGGAGAAGAGGGAGAAAGATGTTAGTAGGAAAGAAAAGTATCACAGAAACGAAGAGAAAAGAGACGTCCGGGTCAACAGGAAGTGAGCCTTGACAGGACACTTAGGCCAAGGAACAGCTTTGTGAGAAGTTCTGGTGGGACGGTGCCATGTGATGGCTTAGTGGATGTGGGCGGAAGTCAGTGGATGGTTTTATATAATAGATATTCTCAGAAATTATCAACTATCCTTTAGAGTTGAGAGATTTAGCCTTTACATTTTTTTTATAACAGTAGCAATCTTTTAGTCTTATGTGCAGATTTTTTAATCTATATTTTCTTTATATTAAGAATTTACTAAAGAATATAGAAACAAAGATACTTGCATAATAAAATAACATGTTATTTTACTTTTCAATTCAAATGTTAGAATACTTTTCAATTCGAAAGCTTTTGTGTCAGAATTCTTTTTATTGAGGTACAGTTAATTTACAATGTTGTGTTAGTTTCAAGTGTACAGCAAAGTGATTCAGTTACACATAAATATATATATATATTTTTTCAGAATTATAGGTTATTCTAAGATATTGAGTGTAGTTATTCTAAGATACTGAGTATAGTTCCTGGTGCTGTACAGTAGGTCCTTGTTGTTTATTTTATATATAGTAGTGTGAATCTGCTAATCCCAATCTCCTAATTTATCCCCCGCCCCTTTCCTCTTTGGTAACCATAAGTTTGTTTTCTATGTCCGTGACTCTATTTCTGTTTTGTAAATAAGTTCATTTGTATCATTTTTTTAGATTCCACATATGTGATGTCATATGATATTTGTCTTTCTCTGTCTGACATACTTCACTTAGTCTGATAATCTCTAGGTCCATCCATGTTGCTGCAAATGGCATTATTTCATTCTTTCTTATTGCTGAGTGATATTCCATTGTGTATATGTACCGTATCTTCTTTAGCCATTCATCTCTTGATGGACATTTTATTATGCAAGTATCTCTGTTTCTATATTCTTTGATAATCCCCAGTGCCTGGGAGAGTATCTGGCACATAAAATGCACCAATACATATTTGATGAATAAATGAATTATTTGATACTTAAAAAATAATTTATTGAATTCATAGGATTTAGTTGAAAAATTACAATAAGGTATAACTAATGATTTTGGAAAATTATTTTTCTGTAAGTTTCGTGGAAGCTATCTTCAGTCGGTATATACCTGACCCGCTTTGTAAGTCTGTTCGTCTTGTATCTTGAAGATATACTAGATGTTCAGTAAGTGAAAATTGCATTAAACTGAATGGTACCAAGCTTTGGAATAAAATTTTGCTTACTAATTATTGTATGTTTGCATTTAAAAAGTATTCTACAAGCACCTAGTAAAGTGTCAATGGTTTTAAGAAAATCTGGGGAAAAACAATGGAGAGTTTGAGTGAATGGAATCATTTCACTGAGTTCTGATAGCAATGAAGCAAAGCAGAGAAAGCCAGTTGATTAGTTGCCACGTAGCCAAAGCCCTGTGGAATCGCGACATTTCCTGTAAAAGCACCTTTATATTTTAAAGCAGGATTTTCCATAATTGGAGTCAATTTTGCGGTTTTATAAAAGTCTTTCATTTCACTGAGATGTACTGAAGAGTCTTAGCCCAAGGACTCCCTGAGGACTCATTCACATGGTAAAGTCTAGATCCTATGTAATTTGTGGCAATATGTCAAACCATATGCCATTCTAATCATCAGACGTAACTTTGTGTACTTAAATTTTGAGCTATTGCATTTTCAAGGAAAGCAGCACTTTCTGCATTTTATAAATCAGGAGATGTAGCAAAGAGCTCATTGGCTTAAAGTCACCAGGCAGGGTCTAGTTTGGACAGTAGGATGAGCCATCCTGAATAGCTCTTTGATGATCAAGTTGATCCCAGAGGAGACCTCAATGGCTTTGGGGTTCATGGGTTTGTTCGTAGTCTCCTCTTGTCCGGATGGATGTGCTAGAGAGTTCTTATCATCACTTGCCCCTCCATGCCTGGTTTACCTAGTTCTGTTAGTAAAAACATGCCGTATCTCACAGGAAGAACAATCATTACTGCTGGTGATGATATTGACATCCAGCCTCCTGCCCCCAGAGACCCACACACCTGACTGTTCTGCTCTGACTGCGAGACCCTGCCATGTTTCTGAATCTCATTTGGGGCAGAGGCTCAGAAGTCCTTTTAGAAATGTTTAAGCAACATTATTTAAATTATAGCTGACGATCTTCCCTAAACACATTTGAATTTTTCATTACTCATAGGAGCGTGGTGTATTTTCCAATCTCCATTACAGAAATATTTTAAAGTAAATGGGATGAGGCTGTACATGAAATATTAACAGGGTTTCACTAATGAGCATGAATTTGAATTAAAGAAGCTGTGAGTTGTGTGTTTTTTATCGTTGTTATTTGTTTTAGCAAATTTTAAACCTTATATGGGGTTACCTGTTTTAGGAATTGCTCTTAAACTTCTTTTAGTGATTTAAATGATGGATAAGCATTAAATCCAGAAGTGTGTCTAATTTTATTGGCTTTTAAAATTAAGAATCTTGAAGGAAAGAAGAATTAGGATTTGGCAAAAGACGTTGGTTCTTAGGAAAGTTGAATTTCCATGAAGGTGATTCCTAAACCCTAATAGGAAATAGTATTTTGAAGTTCCTACATTTTTTTTTTTTTCCTGCGGTACGCGGGCCTCTCACTGCTGTGGCCTCTCCCGTCGCGGAGCACAGGCTCCGGACGTGCAGGCTCAGTGGCCATGGCTCACGGGCCCAGCTGCTCCGCGGCATGTGGGATCTCCCCGGACCGGGGCACGAACCCGTGTCCCCTGCATCGGCAGGCGGACTCTCAACCACTGCGCCACCAGGGAAGCCCTGAAGTTCCTACATTTTAGCACGAGAAAAGGAAATCGATTAAGAGATAGTAAAGCAATCTGAAGTAATAAAAGTTAAATTCGTGAAAACAGAGGTCAAGATTAATAGCTATAAAATATATGACACACATTTGACCTTCTTTGGTGTCTGCTCATAAGGTCTTTGTCTGAACGTTGTTTATTATGATCATTTCTTTTTTGGCATGAAGTGATTCTTTGGGGATCTCAGATAAGCGTCCCATTGTATGACTGGCCTTGATGTTGATACAAATCATCCTGGTGGTGTTGCTCTTACCTAAGGTGATGTGCCTGTGTTTTAGCCTCCTTCTGTTTCCAAACCCATAAGTATCGTCGTGGATGGAACGGTGCCTGCCCCCCACAAAAGACAGGCCCTCGGGCTCATGCCTGGAACCTATGACTGGGATCTTATTTGGGAAAAGGCCCTTTGCATATGTAATTAAGTCAAGGATCTTGAGACAGGAAGGTCTTCCTGGATTATCTGTTGAGCTCTAAGCCCAGTGACAAGTATCCTTATAAGAGCGGGGCCGAGGGAGATTTGAGAGAGAAAAGCAAGCGGAGACCGGAGTGATGCTGCCACAGGCCAGCAGAAGCTTGGCGAAGCAGGCAAGGAGGGCAGGGATGCCAGGTTCCAGAGTGGGTGCTGGTTCCAGCAGCCCCAGGAAGCCAATGCACGTGTTCATTGGGTCAATGTTTACAGACTAGAACAGCAGTGAGGAGTTTTAACTCGTAGCATTGTAGTTTTTTTTTTTTCTTTTAACACATTTGATCCATTTGAAAATGACTCCTGCATTTCTCCATCTCTATTTTTGCTCACATGGTTTCCTCACCCGTAATGCCCCTTTCCTCTTTCTTTCCAAATCGTACCCATCTTCCCAAGGCCAAGGTCTTGTCCTGATCCGAATTTCCCTGCTCTGTCTCTTCCCTCATCCATAAGCACACCTGATGCTTACCTAGCAGTGTTCAATTTGCAGAGTGCCTGGGAAACATTTTCACCACAACCGTCTTTGTAAATATTACTGTGTCAGTTTTCCAGTGAAGTAAGCCTTGGTGGAGTTTAGTGGTTCACCAAATATTATACAGGTATGTGTGAGTCTCCTGGGGGCATCATTACGAAGTCCCCCATCCAGCATGGCTTAAAACCATACAAACGTATCCTCTCTCACAGTTCTGGCGGCCGGAGTCTAAAATCAGGTGTCCGCAGGTTGGGTCCCGCCGCAGGCTCCGAGAGAACTCTGTTCGAAGCCTCTCTTCCAGCTTCTGGGCTTGCCAGCAGTTGGTGTTCCTTGGTTTGTAGACACAGCACCAAGGTCTGTGCCTCTATCTTCACGAGGTTTTCTCTCTGCGTGTGTCTTTGTGTCCCTTTCTCTTCTTTAAGGACACCAGTCATTGGATTTAGGGTCCCCTCCCATCCAGTAGGACCTCGTCTTAACTAATTACCTCCACAAAGGTCTTATTTCCATAAAAGGGCACATTCTGTGGTTCTGGGTGGGCATGAATTTTGGGGTCACACCATTCAACCCACTGCAGACCAGTAGGTCACAATACAGTGTCTCAGCTTTCTCATCCCCCCACTCCCATATCTTTCTCTCTCCACCATGGTATGTGCTGAAATCTTAGTGTTTATTATCTCAGTCATGAAATCTGTGTTGTGTAACAGAGAAGACGCACTGGGGCACTTGGGGCTCCCTTGCTGTGACTTTGAGGGATACGCTGACCCTCAGCTAGCATACCCATGGGGTTTGTAATTAAGGGGAATATACTTATGAACCTCGTAAACTTGTTCTAAAGGGTAAGTGGTGGGCAAGCAATCAGTGCAGGTACAACTGTTTGGAGACGTTGTGTCAAAGATGCGAATCCTATTTCCCCAACAACTGCTGAAGGTCTTTCCAGGCAGGAATACCACCATATCTGGCAAAATTTTAAACTCATCAATCACAAGTATCGAAGTCCTGAAAATATTTCGGGAATCACCTAATCAGCTGGCTGTATTGAGAATACTAGAGGCCCAACTGACTTTCTCAAATTGAGTCATTGGTAAATGTCCTTGATGAGTTAAGAAAGATACTTGTTAATTCTTATGTGTTATAAATGTGCCCACGTTGCATAAATAAATGTTTTATAAATGTGTTAGAATATCTCTTTTTATTTATCATGATGTTATTCATAGCGCTTTAGCAGATGATAAGGAAGACATAAGCACCAAAGTTATAGTACGGTATTTTCTTGTACTTCCTATCACACTTGAAAGACTTCAGTGGAAGGTAAGCGCAGGAAATTGAGATTGTCTCGAGCTATGGAAACTATAATATTAAAAGAAAAACTATTTAGATAAATGTTTCACCTTATGTTAATGTGACATTCTGTTTTTCACTGACTATACAGGTGGTTTTTGTGATGGGTAACGCTGCCTTGATTAAAGAGAATTTTCGTAAAAAATTATATTCTTTACCATTTAGCTTTATGGCTAATAGTTTAATCAAGCACACAGGTGTGTGAAGTTTTACTGCAGATTTTTAAAGGTCCTTTCAATATCACTTTCCTTAAGAAAATTGAAGCGCTCTCTGCAATTTACATACATATTACAAGATGTAATTTACAACAGAAGGAGAATGTATAGCCCATTATACAATGTGCTCGTGGGTGTGTCTTTACAGGGGTGGGGTTTGCTTGTATTCATCAAGGTTCCTTTTCCATCCTCCTAAGTCACGTCCTGGTGAGGCGGATGAAGTCCTAATCCCAGACTGTAGACCCTGATCGTCATCATCATGTCACTGATTTCCACAGACCTTTCCGGGAACCCAATTACTAAAACATTGCTGATAGGAGTGATGTGTGGAAGAGACTGACTTCTGGCCAGTCTATAAAATACCTGAACTTTTCTTCCCTTCTCCTTGAAAAGGATCTCCCCCTATTGTGGAATAAATGAAGTTTGAAGTATGTCGGTTGAGATTTACGGTGTTGCCCAGACGTCTGAGAAGCAGAGATCTCTATCTCATTGAGGCTGCAGAACGTGCTAGGTGACAGAGGGATGAAAGCCGACCTCTCTGTCCTCAGATGTATTTACATAACATGTATGTGGGTGAAACCTCGGTCCCTTCAATTTCCCTGTGTCACCTGTGTCAGGAACACCTTCTGTAGTTTGTCTCCTGGCCTTCATCTCCAGAGATCGGTGGGGGACACAGTGTTCCCAAGAAGACTCTGAAATTGAACCTTTAAATCAGCGGGAACAGGAGATGAACTCATCAATAGGGAAGTTTCCATTTATTTCCCTCTTTCTTTTCTCCAGGCAGAATCCCCAGACATAACAATGAAACCTGTCTGGTCCAAGCCAAACTGATACTATTAAAGGTTATTTGACAGAGATATTTTGACCCACACAAAGAGAGCTTAATTTACATCTGTATTTGTTCACCTCTTGGGCAAACTTTTAGAAGAATAAAAATTAACTCCCCCAGGCCCCTTGTGCTCCGTTTCTTCCATCAATTTCACCTTTGGCATAAATACATTTTTGTAGACTTAATAAATGTTTCCTTATCCAGAGTTTTATTAGGAAGAGAAAATGCAGGCTCTTATTTAGGGAATCTTACCGTTTTTTCCAAAGATTTAACTGGTTCTTTTATCTTCATGGGTTGACAGACATTTATAAATAGGGAACTCTAGAGTTCCTAGAATACTGATATCTTATTGTAAGTTGATTGGTATTTTTTCTCCTTAAAAGGAACCAATGAAGCATGTTCATAAATTTCAGTTGTGGTGATTTTAATTCAATGCCCATATCCAGAATCTAGATATCTAGATAAGGACTCTTAACAGTAATACTATGTGCTTCTAATAACTTTCTCTGTTGATTGGTACTTATCAACTTAAAGTGGATCAGAATGAGGGCAAGCAAAACTATTAGATGGAATCACTTAATGGAAAAGTAAAAAACAGAAGCCTCTGCTTATAAATATTGATGCAAGAGAGAGATCAATTTACCACCACGCATGAAATCCAGACATTTTTCAGCAGACCTCAGATAGAAAGCTGAAACCAGGCATGAAAAATTATCAGACCCATTTATATTTACCAAAAACGATCTTATTTCTTTTGCTAAAATCCAGTCTTTACACACATTCTAATGTGCTATAGTGAACTCAAGAGTCTATCTCAAAAGTTGCCCATTCTTATCAGCTGTGAATCCCACCTCTTTCCTAGGGGTTATATTTTGCATCATGTAAATAGCATGGTGGAGAAGGGGGTTATGAATTTGACTGATGAGTGAATTTACTTCCATTCTGTAAATACTGATGATTCCCAGGAGAGTATTTTATGTCTCTTTCTAGGAGTTTATATGCTCTCATGATTCAGTTTCGTAGATGACACGGCTCCCATGTCTCTCCAGTCTGTTTCTCTGTGGGCTTCACACCTACAGGTCTACTTTTTAGTATCTCTGCTTGAGTGGCGTCTTCACGTTAACAGATCCAGTGGCTAACTAAACTAAATTCCCAAACACTCTCTCAGCTGACTTCAAAAAAGTAGATAAAACTGATTTGCCGTATTTGTCCCGCTTCTCAACTCATGGTAAAATCAGAAACCCAGTTAATTACCAAATGCAAGCTACTCTCTCCCCACCTACCCTTAGAATCCAAATAGCCCTCATTTGTATTCCAGCGCCCGAGGTCACATCACCTGCCCCTCTTGGGTCCCTTCAACAGTGTCCTAACACTAACTGATGGAAGAAATGCGAATTATGAATAAAGGGATGAATGAATCTCTTTACTTAAAGGCATATGAACTGCTTTTATTTCATTTATCTTCTTGTTTCCCTGCTGACACTGTCCAGGATTAAATGTGATTATTCTGATTTGACTTGTTAATAATAGTCCTGAAACAGTGGCGGTGACGCCTGCCTTCTTTGCCATACTTTTACCTCCCAGTTTACCTCCTTTGGTAGAGAATAAACTCTGGTTTCTCTTTTAAAAATCAGATCTTCCAGATCGCTTTAACACTCTCGTTCTTCGTGTACCTGGTAGTTGAATATGCACAACTCGGGAGATGTAATCAGGATTCGATTTTTGTTTTGGGTTCACACCACTTTTTAAAATATATTCAGCTGGGACAACCCTTCCTTTTAACCAGAAAAAAACCCAGGCAGCTCCAGCGATATTTCTGGTCTCTTCTAAGTAATAGAAAGTCCTTTATTTGCTTTCATTGGTGCTCGCGGACTCAACTCAGAGACGAGGAGTTTCTGGTCCTGTGTAGTGATCAGAACCACGAACTTTAGCTGACCGTCCAGTCCCGTCAAGCCTGAGCCACACAGGAGACACTGTACCGTGGCCTGGAGCATCCTGTTTCTGTCTATTCTTGTGCTGGGTCCTCTCATTTCATCCCAATATGGCTTCACGCACACAGCTCCTTTCGGTATTTAGGGCTGATGCTGGCTTGGGTGCTTCCATGCGTCCCTGAGATGCTCCCCTGGGAGGGCTTTGAGGCCCTTGCCGTGCCCTTGGTGATGCTGTCCCCCCCTAACCCCCCAGCTGGCTGCTCTCCTGGGGCCTTGGTTTCTGACGCTTTCCACCGGACCCCACTCCTCTCAGCCTCACATATAGCCTCTTGGGCAGGATGTAACCCAACTTGGGATTGTGGACCAGATGAGGAAACTTCATCACACCCTTTGTAGTTCATCAAAAAACGTAATATGTCCTGCTCTCCACTTTCTGGAGCTGACACACAGCGGCCCTTCCTCTTGCAGCAGGGCTGTGCCTTCCCTCACACGCACCCCATCCTTCTGCCCATTTCTGACTTTGTGCTACTTAGTGGGGGTCGATCACCCGTTCCCAGTGTCTCCCTAAGTGCTGGGACATTGTCCAAGTGTGTGAGGGCGTTCCATGAAGTCTCCTCCCTCTTGGTTTAGGTGCTGGGGGAAGAAACTGTGTAAAAGTATTTATGGCCCTATTTGCCTGCTGTATAAAGCAATCACTGCTCTGCCCTCAAAATTGGTGTGAGAGCAATAGGTCCATAGACCCATAGATAGACAGAGATGTCCAAGTCAAATACCGTCCTTAGAGAAATATGTACACACACACACATATATAAAGGCAATATCAATGCCGCCAGAAGCACACGTAAGCTGTCCATGCTGTAGTCTGGGATGTCCTGAAATGCCTCAGTTATCACGGAGGGTAGCTTCATTAGAGGAAGTTGAACTTTTAGCACTTAACCACATGGAAATACAGATTTCCACATCGGAACTACATTAATTAGGTGATACTATAATTAGCAATTCAGTTTGTCCTTTACATTTTGCCTTGCGAGGTAGAGTGTCCACTCTGGAAA
This sequence comes from Grampus griseus, assembly GCF_964374135.1. Taxonomy (NCBI): domain Eukaryota; kingdom Metazoa; phylum Chordata; class Mammalia; order Artiodactyla; family Delphinidae; genus Grampus; species Grampus griseus. Next base: position 3,748,391 of record NC_139012.1, on the reverse strand, counting down.
AGGCTCTCATCCTAATGCAGTGTTTTATATGTTACTATGGGTAACGTCTCAGCCCAGTAGGAGAAGGAAGGACAAAGAAGACGCAGGAAGTCTAGGTAGCGAATTCCTAAGAATTCTCCACCCTTGTTTTCCCACTCAGGTGGTTTCCTGTTGGCCTCCTGATTCTGGCCTGAATGGAGAGTTGGTTGTGACATTTACGTTTCTAGCCTACAGTGACATGCTCTATTTGTTTCCATTTCTTTTTCTCTAACCTGTGAGGCCTCGCTGCAGGTACGCTGAGACCCCCCCGCTCGCTGCACGTGGTTCATTTCACGGGCTGCGATGCCATCTCCTTGCACCCTCAGTCTTCTCGGAACGAGTAGTTTTTATCGCTCTGTCTGCATCCATCCTTCCGCCCTTCTAGGACTGCCTTGCTCTCCTGGCTTTCCGTCCTACCTTCAAGAGCTTCGTTATCTCTCGTCAGGTGTTCTGAACAGTGATGAACACGGTATCTCTCCTTGTCCTTTTGAGCTGCAGAGCAGGTAGAAGCAGCTGAGCTGTCAGCACCAAGACAGGAATAGACAGAGCGAGAAATTGGGGCTGGTGGAGGTCAGCCGGGGTCTAGCCTGAAAAAGAAACTGCTCCACATTTTCAGGCAGAAGAAAAGGAGTACAGGGATTCGGTTCCCCAGGAAAAGTTGAGACAGATGGGAGACGATGAGGTGACCCAGAGACGTGTGAAGCAGCTGCCTCCTCTGAGGCTGGAGATGGGAAGGGAGGAGACTGTTCTACGGGGAGTGGAGCTGAGGGCAGCTGGTGGGAGCACGGCAGACTGGCACACCTTCCTTGACCTCGCATGGCCCTCCGCCCGTGTGCCAGCGCCTGGAGCGGGGCTGATGAGACCACAGACGTTAGGATGTTAGGCCCCAGCTCGGGCAGGCCCCATGCTTTGCTTACCCACGTGGAGTAAGCCAACTGCTCTCGCTTTAATTCAGGGGATTCAAATCAGAGATGGCGGATGGAGCCGTTTCCCCGGAGCGCGCTCGCGCCTGCACTTCAGTTTCCTTGGAGACGAGCCAAACCTGAGCCTGACAGTCTCCAGTTGGGAAGACAACGCATGTGCTTTGGCCTTTCGTAACTTTTCTTTGTGGACCCGGGAGACTAAGTATCTTGATGGACTGTGATTCACACCCATGGCGAAAGTTTTATAACCCCTGTTTTTATATACAGCGAACGTAATTTTTCTTTTAATTGTATGTATTGCAGTGCCGGAGCGTTACAGCAAGTACATCCAAAAAGGGAGCGCGTGGCCGCGGTCCCTAGCTTACACCCTTCTCACTGGGCATCCTCACCAAAGCGTTTAGATGCGTGTGCTAACTGCTGAAACGTGAGGAAAATGCTCAATCTCCTTTGGAGCCATTTTATTGAACAGAATCATTCCAAAGGAAATCTTTGACTACATGACAATTCCCTTTAAGATTTGTATGGACCTGTATGCATGTAAATTTCTCTGTTACATGCATGAGGGATGCTGTCACTTATAGCATGAATCCTTAAGAGGAAAAAAAAATAACACCTGAGTTTCAGTTATGTAAAGACAGAGGGGGAAAAAGAGCCTTTATCCTGGCCTCTATCTTTTGTGCTTTCAGGTTTTTTCTCCTTTCATCCCCCAAACAATAAACCAGCAGGAAAAGGAGGTGTGGGGCTGAGAACAGAGGAGCTGTCTTGAGTGACCTAGAAAGGCCCATGCCTGAAACCTGCTCCTGCCATTCCAGTAATGCCCGCTACGTCCCTCCCGAGTGGCACAGCTGAGACAGGACAGGCCTGATCTGTCGCCCTGGCATCACAGACTCACAGAGCTAGGGTGATTCCTAGGGTACATTGAGTTTTTCTCCTTGCTGTTTTCCCATTCATACAGATTCCTCTGTCCATTTAACTAGGCTCTGAGGCCCACTGCCCTTTGAATCACCAGGAGCCCAATGGGGTGGCAGTAGAGAGGCACGTCAACCCCTTCCACCTGCTCACCCTGCAGCCAGGGCAGTGTGCCTGGAGGCCCAGTGGAGACCCAGGACTCCTGCCCACCCAGCGGCAATGAGAATCCCCTCTTCTTTTGTGTCAGAGCAGGTTGAGCGGGGACCCCGAATTCTCCACTTGACAGTAATGAGGCTGTGCCTCTCTTCCCCTGCTGAGTCAACTAACCAGAAGGTTAAGTGGGAAACTTCAACGTCCTCTTCTCAATGGATAGAACAGCTTTGTGGGAAATCAGAAAGGATGCAGAAGAACTCAACACCACCAACTGATGGGATCTGCTCACTTACAGATGTGTAGCCAAGAGAAGCAGAATTCTCCTGCTTCTCAAGCCCATGCTTCAAGAAAGACTATATTCTGGGCCATAAACCAAACCTAAAATTCCGAAGGATTGAAATTATACAGACTGGGGCTTTCCTATCACAGTGGACTCAAACTAAAAATCAAGAAGAGAAAAATAACAGGAAAATCTCCAAATACCTGGAAACTAAAAAATGCCCTTCTAAATCATCCATAAATCAAAAATGCAGTTTCAAGGGAATCCAAAAATATGTTGAACTGAATGAAAATGAAAATACAACATATCAAACTTTTGAGACAGGCCTAAAACAGTGCCAAGAGGAAAATTTATAGCACTACATACACATATTAGAAAAGGGGAAAGTCTCAAGTCAGTCATCTAAGCTTCCACCTCAACAACCTAGAAGAAGGAAAGTAAAACAAACCCAGAACAAGCAAACAAAAGGCAATCCAAGAGCAAACCCAGAGCAAAATGCGTGGAATTTTTTTAAAAATAGAGAAAATCAATGAAACAGGGAGTTGGTTCTCTTAAAATAACCATAAAAATGACAAACCTCTAGTAAGGAATGACAAGGAAAAAAGAGAAAAGACGCAAATTGCTAATAGCAGGAATAAAACAGGAAATATGAATACAGACCCTGCAGTCAACAAAAAGATCAAAAGGGAATAAATACTACAAACAACCATCACATATAAATTCGATGACTTAGATGAACTGGACCAGTTCCTCAGAAAACACAAATGACCTCAATTCACCACATATGAAATAGAGTCCTGAGTCTTCCCTGCGCTGATGTCGATATCCTGCTGGTGATGGTTTTGTCCGATGTTATCACTGGCGGGAATGGGGTAAAGGGTCCACCGGCTCTATCGCTGTTACTTCTTACAACGGTGCATCTACAATTATCTCAAAATTAAAAGTTTAAGTATTTAAAGGGGATGGGAGCAGGTTATCTATGGACATAATAAACGGGCATGAGTGGATATCATTTATTTAGATTTTCTAGTTGCCTTTGACAAGGCCAATACCAAACTTTATTGGATTGAGGAAATCATCATGATTAAAAGACCAAGTCTGGAAACAGATTGTATTTTACCCTTAAAAAGAAAAAATAATCCCATCTCAGATGTATGTGCACACATATGTGTGCTGTGTGCATGTATTTCTCAGCTCGTCCCCTGAAAAGTCCGAGAAACACTGACTAGCTTGATAATACTATGCTATTGTGCACCTCTAGGTCTCTAATTACAATTTTCCTGTAGAATATGAAAGGGCTCCTTGAGGAAATACTTGATTCCAGATTTGGGACCAGGAAAAAAAAAAACATGATATGGAACCATGTGTTATTAGCATTCCACTAATGCCAAGTTTATGTAACACAGAGTCGTTAGCATTATTGTATTAATTATGATAAAATAAGCTATCTTGGGGGGTAATGTCTAATACTTCTGTTGAGCTGTCAACTCAAATCCTGTCAGTACTGTAATCATCCCTGTCTTAGGAATAGGCTCAGAAGCTCTTAAACTTGGAATGCCTTTGCAGAATATTAATTTAACACATAAAGAAAGACTCAAAGAGCTAAAGCAGTTTTCCCATTGTCACAAAATAATTAAGCTCACCTGCTTCAAGACTTATTAATTTTATATGAAGTAAAAACTTTTGCCCAACGCCATGCTTCCTACAAGCACCAAACTGCCCTTCTCGAGTGTTTGCACTTGTATGGATTTTGTTAAATATCTTTTCCACGTAACTTCTCTAGCTGGTGTCTCCACCTGGGAGGTTTTGAACTTTAGTTTTAATGGGAGACCTTTAGCTTTTTGTCTAACTCTCCAAGTACAACCAGGACGCCATTCATGAGGACTTCCCAGAGCACATGATCTTGTGATAATGAAAGACTCATCAACATAATCTTAAATAAAAAGGGGAAGCTCGATGTTATGCTATATGTGGTCACAATATAACGAAACCTTTTTGTTCATTTCACCAAATATTAAATGAATCTTCCCAGTGGACACAGCATTTTGCTTGTTGCTGCAGAGACAGAGCTGAGCAATCCATAGTCACTCCCTCAAGGTACAGCAGGAAGGCCCATCACAAAGCAAGGCACGACAGGAGCAAAGACAGGCAAGGGATGTACTTAGAAAAAGCAGGTAGTCCAACTGTGTGTGTGTGTGTGTGTGTGTGTGTGTGTGTGTTTACTTCAGAATCATCAGATGCCCGTGAAAAGAAGAGGCTAGAATTATAAATTGGAACCATACAGAGGAGGACCCTACACTGCAGGCTCAGCTCTGGGACATTAAATAACTTGCCAGAGTCCATATAGATGCAGAGCAGCTTAGCTGGGTGTCTGTGGTCTCTGGGCACTGCTGTCTCTAATACAGGAAGGCATGTAGAAGCCAAACTCCAGGTTAAGGTTTCTCAACCCCACTCCCAAGGTCATTGGGGGCCAGATACTTCTTCACTGTGGAGCTGTCCAGGGCACTGTAGGACGCTTGTAGCATCCCTGTCCTTCCAACCCTTCAGCTGTGACAAACGCAGAAGACTCCAGGCACTGAAAGTGTCACCATCATCCCTGGTTGAGAACCACTGCTCTAGATGATGTAAAGATCATTTATATTCAACAATGTGTAATATGTAACATGATATATAGCTTACATTTTAATATTGGCAAGCCATGTTCTGGCCTGGGGCAAACAGGATAATTAGGTAACGATTGAGAAGTATCTTAAAGTTGTTTAGTTGTTTGGCTCTTAGCTCAAGCAGTCTTCTGATCCAAATTCATGTTGGAAAATCTGGGAATCTGCAGGGTATCTTGGGATTTCTGTGCCGTTTAGGCTCTTGTGACAGCAAAGAATAAAATCCCAGCAAGGCTTTATTGTAAGGATGACACAGTTAGGCATTGGGACTTGAAAACCCGCTAGGAACCAAGACTCACTGGGGGTCATCTGGCCTTTTTCTTGCTTCCTCTCACTGGGCACTCAGCCTCTTTCTCATGGATTCTTTCTGTCTAGTTCCATCTTGCTGCCAATGAGACAATCTCCTCTGGGCCATCCAGTTAAAATTCCCCAAGGAGTCGGGTGACCAGCACCTTCACTGGTCTAACCACCCACACTCCCTCATGGTGATGCAGGACAAAGAGACATCACTGACCAGCTGCCCTCCTTGGGGTCAGTCCTGGTCTACGCGGGGTAAAGGACAGCCTGTGACACCCAGCCGTGGCGAAGCAGCAACAGCTGTTGAACCCGATGAGCCTTGTGGCTGTTCTGACCCTCTGGACCCCACTTGGGAGCTCACACTTAGCTGAGGCTGAGAGAGACAATAAAACCACGTCTCTCTTCAAAAATCAAGTCTCCCAGGCCAGATGGGAATACCAGCAAAACCAGACAATAAAGTCATTTAAATATGTTCGTAAGTAAACTGTGACAGAAAAAAAAACTGTTCTTTGAATAATCCAGAATTAATTGTTTCCTGAGTTTTCTTTGTTTTAAGGACTTCAGATTTTATTCACTGCTTAAATGCTCCAAAGGAATGCTTTTTTTTTTTTTACTGAAGTGTAGTTAATTTACAATGTTGTGTTAGTTTCAAGTGTACAGCAAAGTGATTCAGTTACGCATACATGCATATATATGTACATATCTGTTCAATACCTACTCTTTTTCAGATTCTTTTCCATTATAGGTTATTACAAGATATTGAGTATAGTTTTCTGTGCTCTACAGTAGGTCCTTGTTGTTTAGTATTTTCTATGTAGTAGTGTGTATCTGTTAATCCCAAACTCCTGATTTATCTCTCCCCACCCCAGCTATCCACTTCGGTGACCATAAGTTTGTTTTCTACATCTGTGAGTCTATTTCTTTTGTAAATAAGTTCATTTGCTATCATTATTTTAGATTCCACATATAAGTGACATCATACAATATTTGTCTTTCTCTGACTTACTTCACTCAATATGAGAATCTCTAGGTCCATCCATGTTGCTGCACATGGCACTATTTAATTCGTTTTTATGGCTGAGTAGTATTCCACTGTATATATATACCACATCGTTTTTATCCATTCACCTGTCAGTGGACATTCAGGTTGCTTCCGTATCTTGACTCTTGTAAATAGTGCTGCTGTGAACATTGCATGTATCTTTTGGAATTAGAGTTTTCTCTGGATATATGCCCAGGAGTGGGATTGCAGGATCATACGGTAGCTCTATGTTAAGTTTTTTAATAAAGACAGCGCTCCGTTTCTCAAACTGACGCCTCATTTCCTTCCCTCCCAAGGTGTCATGAAGTCTTCCTACTTGGTTTAGAGAGTTTTCTGAGCAGGTGAGGGTTTTTCAGAATAAACAGGCTATGATGGCTCTGAGTCAGCACCCCTTTCTCCTAAACTCGCGATTGGAGGAGGGCCCCGGCGATCAGAGCCTGGGAATGGGAGCTTTGAACTTGCCTGTAGCGAGAACTCTAAGACCTGAAGACACTGCTCTTATGAATAATTTAAAACTGCCGCTGAGTCAACTTATTCTTTAAAGGAAATTACTTTCGTGGTCATGTTTAACCATTAGTAATTATACCACTTTCTTTTATTATAGGTAATGTATGAAATTGTTGGAGCGATTGAAAAAAATAAAGACTCCCTTTCACAGAATCTTCTATTTGTAATGAAAAGTAAGTGTTCCCCGTACGGTTAAAATGCCACACATTCTTTATGTCTCTGTCTCTGAACATGGCCCTATAAAATATGCCACCAGCTAAGGATAATTGAACTATCTTTCGTGTTCTAATGCCCAGAATAATAAGGAATGGAGCTTGCCATGCTACACACTGGTTACAATTTAAGTTAGAGTCTAGTAGAAACCATAATTTAACTAAGCTTTTAGCGGATAGAAATATAAAACACCTTCACCAGTTTGACGTGTGAATATAAAGAAGCTCCCGTGTGAAGACTGATGGAGATGCATATGGCTTCCCCACAGCAGCGTGAGTTTCATTACTTAAGATGACTCTGGAGCACAGCTAAGGGTGGTATTTTATTCTTGTGTACTTTCAGCTATAAAAAACTAATGCTTACAAAGTAAAATGAGGGTACAAATTGATATATACATACACACATGCATATATGTATATATCCATATAAATTTATAGGTGACATCTACTTAGTGAACCTTAGTACTTTATATACATATCTCTATACATATCTCTATAATTCTATACTATATGTAAAACGATGTACTGGGTTTATATGTGGTATAATTATATATGTCTCTGTATTTACATATAGAGCTATAAATTTACGTATATGTATAGTTCTATCTCCTCTAGTAATTATTTTCTTAGTAGAAGTTCTGCAGTGATTCACATTTTCTTACTAACCTCTTCAACGAATTAAAATGTATCATCTTTGTGCTTTAAGTTGCTCTAAGTGAGATGGAGCCATTTATCATTCCTGGGAAAAGAAGCATATCATAGCCTTTCATGAAATAGTTGGATGCCTTTGAGCTGGAAATAAGACATCCATATCACTTCCGGCTGGAGGAATATATTTACCTTAAATCAAATAGTAGAGTTGCAGTATATTGCTTTTCATGGGGAATGACTCTGCTTGCCTCTCAGAATGTATGGTTATTGAGTTCTCTTAAAGGCTGAGACTAATGATAAAAACATGGACTTGGAATAATACTGTGTAAAAAGAAAGAAGTGAGATAATTGATCTTCTTGATTATCACTGGAAATATCTTCCTTCTAGTTTTCAAATATTTGGACTTTCATTCATAACATACTTAAAATTGTATAACTTACATAAAATCCATGTATTTTATGAAGAACTAATATACAGCATGTTTTCAAAGTTGGCACTAGGCCTCCTTTTTTTGTATTTCACGGTGACGGAATATGTATTTAGAAAGAGAACATGATGGCTTCAGTTACTGCAATTCTGCTCATCTTAGCAGAGTCCCTATATCTTAAAGTCATTCTTTTGTGTATGCTTGCTAACAAGTGCCAAGAGAAAACAGGCGTATCTTATTTTATTCTAAATATTTTAGACTATACATACATCTGAGCAAGACGACAAAAATTGCAACGTGCCCTTATGTGTTCATATAAGAGGTGCGAAGCATTTTCTGCAGAGGGCTAGAGAGTAAATATTTCAGACTCTGCGAGCCGTAAGTTCACTGTTGCAACTACTCAACTCTGCTATGATAATGAGGAAGCAACCGTAGACAATACAGATGGATGTGGCTGTATTTCAATAAAACTTTATTTACAAAAACTGTGGCCTGTGGATTTGGCCCACAGGCCACAGTTGCTTACCCGTTCTATCACACAAGCAAAGATGCATGGTTGTGATAGTATTTTATGAATCTATGGAATGCTTTGGCACTGCAAATAGTTATTAAAAGCAAGCGTAATTTATAGATAATAGTGGTAATTCCTGTCTCCAGGCACCTTGCTAAGTACTCTGCTTACAGCATCTGATTTAATTCTCATATTATCCAAAAGCTCCCAGGTGTGGAAGGAGGCAGGGTCTGTGGCAGGATCCCTACAAATCCAGCTGTGTCTGTGACACCCCTGACCAGTGCAGACAGGGAACTGGGTGGCACAGCTCACACAGACAGTGCCCTCAGTTGATGCCCAAGATGGGAAATCAAGTCCACTTGACTCAGAAAGAAGCAGGTACAGTCCAGACTCTTAAGTCTACTTATGAGTAGAGGAGATTTTACTATTTATTGTCGGTGATGCTGTTGGCATTTCTGCAGACCTGTTCATAGACTGTGGGCACCCGTTTTACGGGCAGAAAGGCGCCCAGTGCATTGTGTCTAGAGCCCAGAGAGGGATGCTTCCCATTGCAACGTGTATACAGGGTGACATGAAGAAAAATGCCTGCAGCAAGTGACTCCTAGAAATAGGGAAGGGAGGCCAAAGCTGTCTCTTCGCTAGGGACTTCCTTCTCAGGCTCTAGGTGGCAACACGATGGCCGAATTTCTCTTTTTAATGTGCCGAGGAACCTGCTCTCACCTCCCACTGGCTCAGCTTATGGGCCGGGCTCTGCTGTTAGGGGTGAGGCCTGATGGCATCTCCATCGTAGGGGGATGCTACCCCTGCTTTACCTTCATGCAGCCTGGGTGTGTGATCCAGAGAAAGGACAGAAACAGGTGACTTACATGTTTCGGTTCATAGTTATGTCTAGTGTTTACAGATGTAGTAAAGCCTTTTTCCGCAGTTATGGGAGTACCAAGTTGCACTATTTATCTGTGGTCCCGTCCATCCACAGACTAGCTAGAAATATAAATAATATTTTTAATTAAGTTACATAGGCCATGGTATTATATGTTTATTGTTTCACTGTTTTTAAATGATTTCAAACTTAAAGTCACAAAATTAGTACAAGGAACTCCCGTGTGCTCTTTTCCCAGATTGACTTTTTTCATTTCCTTTCTCCTTTTCTCTCTCACTCTCTCCTTCCTTCCATCTCCGTGTGTGCGTGCATGTGTATGTACGCACACTCTCTGAGCCACTGGAGAATGGCCAAAAGTGTCTTTGTGCCTAAATACTTTGGTCCCTATCCTAAGACCAAGGACATGATCGTAGATATCCTCAGTAAATTATCAGACGATTAAACATTGATATGATACCAATATCTAATTCAGAGTTTATGTAACACTTTACCAATTATCCCACTAATGTCTTTCATCATCATTTTTCTCCCAATTCAGGACCATTTGCTGAGTTTACTTGCCATTTCTTGTCAGTCTTCTTTAAGCTGGGACATTTCCTCAGCTTTCCTTTTTCTTCATGACATTAATATTTTAAGAAGTGGAAGCCCAGTTTGGTCATTATTTTGATACTAAAATTGCCCAAGACTTGGCCAGTGAGAACCCCTCCAAGCTAGTTCCTATGTCCTTTTGACAGGTTCTCATGTCTGTTGGGGTACTTTCTTACATTCTGGCTTTCCAAAGTGTTCTGGGATCTTCTACCTTGCCTCAGATCCAGAATTGGCCACTTATCCAAGAAGACTTGATTTATTTTAGAAGTGAATGGTGTTAAGAAACACTAAGAAATGGGGGCAGGGTGAGCTCATTGCTACTGGCGTGTCATTGCTTTTAGATCCTTTCAGAACTAGGAAATTTAAGATATAGGCATAGATTTTGCATAGATATGTGTGTGTGTATATATAGATATAGATATGGATAGATATATCGCAGTATATTATCGTGATACCTATAATTTCCAGCCAACACCACAGGGCTCCTTTTTGCCTTCCTGTAATCTATAATTGTATCTCCCTTCTCTGACCCTCCTCCTAGCTCCCTATTTGTTTATTCATATAGCGACTTTTCACTCAAGGCACTGCTAATAAATACATTAGCTGGGCAAACAAAATAATCTGAGTGCAGAAATGGTGGAAACTAAACCACTTTGCTCCTGAACGCTGCCAGCTGTCCGATGAATGACTTATGCGTGTTACATCACACTTTAATCTTGCGGGAATCCACAGAGTAGGTACTCGGGTGGTTATTTCACAGAAAAGGAAATTAAGGCTTAAAAGCTGTCTACATACAGATAGAAGTAACCCAAGAAACATGCCTTCTAGATCCTTAACTGTCACAGACATGGTTTTCACTTTGCTATTCAAATGTGTCCATCCATTCATGAGCCCATTTCTCCCTGAGGTGTCAAGAAAGACATATGGACCCAGAATTACCAGAATTTTTATAACCTAACACCTAATATATCAACTTGCTTTCACCTTTCCAGCTTAACTGGATCAGAAAAAGAGGCACTTTTCCCCCTAACAGCTGAGACAGTTGAATGAGACAGGGGCTCCCCAATGTCTGCATTCCACTCGGAGAGAGGTTCTTCCTGGGGACGTGTGTCCCCAGCAGTTATTTTCCTGGAATGGAGAGCTGCTGACCAAGACCATTTCATGACTTGGTCAAGTGCACTGAGGCCCCTTAGGTCTGAGCAGGTCCGATCCGGTCTGGCTGTTAGGAGAGCAGTAAGAGCCACTCAGTTCTAGAGCAAGGGATTCAGGGCTCAGGTGGGGGACGGGAGAGCATGGGATCTGGCCCAAGGGCAAAAAAAGGTCAGAATTCATCAAACAGCGTGATGAGTAGTGGGGAAAATGAAAAAGAGGCAAAAGGAAAGGCAGACTCCTAAATTCCCTCCCCACTCAGAATGTTTTAGTGGTTAGAACGCTCGGATGACGTGTGAGCTTAACGCTTGCATGAATTACGATTTTAATGCCGCTTACAATCTTCATTTATTTATTTCCTAGCTAGTGAAAATGTCATGATCAATCATCTGTTCCAGTCGAAACTGTCACCAACAGGAGCCCTCGTACCTTCCTCTCCTTCTTTTAAATTCAGAGGACATAAATCTGCCTGGCTCAGTAAGAAAATGACAGCTTCTTCAATGATTGGAGAAAACAGGAATTATCCAGAACTTAGTAAGGTAGGAGTGTTTATGATTCGTGTCTGGTTGTTTTGAAGTTTGCTTATTAGCACATTTGCTTCTTCTTTTAAAGAAAAACAAGCACAATCCTCAATGCTCATGGAAATAAATTGATATTTTAATTGAAAACATTAAAGGAAAGCCTGCTTACCGAAAGTACAGCCCTCTGAGAGAGGACAGTTATAAGAAAGTGCAGTGGAGTGAAAATTTGACAGCAAATAGAGTATCAGTCATTTTAGTTGTTGTCTGTGCAGCACCCTTTTTACATCTCATCTCTGTGACTGTCTTTTTGATGAATGGGACGTAACTTCAGGGACAGTAGGATTAAAGGGAATAAACTGAGCTACCTTATTCTGTTGATATTAATCACTTCAGAGGCTTCAGGTCTCTAAACAATAAATTGTAGTTTCTCATATAGACATAGTGTATTTTTCAGGTCCTAGAGTTCCGTAGATTTTTAATTTATTTCAGCATTATACTAATTTTTTATTGGGGTATAGTTGCTTTACCATGTTGTGTTAGTTTCTGGTGTACAACGAAGTGAATCAGCTGTATGTATACATAGATCCCCTCCCTTTTGGACCTCCCTCCCCACCATCCCACCCCTCTAGGTCACCACAGAGCACTGAGCTGAGCCCTGTGCTGTCCCGCAGGTCCCCACTAGCTATCTGTTTTACACATGGTGGTGTATTTATGTCCCAGTTCATCCCACCCCACCCCCGCTGCCCTGTGTCCGCACGTCCATTCTCTACGTCTGCGTCTGTATTCCTGCCCCGCAAACAGTTTCATCTGTGCCATTTAACGGGTATTTGTCCCACACCAGCGTGGTTGTACTTACAACCTAAAGATTCTGACGATTTGTAAAATAGAACAAAAAATACAGTGAAGAGTTGTTTCAGACTGAAATGTTTTATGTTTATGAATTCAGTGCCCAGTCGTAGCCCAGTTTGTTTTGCTTGCCTTTATAAAAACTCTGAAAAAATGAGAAATATGGTTGGGAAGGTGTCCAGGACAATCAATCTTAGAAATTCAGTCACTGTAGCTTGCTGAACTGCATTTTAACTTACCAATTAAAATAAAAGCATAATTAAAGTCAACTGTATTATAGAAGAATGGCAGAAATGTGTGTCGCGTATTAGAAGTGTCTGTGTGTGTGTGTGTGTGTGTGTGTGTGTGTGTGTGTCCTCCTGAGTGTGTGTGTATATGTTTAGCCATTAGACCCTAGATTTAAGGGTCCTTTGATATAGTTGTTCCAGAACTGGACCATCACAGGAATTCAATCTCACTGCATATAAAATGGCATCTTTTACGTAAAAAGGACAAAGTGTTCCCCTTGTAAAGCTCCATCTCTATTCCTGGTGGTTTCGCTGAAACTTCTGGCCTTTCCTTTCGCAGTCACCCTGGAAACCATGAGCAAGAAATCGCCACACACCTCCAAACTGTAATTTTTAACCTTAATTATTAAACATTACCAGGCATAGATGCCATTAGTCTTTTCCCTGAAGGACTGCAAAAGCGAGATAATTCACAGCAGTTCCTCCACCCGGAAAGGGAAATTGAGTGTTCAATTTCAAGGGATGAAGATTTATTTATTATGATTTTTCCTTAAGTGTTCCATTCCTCTCTTCCCTCCGAGGGTCCTCACCCCTGCACACCCATCCCTGTGACCAGCAGGGTAGCCATCTACCCACCCTTCAACTGAGCATCACGTTCGGCTTTGTGTTTGTAGAAAACAAGTTGATCTTAGACCAGTCGCTTCGTTTTCCATTCCCTTGTCAGTTACAATTGATCTTTTCAGCTTGACAGTTCATCTCGACGGAAGGAAGTGAGCTATTGCCATGATAGCAATAGCACCATATTGACAAGGATGTTTCATCAAATTTTTTGTTCTATCGAGACCTTTTATTTTAAGATAAATGATTTTGGATCGATAGATCTGTTGGTCTCAGTCTGTGTGATTTCGTGAAATGTAATAGTACATTAGTGGCTGAGGTTTCTTTTAACCCCTGGTGGGATTTAATTAATTACTTTCTGCCTTTCGTTCTTCACCCACTGGCTTCATTTTCACTGACTTCTTTTATCTGCATTATCATTTAAGCTTCGCTACGTATGAATTATTTTCTTTTAAGAGCTATATGTAACTGCTTATCGAAGAAAACAGTCTACTGTCATTTTTCACAGGCAAGTAATTTACTAACCCCTTTTAGTCATTAAAAAAGAGAAAAAGAAAAGGAAGGGAAAGAAAAAATGAGTAGGACACTGATTATAGTTAAACTTACGGAACAAACCAGTGATTGTTAAAACATCCAATCTTTGTCATGTAAAATATCAATTGTATCCTTTTACCGCAGAGTAAGCTACATTCCATGATAAACATGCACAATTAGTAATACAATCAGGATACCGGGGGAGTTTACTGTACCACCAAGCAAGTCAACCTCTGTCTATTCTCAAATGAAAGTAGATGCAGGTTCGTGACAGCCATGGACTTGAAAGGCTACAGAAATGGTTACTTTACATGTAGTTGCCCATTTTTCTAGCTCGTGGTACCATTACAGAAAATCATTTGTTTTAAAAAAAACTGATTTTTATAGTCTGTTTTAAATCTACATCTGCCTGTAAGTGAGTTTATATGAATCAGAGGGTTCATTTTTTTCCCTCTAAACTGGAATTTAGTAAAATAAACCTGCTCACCCTTTCCTTTTGTTTTCATTACAGTTATTAAAAAAGAAAGGAAATTCTACATTTCTTCAAAGACTAGAACGGGGAGGCCCGGCCACCATTGCATCGCAACTCAGGGTTAGTGAAGTTTTCAGATTTCAAAAACTTCCATTTTGATTATATCAACTGTAGAGGGTTTACATGGAATTCTCCTCCATTTTCAGCACTTAAGGACCTTCCAAAAAGTAAGCATACACACACACACACACACACACACACACACACACACACACACACACACAAAGCAAGTGAATGCATAATAAATAAGAATCATGGATTGAAGATAAAGATTTTTATTTAAAAATTGCTTTACCTTGTCAGTCGGTGTCCTCTTTGGGGAATCAGTTGTGCTTTACTTCTCTCCTTAGAAAACTCTGACGGATATTACTGGAAAACTTCAGAAGTGCACTCCACACTTTATTCATTGCATCAAGCCCAATAACTCGAGGCTACCAGATACTTTTGATAATTTTTACGTGTCTGCTCAGCTGCAATATATTGGGGTCCTGGAGATGGTGAAGATCATCAGACACGGATACCCTGTCCGCCTTTCCTTCTCGGATTTCCTGTCAAGGTAGGTTCTGCTCTTGTGTCCACTGTTCCCAGGACCATGTTGATGATATTGTAGCGTGGATCTTCTGTTTTCTTTTCTGGCATTTCTTTTATTATTCATATTCTTTTACCCTGAGTAGACAAAATACTGTGGGAAGCAATGAAATACGCTGACAAAGCTTATATAAAAAGTTACTGGGCTTCCCTGGTGGCGCAGTGGTTGGGAGTCCGCCTGCCGATGCAGAGGACGCGGGTTCGTGCCCCGGTCCGGGAAGATCCCACGTGCCGCGGAGCGGCTGGGCCCGTGAGCCACGGCCGCTGAGCCTGTGCGTCCGGAGCCTGTGCTCCGCAATGGGAGGGGCCACAATAGTGAGAGGCCTGCGTATCACAAAAAAAAAAAAAAAAAAAGTTACTAAACTTTACTGCAGACCCGATAGCTTGGAAACAATTTTCGTGTTCCCTTAAATTTAGGTTTCCTCGGATTTAAACATTTATAAAATTGTTGCTTATAATATTGACATAAAATTATAATTTGATATAAGAAACTAAGTATGTGATTATTTTCTCCTTTTATATGTATGAACAAATTTTTTTTAGGTCAAGTGTCGGCAAACGGCATTCATGGGCACATCCAGCCCACTACCTATTTTTTGTAAATAAAATTTTATTGGAATACAGGCAGTGAAAATAATGAGGATATATCTGTTTTCAGGCAGTCAAACAATAAAAGGGAGGATGGGCAAAAAGGAAACAAGAAAGTATTTGGTCATCTTATATAAAACCATGAAATTTAAAAATAACATTGACATAAAGTAATATCAATATTACAAGTATAAAATCTAGCATTTATGGTTAAAAACTAACTGTACAAATAGTATGGACAAATGTGTTTGGCAAACCATTCAGCTAAAAAAAAGAGATTTTAAGGTTTTGTTGACCAGAAGTTCCATTTGAGCCACTGGTTTGAAGAAGCTGCTCAATTCAGGCAAAGAAATCAACCAAAAAACTGAAATCAGCAAGTCGGAAATAATCAGGACAAAGGGTTTGATATTTAAACTATGACTAAAATTCTACGTTTAATTTGTATCACACTTGTTTTTCCGGAGGATAGAAGTATCATCTGTTTATTGTGTATTTTGGTAAATTTCACAAAGACACAAAGAAGAAAATCAACATCCTATGAGCCATTCATTCTCAAAGAGCTGATAGACAATTCAGAAGGGAGGAGATAAAAATCCACCACATTTCAGGGTAAAGTATCTGGAGAATGAATATGTTTAACCTGCAGAATGTATCGTGTAGATAGACAAGATAATTGTGTTTAAAAACTTAAAAGATGCTAATTCATGAGCTCATAGACACACTGTCTACTATTTATAGGGGAAAACTGCAAAGTTGGGCATTACACAGGGATACATTAAGAATTAATATGTACTGAATATAAGAATTAATTTGTGCTTTTGTTGAGTAGGGATGGTGGTGTCACATCACTGCTTATTGTACATTAAGAGGTGTCTGGTAGGGACACCTCTGATCTGCCTCTTTCTATTCCCTCAGTGGACGTCCATTTAGAGTCTCCAGAAATGTTTGGTCTGTTATGAGTATATATTTCTCACACTTTACAGTTTAAGTATTAAAAGTCAGCCTTCCCACCCCTTTAAGTCCAAGTGGTCTTCGATTCAATGAGTTTAAAACCTGCCCATAAACAAGTTTAAAGTAATAGATTCCCACATTTACTCCGGACCTTCTGAATGACAGTCAACAGAGAGTGGGGTCCAAGGACCCCCTGGTTTGTCTGATGGGGAGGGGTGTGGTGCTGTTATTGCTGGCATCATACGGTCTCAGAGGGTCACCAGCCTTGATAAACTGTAGTTCACTCAGCAGCGCTGACTCCCTTCCCAAGCCGTGCTGAGAATCATGGTTCTGCAACGTTAGTGTCCATCATAGGCTTGTTAAAATACAGATTCCTGGGCGGCAGCCCCAGAGTTCCTGGTTCAGTCGGTCTAGGTGAGGTCCGTGAATCAGCATTTTTAGCGAGTTCCCAGGTGATACTGATGTTGCTGGTGTGTGGACAACCTTTTGAGAACTACTGCCCTAGAACATCTACTCACTTGGGGATTACATCTTTGTTTGGTTTTGTTTTTCCCCAGACAAGGGTTGAAAGTAGGTGAATGCCTTGATAAGCAAAGGGAACTTGTCGAGGATGCAAAATCTCAGGCATTTACTGAATTAAAATCTGCAAATCTGTTGAGATTTCCAAGTGATCCGGATGCAGTTTCAGAAGCACTGTGAGTGGATTCCTGCACTGGATATTAAATAGGGTTAATCTCACCCTATGAATATTTTTTAAAGTGCATTCAGTGCATTTTCTGCTGTTTATTTTGTTAGAATGTCTTCGACTCATGGAATCAAAGAAGCTTGGCATTAAAGTGTCCCTCAGAGTTTCTCTGGTATAATCTTTAGTAGCTGCATGGATCTTCCTTACAGCTACTCCAACAGGCAGTCACTTGAATTGTCCTATTTTCCCAGAAAAGGGTGGAGAACATGGCTGTGTGTGTACATGTGTGTACATGTATGTACATGTGTGTGCAGGTTCCCAATATTATATATCATAATAATTAGAAAATAATTTTACCTTTGTTATTTGTATTTGTCTAGTTTGACATATATACATATATACCTACCAGAATTTCTTATCTCTATTACAATAGTGTACGCAATGATTATCTTTTAAAATTAAGTACAGTCTTCCATATATATGCATTTCTTGCTTTACTCTGACTTCTAGGCAGAGGCCACGTCTTATTCAGTCACAATACCTGTGCGTTTTGGGTTTTGGTCAATGTTTTAGGAATGAAGCTGGCATTGGGGATTAATAGCTGTTCAGTGTAAAGTAACGTTTCTCCATAACAGAGACGATAGATGCACTATGTTTGTTGAAAAGAATAGTGGGGATGGGAAATGATACTTTTTGGTAAATCTCTGCTTTTCTTTAACCAGCCCCTTACGCAACAGGAGATGTGATTTCAATTTATCATCTTTATTTGTAATTGCACATTAGTAGAAATGGAATTATTAATGTACTTCAGTGGGAATTTGTCACCGTCACTCTTACATAAAGGATGCCTATCTGGAATATTATCACAAAAACACTGATCTGTAGAGAGATTATCAGCTTCTACAGAACTTGAATAAAACACAATCCACACATTGTCACATCAACAAGTAACGTATTTTTTCAGAAAGCTCATCAGAACCTTGAAATCCCCCCGGGCAATCAAGCTTCGTTGTATAAACACAGCCTCGAGGTGCGATTTAATAGTTTTGGTTGCCAAAATATCAGATAACAGTTCCTATGTAAAACATTTCTTTTCTGTTTGTATCACCTTGTCTTAACTGTTAGAGAATAAAAACCAATCAAACAAATTACTTTGTTTAGTTTACAAAGAGGAATATGGTTACCACAAAAATGCTGGACAAAGAGGAAAAATATGTCCAGTTTTGAAACCAGCACCTACTCATCTCAACAGCATTTATCGCTTCTGAAACCCAACATGACAGTAAATGTGGATAATGGGCAGTTCTGCGGAATCTGTAGGTGGACGTGATGGTATTGCAAATTCGCTTCCTGGTATCCTGGCTTTAATAACTGTCCATCATTCTGAGTCTTCCTAATCAAAACCGGAGAATTGTGTTTGTCGAGAAATCCTATTTTGATTAAATGAGAAGCATGCTTGTTGAATTTTTTCCCTAATAGCATCAATAGTTTCTGAATGGGGTAGTAAAAATGCAAGTTCCTATCTCCATGGCAAGAAACCTCACAAGTTTGGGTATATGAGGAAGAAGGAAAGGAGCAATAGAAGTAAATTATTATGTGCAAATCATGATACATAATTGGATCACCTATTGCTGTGGACTGAATTGTTCCCTCCACAAAAGCTCATACATTGAAGCTGTACCCCCCAGTGTGACTGTATTTGGAGATGGGTTCTATAAAGAGGTAATTAAGGTTAAGTGAGGTCCTAAGGGTGGGGTCCTGATCCAATAGGTTTGGTGTCCTTATAAGAAAAGTCACCAGAGAGCATGTCCTTCTTCTCTGCTATCTGAGGATGCAGTGGAAAGGCAGCTGTCTGCAAGCCAGGAGGAGACCTTGGTAGAAACTAACTGGCCCACACCTTGATCCTGGACTTCCCAGCCTCCAGGACTGTGAGAAAATAAACTCCTGTTGTTTAACCCGCCAGGTCTGTGGGATTTTGTTATGGCAGCCTGAGCTGGCTGCGAATACCTGTGTTCGTAGGTGTGTGTTGATATGGTCTCAATGGGTAGCGTAGCTGGACAAGTTATGCTGGGAAGTTTTTGGGACTTTGTTCGTATTATGTGCTACTCTTGCGCTAATGGGAAGAAGTCTAGTTTACATGCACATGTCATGTGACTTAAAAAACTTGTGTCTTTGTTCATGGAATCATATTCTTTCTATCTCTTTCTCTATTTACTCAATGGCATTTACTTGATATTTAAGATTCACTCAAGCATCCTCTCTGTTGAAAAGTCATTTATAAAATCCCCAATTGGTTTGTGTCTCTTCTCTAAGCTTCAAAAAGGCCTTAAGTGTTTTACTTATTATTTGCTCACTGGAAATACTCATTTATGTGAATATGTAACCACTTAGCCACTAGAGAAGAGGTTAGCAAACTATAGCCACCAGATCAGATCTGGCCTGCCACCTACTTTTGTATGACCCGAGAGCTAAGAATATCTTCTACATTTTTCAATTGTCAAATTTTAAATGGTTCTATATATACCTACGTAATCTCCTCAAGTTTGCCTCTTGGCATACAAAACTAAAATATTTACTCTCTGGCCCTCTACAGAAAACAACTTGCTACCCCTGTCCTAGACCATATGCTCCTTAGATGAAGGCAGGTATTATTGCCTGTGCAGATGCTAACATAATGCCCACCAGCCGTCATCCTTCTGGGTCCAAACTCTATGGAACTGAACAAAAAAGATCTGACATCCTCTTCCATTTCAACAACTGTCTCTAATGTTGGACGGATTCTTCAGTTTGTGAGAATTTTTCTGATGGCATTGTAAAAGACAAACTCTCACCAATACCATCTGTAGAACATAAAATTCCAAGTCAGTGGCTTGCAAACAACGAAGGTTCCTTTCTCTTCTACATTATATTTGACTGTGTTTAGGAGTTGCACACCTAAGCTCGAATCAGCTCTGATTTGGGCCTCTTTTTCATGATGCACCCCAGGGTTCAGGAATAGCCCAGATCTAGGACATGCCCTTTCTGTGCTGGGGGAGAAGAGACATGGCTGAGTGGCTGCTACAACTTGTGCTGAGATGCAGCATCTGTCACTCTCTTATATTCCATGGGTTAAAGGCAGTCACATGGCCCAGGCCAACATCAGTGGGGTGGAGAAGTGTCTTATTCATGGGAAGTACCCCAGAGCACGTAACAAAGAGTAGGGGTGTATACGCTTCTGGCTCGGTTAGCAGTTGCCCCACAACTTAGTGGCATAAAACAGCAATGTGTTATTTCTCCCAGTTCTGTGGGTTAACTGGGCTTAGGGGGGCATTTCTTGCTTTGGGTTTCTCCATCCATTGCAGCCATACAGCAAGAGGTTGGTGTCAGCTGGGCTGGATGGACAAGACGGCATCTTCATCCCTGTGTCTGGTGTCTGGTTGTTCCTTCATGTGGTCTCTCTCTCCAGCAGAATAATCTGGACCTCTTACCTGGTGGCTCAGGGTTCCAAGGGGCAAGGAAGGAAGCTTGCAGTCCTCTTACAAGCTGGGCTGGGAACTAGCACAGCATCACTCCCCCTGTATTTCATTGGTCAAATCAGTTGCAGACCAGCTGAGATATTTTCACTGGGAAGCAAGCAAGTGGCCAACTTTGGGACAGGCTACCAAGTCTTCTTGAAGGGAGAACATGCAAGTAATTGAGAATGATGCCTAAAGCTCTGCCTATGTGCACCGGCACTGAATCGAATCTCTGTAGACAGAGTTTTGGGTGAAGTAGAAGAGAATAGCTTTATTGCTTTGCGAGGCAAAGAGGGACACAGCGGGCTTGTGCCCCTCAAAAACTGTGTGTCCCAACCTGGGAGGATTTGGTGAGGAGTTTTATAGCAATAGTCAAAGGGCAGGGTTGCTGGTAAGATGCAGGGTGTGTAGGGCCTGCATTCCTTTAATCTGGCCTCAGATGATCTCCTGATGGGCTTGTGAGGTTCCTTTAATCCGGAATGAAGAATGCTAACATCTTCCATTTGTTGGGGGTTTTAGTTCTGTAAAGCACTCAAAGATACCGTTATGTGCATCCCTTGAGGCGGAACCAGGACCCTGCCCCAAGCCTGTGCTATTGATTCCTGACTGCTCCCCACTTGTCTCTGCATCCCCTCCCTTCCCTGATTAGCAGCTGTTTGAACCTCCCCCTTGGAACTCAGGGAAGGTCATGGAGGCCGAACAGAGAGGCTCCCGTGCCCAGGAGCCCCATAGGGTCTTGCTCGGTTTCAGGAACAACAAAAAAAATTTCGATAGTCATGCCTATACCTATGAATTGCTATTATATCATCCTTCACCAGTAAGTGTATGTGCGTTTGGTGTGCTGAATACTGTAATACCAGAATTTTTTTTTTTCCAAACTATAGAATTGAGGGAAAGAATAATGTGAGGCAATGATGATGAAACACTTTTGAGGTGTCTTTAAAGGTAAGGTACCATGCCTGGTACCTTGCATGGCACTGTACCACCGTTTTCAAAGCTTTCTTCAACACCCTGTATGCTTGTCACATTATAATTATCATGGCTTTTTAATGGTCATCCAAGCCTGGGCCAGATATTAGTCCTTTGTGTCTCTACTCTTCTCGGGTGCTAACCTTCTAAATGTTCGTCTTTTTCCAGATTTAGAAGGGACATCTTTTGGAATCTAGCTGTGGGTCTTGGGTGGCAAGTGTGGAAGGGTCACATCATTCATCTGTGGACTTCTTTGTGGTTGGCAGGGGAGAGCAAGACAGCATCACCACGGGGAGAGGTTGACCCTTTAATGAGGCGCCCTTATGTGGAAAAGACAGAAGGGCTGGTCCAATAAAAGCACCCCAGGGACTGGTCTTATGCTTGGCAAGGTGAGGGCACGTGATCTGTTTTGAGATTGTTACTGGATGAGATCCCTCGCAGAAATAGTAGGAGTCATTTAGCTTGTTTAAATGACACAGTTGTCGCTGAAAGGCCAGGCTGTGAAAGAACGTAGCCATGATGTTAAATTGGGTGCGGGGAGAGGGATGAAGGGACACACTTCAGCTGATTGGATTAAACTAATGGACAGTAGCCGCCCAGCCCAGCAGAATCACAGCTACAGATCTGGGTTGGAATCATCGAAAAGTTTTCTTTGTTCCTTGGAAGTGATGTCAGTTACTGTCAATACATCTTTTTTTTTTTTAATACATCTTTAATAGAAACGTGAGTTAATACGTTCGAGAGCTGTTAAATATTCTAATTCAACTGGCAAAGGATACATTTTCTTCTGGGTAATTTTGCCAAGTCTCAACGTATTCTTCCTGCTAAAACCACTCTGCAGGGCTGGCTGGTTGTCTAAGGTTTAATGACATTTGGAAGGAAAGAGGGCCTGCTACTTTTCAATGAAATATAAAATAGGAAAGAGAAGTATAATAGATTCTCGAAGCTATTTCAATTTAAACATAATTAAGTATCTTTATTGGGAATTTGTTATACTGTTCAATGGATTAGGAATCATAAATTACCCCGTGATCCACTCCAGACATCTGAAAACTTTTTCTTTAAGAGACCAAATAGTAACTATGGTAGGCTTACAGGCCACAAGGTCGCTGACTTACGTATACTCAACTCTGCCTCATGGCAGAAAGTAGCCATAGACAGCAGGTCAACGAACGGGTGAGGAGGGGTTCCAATAAACTTTGTTGGCAGAAACAGAGGTGGGTGGTTTTGACCCAGGGGTACCTAACCCTTTATCTAGTCCCACCCCTCCTCTTTCTGATAGATTTGGGGGACATTTTTCCATAGAAAGGGGGACAGATGATGAAAGGTGACGATGTTTGCTTTCGTACATGCATCGTTGGGCTTCCATCCTAATTTCTACTCTGATAAGCTGGATGGTCTGCCATGACAGCATTCATGCACTCATTCCTTCACCATTCACTTCTTCATTGTTATTCATTCACTCTTATTTTATACTAGCATTTTGTGGAATCAAAATGCCATTATGCCTTTAATTTTTAAATTATAAGTTATGTCAGGGAAAACGTAATCGCAAGATGACGTTGCTTGCGGGGGCCAAACCAGTTTTAAATAATGACCTATAAGTTGCTTGTTTCATGATTATAAATCATTTAATTCTGTTTATCGGGCAACAGTGTTATGTAGTGGGATCACTAGTATATGATAGTTTTCATTCATGGTATCTAAATGGTCCTCATAACTCAGGAGTCGACAGAGCAGCTCAGGTCATCATTAGGACTTTTGAGGGGACCTGATTCGTATCATTTTTCTTACCCAGTTCTTGACCAAAGTGAGAAGACAAAAATCATCAAAATGTCATCTTTCTTGCACATAAAGTCTAGGATGAAGGACACTGCTTGGTGTGAGAGGCAAAGTGTCTGCTAATAGAACCCCAGAATTAGGCAGAATTGCACACACAACCCCCAATTACGGACAGTTTGGGCTCAGGCAGACCTCCCAATGAGGGATGCTGTTCAGGCAAGGCTGGAGAAGGGAAGGAAGACAAGCATTCCTTTGCAAGCAGTTTGTTCGCAAACAGCTGAGAATCCCCTGTTGTTTTGTTTTGTTTTCTCTCCAGAATTACCAGTTAGATTAGTCAGTCACTTCGCCTTCCCTCATGGATTGTGAAGAATTAGAGAGTGACCCAGAGTGTCATCCTACCTCCATGTCTAAGGAAACATCAGAAAAGAAGAGGCACCGCCCTCTGCATTGTTTTGTGTTCTGAACCAGAGGACGCATCCAGGAAGCCTGCTCTTGGGGGGACGTCTGAGTCTCTCAGAATATTCTCCCCCATCTTCATGAGCACCCACTGCTTTCTGATGGATCTTTCTGGGACCACTGAGAAGCAATATAGATTTTTGTACCCAAAGATTCTGCAGTGGGCCAACAGTGCATTACTTTAATTGATTTCAAGGCCACTCTGTATTCAAGACTATAAATGAATTTTATTTCCCATCCCCAGCCCGTCCTGACACATTGTCCAACAGAGCCCATCAGGGATTCTGCAACCAGAATAAATGAAAATATTAAAACAAAAGAGCAACTCAAATATAAAATCCCAGTGGCCTAAATATTCCCAAACTTGACTACGAATCTTCTTCCGTTGTTAAATTCCCAGTGAGAAAAGAAAGTTCAAAGATTAATACGTCTTATAAATTCAAGTCCAGAGATACTCAGTTGCAAAGGAATTGAAATCCCAAACCTGATTATCTTGACTTTCTGAATTAAATGTCCAAAATTCCATATGCATATGAAATTACTATTTCAGAAGCATTCTTTCCATTTTTCTAACTTGGCTCAGACTTAGCTAAAAAGGTTCCATATGTCTTGATGGAGCTGGGGACTCTTCAGTGTAACATTCTGAGCAGTTAGTCATTATATTAGTCTGTTTGGGCTGTCGTAACAAAATACCGTAGTCTGGGTGGCTTAAACAATTGGCATTTATTTTCTTACAGTTCTGGAGACTGGAAGTCCAAGATCAAGGTGCCATGGAGACAGAAAGAGACAGAGACAGAGAGAGACAGAAAAACTCTCTCTGGTGTCTTTACTTCCAAGGATACTAGTCTTGTTGGATTAGGGCCCCATCCTTATGAGCTCATTTAACCTTAATTACCTCCTAGAGGCCCTATAGATGAATACAGTCACATTGGGTATGGGGGCTTCAGAATATGAGTTTTTTTGCGGGGGGACAGAAACATTCAGTGTGTAGTAGTCATCTTAATGATGTGACTAATTTAGATCTCATTTGTTGTGTATATCACTGCCAAATCGCTTATCAATTTCACATCAAGTCCAGTGAGTAAATACTAACCATAAGGTTATTTGGATACCAATGTCATACACACTAAATTTAGAACTAACATACACACTAAATTTAGAACTATTTCCCTAGTCCTAGAGCAGAATATTACAGGAAGAATTATTCTAGAATCTAATATTTTGTGTTGCCAGAGACAAGGGTGATCATAATAGTATATTGACCAAGCCAGGGCATGTTTAAGAGTGAAATGGGGCCACTGTTAATAATTTTGACAGAAATACAGGTATAACCTGGGACTGTCCCTGGCAAACCAGGACATTGGTCACCCGAACTATCTGTACCCTGCACTTAACCTTCTCATGAGTTTCACTGCATTTCATTACCAGGAATCTTTCATCTCTGTCATTCCCAGTAGATTATAAGCCCTGTTAAGGAAAACCTTCCACTATATGCATGTAATAGGTGGCCAACAAGCATTTGTTCAATAAGCTAATAACGTTTTAGTTTTCTGTATAGTTTTATAGTTGAGCTCTACATCGTGTGTCCAAGATGTAGTATTCATTGATAACCTATGATGTGTTCCTAACTCAAACCAGCTCTGACTTTCAAACTACCTTAAAATACATGGTTTCATTATACCTAAACATTTCCTTTTCTTTTTGGCCGTGCCACGTGGCATGCAGGATCTTAGTTCCCCAACCAGGGATCGAACCCATGCCCCCTGCAGTGGAAGCACGGAGTCTTAACTATTGGACCGCGAGGGAAGTCCCTAAACGTTTCCATTTTAGGGTAGCCATTTAAACGTTAGGGTGAGATAATGATCCCAGTCTTGCCTTTGTCACAGTTTAATAATATTCTCACTCCTCAAAAAGCCCTGAGTCACTCTCTGAAATTCCTAGCCATGACTGTACAATAATTCATGGATTCGTGCTCTATATTGATTTTTTAAATGGCTTTCAGTTGACGGTCCTTTCTTTGGTCTTTGAAATGCTTTGTTAACTGAAAGTACTCTCTGTTTTACTGCAAGGGGAGGATCAATTTATTCAGTAAAAATATTTTTAGGAATAAAAACATCACAATAGACACTGGATTGATGATCTATGTTTAGGGGAGAAGCTGCTGCTAACTAAGAGTAAGTTACAAGTCGGGCTGACCCATTTAATACTATTTCCACATATACTCACTTGAATCATTCACTACAACTACTTTATTGTGAGACCCTATTACTTAAACTTGAAAATTTACTTCTGTGGCAAGTTAATAAATATTGAAATTATGTGAAATAAAGATTTCTACATTTAGTAGAAATCAATTTTGAGATAAAAGTAATTTGGTTTATTATTAGGAAATCCTTACTATTTTTTAATCCATGATTTTAAAAGTACGGTGATGACATTGTGTTTTTAAACTAATATTCTTACAGATCTCTCTCCACTTATGACCAAAAAAAAATCCCAGGGTATTTCTGTACATCATTCTCAGCTATTTTCTTCACAGCTGTCAAAAATGGGATAACTTATATTAGGAAGGAACTTATAATGTATTCAAAACAATGAAGTTTGCAGGAAAATGAATCATGCAGAGTGACCTGAAAATTATCAATGCACATAGTGAGGGACTCAAGAAGAAAAAGATTTTAATAGGAATGAAAAGCCTTCTCGACAACTGACAGATGGTTAGAGATGGGGCAGTGTGACTTTTTTTCCAGCTCTGATCATCATGACACTAAAAATCAGAGTCCCACTCAAGAACTAGAATACCAAATGTGGCACTCAGCAAAATTACGCCCTCCCCTTTCTTTGAAGAAACTTCTATTAGATCTCTACAAAGCTGAGGAATATAAGTAGTCATTTATACATTAGGTTTAATAAAGCAATGATTATTTAACAAAATAATAAAACAAGAAAGCTATATCTATACATTTCCCATTAGAGATCACCTACCCATCATTTCCAGATTGAGTTTTACAGATTTATCAGGAAGAGACTTATTAAGAGGAGTCATTCCATGGCTATTTAAAACTCTGCTGCTCTTGTCCCAGTGAAAGATGTATTTGGAGCAGGTACAGATGCAAGAGAATTTACTTTCTATGCCCGATACACCTCACTGTCAAGACCAGCATAGACAGCGCAGTCATCTTCCTGCACTTGAACATCTGAGCATTGTTTCATTAGGTACTTTTATATGGTGACTTCTCATTCGTTATTGTGTTTTGATCCTTACTCCAAATAAAGCGTACACTTGCTGATAACAGGACCTGCATTTCCCCCAACGCTTAGCCCAGCACCCTTATTCATGGCAATTGACTGACAGCCTCATCTAGCAGCAGCTTCTGGGTCCTAGTTGTGTTTCTTGTTTCATAGTATGGGTTGGACCCGCTTAGTGAATACACTCCTGGTGCACGCCTGCTGAGAATGGGTCATTTCTTCATGCCATGCTGTAAAGTACCTTAGAAATGCAGTGTCAAAGGCACCTTCTCCCATCCCAACTCTTATTGGGATAGGAAGTATTGGAATAGAAAAGATCTGGAATAAAGGAGTTTGGTCTTCCCACTCTACCAGGATATCGCCTTACAGCCTTACCTAGATGGAACCTTAGTGACATATACAAGTGTCCTCTCATAGATTGTGTCCCCGGCACCTAACACAGGGCCTGGTACGAGGCTGGTGGCTAATAACTATGCTGTTGCTATTGAAGTGATTAATAAATCATTCAAGCCATTTTGCAGGGAATTTTCTTCCTCTTTATGCCTCCACTAACGTTTATAAATTCTGTGTCACTAAACACACACACACAACACACGTACGCACACCAAGCACTTGTCAGACCAGATTCTTTAAATCAGTACCTCTCAACCATGGCAGCTCAGTAGACTCACTGGGGTTTAAATCTTTTAAAAAGTACAGATAGCTGTGTTGGGGCCTGGGCAGTAGGTAAGGTTGTCAGATAAGACACAGGATACCCAGTTAAATTTAAATTTTAGATAAACAACCAAAGTCAAATCCATTTTCCTTGTTTTTTTTCCATCAAGAGGAGATACTCCTCTGGTGTTTACTTACATACAAAGTAAATATCAGAAGAAGCGAGAACTTTGGTTTCTATCGTAGGCGTCCAGAACAGATTTTTTGTTAAGTTTCTCTGAGTTCTTTTCATGAAGATGAATTTATTTATTTCTAAAAAACTTTTAACAGTTTTAATAAACTATGATTGACGTACAATAAGCTGCACCTGTTTTTTCCGTTTAAAAAAAAATGACAAGTTTTGACCTAAACCTACATCTCAGAAACCATTTCACAAATCAAGATGGTGAACCTGTCCATCGGCCCCAGAAGATCCCTCCTGCCCCTTTTGTAGCCTCACCTTCTTACCCATCCCTGCTTCCTCATCCCCAAACAATCAATGATGCTTTTGTTTACTAAAAATTAGTTTCATTTTCTGAAATATTTTGCAAATGGCATCATAAGTTGTGTCCTCTTTATCTGGCTTCTCTTGCTCAGCATAGTAATGTTGACATTCAACCATGTAGTTGTGTGTCATCAGCGGTGTGCTGGGCTGTATTTCTTTTTAATGTTCACTCACCTGTTGATAGGTATTTAGGTTGTTCCCAGTATTTGGTTATTACCAGTACGGCTACTATGAACACTTGTGTCCCAGTCTTTACATGGACATGTTTTCATTTTGGCGGTGGAGTTGGGGGTAAAAATATGGGAGTGGAATGGCTGAGGCATATGGTTAGCATATGTTTAACTTTTAAAAATACTGCCAAACTCTTTTCCAAAATGGTTGTACCATTGTGTATTCCCACCAGCAGGGTATGAGAGTGCCAGTTACTCACATCCTCTCTAACACTTGGTGTGATCAGTCATGTCATTTGTTACATTCTAATGCGTATAAGCTGGTATCTCATTGTGGGTTTACTTTGCATTTCCCTGATGACTAATGATGTCAGCCATCTTCCCATGGACGTGTTTGCTATCCATACACTTTATTTGGTGAATTTTCTGTTCAAATGTCTTGCCTAATTTTTCAGTGGGCTGATTGATTTTTAGACTTCTTTATAGGTTCTGAAGACACGTATATATTAAACATTTAATTGGCACACATTTTCTCTAAGATTGTGTCCTGTCTTCTACATTGTGAAAAAGATTACATAGAATTGGTGTTAATTATTCTTTAAATATTTGGTAGAATTTACTGGATACACCATTTAGGCATGGAGATTTCTTATTTGGGAGGATTTTAAGTATGAATTCAATTTATTTAATGGTTCTCAGGGTAACTAGAGAAGGCCCACGCACAGCAACGAAGACCCAACACAGCCCAAAATTAATTAATTAATTAATTAATTTTTAAAAATGAGTAAAATTTTAGATTGTCAAAAAAAAATAGTTCTCAGGGTATTCATGCTGCCTAGTTCATCTTGGTTGGATTTCAGTAATTTGTAGTTTTTAAGGAATTGATCAGATTTATCTATAAAGAGTTGTTCGTAACATTCCCTTACTACACCTTTGATATCTACAGCGTCTGTGACAATATTCTCTATTCTGATAACTTTATCTTCTTTTTTTTTTCTTCTTTACCAGTCTTGCTAAAGTTTTATCAATTTTATTTATTCAAAGAACTAGCTTTTGATTTTGATTATTATTTTATGTTCAAATACTTCCACCGATTTCATCTCTTATATTTATTATTTCTTTCCTTCTGCTTGCTCTAGGTTTATTTAGTTCTTTTTTTCTCCAGTCTTACAGTAGAACTTTAGCAATGTGAAATCTTTCTTCTTTTTGAATATAAGCATTTAATATGAATTTCCCTCTACTTGTCGAAATATCATCACTGAGCTGATGATGAGTTTCCCACATTCTTCCAGTAGCCACTGGCCTGGAATCCAGGGAGCTATAAACCCAGAAGTTGGTATTGGTGCAAGTGGAAACAGCTCCAGGAGAAGCCCTCTACTCCAGGCTCAAGGGGCAGGACATGAAACTAGTAAAGATCCAAGCATGTGGAAAGGCACTGTTTTTATCCCCTCCAATCTCTCATGCCTCATCTCAAGCAGGCCTGTGGCAGAAGGCTCATAGGCAGCTAATTCTCTGAGGGAGGGGAACTTTCTTCCCCAGTCAGAAGAGCTCCCAGGAGGGTGGGATGAACCCCTATTGATCTCCTCTCTTTCCTGTCAACCTGCAGCTCAGCCCCAGATGCAGGCACAGTCAAAGGGATGCACCATGGAGGGGATAATAAAGCCCCAGACTTCAGGCTGGAAGACAGGAAAGGGGAGACTCAAGGAGCAAGAAAGTGCTAGTGAGACTGGGAAGGAGGGGGAGCCCTGGAAGGTGACACAATAAAGCCTTTTAAGAACCCAAGGCTCACCTCCAAGCTATGTGTGTGAGGATCACAGATGTATTTCCCTTTTTTTTTTCCATTCAATTTATTTTTTATAGACTATATTTAGAGCACTTTTAGGTTCACAGCAAAGTTGACTGGAAGATAAAGAGATTTCCCCTATGCCCCCTGCCCCCCCCCCAACATGCACAACCTCCCCCATTATCAACATCCCCAAGCAAAGTGGTACATCTGTCACAATAGATGAACCTGCATTGACACATCATTGTCACCCAAGGTCCATGGTCTACATGGTTCACTCTTGGTGTTGTACGTTCGCACCTTCATTTTTCAAAGATATTTTTACAAGTTAATTGAGTAATTCGAGTATGATGCATCTTGGAGAAGCTTTCTTCACGTTTCCTGTGCTTGGGGTTCAGCAAGCTCCTTGGATCTGTGAGTTTCTTGTATCTGTGAGTGTGCAGCTTTCAGTAAATTTGGAAAAATTTTGTCCATATTTTCATGGAGGATTTTTTCTTTCTCACCTACGATTGCCTCTCATTTAGAATCTCCAATTACGTGTGTAGTAGGTCCTTGAAGTTGTCCCACAGATCACTGATGTTCGTCTCTGTTCAATCTTCTTTCTCTGTGTTTCATTTTGGATAGTTTCTGTTGCTGTGTCTTCAGGTTCGTTAATCTTTCCTTCTGCAGTGTCTAACCTACACTTAATCCAATCCAATGTAGCTTTTGCTTCAGTTGCTATAGTTTTCATCTTCAGAAGTTCAACCTGGATCTTTTAAAAATCCTTCATGCTTTTAACATATTTCATCTTCATTTTAGTATATATTAGTCTACTAATGCCATTATCTGCCATTTCCAGGTCAGCGTTGACTGGTTAATTTTTCTCTTTATAATAAATCATATTGTTCCCCTCCTTTGCATCCTCGTCATTTTTGGTTACATACCAGATATTGTGTTAGTTTTTCAGGGGTACGTATTTTTGTATTTCTGTAAATATTCTTGAATTTTGACTAAGAAACAAGTAAGTCACTTGGAAAAGTTTGTTGTTTTGAGTTTTTCCTGGCACGCTTCGTTAGTTAGAACCAAACCAGTATGTAGTCTGAGCCTAATTACTTTATCCTACTGATGCAGGACAATTGAGTTCTCTTTCCAGCGCCCCATGAATTGTGGAATTTTTCACTCTGGCTGATGGGAATAGCCCAACCTTCTTCCCGTCTTTGCCGTGAGGATGGTTCCCTCTCCTCCACTTGGGTGGTTCTTTCCTGGGACATTGGTGGTTTATTCACATGTATGTGGTGGTCAGTATTCTGCTTGAGACTCAAGAGGGCTCTGAGGATCTCGGGACTCCTCTCTCGGTACAGCTCTGTCTTCTCAGATTGTCTGCTCTGTGAACTCAGGCTGCCTTGGCGTCCCTCATGTCCCAGCACCATCTCCTCCACTCGGGGAGAGCCTCAGCCTTCACCTGGGATTCCTCTTTGAACCACAGCCTGGAGCCTCCCCCCATGAAGTAAGCTGGGGGACTCTCAGGGCCTAACTCATCTGTCTTCCTGTCTCTCAAGGATCACTGACCTTCATTGTCTGGCGTCCAGGGCCCTGAGAATCATTGCCTCACATATGTTGTCCAGTTTTAAATTGTTTGAGGATGGCAAGTAAAACGAGTCCCTATTCCTCCATCTTGACTGAAAGCAGAAATTTATAAATTGATTTTTTATATTGGATTCCTACTGGATGGGCCTTTTACCTATTAAATTGTTCCTGGGCTAGGTTGTGAGCACCTATAATCTATTCTTACAACAGAGAACTTCCTAAAACGAATGGTATTGTTTGAAGGCTTGTATTTTTTAGGTAGTTTTTGATACTCTGGGTAATAGTAGACTTTTCTCCTTTGATCTTCCAATTATGTATACCAACTTTTCCTAAACAGACTTGTATCTCTGTAGAAAAATTAACATAGAGCAGCTGGTATTTTATAAAATGATGATTCTAGGCAAGAGTTTGGATAGGAAGTGGAGGTGAATACTATATTTGCTTGAATGTGCCTGGGATTCTAATTAAGCTAAAATTAAGCATGTTACAAATTGTCCAGGAAGCTGATGACTTTTTTCTTATTCTTAGAGAATTCATGGGTTGGAAGTTTCTATGACCAAAATGGCTAGAATTGCATATTTATGTGCACGGCCCTGAATAGACTTAGGAACATTCTACCCGACACCCTGTGCCAAAAAATAAAATGATTTTGACTCAAGAAAAAAGTTCCACCTGCTTTGCCCACAGTAGAATTTTGAGAGTTAGCAGGAAATCTCCCATTCTCTCATTGATGATCTACCAGTGCTTTAACCTGGGGAAACCCTGAGACATAAAAAGATCCTAAGGTATTTCAAAAATTAGTAAGTGACAAGGGTAGATACCTTTCACTTACATTTCTCATGTTATCTCAGAAATCTTTACAGCCATTACCTGAAAATATTGCTAAAAGCATTTATCAGATCAAGAGTAAGACTCAGGGCTTCCCTGGTGGCGCAGTGGTTGAGAGTCTGCCTGCCAATGCAGGGGACGCGGGTTCGTGCCCCGGTCCGGGAAGATCCCACATGCCGCGGAGCGGCTGGGCCCGTGAGCCATGGCTGCTGGGCCTGCGCGTCCGGAGCCTGTGCTCCGCAGCGGGAGAGGCCACAACAGTGAGAGGCCCGTGTACCCCCCACCAAAAAAAAGAGTAAAACTCAAAAAGTTAAGACTTAAGCAAATGCCTCTGGCCTTTACTGTGTACTATTGCCATTCCATTTCAGTGGTCTGGGAATATATAAACATACATATGTAGCATATATAGTATAATATATAGAATACTAACAATAATTGATCTGTTTCAAAGAAACAAACAAAAAACCTAATCAAGACAGGCCTTGAGAGGTATATATATATATATATATATATATATATATATGTGTGTGTGTGTGTGTGTGTATTTATTTTATATATATATAAATAAATGAGTATTGTACATTCTTTCCTCAGGATTTTCATGTTATACATTCATTTACTTAAAAAAATAAAGTCTTCACGTGAAGCTGCAGGTACATCATTCATTGACGTATTTAAAATTAAGAAACGTAGCAATCACACATGAAACCTGACAAAGTGCAGTATTACATGATGCCTGTACTTCATTTCCCCTGAAGGTTATTTTATTTCTTGCCTTAAATCTTACCCAGGACTTCTCTAAAGACCTACAAGCTTGAATGCTCAAACACATCTCTAAAACGGTTTTCCATTAGAGTTAGTATTGAGTTCCTACAAATGACCTGAGGCCCTGCTAAGTGTTAAGGATAGAAAGATGCATGAGTCTTGCCCAGATCTGAAGTTCCTCCCAGGTAAGTTGGGGGAAGAGACGCAGGAGATGGTACTGGGGTGCTGTCAGAGCCTATAAGTAAAGCCCGTTACCCCCCCCCAGAAGGAATTCCAAGAGGACTCTTGAGCGATGATGGGAAACAAGCTCGCTGCCAGAGGTGACGGAGGAAATCCCAGACTTAGAGGGAGACCTGAGGATATGATGTGAACAAAGGGAAGGAGGGAAGAAGCATCAGAGGGCGTCTGGGGAAGACATTCTCATTGCAGTAGCCTAAGTGCATTAGGGAAAACGACAGCTGAGAGGAAGGCAAGAGCTGTGTATTTTAGGTACAAACTTGGAATTTATCCTGTAGCTAATAGGCACTAAATGTTTAAAACCATGTGATACTGTGGTTTCATTCCCCTTCAAGCTAGGTCAGGGGTTGGCAAACGATGGCCCACGGGCCACATCCAGTTGGCAGCCTGTTTATTAAAGTGTTTTTGGCACCTGGTACCCCATTTGTTTACGTGCTACCTGTGGCTCCTTTCACATTACAAAGGCAAGATTGAGCCTAAAATATTTCCTGTCTGGCTCTGTACAGTAAAAGTTAGCTGGTCCCTCCCTGAGCTAGACTTCTCCAGCACACTTTCTTCACCTGACACTGGACCAGATCATTGTTTTGGGGCAAGATAATTGTTTGTCATGGTGGGCTGGCCTGTGCATCGTAGGACATTTAGCAACATCCCTGGACCCTACACACCGGATTCCAGGAGCTCTCTCCTCCCCACTCATGACATAAAAACATGTCTCCAGACATTGCCACATGTGCCCTGGAGGACAAAACCACTTCGGGTTAAGAACTGTCTCTGTGGATAAGCATCAAGGTCCTACTGTAGAGCACAGAGAGCTATACTCAATATCCTGCGATAAACCATAAGAGTATGAAAAGAATATGAAAAAGGACGTATCTATGTGTATAACTGAGTCACTGTGCTGTACTGCGGAAATTAACACAACCGTATAAAGCAACCACACTTCGATAATTTTTTTAAAAAAAAGAACTGCTTCTCGTAGCTAGGTTTTAGTGAACATGACCTTAGCTAAAGTTGAAACAGTAGGAATTTGAGGGAACTGAAAAGACAGATGTGGGGAAAAAAACATATTTTGGATGTGGAAATAGCACCACTTAGTGATTATAAACACGAGGCTTCAAGCAGATGAGCATCAGGGATGACGTCTGTAGGTCTGGCTTGGGTGCTCGGTCCGGTGCCTTGGGTCACAGTTAGGTGTCCTTCACTGAGATAATCACAGAGGGACAAGCAGGTATCAGAGGGAAGAAATGAGTTTGGCTTCGGACACAGTAGGTTCAGGTACCTTGATGTGCTCGGGTTAAAGAAAGCTAATAACCTGCTGAATATGAGAAAATTCTGGCAGACGAGGTGTATTGGAATGTCACTAGATTGTGGTCAGGGTTGAAGAAAACCAGAGGGTGCAGCGTCAGCAAAGCCATGAGAATATGAAGCCTTTGGGAACTGCGACCAAAGGAATTTCTGCAGCAGAGAGAACCAGACGAGGAGCACAGGTTGTCTGCTGTATCTCTGTGTGAGAGAGAGATGCACAGAGGGTGCCGGGCAGAGGAAAGAGTGTGTACATTGAGCTGTGGCTGAGAGTCCAGGACTTTTGAAAGATAGAATGAGAAGAGGCCAGACAAGAAGAGATGGAAGGTCAAGAGCTCCATGGCCTCCAAGGAACACTGTAAGGAGAGGCAGCACTTAACGTGGCCTGAAACCTTCCCAAGACGAGTGTAGGTGAGCAAGACACTTTGCTTAAATGTTGTATAAGGCCAGGTTCCTTATAAATTAACTCCTAGCGTGTACAGACATCGCACTTGGCAGGTGGCAATTGTGACGGCAGGAGAGGGTTTTCACGGGCAGCAGCATCACACCGGGTACTGGCAAGAGTGTGTGAAAGAGGTGAACTGTCTGGGGATGCAACTGAAGTCGGAGCTTGCATCTTTCTCCTTTCGTAACATATCTAGGGCCACGTGTGCACTACACAGCTTTCTAGAGCAACACATGTATTATGTATTACATGTAAACACAGGTTTAAAGTTAATCCATTTTGTCATTTTCACTGGAATTGATCCACTCAGCAGTCCTGTTTTTAGCTGGTTTGGGGATAGTTTAAAAATGGTTTTAAATAAATCAGCCATGGGCTGCTTTTAATACCACCCAGTCAGAAGGTATAGAAGAAGACACATCTGAAGAACAACGGGGACTTGAAAAGTGTTTTAAACGATCCAATGAATAAGAGAAAAAGTGTGCTGCTAGGTAGCACTTGTGCAGGTACAGTGGCCTAGAGGAGAAAAGATCTTTGCTGATTTCTCCTCATGATCACGTCTGCTCCCCGGCTTGGGTCCCCAATGCTGCTGAAGTAACCAGCACCTCTTTGCTGCTATGAAGTGAGTCCGTGCAAAGGTGGACAGTGAATTCCACCTCGGAGATGGTGACCATGCGCCAGCTAGACAAAAATGGCCAATTCCCCTTAATACATGTTCCAAATACAAATAAGAAATAAGTGACTATGAAACTGTGCTTTCACTTGATGTCTAATATGCGATGTGATGGTACAATCATTGGTTTTTATATATTTCCATAAGGGGATGGTCACCAGCAAAGCAATATCCCTGAGTTATTATAAAAATAATATTAAATATTATTTAAGTGCATTTACTTTATAAATGCTATACTTCTATATAAATATTATAGATTTAATTATCTTACTATATAAAATAACATTTAAATAACCATTAAAATTTTATTTTCTCCCACCTCCTCTCATTGCTTTTCTTCCTATCCTTCCTTTAGTCACTCAGCCAGCAGTAGCTTGTGGAATGTGTTCAACATAATAAATACTGTGCAGTACTTTAGGGAGAAACATATGGAATGCATAGAATATTCTCCTTTGCCTCGGAAGCTAGGGAGCCCGAGGATGACAAAGGGAGTGATGCGATAGAGGAGGATGCATGCAGTGTCTAGTCCAGGCAGGTAGGTTTCCAGGGAGAGGGTTCACAAAGTCTCCTGGAGTACATGTCATTGACCCCAGGCTTGAAGACCACCTAGGATTAACCAGAAAAGAAATCAATGAACAGTTGTCCACACAAGCAGGTGCAGAAGCACAACAATAAGGATCAATTGTGCGTTCAGTAAAATTCAACGTGGCAGGAGTGCGTGATCCTGACGGCCGGGAGATGTTTAACTAGGGAAACACAAAGCCTGTAAAAAAACCTAGGACTGCATGCTGAAGGTGGGGAGTCCCCGAAAAATGCTGAGAAAAACGGTGTGAGGATTTGGAAAGACGGGCAAAGCAGGCGCAGTAGGAGACTATCGATTCCAGGAATTGAGACATCAGTAGCTGAGGCTTTACGGCGGGAACTTAATTGAGAGGAAGAGGACAGAAACTAGGGATGTTTAGGATGTGAAATGATCAATACACGTTGACGGACCTGTCTTTAGAGACGTCCAGGTTTCCGGGTGAGGAGGTGGAAAGACGGTAGATCCCACATAGGAGGATTAGGAGGGAGTGTGGAACTTGGGGTGTGCGTGGGAGATCCACACTGGCTGTCCAGGAGGCAAGGGGCTGCATTGGTGTGAAGTTCAGGAAAGTGGTTACTGTGTCTCACAGACACACAATTTTAACATCAGTTTATAAGGGATGCTTACAGCCTTGCGGGTTTTGAGACGGCTCAGGGAGAAATTCCAGGAGGGGCAAGAAGCACGTGCTGAAAAGCACATGTATTGATGAGAAGGATGGAGGGGATGAAGTATATAAAGGAGGCTGAGACGTTGTGGGACAGCTTAGGGGCAGCCTCGAAGAATGGCAAGGAGACCATTTCAAGGAGGAAGGAGTCAGTGGTTTCATATGCCACAGAAAGGTCAAGTTATACGAAAACAGAAAGGATCGCAGGAGAAAAAAGCCCTGAAATGCAGCCATTGGATTTGACAGTAGAGAATTTGTTAGCTATCTTGACATATGAGGTTTCGATAAAATGATGGGCACAAAAATGGAAAGTGGATTGCAGAGGTTGGAGAGTATATTGGGATGAAGAAGAGAATTGGATTCGATTATTGTTCCAGTGCTAACCCACCCCTTGCTAATTCTCAGTTACCACATCACATTGTGGTAAAACACAACTTTCAAAAGGGGAAAATCATGACTGTCATACAAATGTGTTACGAACACCTCTCAAAGATTTTATTCAGTTCCTTAGGTAAAGAGGAGACTAATAAGGTGCTACAACCAGATCTGATTTACAAGTGAAGAATTTATTTACAGAGATTATATTCTCTAGGGGCAAAGTTTATTTACCCCGCCATGACGAACGTCCTTTGTGTTGCTTTGGACAGAAACTGTCTGCATGTCATCAGTTTCTGTAGTTTAAGTTCTATCACAGCAGAGCTGCAAAACAGCTGAGTTTAAAGCAATCAAAGATTATACCTCTATAGAATTCGGTAATCCCCAAGGGTCCACTGGACAATGCCCAGAATTCTTTTGAGAGGACATGCAAAGGCAAGACCATATCTTGTTCACCATTTTTCCCAGTATCCAGCAAAGTGTCGTACACACGTTAATCTTAATGGTAATTGTCAAGAGAAGTGATAGAAAAGCTAGAGATGATTAGAACCAGAGCTTTTAAGTGTGTGCAATGCCAAAGGTGTATATGTGTTACTGGACATGAAGAGACAGAGCATTTTGCATATTATTAATTCCTCTAGGGTTCTAGTCAATCCTAACTTTAATCATGCCTTCTCTGAATTAAAACTTTCATTAGAGGCTTCAGTACCTAATGGTGAGTGATATACTTAAATTTCCAAGATATCTCAAATAGCACGCATCTTACATCATTTGGACTTCTCCAGCCAATATTTTCAAATAGTAATAATAAGTAATCAATATTTAATATGACAATTATGTGCACATTTTATTTTCCCTCAA
The DNA here is from genome assembly GCF_964374135.1 of Grampus griseus. Classification (NCBI taxonomy): domain Eukaryota; kingdom Metazoa; phylum Chordata; class Mammalia; order Artiodactyla; family Delphinidae; genus Grampus; species Grampus griseus. The sequence goes on along the minus strand of NC_139012.1, from coordinate 3,709,696 downwards.
AATATGGGTGTACTGGGTTCTAATTCAAAAATGTTAGTTACCCTTCACTATTTGTTATATCATTCAAGAGTAACATTACCTGTATTTAAAGTGTCTCATTAAAAGAGAAAAAAAAATAGATGTTAAATTTTTCCTTTTGATCCTATGTTCTTAAAAATGTTCATTCCTTGCATTTCTTGGCTGGATGACAACTCAGTTAACTGACATTAGAATTTACTGCTGCTAATTTTCCATGACTCACCACAATACAAAGGTCAATTTTGTCTTTTTTTCCAGTTTCCCTTTTTCTTTTTTTAATTTTCACATCATTTTTAAAGTTTACTTTCCATTTGCAGTTATTACAAAATATTGGCAATATTCCCTGTGCTGTACAATACATCCTTGAGCCTATCTTCTACCCAATAGTTCATACCTCCCCTTTCCCCATGCCTGCATTGCCCCTTCCCCCCACTGGTAAGGGTTTGTTCTCTATATCTGTGAATTTGCTTCCTTTTTGTTATATTCAGTAGTTTGTTGCATGTTTTAGATTCCACATGTAAGTGATATCATATGGTACTTGTCTTCCTCCGTCTAACATTTTACTCAGCGCAATGCTTTCCAAATCCATCCATGTTACTGCAAATGGCAAAATTTCATTCTTTCTTGCGACTTAGTAATATTCCATGGTGGGTATGTACCACATCTTCTTTCTCCATGCATCTATCGGTGGACACTAGGATTGTTTCCATGTCTTTGCAATTGTAAATAGTGCTTGTCTGAACATTGGGGTGCATGTATCTTTTCAAATTAATGGTTTTGTGTTTTTGGATATATATACCCAGGAGTGGAACTGCTGGGTCATATGGTAGTTCTGTCTTTAGTTTTCTGAGAAACTTCCATACTGTTTTCCATAGTGGCTGCACCAATTTACATTCCCACCAACAGTGCACAAGGGTTCCCTTTCCTCTGCATCCTCACCAACGTTTGTTATTTGTAGACTTTTTGCTGCTAGCGATTCTGACAGATGTGAGGTGATACCTCGTTGTGGTTCTGATTTGCATTTCCCTGTTGATTAGCAATGTTGAGCATCTTTTCACGTGCCTGTTGCCCATCTGCATTTCCTCTTTGGAAAAATGGAAGTATCGGATGACGGTATTTTAAATTAATGCTTTTTGTGTGGTATTCACATACAATGGAATATATTATTCAGCCTTAAAAATGAAGGAAGTTCTGCCTTTTGTGCGAACATGGATGAACCTGGAGGACATGATGCTAAGTGAAATAAGCCAGACACAAAAAGACAAATACTGTATGATCTCACTTATATGTGGCTCTAAACAGTCAAAATCATAGCAACAGGGAGTGGAAGGGTGGTTTCCAGGGGGTGGGGGGAGGGGAAGACAAGGAGGTGAGGGTCAAAGAGTACAAAGTTTCAGTTCTGCAAGATGAGTAAGTCCTAGAGGTCCACTGTAAAGCATTGTGTCTATAGTTATCAGTACTGTATTGTTATCTTAAGAATTTGCTAAGAGGGTAAATCTTATGTAAGTGTTCTTATCACAGATAAATAAGTAAATAACTAAAAATAAAGAAGGCAGAAGGAAACTTCTGGAGGTGATAGTTACGTTTATGGCATTGATAGTGGTGATGGTTTCACAGAGGTACAGTTATTTCCAAAGTCATCCACTTGAATGCTTAAATATGGACACACCTCCATAAAGCATTTTTTTTAAATAATGAATACTTTCCAAAATTAACAAACATTATTGGGTTCAGATACTGAACCCCAACTCTTCATTCAGCTCTTGTCACACATTTTCAGAAGTAGACATTCAAAAGAAAATTTCATCACTGTGCAAATCGGGAGATCTAGTTTCAGTGCCAGGCTCTTCCCTCAGAGCTCATAATAATTTCATTCTTCTTCATGATCTGCTAACCAATTCTAATAACAGTGATATTCAGAATAGCAGGTTCCTATGGTTGTAAGTAACTCAATTCAATATCTGAAATCGACATAAATGTATTGAAATCATAAAATAACTGGCATTAGCCACCAGTCTTCATAAAATGTTTTAGCCATTTACCTGGAGAAGAAGTGTCTTCTGTGTTTAGTAAGGAGAGAAAACACTGGAACAACAAATTTTTCCAACAAATAAATCAACCTGCCTTGGTTTCCTGTTCCTACTCAAAGATAGGAGGTCAGACTAACCTCAGTGGGTATTTGGTTAGGGAGCAAATTGCTTTAGGAACAGGATAATGTTACTGAAACCACAAAGCTTAGAGAGGGCTCTCATTTAGGCTTAAACAACAAATGAACAGCTGTTCTTTTCAGTTTAAGGAAACAAGCTGTTCTGGTACCTGAAGAATACAGGCTATGGCTCAGCCAGTAAATTCTGCAAAGTGTGGAGGGGGAAGGGTGGAGCACGTCAGCTTCCACGTCCTCACCGACTGCGCCAAGCATCCTCTTGGGCGTGTGTAACGGGATCTGAAAACAGCAGCACTGGGTCCTTCTCCTGCAACCCTTAGCTCAGCTCTATCGCAGATTCAGTCCCCCGAGAGGGCCCAGCCTTGAAATGTCCCCACAGTAGATGGCCCTGCAGTGCCGTACATGCAGGGATGGGATTTCTGTGTGGAAAACTATCTTCCGGCCCGATTAGAAGCAAGTACAACCCTGGCCAAGAAACAGGTTACGTGCTGCAAAGGCGGCTCAGGAAATGGAACTCTGTGTATATTTCACGCCAGGACACTTGTAATTGAGTGTTTCTCCTCCATGCGTTTACTGAATCATTCGAACGTTCTTCCGTTGCACAATTAGAATGAAATGGTGGGACGGGCTTGAAGTAAGAGAACTTGAGAGCGTTGTCATGTAAATTCTAGGCAGGTGCTCTGAGTCCGTTGTTTATCTGCAGAGTGGCACTGGCTAACCCCAGGAGCCAAGGTAGAATTTCGCGTTCTTTTTTATTACTCAGCTCCCATATTGTCTGGGATGAGAGCCTCCGGCTTAATTACATGAAGTGCCTGAATGAATGCCACACAATTAAGGCCGCATCCCCGGGCGGTCTGCTTGGCCGCGGGCTCCGGACTGAGATGCTTCCGAGGAAGGTACCATACGGCGTGAGTGGATTCGTTTTGGTCGTGTGGTCCTCGGCACCCACCGCCTTCACCGTGCCGGCAGCTCCCAGGCTGCAGCCGGTTGGCACGTTAGCGGTCACAGCCGAGGGAAACAGCACACCTTCGGTAGAGCTCACACAGAATCATCCCGGGGGTTTTCAGATGAAGGCTAAAAGGGCTTCTCCAGGGCCTCTCAGCTGGCCCAGGAAGTAGGGTCCAGGATTCCCCTCACTCTTTTTGTTTTTGTTTTTGTTTTTGCGGTACGCGGGCCTCTCACTGTCGTGGCCTCTCCGGTTGCAGAGCAGAGGCTCCGGGCGCGCAGGCTCAGCGACCATGGCTCATGGGCCCAGCCGCTCCGCGGCATGTGGGATCTTCCCGGACCGGGGCACGAACCCGTGTCCCCTGCATCAGCAGGCGGACTCCCAACCACTGCGCCACCAGGGAAGCCCCCCCTCACTCTTCTGTATTATCTCCTTTCTCTTGCGTCTGCATCTCCACCAGCAGTGATGTAAAAGCCAGGCACTGAGTTTGAATTTTGGATGCTGTGTTTTAGAGTCGTAACAGATAAACGCCTAATAAATGTGGCTGTGATGACAATAAATAATAGCATAATAATGGCATCAAAATAACAGTAACAAAAGCAACACACACACACCCAGCATAATGAGGGAGGAGGAGAAGGAGACAGAGAAGGGGAATATCATCTTGCCGTAGGAGGTGTGGAATTCAAGGCAGTAGCGTGGGGTCCTGCTCTTTACATGTCCTGTTTTATTAATAGTCCTCATTTATACATTAATCTGTATGACGGTTACCTTCATCCTTTCAGGCTCAAAAACAAAAGGGGCAAGTATCTGTGTTTGTCCCATCTCTCGTACACATTTAGTAGGAGACATGTTAGACTCAGAATTCTATACCCTAGACTAAGAACCTAGCTTTGCTGTAACTTTTTGCAGTTATCATGTAATCTCTGTAAATGTCGTTCTGCGGTTGCTGTGAGAATTCAGTGATGATACGGACTGATCCATCATCATACCTGGAATCTTTAGGCCCTGGATAACTCTTCCCTGGTGTTTCTCCCTTCCTTCCATCTCTCTCTCCCCACCTTGCTTCTCCCCTGACCCATTCTGAACTCCATAGAATTGCATGTAGAAGTTAGGGATGACCCTGGCCAAGCTAGTCACCCAGCCTCGGACAGAACTGTCACGTGGGCGTGCAGCTCTGGGGTGACATCAATGGGGCAGCTCTTCCACCACTACCGCCCACCTTTCCCCCACCCCCACCGCCGGCAACTCTTCCCAAGGACTCTGCTCCTAGGGGGCTCTTGAACCAGGAAACCCATGGGCATGTGAAGGCCACAGTGCCTTTGAATGGTGTAACCATTTTCGAAAGATGACAGCAGCCTAGTTACCATCATTTGGAAAGAGAAGAGAACTGAGTCTTGCACAGTGGCGTGAGCAGTAGGTCTGGAATTGTCAGAGTAACGATGGAAAGACTTTTCCCCTTAATAGAGTCACATGTAGAGGGGCTTAATGATAGTCCCAACAGATGCAAAAGGAAACTCAAGACCAAATTCCAGTTCTGAACACTCCAGGAGACCCCAAGCCCATGGCAAAAGACAGCGAACGTCCCCTTCCAGTTCTTCCTGTAAATATATAGGGAAAGGGCGTGCCTACTGAGGAGGGGATGTAGGTGAACCCACTGGAAACTGTCAGGCTGACGAGGGCACAGCAGGTGCAGAGAGATGTTGGGGGGGGCAGACGGGCAGGTGCCTGTGATGAAGACTCCACGTGGTCCTCTGAGCAACTCAGGCTTTGCTCTGCCGCGGAGGAGATGGGCGGGGCGGGTGGAGCAGAGCCCGCCCATCACAGGACCGTCAGCTCCGGGGGCTAACACCCAGACCCACCGACAGCCCTAGCTGGGATTTCTAAACCTTAAGACTCACGGAAGAAGACAAAGAATGGGTAACACTTAACACAATGGATTTTTGTGTGAGCTAGAGGATTTTGGACGTTTTGCTTTCGCATCCTTTTCTTTAAAAGGAAAGGAAAGGGATCCTCTTTAGTTGAAAAGCACTTGTGCAAATCCTCTCTCTCTGTGTCTCATTTCTCCTTCCTGTCCTCCCCCCAACCTCCACGTTGAAATAGATTCTATTTCTCTCTCAAGCCCACTTGTACTCCTGCTTCTTCGTACTTCTCAGCATCTTCATGACGTATGTCAGTCCCGTTGCTAGGCGGCTGTTACGCTCAACCCACCACTCAGCATCCTGAATGCTGGAAATTGGCCCCAGATAGCTAGAAAATCACCCTTCTGCACCTGCACTGCGTTTACCCTGAGAGCAGGAATATGAACAGTACAATGACAATCCAGGCAAGTTTGCGGAAGGGGTAAAATGCATCCCCGTTTAACCATAGCCAGACGGCTACGTTCGTGCTACACGCCAGGCAGACAAACCACCCAGGGCCCTGTGGGAAAATTTCAAGGGAATGGTTAGAGAAGAAACTGTGTCCTCATCCTATCAGAACTAAACCTTAATGAGCGAGATAACCTGGAGGAAAACAAATACACAAAAATTAGCATGGATAGAATGTAGGACTCGTAGATTTCTACAAGTGTTGCCCATGCTGTCTGAACATTCTTCCTTGCCGCTGAAAAGCAAAACACCCCCAAAACTTTGCTTGATTCTATTTCATGCTGAAGCTGATGACCTTTTCTTTATTTATGCCATGAACCACGAGAGCCCGGTCCTCGGGCTTCTCCACCATCTGCTAATGTCTTGGATCCGTAGGATTCTGGTTTCTTCTGGACGTTGCCTCAAGTCCTCCATCACAAATCCAGCAGCCCCTTGTCAGTGCTGACATGCTCGCACCTCTCCACGAGGGTTAGTGCTGTGGACCCCATCTCACACCCTGCCTTCCCCGGGCTGCTCTGAAATCACACAGTCCCCGCCCCACCTGCCCCTCCCCCCCTCCTGCACCTGCCTTCACCTGCTGTCCCTCTCCATGCTTCCTCCGACGGAGAGTTGCCTCCATGCTCCATCTTCCTCTTTCTGTGGATTATCCAGGCCTGTCTCAGGTAGAAGGAGGTTAACGGGAATCCTCAGGCATTCTTTTGTTGTTATCAAATAAGTAATTAAAATATGTCCCTACTAAGAGAAATGTCATCAGGTCTTGGTTTTCTTATTTCAATTTCTTATTTCTTGGTTTTCTTGTTTAAGTGGTTTCGGGATTGAAACTGTCACGACATAATTTTCTTTGAGAATGAAGTCCATATTCAGCAAACAGAAACAATTTCAGAGAAATTGCATCTAAGTTTTTTTTTTAAAAGCACTAGCTTAATATATATCCCTTGCATCTTTCTAAGGCAATGATTCTACAATTTCATGATAGTCAACTAAGAGTCACTACAATGTTTAACCAGACGTCTACGGTCACTGCATAAGCCCCCTTTTTTTGGTCTCTGGGACCATGAGGGATAGAATGTCAAGGTTCTCCTTGAAACTAGAAGGAACAACCACTTTTGAAAAGAGGAGTATTTATTTCCTCACTTTCCTTAGGTTCTATTGTACTTTACATTTCTTAATTGTTAGCTTTTTCTCTGCTTCTTCAACTTCAATCTACCCATCTTAGAATACAGAGACCCCAAAATGAAAAGGACCAGTAATGAGGTTCTTTCACTTATAGTTTTGTAAGGTGTGGTCATGTCTGTTATTCTTCTATTGTCATCATATTCTTGATTCTGTGAGTGCATTGAGGAGAGGTTTCATGAATCCTTGATGTAGAAAGAGCACTTAATGACGAGTGTGTGTGTTATAGAATTTTTCAGTAGCCATGATGGGACTTGCTGGGAAACCCCACACTTATATACTGGCAACTTAGGATGTAGACTGGCAGGAAGGGGAGGATGAAAGTCGTCAGAGACACGTTCCCAAGAGAAGTGAGGCAAATGGAGCGTCTAACACAGTTATAGGTTTCAACTGTGTTACCCCGAGTAACAGAGAACCCTGAGTATTCAGAACCGTAATGGAAAGAGGACCAGTTTCCCACATGGTAAGTACTGTCCTGTTCGGTCAGACAGAAGGTCGTGACAGAGAAGAGACTGACTCTGGCTGAGGAATTGACAACCAGGGAGGCACTAGGTCTGGTTCGGGGGTGTTGGTGACATTGGTCTATACCTCCTTTGGGAGTTTCACCTCCACTCCCCGTTTCTGGTTCTCCTGAGTTGCACTGACCGTTTCCTTCGGTTTATGCAGCATTGGCCCAGGGAAATAACTACTCTTCCCAGACTACTCCATCTCAGTAAATGTCAACATCATCCTCAGTCTCCTAGGTCAAGAAATGACGTCATGCTCTCTTCCCTTCACATCCACATCAGTGCACTGGGAAATCCTATTGGATCTGCCTCAAATATGGACAGAGTTCAACCAATTCCTACCATTCCTGTTGCTTCCATCCTGGGCTGTGGCAAGAGCGTACAGAGGGTCTCCCCAGCCCCCCACTTGTTCCCTCTGCCTGCTCTCAGCCTCACAGCTGTGACGATTCTTTAAATGTCAAGTGATGTGACTCGTCTGCTCAAAGCCTTGCTCCCCGGGACTCTCAGAGTCAAAGCCAAAGTCCTTGGAATCACCGGTGGGGTCTTCGTCCTCACCCTGTGTGGATACCTCTGTGGGTCCATCTCCTCCATCTTTCCTCCCTCTTTTCTGCTCCAGCCATGCCTGCTTCCTTGATTCCCTAAGCAGGTACCATCCCCCCCCAGGCTTCCAGACCCCATGCCCTCAATTTGGATCCCTGTTCCCCAGAGAGAGCCATGCCTCCTTCCTCACCAGCAGGTATCTGCTCACCCTGAAACCTTCCCTGCTCTATTTTTCTCCATCTCTCTTGTCATATCTGACATCCGTCCTCATTTACATTTCTATTATCTCTCTCTCCATCATGGGATGTAAGGGGTATAAGGATCTGTTTTGTTTCCTGCTGCATTCCCAGTATCTATTTTGTGCTCAGTCAATATTGGTTGATTGATTGAATGAGCCCGAGTGAATGAGCCACACGACCCAGATTCTGGACGTGGAACTAGGTGCCAGTCACGCCCCTCACGCCAAACCAGGATGAGACAAGAGTGAGTCAGCCGGGAGAGGTAACATTGACTTCAGAGTCGGCTGGTTTATCTGGGATGCAGGGCAGGTGTCAGCCTGAGGATAGGGAATCGTCAGTGGATGGAGGTGACCACCTCTTGGGCAACAGAGGCCAGGAGGGTGTGGGGAACGAGAGCGAAGAAGTGCCTTCTCCAGTCACACCAGCACTCTCAGGACCATGTGCAGCTCCAGGCTCGGGCTGGTTATTTCCATTTGGTCTGAAATTGAAGTTTCTATGAGATCATGCTTCAGTGCAGTGATGGGCCCGTGACACCACCCAGAGATGACACTCACATTCCAAAAGACAAGATGTTTTTAATTACACTAAAATAGAGTACCTCACCCTGTCTAAGATGACGTTTTTGTCTTTTCGGTTGAAATGTCAGAATTATACCATTTTAGGTGTCAAAAGAACAATATAAAATGAGAAAAAAAGGCACCAAGTGTTAAGGTTTTTTGTTCTGACTTGTTAATACTGTATTCAGATACTTGAATTATGTCAATTCACTTCTTGGTGATAATTAGCAAAGTTCCAGAATGAGACAATTATAAAAGAATGAGAAGATAATTTGAGTGATTTCATTGCATTGTGTGACTCTGGGTAAGTGGTGGAAACGCGCTGATTTTCCTGAGTGTTTGAATGAGTCTGTATGTCATTATGAGTTTAGTTTACTGCTAAAGAAAAGCTCAGTCACCCAAAGGTCAGAGAACCAAGAGCTCTTATCTCTGCCTGTCCCGTATGCTGATGGTTACTGTGCGTTTGGAACTTGAATGCTCAAGCTCGTCTCTTTCACTCTGGAACTCTCTGGGGCCGGGGCTGCTTCCTTCCCGCCTCAGCCGGAGCGATGGTGGTGGAGACATTGCCTCCGGAGTCAGGCTGCCCCAGGTTCAATCCCAGACCCTTCCACCATCTGTGTCAGGTCCCTAGGACTGCCCTCACAAAGCACCCCAAACAGGGGTGCTGCGAACAACGCAGATGTACTTCTCACAGTTCTGGAGGCCACAAGTCCAAAATCAGGGCATCGCCTGGGCCCTGACCCCCTGAGACTCTGGGTGGACTCCTTCCTTGCCTCTCTGGGCTTCAGGTGGTGGCCCCGCAGTCCTTACAGCTGCGTCACCCCACCTCCATCATCACGTGGCATCCTCCCTGTGTCTCTGTGTTTACGTGACATTTTCTCTTCTTATAAGGACACCAGTCCTGTGGGATTAAGGCCCACCCTGCAGACCTTCTCTTAACTGCATTACATCTTCGAAGACCCTGTTCCCAAGTCAGGTCACGCTTCTTCTGGGGAGACACAATTCAACATCATCTGTGTGAACTTGGGCAAGTGACTTAATTTCTGTGACCGTCAACTTCTCACCATCAAAAGGAGATTATCATCCGTGCCCCCTGCGTCTTGGAGGAGTGTGCGAAGTGACTAATGAAAAGTCCCCTGCATTCATTCGGTGCTCAAGAAGTGTCATTCCCCATCCTCCACTCTCCCAGCCCAATTTCTTCATGTATGCATACTTTCTACACGCATAGGCAATGGAGCAGACACCATGGGATGTGCAGAGATGACCCCGAGCCCTGGGGAAGCTCGCACACTTTGAGGACAGATACAAATTAAATTAATGATTACAACAGAACCTAGAATTTGGGTCGCACACACGTGCGGTACTGAGAGAGGGGAAGATTACCTGCTCAGCGCTTTGCCAAGGGCCTCACAGCAAGTTTGCTGCAAAGCTGGACCTGAATCTTGGTTTAGATCCCCAATCCAGTTTCTCTCCTATTCACATGCATTGCACGGTTATGTCAGTTATCACCTTTGAACCACTTAAACATTATAACCCATAGTCCCTGTTTGCCCGCTGATGCTCCGATGTCATGTACCAGCATCTTTTGGGGATGCCCATCACCTTCGGGTGGTCCCTCCACTGCCCCCGTACACTCTCCTCCCGGTTCCCGGCCTTCCGCACACTGCAGAGTAGAAAATCATATTCTTGCCTCTTATCAAAAAAAAAAAAAATCACTGAATACTTCCATCATCTATAGATCATTTGAGACCATTCAGTGTGCTCAAAACGATGAGCAGGATTCTTCAGAGCCGTGCCTCTAGCGCTACAATTCCTGTTCAGTCTCTGTTGCTTGCTATTTTTACCCCCTCCTGTACCCTGAGTTGATACATGAGCGAAAATCTATGTGTGAGAAGGGAGGGTGTTGCTGATGCGGCCGTATTTATTTTGTCTGACTCACGGCGAGCAATATCATGACAATTCTCAATCCAGGACAAATAATACGGTAAGTTTTCGGTGACAGTATGCTAAAAGGATTTTAGAGGGGAAATGAAAGTCTGCTACTGAAAAAGTCACACAGGTGTATTTTCTCAGGATTCATGTTATACCCCAGACCCACAGTTCCTGCCGCGCTTCCCCCTCCAACCTCGCTTCTCTACCTCACTTGCAGAGATAAAGATGTGCGGTGGCCGCCAGTGGGACTCGTCCAGCCCTCTCAGTGCCCGGCTGGATGGGGGTGGTGAACCGGGTGTGTAGGCGACACACCGCCTTCCTTAGATGTCCTCAGGAAACAAAGGACTCATTTGAGAAGATGCCAAATTTGCTGCAACAAACTTTAGATGAAAAGCTGAGATATTTTACAGAAAATAACAGAAAACTTAGGTGATTTAATTATCACCTTTGAGTTCCCAGGGCAGCCCAACGTGTGAGGATCATAAACACACCAGATGCAGTTAGATTTTTTTCTCATTTCTCCTGTCTCTCTCCTTCCCCCTCTTCCTCCCCCTCCCCTTCCTCCCCTCCCCCTCTTCCTCCCCCTCCCCTCTTCCTCCCCCTCCTCCTCCCCCTCCCCCTCTTCCTTCCCCTCTTCCTCCCCCTCCTCCTCCCCCTCCCCTTCTTCCTCCCCTCCCCCTCCCCCTCCCCTTCTTCCTCCCCCTCTTCCTCCCCTCCTCCTCCCCCTCCCCTCCCCCTCTTCCTCCCCCTCCCCTCCCCCTTCCTCCCCCTCCCCTTCCTCCCCCCTTCCTCCCCCTCCCCTTCCTCCCCCCTTCCTCCCCCTCCCCTCTTCCTCCCCATCCTCCTCCCCCTCCCCTTCTTCCTCCCCCTCTTCCTCCCCCTCCTCCTCCCCCTCCCCTCCCCCTCTTCCTCCCCCCCCTCTTCCTCCCCCTCCCCCTCCTGCTCTTCCCCCTTCTCCTCCTCCTCCTAATGTGGTTTGGCTTCCATGTCAGGCTAAATGCCATAAGTGCAAATGAAAATTTCACATAGATTTTTTTTAATGGGTCATATAATTTTGAAAGGCATTTTTTTTGGAAACCCATAGGAAAACTTTATATAGTCATGAATTTCAGCCAAAGAGCGAAATTTAATTATTCTGAGGAACTTTCCAAAAATAAAATGTCCTTCTTTTAAAATACTCAGTATCTACTCCATGGGGAGGAAGCTTCTCTACCTCTCACTTAAATAAAACTTTCGGGTGTTCTGGTGTCCCTTCATTATAGATACTAACTACCTCTAGATTCACTCTCGAACACCAACAGAGAGTGTGGGAACACCTTCAAAGGGGTATTTTAAGAGTATTCTGCAAATTTAAATGAGAACTAATAGATTCATATTCTTCCTCTTCGAAGGTTCATTTGATAAATGGTTTGCATCGCTCCTGATAATATTAAAGGTACATTACAGGATTGAGAGATATATTTGGTTCCTTTTAAAATCATTTTCCTTGTAAAGGACAAGGGCTGTTTCCTAGTGGTCCAATGTGAAATGCACAATGGATGGAGATTTGGGGGCACGTAGGATAAAGTAAGAATGGGAAAAGTTTAAGAAACAGGGTAACAAAGGCAACCCTGTTGAAGCTAATCCTTTGATGACCAATTCAGTCATGGCTTTCCTGTCCCCACTGCTTTTTGCAGGTATAAGCCCTTGGCCGAGACCCTCCCGGACGACAAGAGGATGCTGCCGGCCGAGGAGAGATGCCGGCTGGCTCTGCAGCAGTGCCCGTTACCAGGCTGGCAGGTGAGTGATCTACAAGCTCCTACCAGAGCAGTTGGGGTTTCCAGTAGCGGGGCCGAGTCCTCACGGGGAGCTGCCTCAGTCTCACTGGCAAAAACAAATTGCTGTGATGTGTTTGGCAAAGAGAGATGCTAAGTGTAGTCCCTGGAAGCATATCAGTCCTTCTGACTCACCGGTTTCATCAGCAAACGCAGGATGCAGGAAGCTCGGAGCCTCTGTTTACAGTGCGGGGAGAAGTCCGGAAGCCCCACTAAGTTTGCCCACATCCCAGACCCCAGTGCTGGTACCAGAGCTTTCTGGAGCGTCTGAAAGGGAGCAGAAGTCGGAGGAACCAAAACGGGGGGGATTGGAAGAGCTCAGGGGTCTGCTGGAGGGATAGCCAGGCTCCCAGAAGGAGGAAGGAACAGGAGACAGAAGAGCAGGGAGATGCTCCCCACAAACACTAGGGCACAGTTTGGATTTTGTTTAATCCCTGAAGCAACTCAGAATGCCACCGTGACTAGGGTTAGGAAGAGAAAGAGGAATTTGAAAAGGAAAAGAACTGAGAAGGTAATGTTAGAGCAATAACAGGAAATAGAATAGAGTCCACCACACCAGGAATTATTGCAGGTTCCTAGATATAAAACATCTGCAAGTGCATTGGTGGCAAAGAGCTTGGTGGCCAATAGCTTTGGCAAAACATAAGCATTACTGGAGAGCAGACATACATCTCATTTTTTAAAAATGAGAGGGAGATAGAGCATCTTCAAGTGAAAATGCATGATAATTGATGAGGCCAGAAAAGAGTACTTCAGTGCAGAAATGACATGAAGAGAAGGTTCAGAATTGCTGACGTGTCTGAAAGCGGCCCCATGTGGGTAAGACAGGTATTGAATCCTGGATTGACACTAACACCCTTATCTGTCTAAGACGAAGAACTAAGAACCTCGCATTTTAGCATCGATGAGTAACGTTTTCATCGTCTGTGCCACCCAACCTCTTTCTTTATTATCCTGTCCCCTGTTCTTTCCTTTTTTTACCTAATAATGGAGTTGAGCTTCAAATAGCGGTCTGAAGGAGGACGCTCACACAGTCGGTAGTAGGCATGAATGCACACTTGTGCCAAAAGATTGGATAAAAAAAGGAGGAAGGAGGACTTGCTAACACAGAGTGATGTCAGCTAGCCCCGCTCCAGTCAGTGGCATAAGATGTGGGCTCACATGCAGAATTGTTCCACAAGCCTGTAGGCGGTGAAGTTATTTCAACTGACTCATTGTCAGAACTTTTAAGCCAGTACCTGAACACTAGTGTTTCCTGAATATAGAACACGAAGATTTTCTCGTTGCATTTTGTTCCTTAAAAAAACACAGATAAGAATAATTTACTTTATTAATGTTGAGAAAGAAGGTTGACTTGTCGAGACAAAGTGAGGGAATCTGGAAGAATTCTCCACTGTGAGAGTGACCAGCAGGGACCATAACACCTGACCAGCTGTCGTTCCTCTGAGACACCTGTGTAGAGTGTGAGGTCAGACGTGAGGCGGCAGGGGGCTGGGGAGCAAGCCAGTGCGCGTGTGCTAGGACACTTGACAGTGCAGCTGGGGACGGTATGACACTGAATCCCACATACATTGGGACTTCGAAAAAGTGCATCAAAATGCAGAAGAGTTCCCATTTCATTACACTAGTTTATTTTCCCTCACTCTTTATCTCCCCAAAGGAGGCCAAAAATACAAGACAGAGAAAAAAAAGAAAGGTATTCATTTGCTGATCATGTTTGCTTATACGTTCCCTACGGAATAGTTAGGAAAGACAGCTTTCTCCGGCTTCTCCAAGATGTAACCTTTCATATACTTGATGCTATAAGGCAAATCACTGACTTCACAGAAATAAAGCTTATTCATGTTTCACTCTTGTGCTAGTCAAACAGCAAATGAAGTTTTTTAAAAAATTATTTATTTCTGACCTAGAAAGGCAGACCCCTCCGTTTCAGAAACAAAGCATTTGTTCGAAACGCAGTGATAGTTACAGGCAGAGTTGTTGGCGCTATCTTCTGGTTGGTTAATGAAGACGAGGATTAACTAGGAGCTGTTTGAAACAACAGCAGGTCGTAACGGGTGGTTCTTGTATGGGCAGATCTGAAATTGCTGAGTCCAACGTACACTTCCTGTGAAGCCGCCCGTGTTCATCCTTTGGCTGGGTGGTTAGCGTGAGATTAATAGCTATTCTTTTTTTTTTTTTTTTTTTTTTTGCGGTATGCAGGCCTCTCACTGTTGTGGCCTCTCCCGTTGCGGAGCACAGGCTCCGGACGCGCAGGCTCTGCGGCCACGGCTCACGGGCCCAGCCGCTCCGCGGCATGTGAGATATTCCCAGACCGGGTCACGAACCCGTGTCCCCTGCATCGGCAGGCGGACTCTCAACCACTGCGCCACCAGGGAAGCCCAATAGCTATTCTTCTCCAAGGTTTTTAGAAGCGATGCTAGAACATAAAGGGATCGGAGTCATCCTTTGCTGCGTGAATCTGCGTAGAGTGTTAGCTAGAAATTCGATTCTCTTAGCTAAAAATATGATCCTTTAACTGTGGCCCTGATGGGTCTTGGGGATCTTGTGAGAGGGCTTCCTTTCTCCCAGACATCGATCAGAGCCTGTGCAGGAAAGCCTCCGCGTCATCCGTAGCGGCATTCTAGCCCCATCGTTCCTGCTCTTTTGCGCGTTACAGCAATCCATCAGCGGTGCTGAACCCCGGGATTTCCTTCTGTTTCAGACGAGGAGAGACGTCTTCCCTTCAGTGTTGTGCGTTTGTTTACCCATCCACGTGTGCTGTTTATTGTTTATGTAGCCGTGGGTTTGGAGTCGGTACGTGAGGCCCTGGAAATCCTGATATTTCATAAGTAACGCTTCCTCTCATCCTTGGAATTTGTTACAACTATTTATAGGGTTTGTTTTGTTTGCCTTATTTGAGTTAAGCCCTATAACAATTCCATGCAGAAGAAGGAAGGTAGGCAGTGAACAGGAATAACCTCATTTCAGACATGAGGAGGTCGTCTTAGAGCGAGGCGTACTGATCAAAATACAAGGTGCGGAGAATATTTCGTTTCGGTGGGGAGGCCCCTTTGCTGGGACCAGACCCGGGTCTTCTGTGCTGTGTTCTTTCCACAGCACTCGCCTCGATCTGCCCCTTTTAATGTAGCTACCGAAAGCCCCTTTCCTCAGACTACAGAACTTGAAAGGCATGGGTTATGCGTCCCGGCCTGAGCTCCGATCAGAGGCACTGGTAGGTTCGTTTATGACTGAGCTCCGATCAGAGGCACTGGTAGCTTCGTTTATGAGTCTGAGCTCCGATCAGAGGCACTGGTAGGTTCGTTTATGAGTCTGAGCAGACTGCTTCCTGTAGTTCGTGTCTTTTTTCTGTTTCTGATTCGCCCAGTAGATGGAGGTAAAACAAGCTGGCTGCTTCCCGTTGCTGGCGATTCTGATCGGAATGTTTCTTATGCAAGCGTCAGCCCACTGACCCTTCAGCAGCCAGGGCTTTTGGAGGCTAGGTCCTGACTGCATTTTGCAAAGAAAAGGAGGAGAAGGAGAAAGGGAGAAAAGAAGGAATTGGACTCAAGGGAAGAAGTGTTTGACTCTGTCCAGTGTTTAATGTCAGCTCTAGTGTGAGAGCGGAGACCTAGATGTTCCGGGCATCCGGAGGAAACAGCAGGTGTGGTGACGATTCTCAGGCCAGATGCGAGTCTAGGGGACGCTCGCCTCGGTTCACCCCTTGGGCAAAGGCAGGTGGAGAACAGCCCTGCTGAAGCGTGCAGGTTGCCAGCTTTGCTCGCGACCGAGCCCCCACCTCCGTGTCCTCTGCTTGTTCTCACTCCTGAGGTTACCCACCTTCGACCACGTTGCTGCCTGTCTGTCCTCCACCAGCGAGGAAGTGCATCCTTGGAGGCCGCGGCTGCCCGGTTTGCTGCTGTGTCTCCAGCACAGGTGACGGAAAGATGCAGGCAGACACTGTGCAGATTTGCAGGGCCAATAAGTGAGTCTGTGTCAATAAGAAGCCACCAAACCTACGCCTATAGTTTAGATACGAGTATACACAGACATATAGAACCTGGAACCTGGAACCTGTTAGAACCTGGAACAATTCACAAAAACCTAACAGTGCTCATATCTGGGGAATGGTTTTGGAATGAGAATCAAATGGAATTTTTAGCTTGTATCTATGTTTAGAAGGTACATGTATCTATGCATTACTCCTGTAATTACAAATGACTTTTAAAATTTGTAGCCACTCCCTAAGTACAATTTAAGTGGAATATTGTATAGGGTCAACTTAATTATTTTAAGCTTTTATGAAAAAAACGGTAAGTCACACTGACAGTGCTTTCCCTAAAGCAGTTTTGTTTCCAAATAATAATTAACCTATTGCATAATTTACACCCCCGGCCCTTTCTTCTCAAAGGCATCTTCACAGGATTCGAACTGGTCCCCACAAGTTCGGGCGGACTCACTCAGGCCATTACTCCCTTTACGTACTCAGCATCACCGTTTTAACAGAAGGGGGTTTTAATTTAACGAAAAGTGGAGAAAAATCATGAGGCAGTGATGGTTGGAAAAGCATCCTGTTCGGTGGTGGTTTCTTGTTCATGTTGATGAAATGACATATTTTAAAAATATGCTAAAAATATGCTGAATCAGAGCTTTATCCTTATTTCAAGGCAGAATTTAAGTTGCTCAAAAAGAAGTAGAAGGTTCTTGAAATGATTTGAGTGGACTCTACATGACTGCCTTCCAGGACTGTATTCTGTCTCACCAGAGCTATATTTTTCTTTATGAAACAAAGAGCCTGTGGCGTACTTTGTTTGTGGTGAAAAAAAAAAATCTACACAGTTTGAAAACAAGTGAAATTAAGCTGCTAGTTATTAACCTTCTACTATTTGGTGTTTTTTAAATTATTCAGGTATTTCATTTATTTGAATATATACATTTTTAATTCAGTCCCACTTTAAAGGGTAACTTTAAAAATAACCCCTCCGGACTGTGTACATTTAATCAAACACTTTCTGCCCTGATTTCCCCCAGCCATAGACCAGCGACCGGCAGGCACTTTGGCTCACGTGAAACATGCGTGTTTTGCCATGTTATGTCATTTATATAAAGGGAAAACTTTTGAAACTAATTCTAAGTGGAAAAATAAATGGTATCATCTGATTTTCACACATTTTATATGAATCAACTGGTTAGAGGATGCTTTCTTCTGTGAAGTTATTTGAATGCTATATTCATTTTAAAGCCATCTGGAGGGTGACGAAGAGAGAAACAAATCTGTTAGAGCCCGTTCATGGGTGCCAGGGGTGCCGTGCAGCCCCCAGCACTCGTAGGGCCCAGGGGGAGCCGGGCTGGGGGATGGCTGACCCCCACTCAGCAAGGCTTTCACAGGGATAGGTTGCCCTGTCGTTCCAGACTTTTCTAGAACTTTGGGGTGAGAGGAGCTTTGCGGACAAGCAGAGTGTCCTGTGTGACACCTGTTGCAGGACAGCGTGGAAGGAGAGATTTTGATGATAACCTGAGAGGGACTTCACGTTCCCTCTAAGGCTGTACGAATCGGGGGTGAGACACGGGAAGGCTGCCGGTGACCCGCTCAAGATGGTACAGACAGGAAGTAAGAAACGCAATTAGAACTTGAACTTGACCTCAACGACCCACCTGATATGATTCTCGCCCTTGTGTGCGTGAGAGAGAAAGGAAGAGAGATCTGAAGGAAGTAACAAAGGGCAGACTCCACATTCAATGAAATACACGTTTCCTGTTTGTGCTTATTCACTAACAGAAACAATGACAGGACTTCCCTGGCGCTACCATTGCAGGGGGCGCGGGTTCGATCCCTGGTCAGGGAACTAAGATCCCACATGCCAAGTGGCGTGGCCAAAACCATAAATTAATTAATTAAAAACAATTATAATAATTATTTTCTTCATCATCATCCTTTAATGTAATTTTCATTCCTTATATCTTCTCATGTAAGGCATGGCCTAGATTCCGCTGCATGTCTCTCTAAAATATACAGCCTTGGAAGGATTCACTCTGACAGTACCAAGAATTACAAGATTAACGTAACGTTAAATAAAATCATTGGATGAAGGAGTGATTATTTCATTAATCCCAAATAGTCCAGTAGAGAAAAGATGATAAAAGAAAGAGCGAGAAACTGTTAAAAGTTTTAAACATGCTCCACTTTCTGTACATCTTTGAAGACGAGACCATTGTATAAGGGCCCTTGGCTCTCATTAGGACAATAAATTAATGGTTTATAGCCTTTGTTTTATTACTCGAGGGGCACTTCATAAATCAACCGTAAGTTCAAGCTAGAAAATAGCCTATAAAATTACTCTTTCTCTCATATTCCTCCTCTTTCTCTGGCATTATTAATGTTGAAAATAATCAAAATTAGGGATCTAAGAGTCTCTCTTGGTACTATGTGCATTGTGACTGGGAAGTACTATATATATGCACGTATATGTGTTTCCTTTTTTCTCGTGTACTAAACACGTACGTATACACATATATATGAATATAATTTTGTTATAGTGTTCAATCTTTATAAGAAACTTGAAAATTAGAGAAGAAAATATAGATCACCCACAACTGAACTACCTAAAGATGATTACTCCAAACCCTTGGTGTGTATTCACTCAGTATTTAAAAATAACATTACAGATGTTTGATTCTTGGACAGTGTGTCTCCCTTTTCACTCTGAACTTTATTGAGGACAAATATTGCATCTCTTTTTTTCTTATATATTTTCACACACACGTGTGTGTGTGTGTTTCACGATCACGTCTCCTGGGGTCTGGGTCATAGTAGACAACCAGTGTTTGTTGAATGAATGAACGAACGAATCTCCTACCTGTTATCACGTTTCTTTTGGAAATGGAAGTATCCACAATCGAGTCTGGCTGATACGTGTGATAGTCCTTTTTTAAAGTCATTTTATGTTTTCCCTCTCAGCCTCATTAAGCAAAAGGCTCAGTGTAATATCTGGCACTCAACCGTTGCTAAGTGAGAACAGGGTATGCCTATGGCTAATGCCATTTTCAGGTCTTAGGAATCAATCTACTTTCTTGTAACTCCAGGTCAACAGCCTTACTGAGCATCGTTTGTGTCCTGAAATTACACAGGCAGTTGTGATGCAATGTTAAGGAGGAATGGCCTGTCCCCCTCACAGGGGTCTTACAGTCTAGTCTGGAGGGGGATGGGAGGTCTGTACCGTGGGCAGTGAACGAATAAATAATTACAGGTTAGGGTCCTGTAACTCCTCACTGGTAGGGAACCAAGGTGGACACTGTGATGGTGAATCCCAGGGCCGCTCAGGTGGGCGGCCATCAAAACAGGCATCTCCACAGCCACCACGTTCAGGCTGAGACCTGAGGGCTGGCAAGGAGCCAGTCACGTGATGGGGCAGGAAGCAGGGTGGGGTGGGAGCCCTCTGTGCTGTCCCAAGGGGAGGGCAGCCCAAGAGAAGAACTCAGATGGGAGCAGGATGGTGGAGCCCCGAACACCCACCAGTGACAAGGGGAGAGACCACACCGTGGGGCAGAGTTTCTCAGCCTTTGTTATTTCACTGTTGCTCCCCTCCATGGAAAAAAATGAATGAGGGAATGGGACTGGAGGACAAAATCTTAGCTGTTACAGTAGTTTGTGGCCCTTCAAGGATCAATCTTCCTGGACAAGCTTGGTTCTTGACAACTACTGAAAGAATGGTGGTCCTGCCTACACCCCATCCAAGTCCATCTCTTCTGCATCAGTCTAGTGTTCCCCACTCCAGACTGAGGTGGTCATCCAATAAGCCCTTATTAAGCATCTGTTGTATGCCACCAATCTTGTCATAGCTAAGCGGGGTTTTGCCCATCAGAAGCCAACGTCACCCTCTGAGGCAGAATCCACCTTGCTGAGAATGGACGCTTAGAGGGACACAGGGGCCAGAACCAGGGGGACTTGTATGAGCAAAGCACAGTGTTCAAGTTCAACGTGAAGCCACTGATGAGCTTTAAGGAGGGTGTTAACATGATCTGATTTAGGCTTTAAACATGAAAAAACGTATCAAGCAAGACTAGAGCTGGGAAGCCAGGCAGTGAACTTAAGGTCGTGACCTACGTGAGACAGAGCAGAGGTAGACGGATAGAGACGGTAGCTGAGGCAGAGAAGGGACGGAACCTCACAGGGACCTTCAGACAACAGTCTTATCACATTTAACTGACTCAAAGAGTGAACTCTCCTTTAAAACCGGCACATTAGTTTAGGTCAGGAATGGGCTCCAGCTCTTCTGTGCAGGTGTGAATTTGCTGCACAAAATATGTGTGGCGCTCCAAAAGATGGAAAAGACCATATGATATTGCTTATATGTGGAATCGAAAAAGAAAAAGAAAAGAAAAGGTACAAATGAACTTATTTACAAAACAGAGATAGAGTCACAGATGTAGAAAACAAACTTATGGCTACCAGGGGGGAAAGGGAGGGGGAGGGATAAACTGGGAGACTGGGACTGACATATGCACACTACTATATATAAAATAGATGACTAATAAGAACCTACTGTATAGCACAGGGAACTCTGCTCAATACTCTGTAATGTCCTGTATGGGAAAAGAATCTAAAAAAAGTGGATGTATGTATATGTCTAACTGATTCACTTTGCTGTACACCTGAAACTAACGCAGCATTGTAAATCAACTCGACTCCAATAAAAGTTATAGAAAAAGGTGGAAAGGACCTGGCCCTGCTGGAGTTGAAAGCAGAAGACAGTTCATGAAAGTAAACATAGATGAGTCTCAAAGCAAGCGTGATCACACCACAGAACATTAGGAAAGCTCGGTAATGTTTCAAAAATCTAAAACTCTACAGATACTCTTAGAGAAGATGATGAGGATGAAGGGCTATGAGGGTTCACATTTTTAGAAGTAAAGCCGACATCCAGGTACATAAACGGCAGTAACGTTTCTGTTGCTGGCGGTGGCCATGCTCCAAGTTTGTGTCTGTACCCACCCCGGTGAGCACAATGGCTCCGATTGTGTTTATGCTGCTGTTAATCATTTATAACATCACATTCCACAGGGCAGGTGAATATTATTGACATCATTGAGCCCATTTTGTCAAAAAGACAGAGACTAAAGGTGCTCCCTAAGTGAATCCATTAACTTACCCCGTGCACTTTCCTCTGTGGTTTTGGAGCTAATCAGCCTCGTCTGGGATTGGCACTGGTTTGGTTTGCACAACGTGTCGCTATGGGGTGAAGAGATTTGTTCTTTCTGTGAAGCACTCTTGACCATACTGGTACGATTTCCATAATGAAATAGTACATAGGATCACATAGTGCGTAATTCACTCGTAAGCACAAAATAGTAGTTTTCATTCATCACTGCTTGCTGTACAGGTCATACTGTTCTAGGTGAGAGTCATTAATTTTTCTTAACCTGTAATTATATGTAATTTGAGCCAAACCACTTTCTTCAAATACCAGAAGATACAGTACTCTTTTAGATGTGTGTAGCTGTAATTATCTTTTCTGCATTGAAGTTAAACTTCAAGAATAGTCTATTTATAACAAAGAGAAAAGAACTTGTATTTTAGTACAAATGTATCCTTTGAGGATGTTTAAAAGTACAGTCAGAGCCAGACTGAACATTAGAATATTTATATTTAGTAGTTTTTCAAAGCCAGCATGAAAATGTAAAATCCTGTAGTATTATTAATAAATATAAATATGCAAAATAGTGGTCTTCTGTAGAAACTTAAGGAATCAAAGAAGCAAACGGGGGAAATATGTGAATTCAGCCTGAAAAAGATGGCTTTTAGTTAAATGGTTGTTTTACTGAGCTTCCTCAAAGGATAAAGCAGATTCTATCCATCCTTGTGGTCCTAGAGGCTGGCACAGTGCCTGGTATTAGGAAGGCCCTAGGCACATGTTTGATTTGTGACTGGAGGGATGGAGGGGTGGATAGATAGAAGGATGGAGGGGTGGATGGAAGAATGGAGGAATTAAGGGAGGGGTGGAAGGATGGATGGAGGAATTAAGGGAGGGATGGAAGGATGGAAGGATGGATGGAGGAATAGAAGGATGGATGGAGGGATGGAAGGATGGATGGAGGGATTTAGGGACAGAAGGGTAGATGGATGGAAGGATGGAGGGATGGAAGTATGGATGGAGGGATGGGTGGAAGGATGGAGGGATGGAGGGATGGATGAAGGGATTGATGGAAGGATGGAGGGGTGGATAGAGGGATGGGTGGAAGGATGGAGGGATGGAAGGATGAATGGAGGGACGGGTAGAAGGATGGAGGGATGGGGAGATGGATGGAGGGACAGAGGGGTGGATGGACGAATGGTGAGTGAATAGATGGATAAGACAGACAGATGGTAGGATAGGTGGGTGAATAAATGTGAGGCAGGAAAACCAGGAAAAGATATGAGATACAATGCACCTAGGTACTACATGAAAATGATAGCTAACCAGGAATGTGTGAAGGACTGTCCATAGCATGCCTGTGGGAATGCTGGGGTTTGGGAGGCTGCTTCTGTTTGAAAGAGATTACCTGGTACAGAAAGGAGAAAGATGTGTGTTTTAAAGGAACACAGTGACATTCTCAGATCAGCAGGAAGAAAAACAAACCTGATGGGAGAGAGACACAGACATCAAAACACATAAAAAAGTGTGTTGTTCTTATGATTGCCAATAAAGCTATTTTAAAAACTGAACAGATTGACATTGGTAGCGCACTTTAAGAGATAGATACCAGGGCATTTTTTGAAATTCTAATATTACAGTAAAAGAAGTTGACTACTTTTAATCTAGCTATGATATATCTTGTCTTTAAATGGGAAGTATTTGTTTGAACAATGCTTAATGTTTTTAGAGCAAAGGAGATTAAAATTTTTAAGCATAATCTTTTGTCTGTAATACGAGCATAAAGCATTTTGCAGCAAAGATATAAGCATCCACAATAAACTATTTCTCATTAAAATATAATCTGGTAATTATATGTGGTAGTTATTAATAAAAAACCTTCCAATAATATGACATACGAGACATACGAGATAGCATCTCACATAACAATGGCAGCAGCGGTGACACCATTCAGTAAGAACCCTGTGCTCAGATGCTGTAGGCCCTTGATATTGTCTGCGCAAGCCTTGAATTGGTTTCTGCTCTCAGGGAGTATGTGGGAAGTTAGAATAAGAGTCAATAGCATCTCTTTTAGAGGAGTGAAATGTGTTAGATCTTCAGAGATTAATAAAGATCATATTATGGAAGGCTTTGACTACTAAACCCTGAAGTATGCATTTTAGCTTAGAGGCAACATAAAACCACGGAAGGTTTCTGGAATATTAATGAACTGGAGGCAGTGGGCAAGGTGAGTCCAAGAGTAGGTAAAGAATTAGAGGATGAAATAGGTCCTAGATTTTGGTTTACAATTATACCAGAATGTGATGGTACCAGAAGTATGAAACTTAACATCTTTGTTTCTTGAACTGCATGAGATGCATTTTTATAAAATGAATGAATTCATATAGTTTAAACAGATATAATTTTTTAAAGATTCATTTATTTGAAGTAAATTAAATTTTAAATATCTGAGTTCATGTTGTAGCTCATGTCCCTGAAAATCACTTTCTTTGAAATTCTGCTTTTTCCATTTTGTCATTCCATCTACTTTCCTTCACCCAATATGTCTAAATTATGACCTTTATATTTTTCCAACATTATTCTAGTCCACAAATACTTCACAGTCAAGTTGAACATTCAGACAGGTGTACCAATAATGACAAAACCGGGAATTCAGTGGTATTCTAGAGATATCTTCAAGGTACATTAGTGACATAGACACACTACTGTAATGAATTCATTGTTATAAAGTATACACTAGACTGAGAGCTCATGAAGCCATCTGGGTTTTGAAGGATGAACAGGGGCTTATCGAGTAGATGATTCAAAGAGAGATGAAGACAAATACACAGTAGACGTTAAGCCAGAGGAAAGAAACAAGTTCCCCTTTTGGAATGGTAAGAACTATGATATAGTTTGAGAATAGATAAACTTGGATGCATTGAAAAAGGATCTTACTACAGAAAGTCTAACAAACATTTCAAAAGAGTTTGAGCAATATCCTGAAAATCATGACCTGCTATTAAATAATTTTTTTTTGCGGTACGCGGGCCTCTCACTGTTGTGGCCTCTCCCGTTGCCGAGCACAGGCTCCAGACGCGCAGGCTCAGCGGCCACGGCTCACGGGCCCAGCCGCTCTGCGGCATGTGGGATCCTCCCGGACCGGGGCGTGAACCCGCGTCCCCTGCATCGGCAGGCGGACTCTAAACCACTGCCCCACCAGGGAAGGCCCTATTAAATAATTTTAAGCATGAAAGTAACATAGCGAGATTGATGTTTAGAAAGATCACTCTGGAGATAGTTCTGCCAGTGGTCTGCCAATCAGTGAGGGGGGGTCAGATGGGGGATGTCCCTAAAAAGGTGAGGCCAGTGCTGTGCGCATCCTGCCATGGAAACGGGAAGTATGGGTCCCTTTACGCTCCCGAGAAGGGCAGCCCTCCTCTGCGTCTGCCTCTCTGTGATTGAAAGCAGTAATCAGGGATGATGGTGAAGGGACGGAGCGCCAGGGGAGGAACCCCACAGGTGCCTCCACATCTCTCTCTACTGCAGCGTCCAGTCCGCCTACACTCCATGGCAACCGCCCATCCGGCCCTTGTCTGTCCTCCTACAGCCTACACCTCTAAAACAATCCCTGGAAACTGTAGCGGTAATCGAAACTTTCGAAGTCATCGATGACAATTGTGTTTAATCTTTTAAAATCTGTCACTTCAAAGAAGAAAAAACAAAAAACCTAATGGTTTTCTAATAAAAATAGCGAAGACTCTAATTCACAGGTGGTTTACTTTTACAGGAGTCAGGATGACATTACCATTTTCATCTCACATAGGAGATGACGCATCTGGGAGTTGCACTTTGCATCTAGGGAACACAAGCAGAGGACTCAGGAGGAGGACGTGTCAACCTCTCCTTTTCTCTGGTTGTGAGAGCATCTTTTTATAAGAGAATGCAGCCAAAATCAAGAATGTAGGTGATCTGAACATTTGGTCTCATTCAGATGAATCTTAATTTGTTGGATTTGATATAGCATACTAAGGCACTGATTACAGAGAAACGGTACATGAATTCATCACGGAGACAAAATTAAAATGGCCAACACTTTTCTCCTAGTCAGTGTCATTAATAGTGTAAATCCTTGAAAATGTTGGGATCTTGTCTGGGTTTTTCCTGATGAAGATAGATTCCTAGATTTATGTCCCACTAATCCACAGTATCAGTGAGAGCAGAGGCCGTAAGGACTAAAATGTATTATTCAGAACGGTGTCTGAGGAAGGAATCTGAAATACTACTAAATAGCTAATTTCATTCTTTAAGGAGAAAGAAACATTTACTAAAAGACCAGCACCGCCAAACAAATGCTAAAATTTCTAGCGAGCATCTCCAGATATAGGCGACATAAGTCATGTGGTAAGCAATAAAAATAAAGAATGAATGAATCTACCTATTGGATAACTGTAAAGTAAACCCAACTAGCTAAATAAAAATTTTTTTTAAATCATCTGAATGCGATGGCAGTACAATACCCAGCCATTTGCACAAAGTCTTCAGCTGTGTCTTAGCAGGACACTTGCAGTGTGGATTCAGACTCCCTTCCGCCCCCCCTCCCACTGGATCAGAAACCCAGAAGCCCTCCTCACTCACAAAGCCCTTGGTTTTACCTGCGCAGGGAGAATTTCCATGAGTGTAGCCACACCAGAATCTCACCAGGAGCTTGGGAGCGGCCCCGTCCTCTGGCTCCCACCTTCCCTGTGTCTGCCTGTCTAGCATCCCACCTTCCCTCGTACGTGTCCTGTGACTCACGTTCCCATCCTCTCCTCATTATCCCAAACCGTGGATCCCAGCAACACCTCCTTTTTTTGCTGCCTCCGAGTCTGGCCTGACAGGCAGATCTGCCATGTGAAACACTCAGACCACTTCTTAACTACCCACTATTGAGTCCTGTGAAATTCCTAATCATTGCGAGAAAATCCATTTCATCCATGTTTACTCCCCTTCAAGTTTAGCTTTCCTATGTGACCTGACAACTGCCTATTTCCTGAAAATACTCTACTACGAGGTTTCACTTTTTCTCATCTTCCTTGTCTTGGTGGAGGAGAGCAGTGCAGCTGAATCATTGCCCCGACGTTCTATCTTATGCTTTTTTTCTTTTATTCCCTCCATGGTTTATCCTATCACCTACTGAGTTCCAGGACTTATTTCCAGCTTGATGAATGACTTCCGGGCCTGGCTTACGTGTTCGTCGTCCATCATACCTTCTTTTCATCCTTGAGGACATTATCATCTGTCTCGGTGACTCATCTTATCCTAAGACCTCAGAATTCCTTGTCTTCTGTTTCTAATCTGAATCCACCTTCCCCACAACCCCACCACTTGTGAAGTGCAAGAATTCATATTCTTCAGGAGATGTAAATATACATGTGCAATGGCAAATACCTAATGCAGGACAGTAAGTGAAACAAAAAGTCATTCATAGCGTGCTGTGGGAACACAAATGAAGGTCACCCAAGCCCTACTGGACGTGGAGAAAAGGATATCAAAAATCCACTCCTGGGGGCTTCCCTGGTGGCGCAGTGGTTGAGAGTCCGCCTGCCGATGCAGGGGACACGGGTTCGTGCCTTGGTCCGGGAAGATCCCACATGCCGCGGAGCGGCTGGGCCCGTGAGCCATGGCCGCTTAGCCTGCGCGTCCGGAGCCTGTGCTCCGCAACGGGAGAGGCCATAACAGTGAGAGGCCCGCGTACCGCAAAAAAAAAAAAAAAAAAAAAAAATCCACTCCTGGAGGTGGAGTAAAAGGTAAATAGAAGTTGGCCAACAGACAAGCAACCGTTGTAGAATCTTCCAAACCCAAAGAACTGATTTCATTATACTGTCCTGCTCACAGCCCAGCCCAGCAACCCATTTCTCCGGCCAGTTTTAAGCAGGAACTTTATAAATTTTGAATACAGTTTCCAAAATTATTTTCATAAAAGTTAGACGGGATCCTCTTTAAATCTTTTAGTGTATACCCAGTGTTCACAGGAAAATGTCTGTTCTTCACTATGTGGCCACCGGTTACCTGTGTAGCCCCTTCCCTCATCACACTGCACAGGGCTGCACCTCGAGATGGTTTGTCGTCTTCTGTTCCTTGCCTAGTTTTTCTGTCCCACATTCATCTTTTCCCATCATCCCTGGAAAATTTTTATATCCCCAAATCTAGCACAATTCTCAAGATAAACCTACTTTGATTTTTGGAACGGCTGTTAGAAATGTCACTAGATGATCTTATTTGCAAAGCAGAAATAGAGACACAGACGTAGAGAACAAATGTATGCATACCAAGGGGAAAAGGGTTGTTGGTGGGATGAATTGGGAGATGGGGATTGATACATATACACTATTGATACTCTGTAGAAAATAGATAACTAACGAGAACCTACTGTAGAGCACAGGGAACTCTACTGACTGCTCTTTGGTGACCTAAATGGGAAGGAAAACCAAAAAAGAGGGGATATATGGATACGTATAGCTGATTCACTTTGCTGTACAGTAGAAACTAACACAACATTGTAAAGCAACCGTACTCCAATAAAAATTTTAAAAATAAAATAAAATAAAATAAAAGTTGATTAAAAAAAAAAAAACAGGGTAAGGAGTAAAAATAAACCAAAATCCAATCCAAGACCAAAAAAAAAAAAGTCGCTAGAAGAGATCTTAGTCATCCCATGCAGCTGTCTTCCTGCCCGGGGTCTCCACTGAATGAAGGGAGTAGAACTAGAATCCAGCTCTTCCACCACCATCCGGAGGTCTTGTCCCCATGGTGCGCTCCCTTCATACGTTAGTTCTCCCAGAGTGGTCATTACTGCTTCTACCCGTTCTGTAGTATCGCTGCCTCTAACTCTCTGGGAGTTTCATTTCGGAACCCAAGTTTGCGTGAATTTTGCTTCGGGGATTGAGTTTCCTGCAGCGAGTTACATACCACAGTCGACAATGAACAGAAAGATGACACGCTCCCTCCTTCCCAAAGCCTGCCTCACAGATTTGCTCTGTGGTGCTCACAGACAGTACCAACTGTTCTTCCTGTTGACTGCCAAAATCATTCAGCAGTTGGGAAGAAAAAAAAAAACTCTATGAATTATGGAAAATCACTAGGGAGAGAGAATGGCACTACAATGGGGGGAAAAAGTGACAATTCTCTGTGGCCACCCATTCAAGTACCCGCCTCGAATCTCAACCAATTTAAAGAAAACTAAATGAAGAAGGACATCTAGTCAACCAGGGGCCTCTGAAACAGGAGAGCGGTTGAGGGCTTGTCCTGTCCATCCAAGTGGCTAGCCCGACTGCCATAATGCAAGATTTGAGTCTCAGTCTCTTGCAAAACCGCCTGCTTCATCAAGACGACAAATCTTGGCTAAGGGGAGAGCTACATAAGATGGGAAGTGGCAAAAGATGTTCGGAGTAAACTCCGTTTCCATGTGAAAAGCTTCATAAGCTACCTCTGGCCAAGCGCTCTAATGGCAAGTCTGACCTGTCAGCCTTTTTGGTACCTAATGGTGTGTATAAATGCACCAGCTTCGGGTGCCCCTTTGACGTCTGACACAGGCTGCGGGGGTAAGTGGTGGTGTCAGCATTTTAGTGTCCGCAGCCCATGCTTGGGAGCACACGTGTTGGTCTCTCATCTTCACGGTGTTTGTCTCAAGTGCTAAGAAGACGACTATGAACGTATCACAAGGTTTGCCTGAGCTGTATTTTTTCCGGATCTAACAGGACGTCACCTCTGTGTGTCCACAGCTCTTCAAGTTAGTATTTCCCAGGCTCTTCTGCAGTTATTTACGTCTGAGCATTTCCACTGTGAGCGTTTCCATTGTGAAGGGCATTCCTCACACCTACCACAGCCCTGTGAATTCTTAGAAAATAAGCACAACACACCAGAAAATTATTTTGAAGACGCGTGGCTATGGCTTATTGTTATGTGTTTTTCAGAACTTTCTTTGACAGTGCTTCTCATCAATAGTGGAACATTTGGACTGGCTTGCACACCACCAGGGCTTTTACTAGAAGCTGATTCGGTAACATGCTGAAATTCCTTTTTTAAAATTCTAGACACAAATGTTCATTGTATAGCTACTGTTTAGGCAGGCGTCTAGAAGATTATTGCTCAGAGATGACGACGTGAAGACTTTTTACTTTTGTGCTGCGGTTCTATCACTGCAGTTGTATAAACATTTGATTTATAATAACATATGGTGTGGTAGAAAAAAAATCATTGAAATGAAACAGTTTTGTGCATCACGTTTAAGTTGTTTTTGTTTTTGGTCTTTTTGTTTGTTCACTTTTCCTTTTCACAGACGCAACCTCCCTGCTTTGAGTTGCAGAAAGAAAAGGATCATAAAATAAAGATAAGGGTTTAGCTCTGGGATTTGGGAATTCATTCATGGGAACGGTTGTATCTTCCAATGAAGAGTGAAGGCCCGTGTTTTCCCTTTGTGCTGCAGGGGGCAACCACGACAGCTGTGGTGTATGGGTATTTGCAAATATTAGTGACAATGTATACACACAGCAAACATACTTATTAGAACAAAAGCTTGGGGATTCTCACAAAATGTAGAAGTGTTGCAAGAATACGGCAGATGCACTGGGATAACTTTTGTGAGCTTTGCTCCTTCAAATCCTTTTCTGGAAAAACCTCTTGCCTGATTATTTTCCCATTGTTATTTTGGCATCTTCATGCTGTTAAATGTTTCCCTGCTGTTTGCCTTTTAGATCGGTGTTCGAAAAGTATTTCTGAAATACTGGCATGCCAACCAGCTAAACGATTTGTGCCTACAGCTGCAGAGAAAAATTATCACCTGCCAAAAAGGTAACAGTTACACACGTCACAGTAACAGTTCAGTGACATTTCTGAACTTTGATGAGTCGGAAAATACAAAACCATTTAGTGAACCCCCAAGTTTAAATGTTAGGGAAACCTAACATTTAGGTTAACCTAAATATTAGAGTGGACCCTGCCATGGCCCTATGTCCATCCATCCCATGGCGCTACCTTCAGGCAAATAAATAGGTTTCAGGAGTTTCAGAAGCACTGTAGCTAAGTTGGCTATTTACTTGTCTCTAGATCAGAGTGTGCGGCCACAGCTCGTGCTTTATCTCATGATCATTCTATCTGTAATTCTGCATCACATTTTCACCTAAGTCATAGTTTGGAAGAGGGGATATACGTACCTTGTAATTTATGCATTCCTCACCTGTAAAATATTCATGCTTGCTGATCCTCCAAGAAGCACAGGACAAGAAGAGTGTGCCTTTGAACCCACAGTGGGGAAGAAAACACAACCCATGTGACACTCGGGCGCAGCTCTGGAGCCAGACTCCTAGGCCACGCCAGTCAGCGCCCCTTGGTATGCTAGAGTTTGGAGGACTGCCACAGCCAATTAGCCAAAGTATGCCTTGGATTTATGTATGCCTTGTAATTTAAGTAATTCCATGTACGCCTTGGATAAATGCTTGACTATTTTTCCTTTGTGAAGGGATAATAATATTTGGACTGTTAACTTTGAGAGCAGATAGCATCTATTTCATGTTAACTTTGAGAGTCCATTTAGATTTTTTTTTTCTATCAAAACCCAAGTGACCGCCAAAAATAGGTGCATTTTAAAAATAGTAACTATGCCTCACATAAAACATACATACTTAATAGATTTTTAATTTGCTTAATAGTTTAATTGTATTATATATCTCTAAAGAAAGGTAAAAAGGGGAGAAATTAATCTACAGGCTAACTTTTGGTGGAAGCAGCCGTGATGAGCTTAGCTCTCTAATCTATCTGAAACTATTAAAAACAAGTGCATCTCAGAGAACATGGAAAACTGCCTCACCCTGTTCAAGCCTCTGTCTATGCGAACCCCTGGGGGATTCCTTCAGGCACACCCCTGGCTGAAACCTCTGATGGGTCCCATCATTTTCTGATGATAAAAAGTCCTGCTATATGCTGGTCCCTCAAACAGACTCGGTTCAGAATTTAGTAAGTCCAGTCCACGGGAAGGTCAAAAGTCAGAATCTCATTCCAAGTTAAATCGTCCCTCTAGGCTCCCACCCTTACTTAGGTGCCCTCCGGGGGGGGGAGGGAACAGGTAAGGGGACAGGGCCGCCCCTCAGTCTGACCCACACCCACGTGACCTGGCCTGGGGTTTCTCTGGCCAGCAGGCAGGCAGGGGTTAACAGGCTCTCTGCATATGTGGGCGCCTTTCAGCCCTCACCTGTGCTACCCACCTGGGAACCGCAAAATCTCTCCTTTGGGTGCCACTTGGAACTCCCCGTTGACACTGCCTGTGGGCCTGGGTGCTCTCCAAGAGGAAGTCTCTTTAAATGACTCCTGGCAGGCGTCTCTGTCTCGATAAGCAAGGTCTGGTGTCCTAGAAGCACAGCTGGGGACCCTGACAAGTGAGCCTCTCCCCGTAGAGCCGCCCTGCATTCAGCCCCTGGCAGCGTCGGCCTCCCAGGCCACTGTGTCCTCCAAACTCCAGACCATGTGGCAGGGTCTCTGGCTGGTCCCCTGAGGCCACTGTCACCAGCCTGGTGTTCAGGGGCGGCGGGGGGAGCCCCGGGTGAGGGAGGCCCTATGCAATCCTCGCTTCTCTCTGGGTTATAGGGTATAGGTTATACCTATATAGGGTTATAGGGTAATAGGGTAATTTGGGTTATAGGGTCATTTGGCCTTCTCTGTCCCTCATCAGGGTAGGGAAGGGCTGGGCTCACAGGTCTCCTTTTGACTCTGTCGCCTTTGCAATTCCTTTCTGTGTGGTCAGTCCAGGCATGCCCTGGGAGCTGGTTAGAAATGCAGAGTCTCAGGCCCTGCCCCAGAACTCCTGAATCAGAATCTGCATTTGTAGCCTCAGGCTGAAAGTGGGACGGGGAGAGTCCCCTTTACAAGACCAGTGCTCTACCCCCCGGGCTGTGGAACCAACCGAGAATTCCATTTAATACCGCGTTTATACATACATGGAGCGGGTATCACTTTCTCCTGGAACTTTTCCTACATGTAATTAGAAGGCGGCGTACTCTGTCTTCCATCGGGGGTGCCCGCTAGTAATGTCTCCTCTGGTTGGTTACAAATGTTAAGTCGCTGTGCCCTATGGACCTGAAACAGAAGGAATTAGCAGAACTGTAGTTCTTTCTTCACCCCTAATGATAAAAATTGAGAATGGTTTTTAAAAAGTGGATACAAACCACAATTTCCTATTGCATAAATGAAATAATGGCTGTAAAAGCATTTTTTTAAATTACAGGCTCTTAAATGCAAAGCATTAGTTATTGATTTTTATTTTTACATCTCTTAGAACCATTGCTTCAGTCCTTTTTGCTAGTTTGAAATTCATTCAGCATTTATATCATCTGGAGTCCTTTCCAGTTTTTTAAGGGTTCTCATTTTTTCTTTGTAAATATTGGGTGGCAGAGAGCTGTAGTTACACCTCAGTCTTAAATTTAATCATTTCAATTTCAAATTATTCCCAACAGAAGTTTCCTCTGACTATATACCTTCATTTTATCCTGCATGAAATTGTCAGAAAGAGACAAGTATTAATGATCTATTTGTGCCAAATTTAT
Source organism: Grampus griseus (assembly GCF_964374135.1). Classification (NCBI taxonomy): domain Eukaryota; kingdom Metazoa; phylum Chordata; class Mammalia; order Artiodactyla; family Delphinidae; genus Grampus; species Grampus griseus. The sequence continues at coordinate 3,676,773 of NC_139012.1, read as the reverse complement.
TTGTATGAATTGTCTCTTAGTAAAGGTACCATGTTTTAGCAACTAGTATAAACTTTTTTCTTTTAATTTTCAAAGATTGCTAGTGCAAAGTGTGAGAAAACAGGGTCTGGACACAGGACAGTGGATTCCCACGTTGTTCGTGGATCCAACGAACAGTCCTGCTGTAGTTGGAGGTCAGCAGTCTGGCCTGTCCACATTAATCTTCCCTTTATTCCAAGAGATTAAACATCTTAAATATACCCTCCCATTGTCAATGTCTAGATTTTGTTTAATGTAACAGGAATGAGCGAATGAACAGAGAGCAGGCCTTCTGCCTCTCTCTCTCACTGTGCCTGTCACGTGGCTGAAATTTCTACATTTTATTCCGCATTTTTGATTCCTGGGAGTCTGATTGTACCTTGAGCTGTTTAATTTTTTTCTCTTTTAGATTAGTTCAGCATGACTGTTTTTACAGTTATCTTAATACACTGCATTCCAAAGTCACTAAAGACTTAGTACTGCCATCGGAGAAAAAGTCTTGAGCATTTTAGACGTCTGCATATTATTTGCCTCTGAAGCCATACTTGTGGAAAGTTGCGTTCGCCCTTCCATCTTCTAATCGAGTAAAGGCATCTAAGTGAATATCCTAGACATATATAGACACCCACATATTTATTCTCCTATAGCCGGGAATATTTTAAAGCACTTAATATTTTATAGGAGGAGAAGAAAGTGTCTTTGTTACCCACATTGGTTTTCCCTACAATTATAGCTCTTCCTATGATCCGAACAACTGCTTCTAATCACAGAAACTCAGAATGAGAAGGGACGCATCCTAGCATCAAATCAGCATTGCTCCCACTCATCTGTCAGAACACCCCTGAGCGGGGGCCATCCTGTTTCTTGAACTTGCCTGGGTACTGGGAGCCGACTCTCTCCCATGAGATGCCTGATCTGTTTACAACCTATGCTCATTGTTAAAACGCCATCTTCATATTGATCCCAGATGTGCTTCCTGCACCTTCCCTGTTGTGACCTGCTCTCTGGAGAGCTACAGATTTGCATCCACGTGGCTGCAAGGTAGAGTCTGGCCTCATAAGGGCAGAGGTTTGAATCCCCGCTCTACCGTTCTTTGGTTGTGTTTACCTAGAGGAATTTTCTCAGCCTCACTGAGCTTCTCTTTCTTGGGGTACAAGATGGAGATACTGGTACATTAATGGCCATCGAGTTTGGGCACTGAAAGATGGGTTGGAGCGCCTAGCACGTGGCAGTGCCTTTACACGGTGGGCGTGACTTTTATTTTCAAGTCTTACATTTGTTACTGACACATAAGTGATTTCAAAGTGTGTTCATCCACCTGTTTCCCCCAATTGTTACACGTTTTTCTAGCCCTGCTTCCCCAGAAAGCAGAAGGATGACCCATATTTCTACACAGTCTCTTTCCAGAGCCTTAAATGCAGTGTTAGTTTTTCTAGGAGTTAAGTCACAATCCTGTTAGCAATATGTGCATGGTTTTCAAAGACTACATCCGTGAGCCTCAGACGTTTCTGTTATAATCTGATATAAAATAATGTGATTGGTGCATCCCCAAAACAGTCTGATGAGAGTCACACCCAGAATTCTCTGGGGTTTGGACTTAGTTCTTTCCATCAGTGTTCAGCCTGTGTTACCACAAGAAGGAGGGAAGCTTTATTAGAAAATAACCTGCACGATCTCATTCAGGGTGAGGATTTTTGCCTCCACTGTTAACATTACTGAATGTAGATATCTTTCTTAATGCAAGATTAGAATGTTTTAGTAAAGTCCTAGACTGGGTTAAATATATTTTATTTTAGAGCTGCTCCAACATAATGTATTTGGACTTGTTGATGTACATCTGGGTTTTTTGCTTTTGCTCCTCTCGTTGACCCATCACTTTGTTCTTTTACTGAAGTTATCAGAGGATTTTTAGCACGCCAGCACTTGCATCAGAAAAGGAGCATTAGGCAGCAAGAGGTCACATCCATCAACAGCTTCCTGCAGATTACAGAGGACCTGGGGCTTAAGACCTATGATGCCCTGGTCGTGCAGAACGCCTCGGACATCGCCCGTGAGAATGACCGGCTCCGGAACGTAATGAACGCTACTTTCCACAAAGAGAAGTTGGAGGCCAGGAACAAGCAAGAGGAAGGAACCAAAAGGTAAAGGCAGATAGTGTGCAACTTCGGTGACCTACGCGATTGATCCTGGGGCGTCAAGAAAATGCCGATAGCCCTTAACGCAAAGTTCAATCACTTATGACCGTAGGGAGAGGAACAAGCACGTATGCATGCGCAGTGCATTACGTGAAACCTCCTGACACCTGAAAAGATGCTTTTCCTGGGCTTTCCTTCCACAAAATAGATGCTCTACGTGTTAGTTTAGGTCCCATGAAATAATTGCTTCACCTACCGTGCTTGCGTCACTGACCATCTCAAGCACAAAGTTTTAAGGCATCTAACCTTTACGTCTTCGCAAAGATATATAGCTTGGTTCTCGACATCTTTATGCAACTGTCACGTATATAAATAAGGCTGACTCCTAGAAACTTCTGAAAACCTGACCCCCCAAATGGAGAAGACACTCTAAAAACACAAGAGCAGTGAAATCAATGAATGGTTGCCTGTATTATATTTCCCTTAGGAAACTGTCACATCTTCTTTGCCAAAAAGGAAAGCTCTGGGGAAAGATTTTTATTTTAAAGTTCACGTTGGACGCTGAGCTTGAAATAGACATGTGAAGAAAACTAAGTCCTTCTCCACTTTTCCACTCTTGTCTCTCTGTGACAGACGAGGACACCCATGATTTACAATCCTCCCTGGGTCTTTCCATCCTAATTTGCTGTCAGGGAGATGTTTGTTTTTCCATAGGAACTTAGTAATGTCTAGTTGTTTCTCCCTGAAAGTGACCCCTCTTTGCCTTGACTGTGATGTGGAATGATTTTTTATTAAAGTGGAAGTGGTGGTGTGTCTCTCCCTAATTAGCCTCAAATATCTCAGTGATTAAATACTGAAAAAATTCCCTTTGTACGGAAAACTGTAATTAAACATTACAGGGAAAACAAATTATCCACCGAGTGCCACGCTTTCGTCTTCAGCTAGTTCATTTCCTATATGGGCGTCTGGCTCTGCCTGGCAGTAGATCCCAGCTCTGTTGGTGTTCTGCCACACAAAGATATAATTATAAAAACAAATGCTCGGAGACTCCTGGTAAAATGAATGCATTGGCATCTCCCTGGCACATGATTCCATTGACATGTGAAGCCAGAAGGAATTGTTTTTAACCAGATAACTATTAATTTTATAGGACTTCCAGAATAATATTTATTATTTTCTCTGCTGGAGCTAAACAGCCACCCCAATTTCTCAGTTTCATTATGTATTCATTTGCCTGATATAAAATTAAGTGAAGAAGTATTTGTCTATTTATTTATTGAAAACCAGCAGTTCACTTGGCATTGGGCAACCAGATGGAATAACAGAAGAAAAATAACAATTCTGCACATAATTAAATAATTGCTGATGGAATTTAAATGGCAAGGGAGAGAGAGAGAGACAGGGAAAATGAAAATCTTTGATCGTTTTAAGTAAAGCATCTGCTCTTTTGCAAGGGCAAACAGAGATAACTCCCAGCATCTGATGCATCAGTAACTCTCTATTAAGATGGATTTCCCAGAAATTATCATTCAGATTGAAATCCTGGCTTTTTGATTTGCTTAATAATCAGGGTGTGAAAACTTCACTCAGCGAATGCCTGATAGCAAATGTGGCATTCCTTACGACATCTTGGGTTCCGGTGAGATTTTTTTCTAAAGTAATAATGAAGAGTCTCGAACGTGTTTATTTATCACGAAGCAAGGCTGGAAGGATGAAGTGGCTTCCTCTGGATGCGCTGGATACCAGAGCGCTGCACGCATCCTCCAGCCTCGGCGGGAAGGCTGTTTACCAAAAAGCTGTGATTACGTCTGCTTGAGCCGGTTCATTGTTCCCATCTGAATAATGCATCTGGGTCTCTCTGGCGGGGCTGTTTGTGTTTGTTTCCCCACGCACACCCAGAGCTGAAGACAAGGGTGGACCCAGGCGCCTCCACTGCAGCTTCGTCCCAGTGTCCATGGCGGTAGACAGCCTGGTCCAGTCCCAGGCTGGCCCATCCACCCCGTCTCCTTCTCTGCACTCGGTGCTCAGCCTGGATGACAGCAGCGGCCTCCCATCACCACGGAAACAGCCTCCGCCCAAGCCAAAGAGGGACCCCACCACGCGGCTGAGCGCCTCCTATGAGGCCGTGAGCGCCTGCCTGTGGGCTGTCACCAAGGACTCCTCCAATGAAGGTTAGCCTCGGGGAAGGGGGACCCCGACCCCCGTTGGGTTACTGATGCTTGATTTCCGGTCTTTGAGTGCGCCGCAGCAGTACTTTGCCCTAATATATTTTTAGTAGAATTAAATCCGTTGTTGGCTTGCCAGGGCCCCCCCCCTTTCTTTTTAAATTTTTATTTATTGATTTTTGGCTGCGTTGGGTCTTCGTTGCTGCACGCGGGCTTTCTCTAGTTGCGGCGAGCGGGGGCTACTCTTCATTGCGGTGCACGGGCTTCTCATTGCGGTGGCTTCTCTTGTTGCGGAGCACGGGCTCTAGGCGCGCGGGCTCAGTAGTTGTGGCTTGCGGGCTCTAGGGCGCAGGCTTAGTAGTTGTGGCGCACGGGCTTAGCTGCTCCGTGGCATGTGGGATCTTCCTGGACCAGGGCTCGAACCTGTGTCCCCTGCGTTGGCAGGCAGATTCTTAACCACTGTGCCACCAGGGAAGCCCACCAGGGAAGCCCACCAGGGGCCCTTTAATCATTAAACATAAATAATATTAATTCTAATCTCTAAGCCTCTTAGGGAAAAGCTACTTATATATCATTTCCTTAACTCCTCTCCCGACTTCCACATTGAATGAGGAGCCTCAAACCAGAACAATTCAGAGAGTCGGTTGCTCATCCACGTAAACTTTTGTGAATTAAAAAGCTAAAAAGATTCATCTGGCTTCCCTGTTATCACAACTTAATTAAAAATTAAGCCTGCTTTATCACCACACAGTAAAGTGAAACGATTCATGCAGAGGAGAATCATGACTCAGCAAAATTCAGTGAGTGAAACTTTGGGGACTAGACAACAAAGGTCTCTGCATCGGTGGTCTAGACGTATTTATGCAAAACCACAGTTTATTCTCAATTAATTCCCTCATAGATTAGTTCATGTGATATTATTGCTTAATTTTTAATTTTTAGAATTGTGAAAAGCAGAGGAAGTCCTTCTTGGCAGAACATTTACTAACTTCACAGATTTTACTTATCACGCATGAATATGAGGCCCTATTCTAGGCCCAGGAAGGTACACAATAAATAAAACAACGTTACCTTCCCCCATGGGGCTGGCATTCTGGTGGGGAGACAGATGGTAAACACGATAAACAAATAAATACACGGAATAGCTTAACTGTTTTTGTTTTTTTTTTGGCGGGGCCTCTCACTGCTGTGGCCTCTCCCACCGCGGAGCACAGGCTCCGGACACGCAGGCTCAGCGGCCATGGCTCACGGGCCCAGCCGCTCCGCGGCATGTGGGATCTTCCCGGACTGGGGCTCGAACCCGTGTCCCCTGCATCGGCAGGCGGACTCTCAACCACTGCGCCACCAGGGAAGCCCCGAGTCAACACCTTTTATGCCCAGTCCTGTTCTTATTAACACGTGCCTTTCCTAGAGGTTTTCATCCAGTATATACGGTCATAGTGAAGAGAGGCCGGCCAGAGGGCTCGTTTTTCTTCTCTACCTTTGTGCCTGAAAAGCTGGAAGCAATTTTATGGGCCAGTAAATTTTAACACTCGTTTGCAAACTATTAACAAGCGAGAGCCAACTATTTGAAAGTGTGATTTTTAAAAGTTCGGGGTTGCTTTTTGCAAACAGAGACTAGGAAAGGAAGAACAGAGCCGCGACTTCTCTTCTTTGCAGGGAAGCTCCCAGCTGAGGGCTTTGCTGAAGAACTGAGTATCTAAACCCAATGTGACGGCTTTCTCCCCAACACAGGGACCCCTGGATGGTGAAATAGCACAGGACAGGTTTTGGGGGGCAGCTCTAGGCGCCACCACTTACGCCTGGTGATGTGAGATGCATACCCAGCCTCCCTCAGACTCCAGCCACCCGCTCCTTAGAAATAACACCCGAGGAATCCGTATTTCTTAGAATTGCCGTACAGCTTCCCTTTGTAACAAAACACAGTTTATATGTATAGACACGAGAATGGTTCAGCTGTGTGGCTTCATTTGGAAATAGCGTTACATGTCATTCCCTTTTTTATTGTCTTGTTTATAAATTTATTCTAGAATAGCACTTGACACCCAGTAAGCACTCAGTAAATACTTATTGAACAAATAAATCGATAGAATAGAAAAATATTTCTTTGTGCTGCTTTCGTGAAAGCGGAACTAGCTTCTTATCAGTAAATCGAAATGAGCACAATTTGGCAAGTTTCAACATGTACCCTTGAGATTTGTCAGACTTTGTCAGCATTATTTTTAACAGAATCCCCTTTATAATATTTTTTTCTCTTACCTGAAATTTGATGAAAATTAGGTCCTCCGTGAACGCTGCCCTGAGAATGTGTGACGGGGCATAACAGGAGAACATAATTATGTTTCACAACTTATGGCTCATTTGTCCATTCAACACATGTTAATTCAGTGTATTCCACTCCTCCAGGGCCTTAGAGACCAGTGGGCTAGGAAAATGGGCAAACAAATTATGAGAGAGGCAGAGTAACAGCAAGGGCACCAAAGAGCACAGAGCAGGAGGGGCTAACCCTCACTGGGACCTGTGGAAGGGGTCGAGAAGGACATTTAAGAGGCCTTACACACGTGGAGGGCAGTCAGTGGGGAAAGATGGGCCGAGAGCAAAGGTAACAGACTCCTCCCTCAAAGAAATGACCTAGCAAGGTTGTAATCTATCGCAGCTCAGTAGAAACCCTTCTTGTCCAGTTTGTAAGCTGGTTGCAGATCGATACTGACCTCACTCAAGTATGCAACAGGCCCACCAGCCAGGGAACTGGCTTTATCTAGGCATCCTTCATGTCTTAGGTCCTGAGAAGAGCACATAGTTTGCTCTGAAACTGGGCAAAATCACACTGGAAGAGTTGGAAAACAGAGGATAACAACACACACAGATACAGGTATTTTCTCGATGAACGATCTTCTCATTTCTTTCTTCTCATAGATTTAACATGTAGGCATCTTATTCTCAGTGAGAATGGGGCCAAGTAACTTGTGTCTTGAGGCAAAGTCACCGACATGCCTTAGCCAAAAACTCAAAGGGAAACTATTTTGTACAAGAAAATGTTTACCTCCTAACAGAATCTAAAAATGACACGAGTCTCTAGATCATTGCACAGTAACTCAGATAAGAGTCAAGTTTAAGAAAAAATGAGAGGGCTTGAGAATGTGGGATTTATCCCTTAAGTTACTGTTAGGACACTAAGACTTGCCCTCAAGGTGATCTATAACCATGAAATGTCTCCCTGATCCCATCTCACTTTTATCCGTAAATTCAAGGACTAAAAAAATTGTTAAGAAAACTCTTAATATAAATTCACTCTTAACAGCCCTTAAATCCTTATTTGCAAATGAACTATTAGCAAGGACTTGTGTGGACACACACACACACACCACACACACACACACACACACACACAAAGGAATAACCATAAAACCAAATTAGACTCTTAATCCTCTAACTGTGGTATTCTAATTTCACTTTATGAAGAATGAAGCTTTCCAGTTCCCGGCCCAGATATTCTAATTTGGTAGTTACAGACAAGGCCAGGAACTGTGCTCTTTACATCCTCAGTAAAGCACCCCAGGTGATCTGATAGTGATGAACTGCAGACCACGCCCTACAGAACCCTGTTCTGTGACTCATGACTGATTTCTGGTTCTGTAGTAATAATATGATGTTGATGGTAACAGCTGACACTTACAATTGTTTGTCATGTGACAAGCCCTATGCTAAGTATCTTCAAGCTTTAGAACTACCTGATGGGGTGGGACTGTCACTGTGACCCCTCTGTAGATGTGGATGTTGAGTCAGGGGAACAGTGGTGTATCCTGTCCCATGCTACACACCCAAGCAGTCAGCTTCCAGAGGCCAGTCTCTCAACTGCCTCCCGATAACCCATGCTACATTTATTTATCATCGTTTAATTCAAAAAAGCTTTTCTCTGCATCTAAAGCAAACCTTGAGGGAATATCATATCAGCTATCTATGGTTGCTTACCAACTCCTCCCAAACTTGGATATTTAAATAAAATACGATTATTTTATTACTGTCTCAGGTTTTGGGTGTCAACTGGGCTCATCTGAGTGGCTGTCCCTCAAGGTCCTCCATGAAGCTGCATGTGGTGGCTGGAATCGCCATGTGTAAGCTGGTCACTTGCATGCCTGGTGCCCATAGATGTCTAAGGACTGGGACTGCTTGGCCAACTCTGTGTCTAGGTGGTCTCGCCACCCAGTTTGTGCAGCCTGGCTGCTTCAGGGTAGCTGGACTTCTTACGTGGACAATCAGTGTGTCCCCGGCGCCTGCTCCAGGAAAGAGAACGCCGGGCGGTCACTCTCTTACCTTTGACGAGTAGCCTTGGAAGCCACACAGCATCACTTCCACCACTGCCACCAGACAGTCTCAGAGGCGCATCCAGGTTGAGGAAGGTGAAATAGACTCTAACTCTTGATAAGACTGGGAAAACTATTGTGGCCAATTTTTGGAAAATACAGGCTGCCTTAATCCATCCTCTGGATCAAACAATTCACATCCCTCCCACATGCAAGAGGCACTCATCCCTCTCCCATGCTCCCCAGAGCCTTATCCCATCATCACATCGGGCTCAGGTCCAAGCCCCAAATCCCATCATCTAAGTCAGGTCCAGGTATCCTGGCTGCTCAGGTAAGGCTCCTTAGGTGGGCAGCTCCTCCAGGACTGTCCCTAACTATCGAAGACAAGCTGCCTATTCTCCACACAACTAACATGTTGCTTGTGCCTTGGTTAGGTTTTAGTCCTGGTGCCCGGAAATTATTTTCCATGGCCATTAGGTCCGTGCTACAGAATCTGGGCTCACCTTTGGATGTTATTTCCTCGTCCACAAGAGGTGACACGTTTGGGGCCGGTCGTTTTCTCAGCCTGATTCCTGCTCATAAACTTTTGAAGCACCAGAGCCTCTTTATTTTGTATTGATCGTACCTCTTTCAACGCAGCCGATACAGTTCCTTTAAAAGCTTTGCGAGTTTCCTGTGAATCAATTTATAATCTACCCCTTTAGTCAAAAGCCACATCCACAAATCTCCTTGAGATAATCTCCTCTTGACTTTTTCTTTTCTGCAAGATTTCTGTGGGGCAGTACTCTTGACATCCTTAGAAGTCCTGTGGTTTTGTTTCTTTGAAAAGGTCCAGTGAAGCACCACCTGACATCTTTCTGAGGTCTTAATAAAGGGGTTCATAGTCATGACCTCGGCTTCAGCGTTAGATCCCGTTTTCCTGAAAATGCCCCAGATTCAATCTCTGCGTACAAGTCATTTCTTAACTTCGGAGTTATTTACTATCCTGATGGCCCAGTGAGAAACTATTTTATTTTCAAACTCAGAAAGCCCAGGCTCCTTTATAGATAATCGTTTGTTCTTTCTGTAGCTTATCTCTTTACCCTCATTTTCCTGCAGGGAAGTAGAAGAACCCAGGAGGCTGCTTGTACACTTGGTCTAAAGATCTCCCTCCCTAGACCATCCAGTGCCTTAAGTGTGTTGTCTGGTTTCCGCAGTACCGCAGGTGACAGTGTTGCTAAACTTCCCACAAAGGTATAAAAAGGGTTATGTTTCCCTCGGCGTCCAGCGTATTCCTTACTTTCCTTTAAACATCACCAGGAGCTTTCCTGGGCGTCACGCTTCTGCTAACAGTCTCTTCAAGACCTCTCCTCCTTCCCTGGTGGTCCAGTGGCTAAGACTCCACGCTCCCAATGCAGGGAGCCCGGGTTCGATCCCTGGTCGGGGAACTGGATCCCAACGTACCGCAACTAAGAAGTCCGCCTGCTACAACTAAACATGCCACGACGAAGGTCCCGCCTGCCTCAACTAAGACCCGGCACAGCCAAAATAAGTAAATGAATAAATAAATAAATAAATATTAAAAACCAAAAGACAACAAACTCCTCCAACTTCCCAAGGCTACTGCCAGCCTTTTACAGTTTGGGTTTTTGGGCTTTATGGCAGCACTCCACTTCCAGTACCAATATCTGTATTAGTTGTCCATTGCTATCTAACAAACCTCTCCAAAATTTAGTAGCTTAAAATGACAAAGGTTTTATTATCCTCTCTCTCTGTCTCTCTCCTTCTCCCTCCCCCTCCCTCTCTCTGTCTCTCTCTCTCTCTCTCTCTCTCTCTGTCTCCCTCTCTCCCCATTCTACTAGTTGGGTATCAGCTAAGCCCTTCTCATGCGAGCTCTCTCACAGCTGTGGTCAGACAGCGGCTGGGCCTGGGATGGTCCGCAGGCTCAGTTCATTACATTTCTGGTGTCTGGGCTGGGGAAACCTGGACAGCTGAGGGCTGGAGCAGATGGGGTCCTCTGGCATCTCTCTCACCTCTGTGTGGCCTCTCCACATGTTCTCCACAGCATGGGTGCTTCAGAGTAAGCAGTCTTCTCACATAGAGATCAGGGCCACCAAGAGATGTGTCCCGAGAGAGGAAGAGCAGGCCAGAAGCTGCACTGCCCCTGACCCAGCCTCAGCAGGCAGGCGGCCTTGCTTTTGCCATGTTCTACTCATGGGGCGGTCACAGAGGTCCTTCCCGCTTCAAGGTTCTAGAAGAGCATGAAGGACTAGAAATATTGTTGAAGCCAGTTTTGTGAAATACAAGCTGCCACAAGTCCTTTAACTTATTCAGATCTTCAGAACAACTCTATAATACTGATGTTAAAATTTTGTCGGTTCATTAGCTTTCCAGGAGAAGCTTATGCGTTGCTGTGTTTTCGTACATCGAAAGCCTTTGCGATAATGCTCGTTAATTGCAGAATTGTGCATCTGGGGTATTTTCTACTCCTAAAAGTTGGCTGCTTTGGTGAACCCTGTACAATACTGGCCTTCAAAGATAGCCATTGAGTTAGAAAATTAACTTGGTTCTTTTCCATTCTCATCTGGATGTCTCCCATTTGTTGCATGTTTGCGAAGCACTTTACGTACATTGAGCTAAGCACTTTACATGCATTATCTTATTCCTCTGAGATGATTAGTGATATCACCATTTTAGGCATGACTGTACTGAAGCCCAGAGAGATGTGACCAAGACCTCTTTTAAAATTATAATTTGCACCGATGCCACCACGCAAACACACACACACACACACACACACACAGACCCAATTCTGTGACGATTATGGCCTGTAGTTTCCCACCTCATAGCATGTATCATGTTCTAACATGCTATGGAATTAACTCATTTGTTTTATTTACTTTTTTTATTGTCTGACTTTACCCAGGAGGGCAGAGGAAGGAAGGGGACAATTACTGTATATTCACTAATGTGTCTCTGAATAAATACTGGTTAAATGCACGACTAAATGAATGATAGCATGAAAGGGTGGTCATGCTGGGGTTTGAATCCAAGCCCAGCTGACTCCAAAGCCTTTAATTTTAACCCTAAAAGTGGAGTTGGCACTCCGAAAGTGGAGACGGACACTCTCATATATGCAGTCATAATGAGAGAAAAGCCTGGCTGCCTTAAAACTCAGGAACTCAGCAAAATTAGATGTGCTTATTCAGATCAAGAATTCCTACAGATTAGCAAAGCACCAAATTGGTAAAATAGTTCAAGATATTTGAGAAGTTTTGATATTTTAGTAAAACTGTGTGTAATTTTCTAAAATTAACATCTTGCCTCCAGAGAAATTATATTTAATAAAATCTATAATTTACAGTAAAAAACATTAGAAAAATAAGTCTTTTAGAATTTTTTAACTTAAACTTTAATAAATGTTTTGAGTCATATTTAAGTAGTTTTTCTGCCTCTTTAAAAATTAGTTCTCGCTAATATTATGCTCTTCTGTTTTTCTAAATATCTTCCTTCTTTTCAATTTACGAAGTTGCCACTGAAGTTCTTAGTGAAATACAACACTCTTGATTTCCCTGTTAAGTGTGTTAGGATTCAGATATATTAATTAACTGTAAAACAAGCCCTTGGCATCATTTTAACAACGTTCTTTTTAGGAAAATAATCTTTCCATGCATGTAGTTGTTTTCAATGGTGTTCTGTCGTGTTCGTTTTAGACCATTTAAATAATCCAGCTTAGGTATTTCCTACAGGAAACACCCGCAGGGCACCAACCCGCTAATTTACTGGTTCTCTCCAGGCTCCTATTTTCTCTTCTCTAAAAGCCATGAGAAGCAGTTCAGCCAGTACTTAGTCCACACGTGCATCAGGCCCTCAGAACCCAGGCGTAAGCAGGTGCCAGTGCAGATGGAAGGCGCCCACCCCGCTGCATCCCAGCCCTTCCCGCTGCAGGCGGCTGGCAATCCTGGGCCTCCTTACCGGCCACCTTACCTCTTCCTTGACTGGTGGCAGTTGTCCTCCCCCTCCGAGATCAAAAACTGGCTTTTCCCCTTGGCAGTCGTGTGAAGTGCAGGGAGACACGGACCCAGGAGGGTGGGGAGATGGGGAAGCTGAGGTTGAAGAGAACCAGACCCTGGAGCGGGGAGCGAACTGGATCCTGGAGGGTGGAGGGACCCGGACCCCCGCAGCGGGGGAGCGACCTGGACCCTGGAGGGTGGAGGGACCCAGACCCCGCGGGGGGGGGGGAGAACTGGACCCTGGAGGGTGGAGGGACCCAGACCCCGCGGTGGAGGGGGGGGGGAGAACTGGACCCTGGAGGATGGAGGCCGGGTCCTCGCCAGTCGCGGCGCCGGGGCAGCTCCGCGCGCTGCGCGAGGCTCGGGCCGGGTCCCCCGCTAACACTGCCGCCCCTTCTCCGCCCTCGCCCAGTTCTCAGCCGGCCCCGGCCGCACAGCGACGACTACAGCGCCGTGAAGAAGATGCCGCCTCGGAAGCCCACGCGGAGCCCGCACACCAAGCTCAGCGGCTCCTCGGAGGAGATCTCGGGCGCCAGGCCGGGGGCGGCGGAGGCCGGCGGTGCGCGGCGCAGGGCGAGCGGCCCGCAGCGCGCCCCGGGGATCCCCGCGCCGCCCGCGCCCCCGGAGCCCGAGCCCGTGTACATCGAGATGCTGGGCCGCGCCGGCAGCCCCGAGCCGGCGGAGGCCGTGTACGAGGAGATGAAGTACTGGGCGCCCCCCGAGGGCGGCGGCCTGGGGGCGGGCGTCTCGGCGTCCGCCTCGCCCCCTCCGCCGCGCGACGGCCGCAGCCCCCTCCCCTCGGAGGACGGCGACGCCGGCGGGCCGTGCCGGGACGCGTGCGACATCCCCGCGCCCTTCCCCGACCTGCTGCCGCACCGGCCCCCCCTCCTCGTGTTCCCCCCGACGCCGGTCACCTGCTCCCCGGCGTCCGACGAGTCGCCCTTGACGCCCCTGGAGGTGAAGAGGCTGCCGGTCCTGGAGACCAGCCTCAGGTACCCCGTGCAGCCCGAGGGCGCCGGCCCCCCGTCCCCGCAGCACCCCAAAGCCCCCGAGGGCGACGGCGACCGGCCCGCGTTCGCCGGGCCGCACGGAGCCTCCCGTCCCCCCACGCCCGCCGCCGCCCCCCGGCCGCCCGCTCACTTCACCTCCGCGCCCGACCCCGGCGCGGGGAGGCCGGCGGAGCCGCCCCGGGGCCCCCCGAGGCCCACCTCGGCCCCCGCGGGCGCGCCCTGCAGCCCCGGCCTCAGGAGCCCGCACCCCCCCGGGAAGGCGACCCGGGCCGAGCCCCGGAAGGCCGCCCCCGGCGCCCCCTCTCCGGCCGCCTACAGCCCCCCGAACTGCAGGCCTGTGGGCAGCCCCCTGGACGAGCTGGCCAGCCTCTTCAGCTCGGGAAGGAGCGTGCTCCGGAGGTCGGCGGCGGGCCGGAGGATCCGCGAAGCCGAAGGTGAATTTCGCACACGGAGGTAGAGGCGTAGCTGCAGACGCGGATGTGTGCCGATGTGCCGTAGATACGGTTTAAGGAACGCTTGAGGTCATTGCGGGGTCGTTCAGAGCAGGTACCAACTTAAAAACAAACATCTTATGCAACCAATATGGCCAGGTAGGTAAGAATGAATCTTTCCGTCTCGTAGGTAAAAGTTCAGGATACAACAGCCCACAGCGCTAAAACTGGGTTTAATACACCCTTGTGACTTGAGAAGTATTAGAGCAGGACTCGGCTTGAGCCGCTGATTTCCGTTTCCTGATAATATTCACTTGCAACATGGAAGGGGCACTTTTGTCACATTATGCTGAGATGCCCCTTTGGTTTACAGCTCACGGCTAACCCGAGTGTCCTCCAACCTGCTGTCCATCTCACTTCCACTCCCGGCATCTGGGACGGTTACCTGTTCAGTTACTCTCTTACACTCACTCAGTACCACTTGCGCTATGTTGTTCTGAATGAATGATTTTTGTGCTGTTCCTTTGCCACCCAAGGAAAATTTTAACTCAGTTCTGTTATATCTGCATCTTCTCATTGAGCAGCTCTGTCTCATAACTAGTTAGCTGTTGACAGACCAGTCAAGTGAGCTCAGGGCTAAGCTGCGGAAGCCAGAGGCTGTTGCCTGTATTAAAAAGTATTTATTTTGTGTCCGTATAAAAGCAGAAGGTAGCTAGCAAAGCAAAAAAAAAAAAAAAAAAAGCCAAAAACACAAAAAGCCCTCATTAAGAATTTGTGGCTAATCTCTTGTAAGTAGCTCACCATGTGCTAATTCATTCAGACGAGGTTGCCTTTGAGCCAGAGGCGCCATTTGGGCACAGATTCTCTTAATAATCACAGAGAATGTAGTCATCTTCCAAAAAACATCTTTTTATACAGAACCAAAATATTTTCCAATGTTCTGTATTTGGGAGGGGAATTACGTGAATACAAAGCATCTTCTCTTTAAGGAAATTGTAGCAGGTCCCTCGACCATGATGCCATTAACCCGAATGTCGATGGCAACTACTAGCCTCCCCACTTTACAGAGATGGGAAACTTCAAGGTCAGGAGGTTAAACACCTTCCTTAAGGTCAGGTGGTAGGACTGGAAATAAAAGCTTATGATGTGACGTTTTATGTACGCATTAACCTGCTCTTTCACCTAAAGAAAATACATAAATATATTGGCTTTCATCATTTGATTAGGTCCAAAATCTCTAGAAAATCTAGAAAACATTATCAATAAGTGAAAAGTAGGTCAAGACTAAGAACACTTAGCAAATGAGTGAATAACCTAACCCCCATTTATTCTTTTTTTTTTTTTTTTTTTTTCGGTACGCGGGCCTCTCACTGTTGTGGCCTCTCCCGTTGCGGAGCACAGGCTCTGGACGCGCAGGCTCAGCGGCCATGGCTCACGGGCCCAGCCGCTCTGCAGCATGTGGGATCTTCCCGGACCGGGGCATGAACCCATGTCCCCTGCATCGGCAGGCGGACTCTCAACCACTGCGCCACCAGGGAAGCCCCCCCCCCCATTTATTCTTCAGTCAGATAAGCTAATTGTTTTTTTAGCTAACAATTTCTTCTTAATTACAGGCCATTAATAAATGAAATTGTCCTTGTAAGTAGGAGATGGCTTGAATTTCACAAGTCATATGTTTCATTCCAAGGAACAAAATGGACTCTAGGAGAAAAGCCTTAAATGAACAAATTACTATTTGCTTTCGGAACTAAAAGTTTATTAAAACCAAATTTTACTATAGATGGGAATTGGATGAATTCTTCTCGGCTGTATTCAAGGAAGTGAAATTAATGAATTTGTAGACGGCCGTCATCATTTGGAAATCCCTAAGTCTAGGGCTTGAGGGGAGGATTCCAGTGAGGCCTCCAGGCAGGGTGCGTGGATGTGCTAATATTTACCCTTGGTAACATTAACCGGTATTTGGGAACATGTATCAAAACCTCAAGCACAACATTGTTAGTGCAACTCTAAAATTATAAAATATCTATTTTTCTACTGTGGGCTTTTACAAAACACTCTTTATTTTGAAAAGATTGTCTTGAGCCACTTACGACTTTCTCATAAATGTATGAATTGGCAGCTTCTGCCCCAGCACAGTGGCTGTAATAACAGGAAGCTGCAGTAGGAGATGGCTCGTCCCCTTGCACCAGATGAAGGAGTCCAACGGTGCATCTGAGACCGGTGTGATTCCCGAGGGTCCGTGATGTAGCAAACACGTTGACCAGCGTGCAGGACGTGTCCTCCTGAGATCGTACAGGCTATTCTTTTAGGATGTCAAAGGGGCTTAAAGAGAAGACTTGGAAGAAAAAATAGTCTTGATGCTGGAGCTAATCACTGGAGCTGCTTATATGATTATTAGGGTTTACACCATGTGATCCTGGAGCCAGTAATCCGTCGTCTTCTGAATGAATCGCATGGCTGGTATTCGTGATTTACTGGAGTCCTGGGACTTCTCTCCTTTAAGATTTTAAATCTTCTTCTTTACCCTTTTTATATTTCAACATATTCTTCTCTTCACCTGAAATAGCTTCCTTGCCAAATAATCCAGTGGGCGGCTAATTCCGCCTCAATGCACCTGAATTAATTACAGCTCATTTCTTGGACCGTTGTGATATGGGGAAACTGCACTGCAGATTTGCAGAAGGGTTCAAAATATTCCCCTCGCTTCCTTAGAAAGTGACCTTGAAGAGATTAAACTGCTCCTTATTACCCTGCTAAAGGTATTTCCAGTTAAAATATAAAGGATGGTGAGTTGCGTATAGAAAAGGGGGTCCTTTGGTGTTTAATTCTACAACGTCACTACTCCATAGACTTAATATCCACGTGGGATTTTATAAATATCATGTCCCTCAAAATAGTTCATTTTCTATAGACTCTTGGATCTTCAATTTGAGGTACACAGGTCACAGAAATTCTAAGAGTCCGGGATGCAGGTATAGACAAAATGTGATTGTGCAGGTGACAGATGTGACTGCAGTCTGGGAGGGGTAGTATCAGCAGCAAGTAGCTGCAGTGCTTACTATGCTCCAGGCATTGTTTTAATAACCTGTTTAGTTCTCACAAGACTAAAATGTATCTGCTGTTAGCATCCCCATTCTACAGATGGGAAAACTAAGGCACAGAGATTAAACTTTCTCAAAGTCTTCCTCCTTTGAGAGAAACAGCCTGACTTGAATGCAGTGATTCTGGCTCCGGGGGCATTTGTCTTGGCTACCTGCCCAGGACTGCAGAGGAAAAAAAAAACAGAGGATAAGCCTTTAAAAATTCATATTTGCTCACCTGAGGTGCAACCACTAAGAGTCCTACAGTTTGGACGAAGAAAACGGTTTCATAAAGTCAAAAATTCCAAACATGTACTTTACAGATCGCGGATGTAAACAATTGTGGAATACCCACTGGGCCCTTAAAATGAAGAATGACTAAATGTTTAATTGTCTGTGACTTCCTGGTTATCCCATTCATTCACAAGGTGTTTTTCATCTGATGCCATAATATGATTAATATTATTATGCTAATTATTTATAGTTGCCTAGTTTCAAAAATTATGAGACCTAATTCAAATGCAGGGGCAGAGTCATTGGCTTCTTGGGGCCACGAGGGTGCGCCATCGTTCCAGATGGCTCCGTGGCAGCTGGTTGTTTATCTAGAGCATGAAGTAAAGTGAGCATGTTATTCTGTACCCGTTGAAAAAGATCAGATGATAGGGCTTTGACAACAACGCAGTACACCTCAGAAATCTGGAGAAGAATGTGGAGGAGTCTGATTTGCAGAATATTCTGTGAAAAAACATTACTTTGTTACTTTCTGATACTGTGCATCCTTAGTTTATATGATATAAATAGGTAGTTAAAAATTATATTGACAACCAAAAATATAGAGAGACAATATTTCTTCGCATATAATAGGTGTTCATTAAATACATTTGATGAAAACCTACCTAAAGAAGAAAAAGCAGTTTTACATATAAGTATATTTGTTAAACCTGTGGCCCTTGTGGCGTTTTTACACATAAGAACCACTGAAGCCAAATGGTAATTACTCTTAATTTCAAATATTTCATTTCATTGCATAAACACTCCAAGTAAGAGTATTTTGAGTTTTTACATCAAAATATTATTTAAATGAAATTTTTACAGCATGATACTTGATTCCATAGGGCCATTTATTTTCAAAAGAATTATTTTTAAAGTCGGCTTTATGGAAAATTTCAAACATACAAAAGTAGAGAATAGATGAATGAACTCTCTCTGTGGCCAGTCTTAGCTCATCTCCAGTTTTCTCCACCATCAATGGATTATTTGGAAGTATGTCCCAAGGTCAAATCAATTTACTAATAAATGTTTATAAACCTTTTATTAGAAAAGTCCTTTAGAAAACAAAAGGTTTATTCTTAAGTCACTTTAATTAGTACAGACCAGTCAATCCTTCTGAGCCTCATGAATGTAAGATTGTTGCTCAGGACAGAAGCCGCCTCCGGATGCCGGAGACTCGTTTTTCATGATATAACCAAAATAATTCTCAGGAGTTAGCTTTCCACCAAAACAACACCGGCCTGCGAGATCTTCCACAGGTTCTTTGAGCACAGCTCCAGACGTGCGCAGCTGCGCAGACAACTTTTCTGCTACGACAACAAGTGTGGATTTCTAAATATCGCATCAAACAGAACTAAGTATGAAAGATCAAGGTCCCAAAAGACATACGGTTGCATCTTAAATCAACATGGTGTGAGGTTTTGACGCCTCACTGCCAAATTAAGTACAATTACTTATGCGTTGTTCAGCCACAAGAAGATGCCTTAAAATCAGTGAGCTGTCACAGAATTACAGGCAGAAACCTCTGACCTGCTCAAGGACAGTATTGGTAAATTGTCATTCTCTGCTCCTGGTGTTTGAGACAGAAGTTTCGACACCATCTTCATTTAATCTGTGATGCGTTGTGATGAAATTGCGGCATACGGAATTGGTCCTCCTCGTGCAGATGTCTAGATCCCATCATGGGATGCAGGGCTTGACATCCCGGAGGCTTCTTGCCTCCATGCAGCCTCTACTAGCAGTTTATCCGTGCCGAGCTGTTAATCTTTCTCGCTCCCCAGCCGCTTTGCTTTCTCTCCATGGTGATTTATTTGTGAGCGGTGGTGGCCTGAGGCTTCATGAAAATTATAAAGGGCGTGGAGAGCAAGCACATAGTTTACTGATGTGTAGTTGAGCGCACTCCTGCCTCTCATAAAGGTCTCCCTCCTGTGAAAGGAAGGAATTCCGCGGCCTTCTGGAACCATTTTAAATCAACCCTAAGTTTCCCTCGTTTTCCAAATGAGTAAGTCCTCCGGGAAGACGAGCTTCACATCCCCAGAGAAGCAAGCTGTCCATTTATCATCTATCAGGCGAGGATGAGCTATAGAAATGGCTCCCCCTGCCGTATCGGTGAACCTGAGCTTGCACAGAAGGAGAGTAGATCTCTCTGTGAGAAAAGGCCGTTTTCGCCCAGTTCCTGGCCCTGCTGCAGTAAAGGAGAGTATCTGTGTTTGGGACTGGCAACCGGACATTGCAGTGTCTCTAATTCCCCAGATGTCCAATAGAAATAATACTTTGTCTATCTCCGCTTGGAAATGAGCTTTGATCAGTAGCCAAACATACCTATGTGAAGAGCACAAAGCTCCTTGTCTTCTATGTTAAATTGGACTGTTGAAAAAATGCCTAATATTGGTTGTGAATGTGGTGACATTTTTCTCCCAGTTTACGGCACCTTCTCTCTCTAAATGCCCAAGAATTCACACAGGGAAATGGTGCAACCAGGGGCCCATAAACAGGACTTGTATTAACTTGTAGAGCTAATTCCCTTGTAGTCATCATTAATGTGAGCACGGGGCTTGCCACAGGGAATCCAAAGTAGAGAGAAAGAAATCCGTGCGCCCTGCCCTGTCCGGGCAGTGCAGGTGGCAGGGGGGTCCACCCCATTTCAGTGAGAGGCTTTACGTGGAGGCTATAAACCATGAGTGGGTCTGTGACTGAACCCCCAAGTGGCCCGTGAACCTCAGGGGTTTGTTTGTACCTCATTTAGTGAGAGGTTGCACAGATTTCATCACAAAGTATCGGTGAGCAGGGCACGGTGCAGGGCCGCTGCTGCAGATGTGCACAGCTGGCGTGCCCGGTAGCCCAGAGGGGAAGTGCGTGACGGCTGCAGTCGAGGAGAGCCTCACGCCAGGGCTGGCACGTGGGCAGGAAGGGTGATGGGGACAATGATGGGGTGTGGAGTTAGTTTCCCAGGTGCAGAGGGGAGCCGGTATGGCAGCCAGAGGAAGCCATGTGTGGTGAGCCCTGCCTCTGAACGTGAGTTCAGGGTACCTGGTCCTTTTAGCATCTGGCCATGAGCCTTGAAGGAGACAGAGAGAAAACAGAGGGTGCACGGAAGCAGGGCAGGATGAGCTTCCCACCTGGAAGCTCCACGACAAGGCCTGGAAGCATCTCCAACATTCCTCTTCTGTCCCGCGAGAATTCAGCATTAACCCTTGGGATCTCCCCTACAAATTAAGAGCCAAAGGAAGAAAGAGAACCAAACCGATAGTAGCAATTCTGGGTATGTGCCTGTGACCTCAGAGAATGGGAACTACTCAGAAACGCTCTGGAACATTGGTCATGGTGTTCTGTTAATAGTGTTAATAGCTAATGCTTATAAGTGGCCCTTTCCTGTCGGCCAAGCATGCCGACGTGCCTCTTCTCCCCGGGTCCTGTCTGTGAAGCCAGAGGTGCAGGTGTCAGCATCTCCATCCACCAATGAGCAGCCGTAGACTGAGGGATGAAGTGATTTTCCCATAATCGCAGAAACTGATCAGTCCCAGAGTCAGGAATCAAACACGTCTCTGTTCTCCCAGACCCTGGGTCTTTTCTACTGTGGCATTCTTAGTCTCCAAAAAACAATTAAAGTGTAAAAATGATACCCAGTCCCTGTCTCAGAAAGTAATTCCCTTCTGAAGTTAAAGATAAACTCCTTACCAGGAAAAGATATGGGAGGAGGACGCATAAAACTTTTCTTTTTGTAAAAAACACAAAAGCCAGAGGCCACATAAAACTGTTGGAAATGTTCCTAAGGGACACGGAAGTGTCGGTTTTGAGCTGAGGGCGTGTTCCTTGAGTGCCCCTTCGCCTCGCCCTCACCTTCCTGATAAAACCCTTTCTACTCTCTGGTCCCGCAGACTGCCCTCCCTAGTGTCAGGGACCCACAGCACACAGGTGGGGCCGGAATAGCTCCTCACATTCAAAAGGATTGCTGGCTCGCTTTCTGTCTCCCTTTGACTCAGCCTCTGTGAGGCTTTGCTTGGGAACAGTTCCTAGTTACAGGTGAGCAATCACTCACAGCAGTTGTTTTCACTTGCAAAGCGCTCACCCAGCATCTTTCCTTAAGGAAGTATCTGACTCTGTGGGATGTGAGTGTCCGTCCTGGGAGTGGAGCGTCTCAGATGCCTGCTCAGGACCAGCCAAAAGGTAAAGATGTCGTGACCTCTCACCCTGTCCCAGGGCCACGCTAAGGGCTGCACAGATGATCAGAAGTGGTTCTCAACAGCCAGCATGATTGGGGCGGGAGAAAGGCACACCCAAGAAAGCCCTCCTCATCTGTGTCTCTATGGCAACTTTTAATTTCCTAAGTTACGTGGCTATAGAGACAGAAATATAGATAATGGCAACATTAGAAACGTGGCTGAAAAAAAAAATAGTGTCAGGCCCGTACTCAGAGCCCCTCAATAAATGTTTGTTGGGGGAATCTTAAACTCAGAGGTGTCCTGAGCTTGGGACTTCCACTAGGCACAGCTGCTTCATTCCTCCTTGAAACCCAGGAGCCAAACCAACCAGAGAGTTGTGACAATTAAATATTTAGATCAACCTGATCAAAAAGTGACCCTTCGAATAGTGTGAATTATCCTGGGAAATGAGCTTAATGTCTTGGCTGTGAGTCTACGGCTGCCAGCATGCCTTCAGACCAGAGATAGGCATCTCGCACAAATGGTTCATCATGTTTGAGATGAGCCGGAAGAGGCAGCGAAGCCATCCCAGCTCGGCTGTTCTCTAAGGCACAGTCAGTGGGAGGAGACTCTTTTGTACCTGGAATTCTGGAAGAGAGGGCAGTCTTTTCAGAAGTGGATTATCTTTCCTAACCAGTAAATATTTTTCATACCATCAAGCCGTTAAAGCAAGCAGCCATTGTGTGTTGGGGGTCTCTAGACTAGATTTTGAATTAAATGCCCACTGGGGGCTCCAAAGAGAAACCCAGTGCTTTATCCTCTAAGCCACTCAGCAACCCTCCCAAAGCAAGTTAATAAAGACCTTCCTGGCTCTCCGCATCTCATTATTGCCACAGAATACAATATCCCGGGGTTTTCTTCCTTTTGTGAAGAAACTCTTAGAAGTGACAGGGTACAGGGAAAGTTTCCCTAAAGATGAGCTGGACCGCTGCCATGTTCTCTCTGTCCTTAAGAGGATTGGAAGAGAAAAAGATGTTTCTTAATTACCTAAGAGTGTTTAGGTTCTTTAGGCTGACTTGAATCATTTTTATGATTAATTCTCAGATTAGCCTAGAAAATTCCTCACCACCTGAGAGCCAGCTATATTCAATGTCATTTTACCCACTGCCCTATCCCATGAGTCACCCGCTGTGTGTGAAGCTTCTGAGACCTTTTTCTATGCTGGTTTTCACTTCTTTCTTCTTCTGGTTTCTCCTTGAAACCAGAAATGTTCATACTTAGACATTGTACACTGACAATATGCCGGGCGATTGCAATTTTACATTCACTAATACATGTTAATTGTAATAAGTCAAATCAACGACAATCTAGTTCGCTTTCCTCCCCACACAGGTGACTCGGTCCTAAAATATGCAGGGACCAAAGCATGGCAGCCATGAACTGGAGCCCAGGTGACACACGTTTACAGTGGAACACTCACGGTAGCATACCTGAGAATGTGTGTATTACCAAAGTCCTGCAAAACCTACAAAAGAGCTTCTTCACACCCAAAACTCTGACTCATGATCAAACATACTCTTCCCCCCTGCTCCCCTGGCCGAAATGTCCATTTTAAAGAATGGAAGAATTGGCATATATGCACTGTAGGTACAACAGGGTAATTCCCAAGCAAATAGGCATGTTTTCGATCTTAGTTTTACTATTCTCCTTTGATGTGGAAAGATCCAGGAAGGAGTAAGTAAGAGACAGAAGACTTGAGCAAAGCAGTGGGTGAAAACTACCCCTGTTCAGGCATTTCCATGTTACTGAAAAGGGAACCAAAGCTTGCAGCCCTTAAGTTACTTCCTGAAGTCACATCTGTTTGTCGGAGTTATGTTTGCTTAATTCCCCTTCTCAGGTGAGATCACCAGCCGGACAGGGGCCAGGCTGGTTTTAGAAGCAGGATGGAGGGCACCCATTTACATCCATTTACATCCATTTAAAGTAGCCGAACGCGCGCCATACCCTTAGCAGTTCACATGTCTTTTTTCAAGTAAATAACCAATGCCCAGCAGCGGATTCTCTAGTGCAGAAGAGTATAGTTGTTTTTAATTTTCATGAGAATTATATTGACTTTATTTTGTCTCTTGGTATTTAACCACCTTTATGTATAGCTTGTAATGGAGCCCCTCCTGGATTTTTAATAGAAACTTGTGTTAAGAATAACTACTTCAGGGCTTCCCTGGTGGCGCAGTGGTTGGGAGTCCGCCTGCCGATGCAGGGGACGCGGGTTCGTGCCCCGGTCTGGGAAGATCCCACATACCGCGGAGCGGCTGGGCCCCTGAGCCATGGCCACTGAGCCTGTGCGTCCGGAGCCTGTGCTCTGCAGCGGGAGAGGCCGCAACGGTGAGAGGCCCGCGTACCGCAAAAAAAAAAAAAAGAATAACTACTTCATGGACCTAGAGATTATCATACTAGGTGAAGTAAGTCAGAAAGAGAAAGATAAAATATCATGCAATATCACTTATATGTGGAACCTAAAATATGACACATGAACTTATTTACAAAACAGACTCACAGACATAGAAAACAAACTCATGGTTACCAAAGGGGAAAGGGGGGGGCGATAAATTAGGAGGTTGGGATTAACAGATACACACCACTATATATAAAATATATAACCAACAAGGACCTGCTGTACAGCACAGGAATTCTACACAGTATCTTGTAATAACCTACAAGGGAAAAGAATCTGAAAAAGAATATATATATAACTGAATCACTTTGCTGTACACCTGAAACTAACACAGCATTGTAAATCAACTCTACTCCAATAAAAAATTAAAAATTTTTTAAAAGACTGAAAGAAAGAATAACTACTTCAGTCCTTGAGAAAAATATGTAATCTACGTTTGCTCCATTTAAGGGACTCCTTTGTGCTCCCGTCGTAACATGCTTTCCAGTGCCTTCTGTCCATCCCCTACCCACCACATGAAACTTAGCACAACCAGATATTTGGTTGAATTGCATACGTGTCACACGAGACAGTAAAACTCTAATGGCTGGCGTTCATTTCACTGATGTAGTTCACTTACCCAGGCTGGGAATCATGTCTAATCTCCAGAGGCTGGGACAGCGACACGGGGCAGAGGCACTGGGCTTCTGTGTGGTGATGAGGGATTATAAAAATGTCTTTTTAACCTGATGATCATTAGGAAACCCAGCGATGTGGTCCAGCTGCTAATCAGAGAGCATTTCCATTGCTGCAGGGGTCGAATCCATCTTAAGGAACCCTCTGTAATGATTTTAGGGAAAAGGTTCCATTTTTCAGACAATAAAATCATTCTATGACATCGCCCCCAAGACACAAAGTCCTTTTCAGGATTAAAAAAATCGGAGGTTAACTTCAGGCAAAATGATTCAATGAGTAACAATATTTGTGTTGCTGTTTGCTACTTGACTCCAGTCTTCAAAGAGGTTTGGAAAAATCGTTACATGAGAAGGGCGGGCTTCATTCATGCATTCAAAACATGCATTGAGGGTGTGTTTTGTGCAGGGCGTTGTGCTAAATTGTATGGATTTTAGAAGTAAAATATGGGATCTGCTCAGAAGCAGCTCACAGCAGGGAAACACGAGAGATCCGAGGTACCCAGGCTGCAAGAAACATTGTCCGGGAAGATGCTGCTTGGGCTTCTCAAACTGCTTACCCTTAATGCTTGTGAAATGCTACATTTTTATTCAATTCATTCTACTCTCTTTCGTTTTTAAATGCTTATCGTGACCCACTAAATTGATTTTCCAACCCATAAATATGTCCTTTGAAACACTGATCTGGAAGGTAGGATTTATCTGGAGGGAAGGAGGAGAGTGAAACCCAAGCAGTGGGAGAAACAGGCTGAGACCAGTGCGTCTCGCACTGTAAGAGGAGGGTTTGTGCAAGGACGCGATGGCGCCACCAAGTGATGTCTTGGAGGAACTACACCAGGGTGTGTGAAAAGGGCTTTTCTACATTCATGTACTTGTAAACGTATATTCTTTAAAAGTGAAGGATGAGAAATGCTTAGCTGTGGGCACATGAGGATGGGACCGCCACCTCCTGACTGGCTCCGAGGGGCTTTCTTCCTGTAGTTCTGGGTGAGATGAAAGCCATTGAGATCAGCTCAGCCTTTCCGTCAGTGTCCCTCCCAGTGTCCCATCCTTCCTGGGTGGCCGACATCTCTGTGATGTGACACTGCCACTGCGACGGCTCCGGGGACATTCAGTCACACAGGCACATAGGGTTTGAAGGCACAAGGAATTAGTAGTGTCCGCCCGTCTAGTTCCGTAAAGGACCCAATCATGGGAACCATCAAAGAAACAGGCCACGTGGCTTGGGGAGAATTCTGACAAGACTTTAAGTCTGTATAGATATTTTTAATTTGTTATGTAAGGCCTCAGAGCTGCTGCGTAGCAGCCACCCGGGGTGGGCAGCGGGGCTGATCTACAGACGTGCAGGGCACCGCCAGGCTGTTAAAATGTGGCCATGTCTCTGCACCAGTGGAAATCACTGCCGTCCTGAGCCCTCCGGGGCTCCCAAGCCCCAGCCCCGGAGGTCTTGCCCCAGGCCTGCCCTGTGTCCTCCTCGTGAACTGTGCCCACAGGCAGAGGCTTGAGGTCTGTGACTCCTGCCTGTTTTTATTGGTCCTGGCTTGTGACCTTGGGGCTCTTAAATATCTGGGGTGGATAAAGTTTATAATTAGTTCTGAGCAAGGATTTTGAAAAGACTCAGTTTACACCACTGCGTTTTGGCTTTTAACTTTTGCTCATTTTACTGGTTCTCTCTGACCCGGCTGCAACTACATCAGTGAAATGAATGCCAACAATGAGAGTCTGTCTCGTATGGCATGTAAGTGATTCAGCCACCTCTCTGGTTGTTCTGAGGTTCACGTCGTGAAGGTAGGGGATGGACAGGAGGCACTAGAACAGCATGTTGTGACGGGAGCACAAGCTGGTGTCCCTGAAATGGAGCAAACGTAGATTATATATTTCTCAAGGATTGAAGTAGTTGCTCTTCAACAATTTAGCTAAACATTAAAAATCCAAGAAGGGCTCCAGGACGAGCTAAATATAAAGGTGGGGCTTCCCTGGTGGCGCAGTGGTTGAGAGTCCGCCTGCCAATGCAGGGGACATGGGTTCGTGCCCCTGAGCCATGGCCGCTGAGCCTGCGCGTCCGGAGCCTGTGCTCCGCAACGGGAGAGGCCACGACAGTAAGAGACCCGCGTACGGCAAAAATATAAATAAAAATAAAAAATAAAGGTGGTTAAATACCAAGAGACAAAATAAAGTCAATACAATTCTCATGGAAATGAAAACATAGATAACCAGTTCTTATTCTAAAGGGATCTGCTGCTGGGTGTTGGTTGTTCCCGTGAGAAAGGAGGTGTCTTGGGGGTACCTTCCTTGTTTTTTTCCGATAGTAGGTATTACCAGTCTCCCATCCATGTGACACCATACCAGTGTCAACAAATACCGAAAGCTCCCAATAAAAGAAAAGGAATATCGTCCTCTCCATCTTTGCTTTCTGGAGAAAACACACACCTAAACCAGGACATACACTGTCAATCTTGTGCAGCTGTGCAGGTGTGGCGTTCCAGGCTTCCTGGATTTATGTTACCACCTGGCATTGAGGAAGTGTAAAAATACCAGCTATATAAATACCCGCGTGACCCATGAGATTAGACACGAGGAACGGGTCTCCAGGCCAGGCCAGCTTGTTGTTTAGATGTTGCATATTCAGCTCATTATAGGGGAGGCGAGCTCCAGGGAAAGGAAGGGGTGGCCATGCTTCTTCCCGCGATGGCAGGGACCGGAGAGTTGGGCCCAAAAGGAGCCACAGCTCGTCAAACTGAAAAGAAAGTTGACACAACATAATTCTCTGTGCCTTTTTGGGTTCTGCAAACCTTATTTATACTGACAGTCATTTTTTAGCTTTACTATGGGTACATTCTTGCCCTGCTCAGCACATATGTTGTTGAAGATATCACTCTATTTCCTGCCTCGGTTGGTGTTTTTAGCACAAACCATCTCCTAAGACTTGGCAGGGGAGTGGGTGGCGGGAGCTAAGGCGGGGTGGGCAAGGAAGCCCTTTCCTTCCACCCGACTTAACCCCAAGCATGCGTCTTGGTGACACTTTCTGCCGCAGAAGACTGCTCAACATACAAGGTCAAGAGCAATCTTGATCTATTCAAGAATGATGAATTCATAAGGGGTTTTTTAAAAGTAGGGAGGAACACCGGGGCGCCGGCTCTAGCCTCTTAGGGTAAGAAGCAAGTCCAGCTAATACGTGTTTTCAACCCACCCATCCTTCCCAGTCGCCGCAGTGTTGTACTTTTCTGCTTCTTGAGTAATCAGTTCTTATAGCCGTATGACCATGTTGTGGAATGCGGCTGCCACGGGAGTCATCGCATGGGGACCTCATGTGGTCCCCAGCACCCGTAGACACGGAAGCCCTCTCTTGATCCATTTCTGGGACTATTAGCAAAGGGGTGATGGAGTCTGGTTCGCGTCACTTAAGGTCAGTTAGACGCCTGCTGTTCAAAACACACGCCTCTTCCGTGTGCCCTCCTGACCACACCTCTTTGATAATGTGCCCTCTGCTGACATCTGACATCTCCTTACACAACGCCACACGTGGAATCTCTCTTCCTGTTTGAGTTTAGGACCAGCCACTGTGTCTACCTGAATCCCTACCCCTGACATTTGTCTTTCTCTGAGGCGATCTGCCAAACGTCTGGGTTATACTCTCATGGATAAGAAAAAAGTCTTATTCATGTCCTAGAAGCCTGTCAGAGTGCAGGGGGCCTGGGGAGTGATCTCTAGATCCTTATTTTTGTGCATGTGTTTTTTCCTCTTGTGCAATAATGTAAGATTTCAGAGAAATAAGAGATTTAAAAGGCATTGTTCCTTGGAACTCAAAGTAGATATGGTTTAACACAAGCTGGATGCCGATTTCGGGTCTGAGCGGTCCTGCCCATGCGTAGTGACACACCATCTATGTGTGTCTGTCAGCAGAGTCGAGCTGCGACTTCTCAATTTTAGAAACGAGAGGCTGAGAAGCAGCAGGACCATGCCAGGCTCCTGTCTCAGACTTTGTACTTTTCCTTAATGCCAAATAGGAAAAAACAAGCACATTCCTCCCTGCAGTAGCCTTTCTGGAGAGGAATTTTCCTATAGAGTTGCAGAATGAATGATAGCCAGCATGAGTAATGAGTTTAAAATGTATTTTCACATTTTTTATGCCTTGCATAGCACTCTCAACCTTAAATCAGTCGAACAGCTATAGTTTGTTTTTCTCTTGCGTTCCAGAAACCTGGATCTTAATCTCATCCGTTTCCAAAATACACCCTAAAGCTATCTCAAATCCAGGTAACCAAGAGAGAAGTGATGTTTTTAAGCATTCTTCCTAAAGAAACACTCCATCGCTCAGTCCTTCCTCATTCTCCTTGACCTTTCTGTGGCATTTGGTACCGTGAGCCTCCCCCTGCTTCCAGAAGCCTTTCCCCTCTGCCAGCCACCCACCCTCCCGTCCCGCGTTCTCCCCCCTCCATGCTTACATCTGACCGTTCGTATCCACTATCACGTGTGCTCTGCCGTCTGCCTCTCTGCTTGTAGGAATGTCACCTTTCCTGGAAGAGATCCTCCCTCTCGAGAGATTTTTTTTTTTTTTTTTGCGGTACGCGGGCCTCCCACTGTCATGGCCTCTCCTGTTTCGGAGCACAGGCTCCGGACACGCAGGCTCAGCGGCCATGGCTCACGGGCCCAGCCGCTCCGCGGCACGTGGGATCTTCCCGGACCGGGGCACGAACCCGCGTCCCCTGCATCGGCAGGCGGACTCTCAACCACTGCGCCACCAGGGAAGCCCCCGAGAGATTTTTAAGTCTCCCCTAGACATTATCTTTTCAGTCCTAACAAATGCTCTTGTTCAAATCATCGCCGCTCGGTTTAACCCTTGGGTAGGCGGCTGTCACTTCCGAGTCCACGTTCGCAGCCCTAACGGCATCCCCATCGCTGGTCCTGGCCGACTCCCAGGGATCTGTAACTCGGTGAAACCCCACTTGCACTGCTCCTTTAGCTGCCCGAGTCTAAATTCTCACTGCTTTTCCGTTTCCAGTCTCTCTTCGAAGCTGGTCAGCTGTACACCTTTGTTGCTGGATGAATAACACTTTACAGATACAGCCTCCTTCCGGGCACACCCTCACTCGGATACTTGCTGGAACTCCCCGTGTGATGCCCCGGAAGGTCCAGGCTCCTCCCACACCCCAGGGCAGAGCTGGGGCAGAGCCCACGAGGTGCTCACTCTGCCGCTCGACATTGTGGCTTCCTTTTCCCTCCTCCTCGCCACATTCTGTCCCTGCTTTTGCAAATCCAGTGTTTTCTCCCCATGCCCGCCCTGCGGGGCTCACCTGGCCACTGAAGCCCCCGCCTCTCCTGTGGATCCCTGGGCATTTGCACGGCTTTCCTTTCTGCCCCTGGTCTGCTGCTGAAGGTGCTCTGGAGACGATCACCTTCGAGTTGATCACCTTGCGTGTCGAGTCGCCATCTAGAAGCCTGAGAAGAGGCACCTGTTAGGATGCACCCTGGGTCTCCTGTACATGCTGGCATTTTAAGTGTCAAAGGCTTTAACACACACACACACAAAACCCAGCCAACATTAACTCAGCTGAGTAGAATGAGCATCCCACAATGACGATCACAGATTATTCATCCCTACATCCCCCAAGATAGTTGGACAGTCATCCGTGCTTTTTCTTCTTGCACTTTGTCAATTGTTTCCATCCATTCCTGTAATTTATTGTGTCTTATCACCCCTCTAGAATGGGAGCATTGAAGGAATCATTTCTTTTAGTTTATATTTCTAAAAGCTCTTGGCGAATTCTTTGCATACCAATTGAACTGTGTAGGACTTGAGAATTACGTGTTCCATCCCTGCAGAAGCCTCGTGGTGTAGAGGAGGAACGTGTTGGCCCACGGCTCATCACTCTGCATTCCGCTCACACAAAGCCCCCAGAGTGGCCGCCAGCTCAAGGGCATCTCACTGTTTCCCACGGATGGACCAGCCCCTGTACCTTTTGCCACTTTCCTCTGGCTGTAGATTTGGAGGGAGTTCTCTGAGTCGCTCTTCGCACTCACATGTTTCTCGAGCGCCCCAAACTTATTCAAGGAGTCATCTTCCTCCCCAGTAAGAAGCTTCTCTCCTCCCCTGAAAATCTTTGCATCCCTTTCCTGAGAGACATTCCTCTGCTTAGCCTCCATCTCCCAGCAAAACCCTGCTTCCTCTCCTCTTCCAGACATGTCCCCTTCCGTGAACTTACTCCTCTAACTCCCAGGTGAACTTGCACTCCAGTCCTGTGACCAGTGAAGAGTTAGGCTTTTTCTGCTCGGACATTGCTCTGAGGATCGCATAACACAGCAGCCAGCTTTCACGGAGTATCAGTGAGAGCCAGACGTCATGCGCCCTTGTCACCTTATTCAGTGACATCTCCCAGCGAGAGTCAAGTCCTAGGAGCCAGGACTGGATCAGGTGCATTGCTGCCAGGACCCTCTATGTTTGGGACAGGTTCTGGGTTTTTTTGTTTTCAAGAAATTGAAACTTATGCAATTGGGGGCAGGAGAAACTTCTTTAAGAAAAAGAATAAAAATGACCAAAATTTAGGGAGCAAAGTGGACATTTATTTAAAATGAGAAGATAAAGCAAAGCAAAATACTCATTGTTCTGTGTTTAGAACAGTGCCTGCGCACACTAGATGCTCAATAAAGATCTGTTGAAAGGAAAAGAAAGAAGTAACAAAAAAATACTACAACAATATTGCTGTAGAAATTTTGTCAGAAAAAGCTGTCAGGCACCCAGATGTTAACTGTGGGTGTTTTGCTCGACTCCCACGGGCCTTAGCAGTGGTCTTTGAAAGTGGCGTGTGGTTTGGAGCTTCCCCTGTAGACTTGGGGTCAACCGGCTTCCACCCGTCTCCAGCCTCCAAGATTCCAGGAGTCAACACTGACCAAATCGATTATCATTTCCTGACATTCGACATTGTAAAACCATGTAAAGTAAGACTTTTAAAAAAAGCAACTATGCATGAACCTTGTGTATTTGTAGGACAATAATGACATAATTATCAGTGGTAATTAGTGGGAAAATAGTGAAAACATGAAATTTCCTACTGTCGGTCAGGAATAGATTTCCAATACTCACAAGTGTTTTCTTCTGCAGGTTAACGCTCTTAGGTTGAAATCAAACAGCTCTGGCCCTTTGATGTTGTTTGTTGTTTAAAAGCTATGACATTATTATTGACTCTATTCCCCACACGGTACATTTCATACCCGTGACTCATTTATTCTGTAACTGGAAGCTTCGCTCCTCTCAATCTCCCTCACCTATTTCTCTCATCTCCTGCCACCCTCCCCTCTGGCAACTACCTGTTTGCTCTCTGTATCTATGACTCTGTGTCTGTTTTGTTATGTTTGTTCATTTGTTTTGTTTTTTGAATTCCACATATAAGTGAAATCATACAGTAATTTGTCTTTCTCTGTCTGACTTATTTCACTTAACGTGATACCTTCAGGGTCCATCCATGTGGTCACGAATGGCAAGATTTCATTCTTTTTATGGCTGAGTAGTATTCCATTGCATATATGTACCACATCTTCTTTATCCATTCATCCATCA
Organism: Grampus griseus; assembly: GCF_964374135.1. Lineage (NCBI taxonomy): Eukaryota > Metazoa > Chordata > Mammalia > Artiodactyla > Delphinidae > Grampus > Grampus griseus. The sequence goes on along the minus strand of NC_139012.1, from coordinate 3,644,545 downwards.
GTGGGTTGCTTCCATATCTTGGCTATTGTGTCTTGTCCAGTTTAACACTCTTAGGCAGAAAGCAAACAGCTCTGGCCCTTTGAATGAGTAAAACGTGTTTACCACACACACTGAAATTTCCTTACCTTAAAATGTTAAATAAGTGGCAATTAGAACTCAAGGCATATCATTAACAGTGGAAATCCTTCTATATGTTTCCAGTAATCTCATGTGAATGGGGAGAAATGATTACTGTGGTGTATGAGTTCTCTGTAATAATTCACATGAATTCTTCAGTTGGTGAACTTGTCAACTATTTCGCAGTTACACAGAGTGTGGTTTCTTTAAGAAAGTGGATTTTTTATAGCAATGTTGTATTCATTTATTATTCATTCTTTTTTCTCTCTCTTTCAACAAATACTTATTGAGCACCTACTGTGTGCAGGCACCCTTGGAGGCACCAAGATTGCATTTGAGCTCGTGGTGTCGATTTTCTGGAAGGTGGAGACAGAAAACAAACGCTTGAAGCGTAACATGTCATGTGATGAGAAGGACCGTGTAGAAAGCTAAAGCAAGTTGTGAGGACAGAAACTGACCTGGGGAAGGGGGAGGGGTGCCGTTTTCCGGAAGGTGGTTGGGAAGGCCTTTCTGCTCGGGGTGGTTTGCGCGGAGCCCTGAACAAAGCGCAGAGCCCCTGGCTTCGCTCCGGGAGAGTGAGAGGATGAGTGGAGGGATGCAGAGAAGCCGGTGGGGCTGGGGACGGGTGCGGCAGATGGGCAGTTGGAAATGAGGTCCAAGGCGAGCAGGGAGCGGGGTCCTGGAGGGTCCCTCAGCCTCAGGAAGCCTTTGGATCGTGATCTGAGCAAAATAAGAAACCGGTGGAGAGATGTGAGTGGGAAATGGTGTGAACTGACTTAGCTTTTTTTTTTAATTAAAAAAAAATTTTTTTTTCTTCTGGCTGCGCCACGTGACACGTTGGCATCTCAGTTCCCCGACCAGGGATCGAACCAGCGTCCCCTGCAGTGGAAGCGTGGAGTCTTAACCACCGGACCACCAGGGAAATCCCATGACTTAGCTTTTAAAGCAGGATTTGTCAACCTCGGCCCTATTGACATCCCAGGCCAGGTGTCTTGTCCCCCAGTCTTCATCCTGGAGGCCTGTCCTGTGCATTGTAGGACATTTTGCAGTGTCCCTTACCTCTACCCACTAGATGCCAGTAGCACCCACCTCCCCGGTGTGACAACCAAAAATGTCTCCAGACAGTGTCAAATGTCCCCTGGAGAGGTCGTAGGTGGGGGGGACGGGTGTGGGGTGCAGTATCATCTCCTATTGAAAACCACAGTTTTCGAAACATCACGCCCACCCAGCCTGATACTCTGGTTATATAAAAGCTAGCACTAGGCTACTGAATTGTCTTTGCATGCATATTTCGAGATTTGGTAGAACTGTCTCGTTCGACTCATACTCAACTTGAATGCGTCTTCATTGCGTACTTGTGTTCAATCATCATATCTTAATGTGAAGACTGAGACTGTATCTTTGAGTCACATCCCCCGATGTGATTCATCTTTCCTGTACCTGTGAGAACAGCACCAGGAAGCAGGGGGCGGTCACAGAGAAACCCTGTTCACAGGCTGCAAGAAAATTCCACAGGAATTCGAATTAGCTAATGTTACGATGCGCCCATCAGAAGGCTGCCCCTGAAATACACAGGCCACTGATTTCACAAGACGCAGAGATACATAAAAGACTCAGACACACCCTTAAATCTCTATGTGGGATTTTCCAGCCCTCACTTCCCTACTTGTTTGCTTAGATTCATCGAGAATCTCAAATATTTTCTTTTGGTGTGACTTTTCTTCACCCTCAAAACCCTGATGACCACGGCTTGGAGGCATGAACAAACCTGATGACTGTATTTGATCTGTGTTGTTTTTTTAAATTTTCCACAAAATCTGCATCCTGAACCTGCACTTTTATAGCCAAGCCTTCTTCAGACTTCACGCCAGGGTCCTCTTGACGGGATGCCGTTGCAATTCCTTTGGTGTTTAAATAATGGGTGTCCTTTTGACGAGGAATGTTGCAACCGTTCTTGCATGAAACTGACAACTTCACAGCAAAATCAAATTTTTGAGAGTCAGAACCTCATTGGGGTTGAATCGAGAAATGAACAAGTTGGGGCACAGGCTCTCATGCACGGGTTCAGCGTGGAGTCAGGGTGTTATGAGAAGAGGCTGACACAGAATGTAGTGACCAAGAATCCCTCGGTTAATATTCGTGAATGAGCATAACCCCAAAGTGGCGATGTCGAGATTGATGTCGCAACTCTATTTCAGTGTCTAGAGGACAGTTTTTCAAGCTGGGGTTCCCAGTTCATTACCACTGAGGCATGGGTGATAAAGGCACAGAAAAGAAGATGGTTTATTCTTTACATCAGCAAAGGAAATAAGGAAGAAAGCCTTTACGGAAGGGGCCAAGCCAAAGAATGGGTGTGGGTGGACGGCAGAACCCTGCACACCTAGGTCTAAACCCAGCGGCAACACACCGGCTCACTGTGAAATGTTCGCGGGTAAATTCACCTCCTCAGGCCTCAGTGACCTCATCTCAAAAACAGGCGAGGGAGTGACAGCTCTTCAGAATTGTTATGAAAATGAGAAGTAAGTCAAGCCCCACCTCTAGCAGGGGATTAGCACATAATAAACGTGCAGGAGATGGTAATTACCGTAAGAACAGTGTGAATAATTGTCATCAGGTTGACCACTTATTCTTCCATCTTAAGAATGACTCGCTCCCTTATTCCAATCCAGAGCCATCCTTGGAATAGACAGACGTGCGCTCTTACGATAAAAACATAGAGAAAATGTTAGTAGATAACGTAAGGATCACAGCCTAAGTTTTGAGACACATTTTCAAACATTTTTTGGCTACAAGTGAACCTGCTGATTGGACATATGAAGATTTTTTTTTTAACTTTCATAGCAAAAATGGAGGGTTCGACTATAGTTTACATATAGCAGTTGTTTATGAGATAGAAATCCATTCTGGGGGAAGCTAGCATCACATACTCGTACCAGGAGTTCACACAGTGTCTCAGAGTACTGGGTCCTGTACTGCCAGACCTAAGAGGACGTCCCTGTTACCTAGGTGCTCCGCCCTGCTTCAGGCTCTGAGCCTAAACAAGACCCCCTGGAGAAGGTTCCCTGACCCACTGCCACCCAGCTGGGAGCCCACCAAGTTCCTTCATCTTCTTGCTCGTTCCTCTGCTTGTTTGTTGTCAATCACGGTCCCGCGGGCGACGCTCCAAGCTACCTGTCTGCTCATTTCTGGACCTCCAGCTAGTGGAGAGAGTCTGGCCAGAGGAAGCATTCAATAAACAACTGAATTAAAGAGTGAAAAAAAAAAGCTTAAAGAGAAATAAAAGCAGGTGAATGTCTGTGTCTTGAGATAGCTTTAACACCAAACCTGTTTTACTAATTTTCAGAAGATGATTTTTAAAAAGGCAAAATAGAGTTGACCAAGTTGAATAGATACTCTTTCAGTTCCAGCCCATTCAATAATCTCTGGCCATCAAGAGCTGAGATGGTGAAGCTCCCCCGACCTCTCCTTGGCTGCGATGCCCGCCTTGGCCTGGCCAAAGCCTTTTTACTTGTTTCTTAAATGCAAGGAGTCTGGAGCTACTCTCTGGGTCGTGGAAATAGAACCTCTTCCACCTGGTTGTCAAAGCCCTGCTCATTTTGCCCTCATTCTATCTGTCCAACTCTTCCTTCTCTAAGCCCCAGAACGGCCTCCTGTCTGGGCACACCAGACCCGCTCACTTGTAAAGGAGCGGCCACTGCGCTGCACAGAAGATGCTCTGAACAAGATTACTATGGTGGGGAGGGCAGAGGGCTGAGCGGGGAGAGGGGTCCCAGGCATAGGGAATGCGCAACCCAAGCATCAGAACGTGGCAGTGTGAGCATCTGGGTAAATGCTGAGGGCCTGGGTGCTATTTGAGTGCAAGTCTCAAGGGCAAGGGGAGACAGCATCCAGGAGGGAGAGCTAGGATGCTGTCAAGCCTAGCCTTGGAGATGAGCTCTGGGGGGGGCTGGCCCCCTGCTTCCTTCTGCCATCACGGTGGGTGAACTGTTCCTCCATCCGTAAAATATAATAAGGCATATTACATTTATGATCCTTTTTGAATCATGTATTGGCCTAAAACTTCAGAACAGTCTGACTAAGAGATACCCAGAACCTACTAAGCACCGCAGACAAGGGGCAGAAGCAACATGGCAAATCCCTGATGGTGAACGGAAATTCCCCAGAGGGTGGGAGCGCGTCTTTCAGCTCTTCAGCCTAATTTGGACAGTGGCGTCTGTGTTCTTCACCTCAGAGAACTCAGTACAGCACATGCGTTAAACATTTAGGTAATTTTGTTACTGTAGAGAATGCAGAAGTAGGATTTTGAAGTTTAGTATTCCTAAGTGGATAATAAACTTTGTAACAGTAGCGAAAATATATCTGTTACATTTTTTTCAAAGCTATAAGGTTGCCTCAGCTCCACTTCATTTAAAAACTCAGAAAATTTCTGAAACATGAATAACTTGCTATGCTTCTTTTAGGAGATAACCTTCCCAAGATAGGCAGTTCTGTAATGACAAGTAATTAGACGTATGACATCAAAAATTCTTTATAGATTTCATAATAATGTTTGAAAATAACAAGTTATGAAATTCATTATTGCCACTGAATGCATCCCATTATGTTTAACAGTATTATGTCAAAATTTGGTGAATATTTTGTAAGCTATACGTTTGATTAAGGGTGATTATTAATTTACTGTTTCAAACATAATTAATGTTTGTTTTCATAAGTTTTATTATTTCCTTCCACTATTTGATTCAACTTGCTCAGTACACTTTATCAGAAAAGAAGAATTGTTTTTACAATTTGTTTCAGGTTTTGAAACTAACATGAACCTTACTAGCCGAGATGATCTTGGTACATCAGAAATCGCATCAGAGACCCAAGATAGAAATGCGAATAACCATGGGATTCAATTATCTAATTCACTCTCCAGCGCGATCACTGCCGAAAATGGAAATTCCGTCGCAAACGGTAAGCACTTCGTTACACCCGGAAGTAAGTAGATATACGTTCTAAGTTGTATCAACTTTCTAGGGAGAATGGAATTAAAACAAAAATGAAGTAGGCTTAAAAACTGGAAAAGGGTATAAAGTATGAAATATCACTCTAGGGTGTGTTGTCAACTTCTTATTTTCAAGTTAAAGAATTCAAATTGCATTCGGTATTAGTTGACTTTTCAGAGATTTTTATGGCGTATTTGGTCTGTGGAAACCAGTATAAAATGAGAGGTATACTGGGCAGAAGGAGGCGATGGATGCTCTAACAGTATTTTTAATGAAAAATATATCTTTTTCATTTCTTTTAAAAATTTATTTATTTTTTAAAAAATTTTTATTGCAATATAGTTGATTTATAATGTTGGTTAGTCTCAGGTGTACAGCAAAGTGATTCAGATATATATGTGTGTGTGTATATGTGTATGTATATATATATGTGTGTGTGTGTGTTCTTTTCCCTTATAGATTATTACAAGCAATTGAGTATAGTTTCCCGTGCTATACAATAGGTCTCTGTTGGTTATTATTTTATATATAGCAGTGTGTATATTTTAATCCCAAACTCCTAATTTATCCCTCCCCCCTCCCCTTTTTCTTTTCATTCCTCAAAAGTGTGAAGGAAAATAATACTGAAGGAATGGTAAACACCACACTGGCTTTAGGTGTTCGATGTGAGTGTATCAGTGAAGGTATCCTGTAGAAATTGGCTTGACTGTGTGTATCCAAACCCTGTCTAATAGTGGCTTAAACAAGTAGCTTATTCCTCCCACACTAGAAGAAGCCCAGGGCTTCTAGTATTGTCTGAAGGGAAAATTCAGACCAATCTTTTCTTGAAGAGACTGAGAAGGTGGGCATGGGATGCAATGAAGGCCAAGCAAAGAAGCCTATATTCTAGGCTTTTCTCTGAAGGACGTTGGGGGCATTCACTGAGTCCACAGGAGGTAGCTGAGAAGCTTGGCTGTGCCTTTTAGGATTGTGGGGACAGGCTGAGTCCAGCACCTGCCAGGGCCCTGGGGTGAAGCCTTGAAGGGTCCATCCTGAGAGTCAGAAGAAAAACCAGGAACCCCAGCTCAGCTATGAATCTTCTCAATCCCTGGGGCAGGAATGAGGTCCTCCAAGATTGACAGGGCCCACAGGTACCTGGGAGAAAAAAAGTATAATCTATCCCAAAGGACAATTACAGTATTCTAGACTTCAGAATGTTCTTACAAACCATTTTTCAAATACCAAGTTCAACACATAATCAAAAAGAACCAGGCACATGAGGACACAAAAGCAGATGAAAATTACAAGCAGAAATAGCAATCCATTGCAGTGTATTATCCATGGGGGTTCAAAAGATTGGAGTTCAAAACCATATACTTTAAAATAAGTATGTTTACTAGGCCTAAGGAGATAAAAGAATGAGAATCTCAGCAGAAATCAGAAACCTTGAAAATGTGTTAAATGGAAATTCTGAAATTGAAAAATGCAGTCATAAAACTAAGTACAATAGAGGATGAGGTTAAAGTCAATTAGACACAGCCATTAAAAAAAATCCTAGGGAAGTGGAAGACAAGTCAGAAAATATCAAGAATGAAACGCAAAGAAGCAGAAGAGTGGAAATTCCAGAAAATGGTTTAGAACCTATATTCCAGTAACATAGTTTAGAGACCTGAAGGATATGCTGAGAACTGTTTTTGGAATTCTGGGGAAAGGAGAGAGAGTCTGTGGGCAAGAGAAAAGATGTGGTGAGAAATGGGAGAGAATTCTCCTCTGTGGGCAAGAGAAAAGATCTGGTGAGAAATGGGAGAGAATTCTCCAACACTGATGAAAGCACTAAGAAACAGGTTTAAGTTGGCAGTTTCTCATAAACATACGCTTTCCATATGACCCAGCAGCCTGGGTGTTTACTGAAGAGAAATGAAAACAGCGTCCATATAAACACCTGTATGCAAATGTGTATCCTACCTTTATTCATAATCACCTAAAACTGGAAATAAATGAATTGTCCTTCAGTTGGTGACTGGACTGTATTCGTTATTAATTGCTGTGTAAAAATTACCCTCCAGAACTTAGAGGCTGTTGTTTTGTAGTTTCTGTGGGTCAGGAATCTGGGTGCAGCTGAGCTGAGTGCCTTTGGTTCAGGGTCCCTCACGAGGAAGCGATCAGCTATCGGTCAAAACTGTAGTCATCTTGAGGCTGGTTGGAAAGATGGTCTGATTTCAACATCACTCACAGGAGCATCTCCACAAGGGAGACCTCACAACAGGGCGGCTGGCTTCCCCCAGAGCAAGCGGTCCATGGGAAAGCAAGGAAGAGCACCCAGGATGGAAGCCACGCCCACTGCACGGCTGCTCTTGGAAGGGACAGCCAGCACTCCAACCTCATCCGGCTTGTTGGATTCAGGCCATATGTCCAGTCGAATCGTGGGAAGAGGTTACATGAGGTGTGAGTGCCTCTGGGTGGGCCCATCAGGAGCATTTCACAGGCTGACCAGTGCATGGATCAACTCCACAATAAAAGAGGAGGAACCATTATTACACATGACAAAATGGATGCATCACAAATGCATTGCACTGAGTGAAAAAAGAATCAAAAGACTCTAAGTATGATTGCATTTATATGACATTTGGGAAAAGGCAAACTACAGGGACAGTAAGAGATGAGTGGTTGCCAGAGGCTGGGTGCAGTGGCCAGAGCTGGGCTGTGTAACAAAATGTCACAGGCCGGGGGGCCTGTAAAGGGCAGTGATGTGTTGGCCACAGTTCTGGAGGCTGGAGTCCAAGGTCAGGGTGCCGACACCGATGACAGCCCTCTTGAAGGCTGCAGATTGCCAGCTTCCTGCTTGCTCTCACATGGTGGAAGGAAGGAGCTAGCTCTCCGGGGTCCCTGTTATAAGGGCACTAATCCCATTCATGGAGCCTCCACCACATGACCTAATCACCTCCCAAGGGCTCCACCTCCTAACACCACCACACTGGGGGATAGGGCTTCAACATATGAGTTTTAGGGGGACACAAACATTCAGACCACAGCAGACCACAGAGGGGCATGTGGTGGTATTGACAAACAGGAATGAATGTGTTCCTATAAATTTATAGGCAGGTGCATAGAATAAAGGTGAATCTCTCTTTCTGTAAATGTCACTTTTGTTTAAAAAAAAAAAAAAGCCTGAGTAGAATAAATACAAAGAACAATACTCCTAGGCATATCATAGTGAGACACTGGTAAGCAAGCATGAATCTTAAAAGCAGCCAGAGGTTAAAAAGGAAAAAAAAAGACAAATTACCTTTAAAGAAGCAGTGGAAGTCCAAAGACAATGAAATAACATATTTAACATGCTCAAATAAAGTAACTGCCAATCTAGAATTTTACAAACAGTAAAATACTTCTGTAAGAATGAAGAGAGTTAAGGATATCTTATCAAAACAAAACAAAGCAAAAACTGAAAGAATTAAACATGGGCAGACCCAGCATGCTCAGGTAAAAGAAGGAAAAATGAACAATAAAAAACTAAGTAAAGGTAGGAGGGGGTAAAAATAATATTTACTATTATACACTGATAAATCACATTAACAGGTTATAATTTCAAAGGTAACCACTGAAAGAACAGTAGAGAGGTGTATAATTTCCAAACTATTAGAGTAAAATAGAATAATAAAAAGTCAATCAACCTAGAAGATAGCAAAAGGGGCAGAATAGGAATATCTTCAAGGTACGACAAATTGAAAAGTCTCGGATGGTAGACAAAAACGCATACGTGAAAGTAATTTAAACTCAATTGAATTCCATTAAACTTTAAAAGACTCTTATTTAGTGTAAGTTCACATTAAAAATCAATTAATACAATATTTTAAAGCTTAAAGTTTCTGAAAACATGTAATACACGAGGATGCTGAAAATTTAAATGTGGAGGGATAGAAAAGGAAAAGATACAGCATGCACATATTAAAAACAACAACAGTTCTGTTTGGAAGTTAAAAATTACATTGCTGAGTAATCAATAGATTCAAGAAAGACAAGAACCTAAGTTACTGAAATATAAAATAAGCAACAAAGTCAAATGTTAATTCTTTGAAAAAAAAATCTTTGAAGCATTAATAAAATTGAGAATTCTCTTTCAAGGGTGATAGAGAAATAAAGTGGACACAAGTAGCCAATTCTGTGATGAAAAAGGGGACCCACCACAGATCTTCCAGAAATTAAAAAAATGATAATGATTATATTATAAACAGCTTTATGGCAAAATAAATTTGTGAATTTAGATGAATACTTTTCTCCAAAAAAATTACAACTAACCCAAAATAGAGAAAAGAAATAGGAGAGCTAAATAGTAATGTAAATGTTAAATTATTGCGTTTGTAAATGAATACTTTCCTACAAGGAAAACTCTAGGCCCAAATGATTTTTCTGGTAAGTTCTCTCAAAATTCTAAGGATGAAATAATTCCAGTGTTATACAGACTCTTCCAGAGAATAAGAATGAAGAAGGAGAAGAAAAAAAATTAAAGCAGAAACCTCTCCCAGCTTGCATAAATAACCACTTAATTTATGACAGAATTGGCATTGGAGGAAGAATAATCAATTGCTGTCCACGTGAGGAACAAAAATGAAACTTGACCCCTACCTTACACTATACACACACAATCCCTGGTAGATTTTAGATCTAAACGTCAAATGTAAAATAAGCTTTATAGAAGAAAATATAGAATAATAATTTTTTAACCTCAGAGATGGGAAAAGAAAGGACTTCTTAAATTAAACAGGATACAAAAAAGTGCTAACCGTAAAGGAAAAAAAAAAATATATATATATATATACACACACACACACATATATATATGTATATGTATGTAATGGGATAAAATATTTTCAACACATTTAACCAACAAAGGGCCATATTCAGAGTTTACTTAAAAACAAACAAAAACTACTGAACAGAAAAACAGAAAGGACAAATGAAAAGGCATGTCAACATTTTTAATGATGTCCAACTTTATTCGTAATTAGAGAAATGCACATTAAAACCGCCACGTGATCCTACTACAGACCCTATAGAATTTCAGAACTGGCTGACCGGGAGGCGGAGCTTTGTGAAAGGATCACCAGGAAGCTTAGGGCAGGGATTTCCTTCAGAGGAGAAAGAGCCAATACCCATTTGAGAGAGAATGTTGGGAGCTTCTGGGTAACGGACAATGTTCTCTTTCTTGACTTGTGTGGTAGTTACAGTTCCTCACTTTAAAAAAAAAAAATGGGAGAGAAAGAGGGAGGGAGGGTATTTCAGAATGGCTGTTAGGTAGCCAGGATGGTGGTACTCCATGGCCGTCAAGAGATTCTGGCTTCACCATCCTATCTCTGGCTTCCCTCCAGGTCCAAGTAAGGTCGGGGGATGTAGTTTTTCATCTGAGCACGTTGCTCGCCCAAGGATGTTCATTGCTGACCCAAGAATGTTCATTGCTGACCTGCCCAGCAGGAGGGGGCGAATGGGTCTTGGGGAAGATCTAGCCAGGCGATTCTCATCACAAGTCGCGCTTTACTTGGAAGGAGTCATGGGGTGGATAGATGATTAGGGCAGGGCTTGTTCAAGCTTAGCATCAAGGACCCCAGGGTAATGCGGGAGTGTTCTGTTGGCACGCAGGAAAAGGATTGTTTTCATCACACACACACAGAGAAAAAGCCCCAAAGTGTTTCTGAATGCTTCCCCTCCCCCCATATGAAGCAGGGATTCCATGTAACGATTGGTTGGAAGTATTTGGCTCGTAAGACAGAGGCTTTTTGGTACGATGGGAGGAAATGACACTGGGAGGATACAGAAGGATTTTTATACCTGCGGTAAAGATTTCTAGGGAAAGGAGCTGCAGTTACCAAGAACAGACAGACGTACCGGTTCCCAGGCTCCCAGAGCATGGGTCTTTCCTAAGTTTTCTCCTCTCTTCTTCAACAACATATTACTATTCATCTGGCGTTTTAATTTTATGCAGGCTATAAAAGCTGTACATGTTTTATGTGACAATTTGGAAAATACAGGAAAGAATAAACAACGAGTAAAACCTACCATTCCTTGTATTACCCAGAAATACCCAAAACGTGTCTAATATTCCACTGTGTAGAACTCTGGTTTTTTTCATACAAGTATATGTGTGTGTTTATATAAGATGTTTGGTTTTGTTTTTATAAAGCTTGAGTTATACTGTACATGTGGTTTTAACAATCTGCTTTTTTCCCTTAGAAATCTCACGTGGTCTATCTCTAGGTCAACAAACGCAGATCTGCATTGCTTACAGTTGGCCGTTAATTGTACAGGATGCATAGCATCTCATCAGATAGGACGAACATGATTTAAAATAACCCAGCCCTATTTGTTGGATGTTAGAATTACCTCCTGATTTTCTATCCTTAAAATAAAACTGAGTGTTTATGATGGATTACTCCAACTTGATTAAAATAGACATTTTGTAAAACTTTCCATGTTAATGTGTCACGTTCAGATTTATGTGTGTGTGTGTTTAGATGGAAATATGGAGATATAATCTTTCTTTTAAAACCATTGCTTTCTGAAATCTCTGATGATAACCCTTTACAAAAAGGATAACAAAAACATTGTATACCCTTATACTGAAATTCAATATTCTTAAAATAATAACAATGGAATTTGAGTGATAGCAGTAAGTCAACAAGTATGTGATAAGAGAATATTTCACAAAGGTTGCATGTATCTAGTAAGAAGGTAATTAATTCATTTTTTATTTTCAATTTTGGAGTATTTAATGATAGCTGCTAAACAATAAGGGAATTTAAAATGTATTGGATGATCAAAACTGAATGCAAAAACATTTAAAAAGGTAACCATATATCCTTTCATTTTTATTAAATTTTTACTCCCCGCCATCCTCCCTAGCTCACCTTGGGTGATCTTATTCTACCACAAGGAAAGAGAAAATAGGCACTCCCCTTTACCAAAATATTTAATTTGTCTGTGTTTTGAGTCAAAAGCCAAAAGCTATGGCTTGGTAAATGGTCCTAGAAAACTTAACACAAAAAACTCTGAGTCTTACTCTAAAAATCAAAATAAACCCCAAAACCAACAGAACAAACCAAAAAACCCTCTAGACCAAATGGAAATTTTTGTGGAGTATGTTGCCTGAAATTAATCATATAAAATTCAATATTTAGGAATATCAGGCTTCAAAACTTCAGTATGTAACTGATAGCGTATGTTCAAACCCTGAAGCAGAGATTTACACGTTATCCCTTAAATGCTCATAGAGACCAGATTTTAAAATAGAGCTAGTTCTGCATTGTTGTTCATTGAAGATCACTTGAAAATCTCGAGTTATGCGCACAAAAGGAAAATTATTTCAATTGAGATTTCAGTCTTTCAAAGCAACACGACATGTTTATTTTGATTTACCTGTGTGGACACCATGAGCTTCTGGGCTCCTGAAACCTTCCCATGACTATTAAAATACCGGCACAATGCTCTGGGTATTCAGGCAGGCACTCAGTAACAGCATTTACTGATTGGAATCATGTTGCCTATTTCATAAGAACCAGTAAGTCCTATGCCGGGACCAGAGTCAGAAAGCCTCTCCTGGTCGGTATGATAAAAACTGATCAGATGTTATATATGTACAGCACATGATATATACATGGTCATTATAACTCAAATCGGTTAGTTGTACTGGTTCCCAATTCACAGCGTATAGTCAATATGCTTACTAAATAAAGGCACGAGATGGGAATAAATGTTTAAAATAACTTGAAGTTTTCATTGAATCAGAAGTAGTGTTATTTTCAAGGAAACGATTTCTCTGGAATGCCAGTATCTGCGTGCTACCTCTGCTTCCCAGAAATAATTATCTGTTTGTTCATTTGCTGAAATATAGTTATGTGTGGGTAATTATAGCTATCACTTACTTTAATTGCCATCCTTTTACTGATGCGAACACAGACTTAGATCTTTTTTTGTATATTTAATTATTCCCTGGACTTGTGGTTATTTATCATTAGATTAGAGAACAGTTTTTAGTGCTAGAACGTTGTAGTTATAGCAGACAAAATATTGTGAATCTAAAGATGTTTAGTGGGGAAGTAAGGATATGACAGATTCTATCCAGGCCATTTTTATGTTCAGTATGATTTTCTTTCTTGCTGCGTGATGACTACACATTTTATGGCTGGGCCTCAGAAAAAATGACAATTAAAGGGGCTTCTCTGGTGGCGCAGTGGTTGGGGGTCTGCCTGCCGATGCAGGGGGCGCTGGTTCGTGCCCCGGTCTGGGAGGGTCCCGCATGCCGCGGAGCGGCTGGGCCCGTGGGCCATGGCCGCTGAGCCTGCGCGTCCGGAGCCTGTGCTCCGCGGGGGGAGAGGCCACAGCAGTGAGAGGCCCGCTTACCGCAAAAAAAAAAAAAAAAAAAAAAGACAATTAAAGAATACAGTCATTACATTTGATTTTCCATTTACCATTCTCTGAAGATTGTCTTTCTTTATTTGTGCTGTTTGTCCTCAGTGCATTGTAAGGATAATCTATGGTGATAAAGTACTGGGTGAGGCCATTTACCAGACCGGAAGCTCTGCATTCGTATAGACTCCAAGGCCACATTGAACCTAGTGCTATTGAACCAAACCACATCGACTCTGGGAACTTTGGAGAATGGCTTTTTCCACTCATGCTCAAGAAAGATCCAGACCCCTAGCGAAGGAGCCCTTGGTTAGAATCCATGAAATGTATTCAAATATAGGTTTTACAACCTCATCTTTTTTCTAGGAACTGTGTAGATTCTCTGGAATTCGTACTGCTTTCTGATTCAGAGCCAACCCGCCAGGGGAAGCAAGTCTTCACTTGACAATCTAGAATCTGGTGCAATTATCTATTTTGAGCAGCAGAACGTAGGTTTGTCAAGAAAGCAAGCTCCTCAGGCATTCAGAAAGCCCTGCTCCGCCCCTCCGTTTCCTTAAGGATGCTTTGAAGTCATACCGAATAGTTTCTACTTTGGACTTCATTTAATTCAGTGTCCTCCACTGTCGTCGAGAAGTCGGCTTGAAAATGGCGGGCGGAACTGCTGACTCTGCCATTTCCTAGCGGTGTCGCGCGGCTCCTCTCTGCCTGGGCTCGGACCCAGGGCTGATGCACGCTAACTCCATGACCCTGAGAAAATGACCTAACCTCTCCAATTCTCAGTTTTCTCAGCTTAAAAATGGGGACAATCAAAGGACCTGCCCTGTGGGATTGTTATGAGGATTTAGTATCAGTACGATGATGCTAGCTAAAATTAGCTAAATAAATATTAGCTAAATAAATTAGCTAAATAAATAATAAATATTACCTATACACAGATATCATAAAAGGCTTAGATATTTTAGAGCTAGAAGATCCCTGAGGATTTATCCAATAAAAACTAGAATTATGTACATGACATAGATGAGGTGTAAGGCAGTGAATTAATTCCTCCAAGACCACACAGGCTATAATACTAGAATCAATGCCTTATAACTCGTTTACACATAGACCCAAGTACCCACGTGTGTATAGTCAAACACGCAGGTCATTTTGATGGTCTACACTGGTGTTCAGACATTATGATTCGGAGCCTCTGGCATGAATGGAAGTCGGGGTATGTGGGTAGAGTTCAAGGGAAGGGAAGCACACTGTTGCTGCCGCAGAAAGAGTACGAGGAAGGAGGGGCGTAGAACAGTGTTTGCTGGGAATTATTGCCCCAGAGTCTGGTCTGGGAGAGGGCTGTGCCCTGAGAAAACTAGAGCAGGTTTATAAGTATGTGTGAGAAATGGTTCTGTGATGGACGCCCCACTTCCGATGGAAGTCAACAAATAAGGGGCTTCAGATGAACCTTGAATGTGCTGCCAGCACCAATCAGGGGTCTTCAACCCCGTGGGAAAGCACAGTGGGATTCTCTACCCCAAGGCTCTGGGGTTCTTCTGATGCCTCTGTGTAACAATGTCCCTTAGCTACATGAGGGACACGAGTTCAAGAATTTACAGGTGAAATAATATAATTTCTGTAATTTTTAAAAAAGATAATGAGAAGTAGATGAAACAAGACTGAAATACTGAAAATCCTGAAGCTTGGCGATGGGTCCATGGAGTTTCACTCCATATTCCCTTTGCTTTTATATGTACGAAATTTCTGTAATAAAGTCTTGAGATATTTGTTGTCTTGATAGATAAGATGGGTTAATTATTGTAGTTTTATGTGCACTTCTTGGAATACTTAATGAAAATAAACTTGTTTATTAGTTAGTGGTCACTTAAAGTCTCTCATTTGCTGTACAGAGCCTTTGCCCATATTTTAAAATATGAAAGTAGGTCCTTTATTTTGACTTGTAGGATGTTTTAAGAATAATAGAGCCTTTTATTTGGTGTATTTAAATGTTCTATGTTGTTCTTTTTTAATTTGCAATTTACTTTTTTGATATTTTTAAAGTATATTTATTTTTAAGGTTCGAATAGAAGGATTGATACATTTTCTTTTCCTTCATGGCGTGTGTCTTTGGTGCCATTTTTAGATCATTTGCCTTTAAAAAGTACTGCTTCTAATATGGCAACAAAATAAAAGGTTTTGTTGGCCAAAAACAGAAACGCTGCCTTTTCTAATCTCCTTTGCACCTTCAGTGCTTCCAGCTACTCCTTTGCGCCTCCGGGTTCACACTCCCATGCGTATTCGCCATAACCGGGCTTTCTCCCCTCCCTGCTATGACCTTCAGGGTCAGTGCTGCCCCAGAGTCATCTTCCCCTGGAGCCCCCTCACCTCCTGCATCACCAAGAGGAAATGACATTCCCAGAATTTCTCCAGTGCCCCTTTCTTCTCTGTCACTCTCTCTCTGTCACCACCCAGCCTTCCATCCCCACCCCCGACACTGACTCTGTCTGTCCTGACCCTTCTTTAGTCGACAGGTAAGAGATGCCTTTGCACCCACCACTTCGGTACCCTGGTGCCACAGCCCTTCTCAGAAGTCTACAGTGTTACCCACTGCCTTCAGATATCGCCAGATTCTGTGAAGTGTTAGGTGACGCCTTTAATTTCTGGACTACACCCTCCAGGCCCCCTACTTCGGCCATCTTACAGGCCACCCCCAGGACGTGGAGACATCTCGTGTTCCATGTTACGATGTTTCAGCGCTTCCGTTCCCTTGGCCAGGCTGACCTTCCTCAACCTCGCTCACCTTTCAAAATCCTCCCCATCCTGGAAGGTCCACAGCCTTTGGCATCTCCACCGTCACTCTTCCTCTAATCCCTCACCCAGAGTGAATCCCTGCTTTCTCCAGATCCATCTCAACGCCACCTGTGCCCTGTGGAACCCTTAAGTCATTCTGTTGTGTATTCTGCTTAAGAAGCATTACCGTGAAGATTTGAGATCCTCGGAGGCAGACCTTTTCTTGAGTCTTGGCGCATTTCCCAGCGCCTTGTTCAGAGGGTGACCTAGATATTCCCTAATTTTATTTAGTTGACACTGTGTAGAGCAGTTCATGCTAATGACTTGGCTCTGAGTTTGGATCTGCACTAAGCTGACTCTCTGTTCGGATTCAGCGAGCAATCTTCTAATTGATCATTTCGTTTTAAAAAACGGATCACAGCACTCTTCTCCTTCCCCAGGTTCCTAGTCTCTGTAAGACGTCCAGTGAACCGGATTCTCTAGCAGCAGACATTTGTCTTGCTTGTCAATGGGCCCTTCATCCCCGTCTCCCATGAATCCCAAACTCTTAGCTTTGCCCTGCTACCTGGACATACATTTTATTGTGACTATGCTTATCTAGTTGCCTGGAACGCCAACCTGTGTGTGATCTTGGATTTCCACCCACCCTTCCTCTGTATTGATTCCGATCACTCTAACACTCACTGCTTGATTGGACCCTTCCCCACACCTGCTACCCGGATCACGATACAGTATTCCCCTGGGCAACTTTAGACATTGCTATTACTTTTGACCAAGACCCAGTCCCCCCATGACCACACATCCGTATGTCTATCTCTTCCTAGATACTGGCTGTCTCCTGCCCAGTCTCAATGAACTAACCCTTCCACGCCAAGGTATTTGTATATATATCAAGATCAACTGGGACGACTTCTTATGTGTTAACAGGATGTCGTGGACTTCTCTGCAGAACTAACTCTCTAACTGGAAAACTATGAGTGATTTTCTAATGATGTTTAAATCAGGAATCATGTACATGTTTAATCCGTTATACCATACTGATTAATTACGATTTCAGATGAGAGGAGCAATCACTTCAGAATCTAAAGTTGTCTAGGTTGAACTTTCATTGGACAGTTGTTACTCTTTAGTCCATTCATTTTTATCAGTAAGTCACCTGATTGATCCCTCTCTCAGAGTGCTTCTCAGCCAGGGATGATTTTTGCCTCCCAGGGGATATTTGGCAATGTCTGGGGACATTTTCGGTTGCCACAACTGAGTAGGAGATGCACAGGACAGACCCCCAGCAGAGAATTACACAGCCCAAAACGTCAGCCAGGCTGACGATTGAAAACCCTGCTTGGGTCACGAGGGATAATTACTATAACCTGTTGGAGCCTCGAGGGCACTTCTGTATCGTGGGAGATATAAGTTGCCTCAGACCTGCCACTGAGCCTATAGGGTTGGTTATGTATTGGTCTGTTGTGATCGGGCAGCTACCCTGACCTTTTCTGCGTGGAATTTCACCCAATCTCCTCCTTTCCTTTGGGTGTAGAATGAACGATAGTCAATACAATTCATCTGACACGTAGACTTGATGGTGTCTTATCTGTCTTCCATCCCTTCTCAGCCACCCTGCTACCCCACAAATGGGAAGCAAACTGTCACCCCAGGGACCCATTTACCCTTCGTTGCCCACAGGCTTCTCTTTCCCCATCAGTGTTTCATCAGACTATTTGCAGCCTCTAGAAAAGTTTTCCTTCTCCCCTCCAGTACTTCTTTGCCCACGTCTGTGTTATTATGACATATTTCTTCATGATCATTTCAGCTTTTTTTGTCAGTACATTTCCTCTTTGATTAGATGGAACTCCAGCAATACTTGGTATTACCATGCTGCCTTGGGAAATTTATTTTTCAATGAGTGTTTACGGACCTTCATTTCAATCCGTGAAATGTCACCATTTTAATTTGTTCAGTAAGTACACGACTTACTTTGTTTGGGGAAAGAACACACAACTTAACGGCTATTTTGTGTTGACCTCCATAGGTTTACCTGAAGACGATGGATTCTCCAGGTTGTCTGGGAGTGGGACCTCCTCCCTTCAGAGACATAGAGAGAGTCACACCACTCAGGTAATGACCCCTCAATGCTTACCTTTGCTATGGTAATTGATGTTAAATGCCTACAAGAGATTCACGAAGGTGTGACCAAGAATGTTTGTTCTTATTGGACTAGGGAACACAGTTATTTTCAACTCTGCTGTGAGTTTCTTCACCTCAACATTCTCTTTCCCTTTGTATCAGCTGACCGCTCTCTATTTTCTGCTGGTTTCAAAAAAAGAAGAACATTCAAAACAAATAAAAATTAATAGATGGTTTCATATGAACTGTTCTGACATAATTTATGTAGTGGCATTTTAAAGTCACTGTCAGGTGAAGGGTATATTGCATCTGCTGAATGGCATTAGTATTTCCTGCATTGGACCTCAGCTGAAATAGGAAGGCTGTAAGTGAGGACAACATGGAAAGAAAATGCTTGAAGTCCCTGTGGTTTCATGGCCATTATCTCTCAGTTTCCACCTCAAATTCCATGTAATCCAAATTCATTTGTAAACTATCATATGATCAGAACACTGCAAAATCAAAATGAGATTGCAGTTCACAAAACTCTTCTGATGTGCTTCAGTAATTTCACGTGTATGTGCAATGTGTTTGGCCTCAAAAATTTTGCCAAAATAAAGAGGATTGTCACTTTAAAATAAACTCTGGTGTTTGTAGAAAGAATAAAGGATTCATATCAATAGTTTAGTGTCCTTTTTATGTTGAGTTTTAAAATACTGCCTTCAATAAGTATCTTCAAAAAATATGACTTTGCTTTGAAGGTGGTACACAACCAACAATGTATCAAAGATTTTATTATCAATATATTAAAGATTATTGCTTTAGCAGCAAGATTATTTTTTATGAAGTTACAGCACAACTTTTGCTTTGTCAAATATCTACATTAAAATCGTTTAAAAACTCAGTCAAGTATTCAGATGTTTTCATGAAACCAATTATCCAGCCAAAGATCTTTTTTCATCTGAACATTTGACATTATATAGGCACGGTTATATTATCAGCTGAGATTTTTAAAATAACACTGATGAGCTAGTGGGAAAAATCAATAATTTAATCTTAAAAATAAATCTTACAGTAGACAATATGCTGACATCACTTACGCTGATATATAGGCATTGAAATAGAAAAAAAAATGCTGATTGCTTGCAATAATAGATTGTCCTAATCTCCCCTCTGTTCCTTAGAGATGCATTTACTTTACCTTGTAAGCATTACAGCTGCTTTATCTATGATAATTCACGGGAGAACCTGCTTGTAGAGAACATTGGCTTGATTTTTATTATAGGACCGTCTCCTATACGTTAGAGCACAGTGATAGATACAGCCTTTCCAGGGTTCATAGAGAAAAGGGTTAATTTTGAAAGAAGGTGCATAAAATAGGCATCTCTGGAACTTTCCCTCTGATCTTTCATGGATTTGGCTAAGATGCAAAGAGAGATGGGAAAGACCACCGGGAATAATTTTCCATTCCCAGTTTTCAATGAGGGCTTGTTTTCAAATGCAAACAATCTCCAGTTATCTCACAGGGCATATTTTCAAGGAAATGGAAAACCAGGCTCATTTTCTTCCATGCCTGGTGTGGGCATTCTCCTGGCAGGACACACGTGTCAGTGTTGGGGACCTATAACAGTTATGTGGAACTATGCCTTGAATGGCCACACATCTCTCAGCATAAATGCTTCTTGTATGACATTTATATAGGAAATATGGACACATACAGGCATATTGAATTCTAGACTTTCTAGTAATGCTACTAAATAAGAATTCTATAAAATCAGCCCTGAACTGATTGGGCATGTAGCAATAAAATTAAATGTTGACTAAAAATTGAATTCCTATTTGAGGATGTCTATGTTTTAATTAGCATCATCAGTGATTTTAGTGAAATCCCTTTAAGGAAGATAAAATGTCTGGGTGTTACTGTAGATAAAGAAAACAAGAAATAGATTTAGTAATTTGCCAGAGGTCATAGGGAAAACGCAGTGTCCACAGTTTGAATGGATGTCAAGCTCCTATGTCTTGTTTCTGAAAGTGAGCTTACCATGACATTAAAAGCAATGGAGGAGTCATCCAACTTTTACATAAAATTTAAAGAAGTTTTGGTCAAGGTGAAAATCTTAAGTAGCTGCAGTGGACATTTGTGGTTTGTATTCTTAGCTGCTGGCCACATAGTTAAGTTTCTGGCCTACCACCATGATAATATAAGGAGAGAGATTTCACCTTCCTCCCTTCCTTTGAGAGCTGGATAAATGCATGTGAGATGGACTCTGTCTATCCACCATGGGTTATGGGTTGAGAGACATACGATGGAAGGGACGAGGATAGATGTCGCCATGGGGGTGTCATCTGGCCACAGTGGTTCCCTCCAGTGACCAAAGATGTTAGCCTGTGTCTGTGACCGCCGGTCACCGCGTTCACCTTGGGTGCAGCCCATGTGCCAAACCTGTCCTTAACTTCACGTCCAATTATTTTGCTTTCCAATAAATCTTCTACCTGTTAGAGTTAGTTTCTGTTGCTTGCAAAGAAGAATTTTGACTGACACACTAATCTGATTTTACTGTTATTATCTATAAAAGTTACTTTATATCAAAGGGTTTTTTAAAAATTTTATTCTCTATTTTTTTAAATTGAAGTAGAGTCGATTTACAATGTTATGCTAATTTCTGCTGTACAGCAAAGTGACTCAGCTATACATATATATACACTCCTTTTTTATTTTCTTTTCCATTATGGTTTATCACAGGATATTGAATATAGTTCCCTGTGCCATACAGTAGGACCTTGTTGTTTATTCATTCTAAATGTAATAGTTTGCATCTACTAACCCCAAACTCCCAGTCCATCCCCCTCTCCCTCTGCCTCTCCCCACTGGCCACGGCAAGTCTGTTTTCTATATCTGTGAGTCTCTTTCTGTTTTGTAGATACGTTCACTTGTGCCATAGTTTAGATTCCACATAGAAGTGATATCATATGGTGTTTGTCTTTCCCTTTCTGACTTACTTCACTCAGTATGATCATCTCTAGTTGCATCCATGCTGCTGCAGATGGCATTATTTTGTTCTTTTTCATGGTTGAGTAGTATTCCATTGTATACATGTACCGCATCTTCTTTATCCATTCATCTTTCAAGTTTTACATAGAGCGTGCATTATTCTTAATGTAGATGTAAACAATTTTCTAACAGGGGTAGCACCTCCATAAATAGCTTCTTTTCTCAAGGTACAGAATATAGAAAATGTAGTTTATGTTCTATTCCATCGTATTTTTAAAATCAATTTGCAAACTGTAAGGACTTTATGTAAAAGTAGTAAAAATCAATTTTGCTTAAAATATTTGGAACTAGTAGAAGCTGAGACACTAGCCGGATCGAGTACGTGGCTGTGATCACTTATGCTCCTTATGTAGAAGGCTTGGTAGGTCCAGGCCGTGAACCGCGGCGAACTATTCATGTCCTTCTGCACCCCAGGGCACAGGTAAACCAGCAGTGAAGGTGTGACGTCGTGGAATCCCACATCCTAGTCCTGAAGGGGGGTTTTGTGGCATTTCCCAGTTCTCAACACTGGAATCGCAGAGGTTGAGGAAGCCACTGCATGTTGGTTTTTGAATTAGACAGTGTTTATAAAAATACCATGCCATTTATCTACTTGCCATTTTGTAACATGTGAAATCATTGTTTTTTAAGTTTATACCATTTGGCATGATGCAGTCCCTTAGAGGTAAGTCAGTGGGGAGAAGAGACTCAGCACTGAATGAAATACTGAGAACACACCCACCAGCCTAGAGGGACCTATTTGTGTTTGTGCTGAGACTGCAATGCTGACTCAGGGGGCCAGGTAACCTGACACAGGGAGCCCACGGATTATAAATAGAGCAAAAGCCTGAGCAGAGCAGAAGAGGGCAGGCCGGAAGGCAAGAGGGCAGCAGAGAGGATGGATGAAATAAAGCGCTCAGTGCTTGCCCTCGGCATAAAATCGCTATTTACACATCTGTTTAGGGGTCCACACTTGACATTGAAAAATGAGATTACTTTTTACTTGAGCATAGTTAATTTGTATTTACATTCTCATTTTAACTTTACCAGGTTTCACTTCCTGACATTTTATTCCTCTCATCTATCTGTTCTGCCCAGTAATATCGTGTGGTTTACAATCTTCGATCTTCGTTGTGGCCATTTATTGTATTTCTTGCCAAACTTTTTAAAATATTCTTTGGCTTTTTAAAAGAGCACTAAAAGTTGTTCTTCATATCTGTAATATTCAAATATTCAACGTAAGAAATCATGGATGGTTTCTGATAAAATAGTGGCAATCCAGGGCCTGAGAACTTAATAAATATCTACTCCCTTCCGTCACAGCCGCCAGTGAAAGCCCTAACAGAATCAATATGCAGTCGATCCACACCAAGAAGCGAATTGTTATGTGGTTTGTTTTACTGAACCATCAAAGGAGCCTTTTGGTAATGTCACATATCAAAGAAATGAAGAGTTTGCAGAGCACTCAATAAACCCAATGCCTTCTTTCTGTATTCATTTTATTTGTCACATGGACTGCTTGAACTATATTGTGGCATGGAAAAGAAACAGTGTGTTAGATAAAATAACAAAATGTAGACACTTTTCCTTTAATGTTAAGGGGGTAATTCTAAAACACATGATGGGGAATAGAAATTAGATAACCATTTCCAAAGGAAATATGTGTATTTCACTTGTAAGCTACAAACCGAAGGAGATCTATCATAGAAAGCTCTTCCCACAGCTGAGGTTTCGGGAAATCAGTATGCACCACTCGTGACTTCCATATTATGGGCAAGCAATGAAGGCAGTAAATTAATTTTATGGTTAAGAGTTAAATGGCCGTGTTTTCAACAGGAAAGGGACATGTCCTGTATAGATATATAGAAGCTTGGAAAATAACACAGACAAATCCTATAGTTTGTATGTTTTCCTTCATAGAATTGCACCATATGTGTATCCTAAATGTATTTAAATGCAGAATGTTTTTCCAGTGACGACAATGACTATTATCAATGAGGAAAAATCAATTTTAAGAAATATGAAAGGAACGAGAATGCAGAATTGTGACTATGTGTTTTTTGTTTGTTTGTTTTGTTGAAGTATACATGGTGACTATGTTTTTAAAAAGGAGAAGGGTCTTGTGATATCTCTGCAGGCTGAGGTCAGGGGAGCACTCCAGGTGGGGAAGGAGCAAAGACCCTGGACAGGAGCCGGCCTGGATCGCAAGATGGCCAGCGTGGCTGGAATGGAGTAACTCCATTCTGCAATATGGCTAGATGTCTCCTTGAAGAGCAGTAGAAATTACCATTAGCTATAAGTGTTAATTCTAGAAAAAGGGAACTTTTAAGTTATAAACGACAGCAAGAGGCTAAATGTAAAATCCCAGTTATGACTGTATTACCTTGTCTTTCTTCAAAACCGTTAACCAGGTTTGCCTTTTTTTATAAGTGGAAAATATAAGACAAATAGCTCTGTTCCTGCTCCAGATACAGAGAACTGGAAGATTGATACCTGGGAACCTGGGCCCCAGAGTTTCTGACTTATTAAGTGTACTACTCTGTACATTAATGGGGCCTGACAACTTTGAAAGAAAAATTTAGGCTAAAGGAACAGAAAGTTTTCCATGGTGCTGAAATGTAATCTAGCCAAACCTTGGTAAAGGAATGTATTTTATGACCTTAGTAGACCTCCAAGACCTGATTTTTCTCTGATTTCTATGATTACACTATTATTTGAAACTGTCATTTCTGACAGAGTCAGAAATAGGTTCTAAAACAGATGAACTATGATATTGGGAGAAGTGTCATAAAGTCAATGACATAAAAAGCCTAGATTTTGAAGCCCAAGTGGATTTAAATTAATTGTATACACTTGCAGGTGATTTTTAATATCTATTTTGGGAAAGGAGTCTTGATTAAAAAGATCTGCTCTTGTATGTTGCCTACTTTGGCAGAATCTTGTCTATTTTCCTTTCTAATGCTTCCTGACATCTCTTTTCCTTTCTCTATTTTCTCTAGCGTTTGTACCTGCATGCTTTGCAATGACTGTGTCTTAAAGACACAGTCATTGACCCCTAGGCACCACCCCTGGCAGACACAGTGCCCACCAAATCCATTTCTTTGGAAGCGCCTAGCTAGACTACGTTTCCCAGCATGCTTGTGATTGGGAGTGGTCATGTGACTGAGATACAGCCAATGGAGCAGGAGTACTGATGTGAGCTCCCTCCAGCCTTGGCCCATGCAAACCTCCCTTGGACTGTGAATGCTTTATGCCCTTTCCCATCCGAAAGCTGGATACACAATACTCCAAGACCCAGGAAGATGCAGAGTACAATTGTGACAACGTGGAGGTCATCCATCCACTGATCAGAAACACCCATTTTAGCCTTAACATGAACAAGGCTAAAATGGGTGGATTTTGTGTCAATCCACTGGTATTTGTGGTTTGCCTGTTACAGCATCTTGGGTAATGTAAACTGCTACCCTTTCTCATTTATTTGGCCTAATGTTTCAGGGGTTGCTACTGAGCATTATTTATAGTCCTTAATTCACTAAGTTTAGCTTCCATTATTATTTAGCCATCTTTATTCTTTAAGGTGGTAAAAATCATGCCTGTTCATGTCTTCTGATGATAGGATTATTGGAATGTTGCTTGTCAGACATTTTAATACAAAATAATGATCACTGGTGCTCCCACTGAGTCATAAATATGTAAAAGCAAAGCTTGTAATTCTTAACAACTGGTCACACAGAAATCCCTCCAAATCAATAGAATTTATTTTACTCAGGGATGAAGTGAGACCCCTATAATAAACTGGGCATCCTGAAGAAATTATCTAATACTCTTAGGACCTATTTGTGCATTTAATGATTAGAAGGAATTGCCTCTCTTATCTCTCATTCTCAAGCAGGTGGCTCTAACTGGTAACTAAACTTCGGAGGAGACTCAAGGTTGAGGACAGAGAAGATGTTTCCCCCATGCTAAACTATGCCCCTTTCTTAAATATAGTTGATTCTTAAAATCCATCTGGATTGGGCTCATAGTTTTATTAGCATTCAGTTTCACGAAGTGGTTTTCCTCATTCTTATTTAATTATATTTAATACCATAACACAGATTGTGATTGTTTCCGGAAATAAGTATTTTGAGGAATGAATAAGTTAACAGGTAAACTGTGCCCTACACAGCAATGCAAGTGAAGATACTGGCCATTTGGACAGTGAGGTTAAGTATCCTTGGACTTGGACCCTCCATCCTCTGGAGGCTGTGGAGTGCTTATCTGCCATGGTCGTGACCCTTGCTTTCCTCACTTTCATACCTATATCTTATCTCCTTTCTGACTTATTCACATCTGCATTACTAGTTCAAAGCTAACTCTCAAGTTGTATACCACATGGCACAGTGTTTTCTCTCTCTTTTGTTTTTCGGTCATTGTCGATGTAGACGTGAACAAAAGTGTGGACACCATTCCTTATCCCACTCGACCCAAGTTGCCTTTCTTCTTTGTGTGTCCGACTCATCCTTTTAGTCCAAAACAAATCCCACAGCCCAACAGAAATCTCTTGGCCGTACTGACTTTGAAATGCGTCATGTCTCCTCTGTATCCCAACAACAGTCATTGCGTCTGTAATTTATTAATCAGTTAATGCTGTGCTTCCTCATGAAGTTTTTGTGCTGACATCCTGTTTAAGCTTGTTTGTTCATCTGACTCTTTACGTTTTTATGTCCTGTTGCTCATACTCAGATGAAAGCCTCTTGAGGGAGCAGGTCATACCGCGCGATTCTCAGTCCCATGGACCCCATCACGGCGCTTTCTGTCTCATAATCATTGAAAGCACATGTGTTCATTGATTAGCAGACAAGAAAAACTTCTTGGAAGTCAACGTGATTAAGAAGGTCGACTAAACTCAATGTATTTGGGTTTGAATCCAGACTCTACCACTGACTAGCCAAGTGAGTTTGGGCTTTAAAGATGAATTTCAGCATCTATGGAAAGAGGCTAATAATCCTTAACCTGCTTATTTCACATGGTTATGAGATTTTACTAGAATAACCTGTGACAATGCTTTAAGAATATGAAACAAGATCATGAAGGTGATGCTTGAAATGGGCTCTGGAAACCTTAGAGCTTTCTGTATCTGGGCATACAAACTGGGACTGTTACAGAGAAGATAAATAGAATTACAGAGTGTGTTCTGGGTACATCTGATTGAATTGACGTATAGAGTCTATGTGAGGGTGAGTGATGATGAAGCTGGAATAATTACTGTGGTCAGAAAATACAGGGTTTTCTGTAACATGCTAAGGTGTGTGGACTTGACTCTTTAGGCTAGAGCAAGGCAGCAGCATTGAAGATTTTTGAACAAGCAAATTTTATAAACAGACTTATTCTTGAGAGACAGAAAATCTAGTAGATTATTTGTCCTTAATAATACCTCCTGGTATTTGCAGTGAGCCTCCCATATAATCCCAAGAAAAATACTTTTAAAGGAATTGTAATACTCTTACTTTCTATGTTTCCGTTATAATAGATTTATATTTTCCATGTATTCTCTGTATTTGAACCCATTAATGTAATATGTCATTACTATAAATGTACTCTAAATATATGCTATTAGTTTTTGCTACAATCTTCTAGTCACTAATACTGGTACTGCCATGTTTTTAAGTGAATTGAGGTAAGAGACCAGAACTCATACAAAATCCGTATCCTGAAATGTCACAAATTAATTGTCATGTGATGCACAATCATGAATTTCTATTTTATAACTTTCCATCGGTAGGAAGAAACATGCATCCACTCATCAGATTCGATTTTTATTCTTAGCTATGGACTTAAAATCAGCTCAAAATGCAAATAGCTGTCCATTTAAATTATATTAAATGTGCTCCAATATAATATTACTTATTATAAAAATAAAGGACGGTGGTTAATTTTTTTTAAAGAAATCAACTTGCACAGATAAGGTGAAAAAATTAAAATCCTCTCTTCCTTCCCTCACTGCCTGTTGTCCAGATATACTCTTGTTTCCAATAGAACCTGTTCCTTTTAAGGGATATTTTCCCTTTTTTAACCCGTAGGCGAAAAAGGAGACAAAATAGCAAGAAAGAACTTAATTGGATTGCTGTCTAAATGACTATTTCTGAATTAAGAGGGATCAACTCTCTTCTGCCTAAACCAGAAATGCTGTTTTGCTCTCAGATCATTTTCTTGATTTTTTTTTCTAAAGATACACAACGCTTTAATCAGAGACTTTTTGAATCAAATTTCATTTTAAGCCATGTCATTGGGATCTATTTAGGTAAACTTCGGTTTTATAGACTGATTTTCAAATTTCATTTTTTAATGCTTTTCCTCCAACATGTTGTTAGCATGAGTGGAAATGGAATTTGCATTTGAAACACTGATATTCACTATTCAGTCAGCCAAGAGGCTGTCTTCTTTTAATTTCCATAAATGTCAGTAAATGCCTCTTTTCACCTTTGGGTGAATAGTCAATAGAAAAATCAATGCTGTGACAAATGAACAGCAACATGATTTTACATATGAATTATTTAACAAATACTATTTTTATCCTAGAAGGGAAAGACTTAAGGTAAAAATCAGCAGCAAATTATTAATTTACATTTATTAATATTATTCATAGAAATGCATAACCACAGGAAGTGAAGAAAATTTGTATCTCATTTTTTAATTAGTTCATGTCATAGGACTCTGTTAATGACACAATAGAAAACCATTAAAAATTAGCAAGTAGATATATATGTAATAAACCTCATTAAGCCTTTACATAATGTTGTGCTTCCCTCTGGGTTGTGAGAGATTTTGTGGTTTTTAACCCCTGAAGGTAAGTGCACAGATTATAAAAGTCCCACTTAGGGATGTAGAACTTGCAAGAGGTCACTTAGTCAAATTCTATCTTCACGTCTAATTGCCGTCTCCTAGACGTTAGAAGACACAAAAGAGTTCACAAACCTGGAGTTGGGGGGTGGTGAAGAGGATGGAGTCTAGATTCATGTCTTTTAAATACCAAATCAACAAGACTTTTCTCAATAACAGGGGGAAAAAACACACATTATTTTTAACCCCATCCTGAGTTGTTCAGGTCGTAATCACCGGTGTCTTAAGTAACACTATTTTCTAAGGATTAATTTCAATGAAGGAATCTTCTCGTTAAAAATCTGCTGAAAGGAAGGGATTTTGTTCCAGGACGAGGATCCTAGCCCATAGGGAATTGACTTCAGACTGTGATCATCTGTGTGTCTGTTCACATGTTCTGGGAGCTTGACATGGGCTGATGAGAGGCATGCCTGTTTACTGAACATGGATGCCTTAGCTTCTCCCTTGCTCGATCCTTCCATAAGGGCAGAAGGGAGAGAGTGGGGCTATATATGCAAGCCAGGCCACGTTTTAGGGGGTCTAAACTGACAGGAGGGTGTCAATTTAAAATGCTGACCACCCCTTAAGTGCAGCCTACCTGCAGTGCCTCAGGTGTTGCTTTCCAGTGGTGTTGGAAGAGTCACATTATCCCAGCTCCCAGGAAATACTTAATCCAAGTGGACCCTAAGCTCTGAAGTTTCCAGATCTCTTCCAGGTGTCAAATTTTCAAATAAAAACCACAGAATAATTTCCAAGTGTATTATTAGATCCTCCACCAAACCATTTGTTTTCAAAGACATTTAAGCTGACAGATAGTGTGCGCCCTTTTCTAGAAGCCTGAGTTTTGCACCTGTTATAGAACAGTACCATTTTCCCCATGACACCCAAAAATAATAATTCTGGGCATAAGATGTCTTAGTCCATTCTGGCTGCTGTAACAAAATGCCACAGACTGGGTGGTTTATAAACAACAGAATTCTATTTCTCACAGTTCTGGAGGCTGGAAGTCTGAGATCAGGGTGCCAGAGTGGTTGGGTGAAGTCTGTTTTTCAGGTCACAGACTTCTGGCTGTGTCCTTACAGGGCAGAAGGGGTGAGGGAGCTCTGTGAGGTCTCTTTTATAAGAGCACTAATCCCATTCATGAGGGCTCCACCCTCATGACCCAATCACCTCCCAAAAGCCTTATTCCAAATACCATCACTTTGGGTGTAGGACCCCAACATGTGAATCTGGGGGACACACATTCAGACAGTAGAATAGGATAAGCCTGTTTGATGGCTCGAGGCATTGCATCGTTTGGCCACCCTGAAGTCTAGGGTGACTGTCCCACGCTCTTCAATGACCCCTCTCACCAACCATTCAAACCCATGTAGGCAGGTCTGAATTCAGAGTAACTAATGAGTCCGGGGCGCCTCACACCCTGTGTGATTTCAGAGCAGCAGAGCATTTTGAGTACATTCCCAGGGCTTTACAGTGTTTGAAAGGGTCTTATCTGAATCCGTGAGATGTGAATTACATCTCAAGTCTGAGAATTCATCCACAGTCCATCTGGCATTGCTCAAAGGCGCTCTCTTCCTTTCCCTTCCCAGGAACTGATGGAGGTGTGGTGCTCAATTGCCCCCCAAGTTTACAAAAAAGTGAAACCACAAGTCTGATACACTGTGATGACATTTGTCCCTTTTCTCAAACATGCATCTTGGCATTCATACACTGACTCCATCCAGACCCTCTACATAAGTGCATTGAATGCACTGTGCTGGGCAGAGATTAATTTACTAATTTACCAGTTTTAGACTCTAAAGGACACCCATAGTCTTGTCAAACAGGGACTAATTTTACTCACGGGGAATTCTACCCACTTAGATCAGCATTTTTCCCCCACTTGCATATTATAATATATATGACCCTTTTTAAATAATAAAAATTCATCCTTGACTCTTAACATTTCTTAAATTATTTCACTATAATGTTAATTAAGTGTATACACATGTCATTACTGTAAAATCTCTTTATCCTTTTAGCTTTTACTACAGCTATAAAATCAAAGCCAATTTACAAATTGAGTGAAACAAAAACCTACAAAAGCAAGAAAACATTAAAATTCACAGCATTTATGTTAGGTATGATTTTCTTTAGATGAATTACTGTTGCAAATATGAATCTGGTACTGACTCAAATCCATGAACTTTGGTACGGATCTGCCATCTTGTACCTTTGATTAATCCCAGTCTATCACTTCTATTTGAACTGCTAGGCAGCCTACCCTACGATGTCAAATCACTTAGCTTTTTATTGGAGGAAGATGCCTTATTTGAATATCAAATCCATCTACCTTTTTCTCATTAACCTGAAACAATATAGACAATATTACCTGTGTCAATCTGCTTGTAAATAACATACGAAGTCAGAAAATTAAATCTCACTGAGCGCTAGCTTAAAAAGTAGGTATTCAAGTGATCCAAAGCACATACAAATAAAAAAGCAAAAAATTTTAGGCTGTCCCAAGAACTTGAGGACCCCTGAAAATACATATACAAATCCCAGTTTCCAAAACATTTAACTGTTATTTAAACTACTCACTACTGCCCTTTATATCTTACTCTGAAATTCAAAAAACGTCTAGATCTTCTTCTTGCATAACTTTCTTTAGTTGTAAATCATATATAAATCCTAGTTATGTTATAAGTCTAGTGTGTTGCTCAGTATTTTGAAATCTTCTCGTTACTAAGGAAGGAAAAGACTACTGTATATTTTTATAGGGCCACAAATTGTGAGAAGTACTTTCCTTTAACATTATCTGATTGAGTCATCAGGATAATCATAGTTCAGAATGTTTAGGGATTTTCTCAAGTCAAAGAGTTAACCATGACGCAATCATAATCGCCCACATTTATAGAGCACTCGTTACATTTTTAGGGCACTCTTAAGTAGCCCAGATCCGTCAATTTGAGGTAGATGATCACCGTGCACCCACTTTACAGGTGAGGAGGCTGATGGGCTTGCTCAAGGTTACACAACCATTAGGTGCCAGATTCAGGATCCCAGCCCGGGCGCCCTGGCTAGAGAGTCCTGGTTTGTCAACCATCCCACCCCTGTTCACACCAGAATCAAAGTCCCCGTGGGTGTGTGATTCCCTGTTAGAGAATGAAGTTCAGTGTCATTCCTGGTGCTTGTCTACATCAAGCCCCGTGGAAGTGCCTTCTCTCCCCCTTTCTACCCGGGGCCCATTTCATTTTTCAAAATTCACATCACAGCTACCACCTCTGTGAAGTCTCTCCAGACCTTCCTCCATACAGCCCCCTTCCCCAGGTAAACAGTGAAAAATAATTTTTCAAAAAACCTCCCGCTCGTGGACCTACCCCATCTCCATGCCCCGTGCAGCATGTCAAGGCACTGACGTCATTGGCATGTCTAAAAATTCCTTTAAAAGCAGGGTTCAGTCATTTTCATGGCACACAGAGGTAGCACCACGTAGAACCCAGGGGTTCCTAGGTGTGGAACACTTCTTACTTTCCCAACTACAGCTCTTGCCGTCTGGTTCTGAAAGAGAATGTTTTCATGTACAAACACTGGTCTATACAACATGCCAGAAAAGAAAATAAGTAAGGAAGTAACTATCTGAAGTGGTGGTATGGGCTGTAGATACACACCTTTTAAAGCAATGGGGAGCACGATTTAAGTTAAAAGACACCAATAAGACATCCTTTAATCTCCGAATAAATCAGGATCAATGAGACCTGGGTGAAGCCAGCTGACTCCAGACCCACACTGCCAGCGGCATCCTTAAGCCCCAGAGTCACTTCTCTTTATGAAAAGAAATGGTTCCCTTTTGATACCAAAGCTATTTTGTGTTACAAAATCATTATTGCCTTTTTAATGATAATATTTAACTTGTTGTGAAATAACAAATAATGGTAAGGGAAGCTGTAATGGTTTTTGTTACTACAAATAGGACATGAAATTTAAAGAATGACAAAACACTGATTTAGATGTTTTTACCGTGCTAGATAATATCGCAGATACTTTTTTATTCCTCACTTATTACTTGACCACAACTTAAAAAACATTCATAGTTGTATTTGATCGCTCTTCTAAAATAGTAAAACTCTTTCACTGCCTGTGACAAATATGACTCTTGTGCCTTATAACCTGATACATTTAATAAACCTAAATAAAGCAGATTAAACATCATTAGTCAGGGCATCCTGTCTTCATCTTCTGATCCGTTTATTGTCTCACAGATCAATTTTTTAAACTACCTTTTGAACTTCATTGTGTTGAAAGTAGTGACCTATCAAATATCCTTACACAGAATTTTAACCTTCATTTAAAGCATAACCTGTGAAGATTTGTGTTTTTTTAAAATGGAGATCAATAATGTTAATATTTTAGCATCTCGTTTATGCCGTTCCAGCAACTATCTTTCTATACCTATTAGAGTTTACTCAATACCTATTAATCTCTGTAATACAAAGTTTCATGGGATCTCTCAAAAGGAGAGTGTATTCTGAGCATTAGTTTGATTATTGCAAACATCAGTCAAATTTTTGCTTATCAAGGAAGCTTGGAGAGCTCTTGGTGGTGGATTCAAAGATGGTGTTCTCTACCCACTACATTATTCAGGACATCAATACCCTCATTAAGAAAGTGCTTTCTAATGCTTTGTGTGTATAAGTTTCACCTTTTATAATGTGCTTGGGAATTCAGATACTTTTAGTAAACGTTGAGAAGCTTTGAAAGGATAGAGAGCATTTTTTTTTTTTTTTCAGCGAAGCCGTGACTCAGGGGATTTGGGACATTTTATGTCAAAATCGCTCCCCACAAGCCTAATTCAGATCAGCAGCTGCTGAAAGTCACTCTCAGCAGATCGGGCTGCTTCTGTGGAGTGACTCAATCTCTAAATCTTTCCTGTTAACGGAGGTCTTAGCAGAGGGTCACACCTAGTGTATAGTTTTGGTCATTATGAAAAGCTGCTGAAAAGAGTTTAGGGTTGAGGATAACTATAGCATAGGTGTATTTTGTGCTTGATAAGAGGACAGAGCGTGTGGTCACGACAGCATGAGAATAAATACAGCACGTGCCAGCCGGCTGCAGACGAGCAGCATCAACTGCAGGGTGGAGGTTTGGATTCCGTTTTTACGCTTCACTGTTTTGTTCGGAATTGACCTCCATTTATAGATACAGATGTAGATACTTGCATCTTTCTTTTAGATGAATTGAAATTTATTATTTCATAATAATTTGTTAATGACACATCCTATCATTATTCTTTTTGTACGTGCCTAGAGAATAAAGCATGAAGCCTTGATTTCTTTCCTCTTAAATTGTATTACTTCTGTCATTTCCCTAATACTGCTAGAACCTCAGAACCTCTGAACTCCATGTAACCCCTCCTGACTTTTGCAGTTAGGGTTGGCGCGTTGTTCTACATATGACTTAAAGTCTATAAGACGTTTTCCAAACGCATAACTTGTATTTACCCATGGATTTAATTCCAGTGTCCTTAATCCTCTCTTAAATTTCCTTTTTTTTTTTTCCATCTAGGATCATTTTCTTCACCTTAAAAAAAATAGTCAAGACCTGTGATAGCAAACTTCCTCGTTCTTGTTTGTCCAATAACATTTTGTGTCACTTTCATTTT
This sequence comes from Grampus griseus, assembly GCF_964374135.1. NCBI lineage: Eukaryota > Metazoa > Chordata > Mammalia > Artiodactyla > Delphinidae > Grampus > Grampus griseus. Next base: position 3,610,662 of record NC_139012.1, on the reverse strand, counting down.
TAAGGGATTTTTTTTTTTTGAGTCTAGAATCCTACAGGTTGAATTACTTCCTTTCAGTACTTTAACTTGTGATTCATTGTTTGCTGGCTTCCAGTGTTTCTGTTTAGGAGTCAGCTTCCATTCTCATTGTTGCTCCTTTGAAGGTATTGCGTTTTTTCTTGTAGATTTTGAAAACATTTTTTTTTGTCATTGACCTTTGGCCTTTTTAATATGATCTGCCTTCTTTTCTTATTGTTGGTGGTGGAGTGTATTTATCGTGCCTTTTCCAAACTTCTTAATATGTATGTAAGTGCCATTCATAAGTTTTGGAAACTTATCTCTGAATATTGCTTTGCCACTTTCTTTATATCTCTTCCATCAGTACTTCTGCTACTCCTTTTCTGTTTATGTCTACTCTTCTATTTCTTTATTTGTCCATCTTTTTCTCTGTTCTTTTAAACATTTAATCACAGGTATTTTAAAGTCTTTATCTGCTAACTCTAAACCTGGATCATCTGTGAATCTGTTTTATCTTTTGATTTGGGGTAGATTTCCTCGTCTCTTCCCATGTATAGTAATTTCTAATTGCACGCTAAGCATTGTGTGTAAACCAACACTACTGATGATGTTTTCTACCTGAGGCGATTCAACACAGCATCCACTGGTGGAGAAAACAGAGGAACTAAGAGATGTTAGTGAAAGAAACACACAGATTTCACGCAAATCCCAATGAGAAAAAGAAGTAAAGAGGAAGATGATATAGGGACGCTGGTCTTTGGCATATATCAGGTCCTGGACACCGGCTGTTGGGCAAATGACAGGCACTGTGGGGTAATAGGAAGACGGACTCTGGAACCAGCCCGCCTGGCTCCACCATTTTCCGTGTGACTTTGGGCAAATGATTTAACCTCTCTGTGCCTCAGTTTCCTCACCTGCCAGATGCTAGCTCCACTTTGTAGAGCTCTTGGGAGCATTGCGTGAGTTAATATTTGTAAGGCGCTTAGAAAAGTAGTGACGCATCTTTAGCATTCTGAAGTGTCTACTAAATAACTAATTTTATGCACACCCTCCACCCGGCTCTCCTGGCTCACTTCCCTGACAGTAGAGGCAATCTGGCTTCCACAAGAGTCTCCCAGCAGGAGGATTCTGACTTCCAGGTCATTCCGGTGCAGTCCTGGAGACTAGGGAGCAACCCCCTTGTAAGGGGGGGTATACTGCTTTGGCCACTCACTTTCTCTCAGTGCCTGGAGGTTGCTTTGGGGATTGGACGGTCACAGGCCTGTTTTGCACAGTTTGTCTAGGCTTCAATTGGGAGAAATTCCTTTTGCTAATAACCAGCCCAGAAATCCAGTTATGCACTTCAGGTATGGGTTTGACCCCCCAGCTTCTGTGTTTTAACATCGTTTCTTGACAGTCAGCCCATTTCTGTGATTCTAGGCTTTAAAATCTTCTTCCTCAGGTAAACAAGAGGCTTGGGTGTCCCGGTGAAGGTGTTGGCTTTCGAATTGTACGGAACACGGATGGCCTTGCTGTTTTCAAGTGACTCTCCTCACATAAGCCAACCACCATGCCCTGCTTTGTTTTATTCCCATTTATCTTGATGGAAAGGATGGAAGTTATGTGGGAACAAAGTAGTAGGTGCCCTGAGGCCGTCTCGTTCCCTCTGAATTCCCCCCAGTGGTCCCGTTCTGATGTCCAGAATCTCATTTTGTGAAACCAGCGTACTCACTACGGAACTGACGGCCAATTTGGTTTCTGCCACATGCAGCTGCTCCAGATGACTGTCCGCTGGCAGAGCGCAGAGCCCCCAGCCTGCAGCCTGCCACATGCCCTAGCTGTCCCTGGGGGCAAGCTCTGCCTCCCCTCAGGGACCCCAAGGAAGCCAGACCGAGCAGCCAATACACTTGCACGCGGTGATGCCCTCCTGCAAAGACCCCTGAAGTTCCCATGTCTGTGGACTCCTGGGGCTAATGCATGATGGTCAGAGTTGGGGTCACATGACCTTAAAAGGTGTTGACTAGTAACTGTGCGTAGACAGAGGGGTGGATCCTGGAGTGGGATGCAGCTGAAGAAATCCAGAAACATCTATTATAGACAGAATTACAATCGTCCTATATTCAATGAAGAAAAAGTCCAAGATGTCGTAAGAATGTATATAACAGAGAGGGCAAAGGGCAAACAGACATGTGAGTCTTTCCTGTACCACTGGAGGTACATCGCCTGTTCCCCAGGGTACTTACCCTAACTGATTTCCAAGTTCCATTCATCGTCCTAATTCGGCAGTTCACAGCCGACCTGCATTGGATGCCGCTTCCCAGGGCAGCAGAGCCAGGAGGTTCTAGAGTGGATGTCCAAGCTCTCTTCCCACCCCATCAGAGCCTTGGCGTCCAGGTGTTGCTCTTATACTTCTCATTCATTCACAGTATTTGGTGCTACTCTTTTTACCCCCTGCTTCCGTCCCCCAGGTAATCCATCAGCTGAGGCTGTCCGAGAATGAGAGCGTGGCCCTTCGGGAGCTCCTGGACTGGAGGCGGAAACTCTGCGAGGAGAGAGGAGACTGGCCACAGATCCTGCACCACGCGGAGCCCAGGGCACCTCCGCCACCTCCGTGCAAGAAGCCCACGCTCCTGAAGAAGCCCGAGGGGGGCTCCTGCGGCAGGCCGCCCCCCAAGTTCTGGGACACTACCCTGTGATGGGCCCCGACTGCAGACTCACTGCCTGGAGATGCCAGGTTCACAGACAGAGGCTGCCCCTGGTACATGCTAGGGGCTCTGTCCGCATCTACACGAAAAGCACAGGACAGCCCAGTTAAATACACAAGATTCCCTGAGTGTGTGAGTGTGCGTGTCTCTGTGTGCGTGTCTGTGTTTTCTCATCCGTTCTGCGGGGATGCACTCTGATCTTCAGGCTCTGTGGTCCTAGGGCCGTGCTACCCCGAGGTAGCGAGAGAAAGGCCGGACAAAGTGTGGCTGAGCAGGGAGAGGATGATGGAGGAGGGGGACCCCTACACCGCAGAGTTGTTTTTATAGGGTCCGACCACTTGCATCTTGCCCTCCAGTCATTTTACTCTCATACACTCTCCAGGACCTAGGTTTTATTTCTTTGTAGGTGTTTGCGTTTTATTGGAATTACAATCCTGTTAATGATTTACATGTTTGTTATTGTATTTTATAATTTTATGCAATCGGTGGTGCTCCCTTTCTTCAAAATACAGACTTTAAAAAATCATTTCTAGAACTTTTCTTTTCCTACATACCTGGTTTTTTTAAATGTAGAGTACCGAAAAATCCCGAGGCTGTGTTGCTGTTTTAGCTTCACCGTTCCAACCTCTGCAAACGTACGGCTGGAGTCCGATGTCTTGTGTTTCATTCACTGATCAGGAGACGGTTCCTTCCTGTGCCCTGTGTTTCCAGGCGCACGGACTGTGAGCTCTTTATTGAAATCTCATCCCCTGACTTCAGTAGAGGTTACAGGAAACGATGCAGCACCCCCTTAAATGCATATGGCTTCAGAGTCATAGCTGGGGGTGTGCAGGGGGCGTATCCATTCAAAGGTCTACGCAGTACCAATAAGCATGCTGAGATTTGCTGGTCCGAGCCGTGGTGCTGCCCCACAAGACGCTTGTCCTCTCTGAGCTCCACTGCATGTCTCACCCACTTTATGTCCTCAACCCTCCTGTGATGCACCCGCCTTGCTTATCCATGTGCTTCTGTTGGCCTCAGACCACGGTGTCTTGCTCCTTGGAACTTTGTTTTCATACCAGCCTTGGCAAAGTTACTGTGCCAATAAAAGGGTACAACTCTGTTCTTCTGTGGTGTTATTTATGTGCCACTGTTGTTTTCCACAAACACTTCCGTTCCTGGATCAGATCAGTAGGGGCGAGGAGACCTCTGTTCGTGTGTTCTTCTCACAGCATCTTGCAAACTTTAGGATCTACGGTTTGTTTTGAAAGAAAGATTTTTATGGTTATTCCTACATAACTACCAGGTGGGCCTACGTCAGTTGTAGGAAAAATATGTCAATTATTCAATTATTTAGGAAAACTAATAGGCCAGTAAATCAGGAGAGGACTTCCATTGAGAAGACGGCGTGTGACGCTCACAGATCCCACACCGAGCCAGGGAGGGCCACACGGAGAAGCACCTGGGTGCGGCCAGAGGCAGAGGAAGCAGGGGAGCTGGTGGGCTGGAGCTTTTCCTGGGGTTTCTTGGGCAGGAACGGGCGAGGCGGGTGTGCATGTGTGGACTGACGGGCTTGGATGGTTTCAGCCCCTCTTGGGCACAGAGGCTGCCCCTGGTCCTCTGGTTGCTGGCCCCTGGCAGGGGGATGGTGGCCTGGAGTGGGAGAGGTGGACGAAGGCAGTGGATGGGCTGTGGGCTCTGGAAGGGTCGGGGTTGTCTTCTATCTCTGGGACTTGGCCAGCCCTGGGCGGGGTAGTTCCTTCAGCCTCAGCCAGGGACAGGTGTGGAAGCGTCAGAATGCAGCAAATTAAAAGACGTAGTTGAGACATGGTTAAGTGGCGACAGGACTGATGTCACCCAACAAGTTCGGGGGGGCCGCGTGGACAGCCACCCGGCCTCACTCCCTGCTCCTTCTTCGCACTCTCGCCGACATCCAACCTCCTAACCCCAGTCCCTAAGTAACCGCAACACCAATTCCCTTGAGACACCTGCTTCCGTGGCCAAGCCTTCACACTGACCTTGGCTGCGTTAGAAGTGGGAACTGGATTTCTCCTGCTAACACACATGGTGTTTTTATTTAGACCAGAATGAAAAGTGAACCGTCCAGGCATTCGACTTGTGAGAACTTGTTCCGGATGTGCATTGAGCACTTGCTGTGACTCTTTTAGTTGCTTTGCACGTAGTATTCCAACCCTGACACTGACATATGCCTTCCTGATAATTCTCATCTCCTGGGTACCGACCCTGATGTTGAAGCTCAGCGCTTTAAGGAGGCTGTCAGAATATAAACCCTCATCTTTATGGCTCCAAAGCTCATGCCATTTTAACTTGATAGACAGAAATTTTATACTTATTGTATGGAAGTCTAGCTTGAAAAACTTCATTAAATGATATTTTGGGGGGTACACCACTGTGGGAAACTCTGATGGACGCCTATTGCAGGGAAGGTGTACGTGAAGCAAGCCACCCAGGCACATAGGGTCCACATGACACACCCTCTGTTCTGTTAATCTGGTCACAGTGTGGGGCCTGTGTAGTTATAACCTGACCCTGACCATCACCTGCTCAAGCATCAGGCAAGAGTAAATATTTAGTCTGTCTAGTAATCCCTTCGTCTCATCTAAGGTTGTTCATCTTCCAGAGCTAAAGGCCAAATCCCTTGAAGATTTTCTGACACACAGTCTCCTGACTCAGTAAGTACAGCCTTTTGTGCATTGCTTTCTGCTCCCCACAGTGGAGAGATTGCGGTGTGTGTTCATCAGTAGCTTACAACCAGCTGATTGTACCTGTTCCACTTATATGATGGAAAAATCAACTCAGACTCAAAGCATTTCATAGCCAGGAGAGTATTCACAACATTAATAGTCAAAATAATATGAGATAAAGTCCAAGTCTGTGGGGATATTAAAGGTACTCTCAGAGTGGTTCTCTAACAATTACAACATTGTCAGGATAATGAACAGGGGTGCTATTCTGGGTAATAAAGCACGGAATGTTATTCCACATAAGCAAGATTTCAACAATTGTGTATGTTTGCAATATATTTAAAGGTGGTATTTTAATTGCTATCAGACCATAAGGTATGAATTATGATATATTATCAGGCCTGAGACCTTATGTTTAGCGATATAAGTGGTGTGAATTATTACCCTATGTTAAGACACTGCCCAGTCTTATTGCTTTAAAAAAATGCTTTATGAGAGGGCTGTAAAAACTACTATCAAAATGTTCATAGTGGGGCTTCCCTGGTGGCGCAGTGGTTGAGAATCTGGCTGCCAGTGCAGTGGACACGGGTTCGAACCCTGGTCTGGGAAGATCCCACATGCCGCGGAGCAACTAAGCCCGTGCGCCACAGCTGCTGAGCCTGCGCGTCTGGAGCCTGTGCTCCGCAACAAGAGAGGCCGCGACAGTGAGAGGCCCGCGCACCGCGACAAAGAGTGGCCCCCGCTCGCCGCAACTAGAGAAAGCCCTCGCACAGAAACAAAGACCCAACGCAGCCAAAAATAAATAAATAAATTTATTTTTTAAAAAAATGTTCATAGTGGGTTAAAATGATTTAAAATTCATTTTCCACAGTGGAAAAATATATCATTAGTATTCTTAAATAGTGGCATATAATTTAGTAGAATTATGCTACCCAATGAAAGCAACAGCCAATTAAAATCTTAGATTTGTAAATGAACCTAACACAGAAACATTACACAACTTGGACAAAAAGTATATTCTGAATTCCATAGTCTAGAAGGTTGGATACATATCTGGGAAAATTCTATTCCTGTCCATTTTCAGCCAGACATCAAACTCAACTCCTATCACAGTAAAGGACATGGAAGTTATTACATAATAGCATTCTACAATGGGACACATTTTACCCCCTGGCTATTACTCTGCACTGCTAATTTTTTTTTTTTTTCACTATGCGGGCCTCTCACTGTTGTGGCCTCTCCCGTTGCGGAGCACAGGTTCCGGACGCGCAGGCCCAGCGGCCATGGCTCACAGGCCCAGCTGCTCCGCGGCATGTGGGATCTTCCCAGACCGGGGCACGAACCCGTATCCCCTGCATCAGCAGGCGGACTCTCAACCACTGCGCCACCAGGGAAGTCCTGCACTGCTAATTTTGTCCCAACTTTTAAATGTATGTCTTTAGTTAGAAGTTAAAAAGTTTTATTTTGATTTTGATTCTCATTGGGAAATTCTCAACAAAAAACATTCAAAGCTGGAAAAACAAACAAACACGGTGTTCCAAGTAAAAGTTCAATGTAATTTCATTACGTTTTTCAAATTGCTTATAGCTTCACATAAAAATCCAGGTAATGGAGATGAAAGCCATAATATTTCTATTTATTGTGCAATGGTACATACTCCACAACATTCATGGTTTCCCAAAACAGTAGCACTGCTTTCAAAAAACTGAAAAATATATTCTTTATCCCCGTTGTACTTCCTTTACATCTTATTCCTAAGCAATGACTTTATCAAACAAATTCTACAATGTTCTACTCATATGAGTTACAAAGTTACCCACCTAGCAAAGGGTTGTAGCATGCTGAGTTACAGCCTGGAAGAATTACCTTTGTAGTTTTTCTCTTTACCTAAGTACCCTGGACCCCCGGGATGTTCCATTATTGTGGTTTCAGTAAGTTTCTCTAAAATCCAGGATGCTTTGTAAAACTTTAAAGATGACTTTTTCAAAGGGTAAGTCTTATTGGATTGCCTATAATACATCTCTATCACTGTTCTAATTTCTCAGATCACTTTTCAGATTTTTAAAAAAAATCTATACCTAAAATATCATTTTTGTATGATCTGACAACACAATATAACCTGAATTTTATGTCGTTTACCAGATCATTACAATGGCAGAAGAAAATCTTGATGCTTTCTCATAAGAAAATATCAAAGGTGAATAAATCTATGCGTTTATTTCAATTTTTGTTTTATAATAGGAATGCATCAGATGTGTCTTCTCTTTCCTTTGAATTAGTCATCGACAGACATCCTGGCATATCTGCTAGCTTGCCTTTTCCTACAGCCCCAGGGAGCGTGCGTTGCTTCAAAAGAAGGCTCCAGAGCTGGCCCAGATGACATTTTCCTGATGTCACCCCTTAGTTTCTAAAGTCTAAAGAAAATGAAAGAGAATGAAACTATTGATAAATTCCAAAGGGGGAAGTTCAAATCTCTAAAGAAAAAAACCGAATTCAATTGGAGGTTTTGATCTTTTAAGGTTTCTGCAAACAAAGAGGCTGGAGGTCCCTGATCTAAAACAATGGGTTGAAAGTGTATAAATTCTGTCACATTGTGAAGAGTGGTTTTCTTACTGAACCTATCTTGAGGGCTCTATTAAGCTGAATCGCATCAAACCAGGTCTTATACGATAATCAGAACGGATTCACCCAGCAAATTCCCTGTTGTGGTACACTCACATTATTGCTGAATAAAATAATCAATCTTAATACTGCAAAATATTAAGCATTTTGGATACTTTTTTATATAAATAGGCTGTACATACATGTGTGTTTTAGGGGAAAGCGTTCTTCAGAAAATTCTGCATTTAGAGAACTGTTGTCATTCCCTTGGGCTCTGAAGCTGTTATAAGGGGATAACATTCCATATTTTAAAAAGCAAGAAAAGTTGCCTAGCAGAAGAGATGAGAAGCCACAGGAAATCCACATAGTCATGACCTCAACTCCTGAAGGCTGTCAAGGGCAGGGAAATAGGGAATTCAAGGTGACAGTTGCGTAACTGGGCACCAGGAACGTCCACCTTCCAGCCCCTGGTGAAAGGCAAACCCTACAAAGATGGAATGCTTAGTGCCCAGAGCATCCAAAAGCCAAAAGGTGGCTCACAATGACTCTAAGAAAAACCTCATTAAAGGTCCAAGTTTGGTAAAGTTGCAGGATACAAAATTAATGCACAGAAATCTCTTGCATTCCTATACACTAACAACAAAAGTTCAGAAAGAGAAATTAAGGAAACAATCCCATTCACCATTGCAACCAAAAGAATAAAATACCTAGAAATAAACCTACCTAGGGAAGTAAAAGACCTGTACTCAGAAAACAATAAGCCACTGATGAAAGAAATCAAAGATGACACAAAGAGATGGAGAGATACACCATGTTCTTGGCTTGGAAGAATCAATATTGTGAAAATGACTCTACTACCCAAAGCAATCTACAGATTCAGTGCAATCCCTATCAAATTACCAGTGGCATTTTTTACAGAACTAAAACAAAAAATCTTAAAATTTGTATGGAGACACAAAAGACCCCGAATAGCCAAAGCAGTCTTGAGGGAAAAAAATGGAGCTGGAGGAATTAGACTCCCTGACTTCAGACTATACGACAAAGCTACAGTAATCAAGACAATATGGTACTGGCACAAAAACAGAAACATAGATCAACAGAACAGGATAGAAAGCCCAGAGATAAAGCCACGCACCTATGGTCAACTAATCTATGACAAAGGAGGCAAGGATATACAATGGAGAAAAGACAGTCTCTTCAATAAGTCTTCAATAAGTCTCATCACTAATTATTAGAGAAATGTAAATCAAAACTACAGTGAGGTATCACCTCACACCAGTTAGAATGGGCATCATCAGAAAATCTACAAACAACAAATGCTGGAGAGGGTGTGGAGAAAAGGGAACCCTCTTGCACTGTTGGTGGGAATGTAAAGTGATACAGCCACTATGGAGAACAGTTCCTTAGAAAACTAAAAATAGAATTACCATATGACCCAGCAATCGCACTACTGGGCATATACCCAGAGAAAACCATAATTCAAAAAGACACATGCACCCCAATGTTCATTACAGCACTATTTACGATAGCCAGGTCACGGAAGCAACCTAAATGCCTGTTGACAGATGAATGGATAAAGAAGATGTGGTACATGTATACAATGCAATATTACTCAGCCATAAAAAGGAACGAAACTGGGTCATTTGCAGAGATGTAGATGGATCTAGAGACTGTCCTACAGAGTGAAGTAAGTCAGAAAGAGAAAAACAAATATCGTATATTAACGCATATATATGGAACCTAGAAAAATGGTACAGATGAACTGGTTTGCAGGGCAGAAATAGAGACACAAATGTAGAGAACAAACATGGACACCAAGTGGGGAAAGTGTTGGGGGGTGGGTGGTGGTGGATGAATTGGGAGATTGGGATTGACATGTATACACTAATACGTATAAGATGGATGACTAATAAGAACTTGATGTATAAAAAATAAATAAAATAAAATTCAAAAAGAAAAAAAAAAAAAAAAGAAAAAACCAACAGGTCCAAGTTGTTACATCTCCCAATTTCACTCCCAACAGTTGGTATTTGGCCTTCCTTAGTGAGCAGTTGTCTTGAGTCTCCACCTACGTATGTTTATTAATCAAGTAGGCTAACTGATTTAAAAAACAACCACAGAATCTACTGGCTTCACACAATAAACCTGTATTTCCATTTTCATTTTCTCCCTGAAACCCCAGTCTTCTACACATTGACCTCAAGCAGTCATCCAGAGACCAAACGTCCTTCCATCTCTTGGCGGCAACCTTCTCCGGGTCTTTGGAGGTCAGCCAGTGGATGGGATCGGAGCCCAGAGAGTGGTCCATGGAGGACTCATGGCTTGCCTGGACGTGGCTCTTGTCAGTGGCTCCATGGTGTCACACCTGGGGCTGCAGTCCCATTAGGCCTGGGCCAAGTACCAGCTCTTTGTGTCTTCCTGTTCACCCATGTCCCTGGGGGTCTCAGTGAAGCCCCTTTCATGAAGCCCAGCACTGAGAGTTAGCACGCACCCCAGACCCCCTTAAAGGTGGGGAGGGGAACTTCCCCTCTGCCCAAAGGAGCATCAGTCTTCCTCGGATTCTCTCTCACATTTCTTTTCATATCTTTAGTCTTGCTGAGGGCCCAGGAGACAGCCAGCCTGTTTTCCTTCTTCTCCCTCGTAAAGTCGGCGTGTGTTATCAAGTGTCTCACGCTCACAGTGGCGTCCCAATCACTGTCATCCTGAGGTTTAGTGCAAATGTGGAAGAAAGTGTCACAATTCAATCCCCTGTAACAGAGTATTTACCTCCTTAAAGTAAAAGTATGTAAAATACGAAATGTCCTCAAATGCTCCAAAAGTCTCCGCTAATTCGGAGGGGTCTTGCCCCCATGACACAGCTGAAATGTTTTACTATTAACTGCAGTGTACATGGCCCCCTTAAGGATTTTCCCATTTTTATTCTCCTGAAGCTAAAGAACTCATGACGCACACATGACAAACTATCCTCGACACTCCCTGGGCAGAATGATGCCACCAAAACGTTTCTTCTGGGTAAAGCTGGGAGCTGAGAGTTATCATCTGCATTAGACCAGGAAACCGCTAAGTCTTACGCCCTCTGTTCTCATGGGAAGCACCTCATGCTTAATTCCAAACGTTTTTCTAGGCACAAGTGTCCACCAAAACTTTTAATTTCTATATGTGTACACTTGAGTCTGGCTTCAGAGAGAGTCAATAATGAAAAAAAAAACACAGTCAAAATTGTTGGTTTTTTTTTTTTTTTTTTTTTAACTGTACGCGGGCCTCTCACTGTTGTGGCCTCTCCCGTTGCGGAGCACAGGCTCCGGATGTGCAGGCTCAGCGGCCATGGCTCACGGGCCCAGCCGCTCCGCGGCACGTGGGATCTTCCCGGACCGGGGCACGAACCCGTGTCCCTTGCATCGGCAGGCGGACTCTCAACCACTGCGCCACCAGGGAAGCCCAAAATTGTTGGTTTTTTTGCAAGAGCATTTCTGTTAGTCATTGCTTTCTTTTACTCTGATTTTGGAGGCTGTGATGCTCATACAGGTGATGATTTTTACAGATATAACTTACATGTCACTAGTTTTTGGTTTTCAGCACAACTCCTAGTATTTAAATAGTCATTTGCTTTATGCTAGTTTCCAGTCATACTGATATTTTCACTTATAACTATTCCTGGTTCAAAGTTTCCATCTAAAATTTGTTTGCAGGTTTTTAATATTAAACCTAACACCAAATTGCTTTGAACTTCCATCTCTTAATCAAGAACAAACCTTCCCCTGGCTCCTGTCAAGCCATTAATACCAGATGAAATGAACACAAATTCGCTCTTGATGAATTTGATTGCCACGGGACCTGTGCTTTCAGTATCATTTCCACACAGGAGAACACCATGAAATATATTACCCTAAGAAGGACTCCACTTGAAAATCAATCATTGTAACAAATATTCCGAAACTGAAAATCGCCCTTTAAAATATTCGACCAATGTTTACTTGCTGAATACTTTCTTGTTTCCTGTGGTTTTTAAAATTTATCTCTACTGATGGTCTCTTTATATCCTGTCCTCTTTACAGCCTTTACAAGAGTACAGGTGACATGTCCCAAAACTTTTGTTCACCTAAAACTGTAAACGGGAGCACTGGTTTGATGAGAAGTGACACCACAGCAGGTGTAATGGGCGTTGTTCCCCACCGCCAGCTGCAGCGCTGTCCACGGATCCACTTGGAGTTCACGGAGCTGAGAAGGGCTGAGACTCCATTCCTCTCTCCAGCCAGATGAAGAGAGAGAAGAGGGAGCCGTGGAAGGTAGGTGTAATTGCACCCTCATCTTGGATACATCATGAGCATGAGAAGGAGACTGAGTCAGGTAATGTGCTCACCTGCATGTTTCAACTGGGAAATAGAACCTATAGTTTGGTACCAAATTTCACAGAGAAGCCCACTGACATTTTCTCTGTGAGGATGCTTTGCTTTTCTGCATGGAACACCTAAAGCAAGTTCATGGACTCAAAATGAAAAGTATTTTTTTTTTTTTTTTTTTTTTTTTTGCAGTACACGGGCCTCTCACTGTTGTGGCCTCTCCTGTTGTGGATCACAGGCTCCGGACGCGCAGGCTCAGCGACCATGGCTCATGGGCCCAGCCGCTCCGCGGCATGTGGGATCTTCCCGGACCGGGGCACGAACCCGTGTCCCCTGCATGGGCAGGCGGACTCTCAACCACTGCACCACCAGGGAAGCCCGAAACATGTATTTTTAAAGCTCCTCCTCTGCCTATGTGGTCTTGTTCAGACAAAATTCCTGCTAAGAGCTTACAGTGTAGTAGGGAGAAAAGAAGTCAGACAAATAATTCCACATACCCGCTATTTCGAAAATAATGTTGTCAAGTGTTATGAAGGCGAACTGCAGGGTAGTATAACAAATCTAAAGGAAAACTTAACTTATTTAAAAGAGTCATGGAAGTATTTTCTAAAGCAGAATTTATACCGAGACATAAATGGGCAGATATGGGAGGAGGAGAAGAGTTCTGAAAACTGTTCAGTGTAGTAAATACTTATTAGTTACCTTCTATTTGCTTATAAGAGTCTCTCAACCAAACCAAGGTGTACAATGCAAGTTATTAAGTGATTTTACACTTTCTTGGGTAGTTTTCAATGAAATCATTTTTGTGGTAAGTAGATATTTAATAAGATATAATACTAAATTTTAAAAAAGGCATATGACTCGATTGCCACGTAGAATATAGAAAGCCCCAGAAATGGGAAAGAAACTCAGATGTACTGTATTCTTCTAAATGCCTCTTCCTTTCCAGAAGCTCTGAGTCCTCTGCACACACCTTCATTATAGCTCCTGTCATGATTTCTAACATTTCTACGGAACCGTGGGGACTTAAGCGATCTTGATATTCCTCAGATTCTAGCAGAATCTTTGGCACACAGAAAGCAGCGACCTACTCCTCATGGATGAATACATGCAGCAATGCATACATGAATGAACGAAAGCCAATGGAAGTGTTTTCAAGGCATCAGACTGTCAAGATATCCTGCTATCCCAAATCCCTATAAATAATATAAAAATATATTTTTTTCATACCTGAATCATTATGTAGGACTTTTGCTGGACCAGATTATGTGAGAAATGCCAGAAGCCTAGAATAGAGGGACAGTAGAATTGCAAAAGGGAACCACAGCCTAACATGGATGCAGGACATACAGAACACCTGCCACAGTACGTCATGGACACACATGGTAGGGTCTGGGGCCACCTAGAAGGGGCTTAATGGAATAGTCCAGCAGGAGAAGCCAGACACATTAACCCATGATGCCTCTTTTCCCACTATCGGCCACACAGAATTGATAGCATGAGAATAATCTCAGGAGGAAATCACAGCTGCACACTTCACCCCTTCCCTCAGGTGCAGCACAAACAAATTCAGCAGAACATCTAACGGCCACAGCAGCATCGAGGGTCACAAAGGATCAGAGAAACGAAAGACAATAACTTCAACAACATAAAGAAATGTTGCCCAAAGAACAGTCACTGGGACAAGCAGAATTATGTTGATGTAAGTAACGAGTAGATAATCTGGGGGACAGCTTTCCAGCTTGGCAGGTGGGGCGATGGCTCTGGAGCTACTTACGGATTCTGGAGGTGTCTTTGTGATTTTTGTCTTATTCAGCCAAAATTCAGATTCTTTAACCCATTTAATATCCTGGGGAAAATCTGGGAGAAACTAGCTGGTGTTGGCTGTTACCAGTAGAGTAGCTGGTACCAGAAGTAGGATGACAGACGCTCAGGGAAATAAGAATCTGAAATGTCTGATCTGATCTGTTAGACTTGAAGGCAGCAAAGATTCCTCTAACACTGAAGGATGGGACACTGGTGTTCTGTGGCGTCCAGTGATGAAGGAGACACTTAAAGAGTCCCCCAGAGTTGTGGGAAATGAAGTGTCCATTCAAGGAACGGCTTTGGCTTTGGTGGGCTATGCTGCTGTCACAAACGTGGCAGGATGAGGAATACAATGGTTATGGGCTGTGTGTGGTCATTTTCAACTGTTAGAGATCACAAAGGTAGATGATGAAAACCTTAGGGCTTTTCATTCTCTGCTTATGGAAATAGGACACCAGGAAACTTCTCTGTTTTCAAGGATAGCTTATCTTTTGTAGCCATACGGCAGATGTAGTACAAATCAGCATCTGATCATAAGTCTGGGGTTTGCAGGCTCACTTAAGGTTAAGGCATTGGTCACAAAGATGTGAGACCCAAAGTACTAGAATGGGTACGAATGGGAGAAATAAATTACTCTAAATAACCAAAGACCCCTGAACTCCTGAATGACCCTCTCCCCTCCTAGCAAGAGATGCCTATTAGATTTGCAAGCATTCAGAAGTTATTAAAAAGTTATAAAAATGTATCTTTTTAAAAAAAAGAATGAGAAAGATCTCTACAAACTGGTACGAAGTGATTTCAAAGATCCACCATCTCATGGCAAAAGCAAACTACAAAAAAATACGTGGTACACTATATTTTATGTCAGAAAAAAGGGAAATAAGAGTAAAAAACTCAAACCTAGTAAAATATTGCTGACGGTCCCTGATTTAGGATGATTCGACTTATGATTTTCAACTTTACAGTAAAGCACAAATGATACGAATTAAACCATACTTCAAATTTTGAATTTTATTTCTCATGAAGTTGGGCAGTAGCAGTGGGCCACAGGGTCACAAGGGTAAACCACCAATACTCTTACAGCAATTCTGCACCCAGACAACCATTCTTTTTCACTTTCAGTACAGTATTCAATAAATTACACGAGATATTCAACACTTTATTATAAAATAGGCTTTGCGTGAGATGATTTTTCCCAGCCGTAGGCTAATGTAAGCGTTCTGAGTACTTTTAAGCTAGGTTGTGCTAAGCTATCATATTCAGTAGGTTAGGTGTATTAAATGAATTTTCAACTCACAATATTTTCAACTTACGAAGGGTTTATTAGGATGTAATCCCATCACATATCAAGGAAGATCTGTATAGGGGATTGGCAGAAGTGAGCTCAAAGAAATAGAATCAGGTATAATAAATCCGAGTATCTTTTTTATATAATTTTGACACATCTAAGTGTTTTACATATTAAAAAGTAAAATTTAATCAAAATAATAAAAAGTGTATCTTGAAATTCACTACAGGTACAAATGAACCAAGATGCATATCAAAATAATAATGTAATCATATATTAAAGGAATTAATTGAATGAGTATTTTAACTGTACATCTCTAATAGAATAGAGTCCAAAGATGGAAAGAATTTCAAAGATACCTTGAACTTTACTTAATAACTCTGTTGATAACTTGGTATTATGAAAATAATTCTGAAGTACTTTGCTTTCATGGTAGGATCAGTCCAATGAGTCGACATATTAATGTTGGTGGGAATCATCAGAAAAGAAGGGTACAAACATTGAATGAGGAAATGTGAGAAAGAATTCTGTGGTTTCAGATTTGATTTTGCTTTCAGAATAAAACATTTAAAACAACCCCCAGCTCTATCCAGTGAAGAAGTCACCTAGAAATAAACCCTATTAGCAGTGACTACACCAAGCACACAGATCTAGGTTTCTAATTGGCAAATGTCACCCCTGGGGCAGAGAGAATAAGAGGTGAGCCCGGGTGGTATTTTGTGATCAGAACACAAGGAAGTGCTCACATCAACACAAAACAGGAGCTGACCAAATTTGAGGCTCTTCTATTAAAACTATAGAAGAAACACTACAAGGAATGATATAGGTAGTTTACATTTTAAACAAATAGTGGAAAAATTTTAAACCTAAAAAAGAAAACTAACCTAAAGCACTTTGTGACTAAATCACAAAGAGGCAGGACGCAAAACATCAATAAACAAACCCAAAGCATGGTCCATTACAAGCATAAATTAAGAATACCGGAAATCACACTAAATGTGAACAGATTATGTTGAAAGGACAGTGAAATTCAAAATGCCCTTGACAGAAAAAGAAGGACGAAATTAAATAAGGAAAGGGAAAAGAAAAGAAATGCAGTTCGCTGAAGTGGAACTCGCTGTCAGAGTATGTTGCCTTCTGTGAAAAATTCTTTCAAGTGTCATGACCCTTAATCTGCTCAACAATGAAAGAAGGGTAATATAAAGAAGTGAGTATGATACGGAATGGCACATGTGAGTGTAGTTTGTGGACTACGCAAACGTTAGCTGCCATTATTTTACCTAGAATTACTGCTTTGGACTTAACTGCTTTGTTACTCACTTTTTGTAGCTCTTGGAGCAGCAAAAGAATACTTAACTTTTGCTTTTCCTAATACTTAACTTTTGCTTTTCCTAAGAGATCTTAGACAGCTTTGAGGCAAAGAAAGCAAAAGAATAAATACGGTTCCTATCTGTTATTCTACTTTACCCCAGGAAAGATAAAAACTAAGAGGCCAGTCCCTACGATGTGCTGAATGGAGGGGTCTGATATCCATTCATTCCTAAGGAGTATTAGGCTGAAACTATAGGGACCCAGGTTCTAAGTCCTGGCTTAGTAGTTAGCTTGTCTTTTGTCAGTGTGTGTGTGTGTGTGTGTGTGTGTGTGTTTGGGAGGCAGAGAGGTGAGAGGAAGTGTAGTAAATTACTAAACAATAATTCTAAAATGTTATGATTCTCATCATAATTGGATAATTGACATTTTTGAAAAAAACACGATAGAATCGCCAAAAGATTATTTTGTCCCAACCAGAAAATATAAAAGCGATGGTCGACCACTAAAGGAGAGATGGCCTGTCTCTGGTCAGAGAGAAGAATGAAACACATCCAAGGTACATAGTCAGTTTTAAAAATATATACATGTTAAAGAAACAAAACACAAAAGTGACTTCAGGGATTCACTGTGCTGGAAACATGAGCCCATTGTCTTCAAAGGATGCTCTGACACTTATTCCCAAGACGTGGCATTTCTTTTTCTATGATGAAAAACAATGATTTGAAATTGTAAATAAAGCCCTCCCCCCCAATGATTTGACAACATTAGACCTCGTCTCGGGCAAGCCCAAGGAAAAAGACAAAGAAGCACAAGGAACTCCGAGCGCCAGAGTTTATCAAAGTCAAGACGGTATCTTTTTGAAAACTGCAAGTAAGATTTAAAAGATGATTTCATAGAAAAGAACATCCAACCTGACCAAGTGCGGGTGTTAGGAGGTCCTGAAATGCACACTTCTTCCTAGCGGGGCCACACTTGTGGATCCTCTGAAACCTAAAATTGTGGCAAGAACGGTGAAGCGGGAATTTAATGAATTTGCACATGAGTCTCCATAAAACCTAAGAGGTTCCTGGAATCAAAACAACTGAGAAGACCCCTAAGCTGCTGTCTCATCACACACTTTAAATACATAGGCGGTTATCAAAACAGAAATCAAACAAGGCAGACGACATAACTTTTTTTTTCAAGTAAAACTATTATGTGTTTGTTTTGTATATACTAATCTTTCCCCCTCATTAAACTGGGGGAAAAAGAAAAGTAACAACAACAACAAAATGAATGGCTTCCTAAATAACAATTCCAAAGAGAATAACTTAGGTCTTTGATACAATCAAACAATTCACATTTTTGAGAATTTATTACGTGGTGAGCCTACAGTTGTTCCAGGGTTTACAAAAACCAAAAACTCCAGAGCTCCAGGTCTTGAATATGTAACCATCTGGACCGTTGAGTAAAAGAGTAGCAGCAATAAGACTTAAAGCCTCAAAATCTAGCCATTATGAGAACAGGTGGCTTGGAGATAATAATAAATTAACTCTATGACATGGAAGGAGAGACAGGTGCTTCTCCATCTCACCATATGCCATCCCAAACCTAGAAAAAGCAGAAACAAAGTCAGACTGACGAGCTACCTTAATGTAAAATCTTGTTTTACGTCTGGAAAAATTCTTAAATTTTGTGTGCTGGATGCCAAAGGGAACATCCCTTTGAATAGACAATTAAAGAAATGCATTAACTAATGTCTAACAGGAACTAACGTAGTGCTGGAGGTCATTTATACTTCAAAAGCAAACAAACAACATAGAAAAAGAGATCAGATTTGCGTTTACAGAGGTGGGTGAGTGGAGGAGGAATTGGATGAAGGCGGTCAAAAGGTATGAGCGTCCAGTTATAAGATAAATAAACACTAAGGATGTAATGTACAAGGTGATAAATATAATTAACACTGCTTTGCATTATGTATGAAAGTTATTAAGAGAGTAAACTCTCAGACTTCTCATCACAAGGAAAAAATATTGCTGTTCTTTTTCTTTTATTTTGTACCTATAGGAGATGACGGATGTTCACTAAACTTACTGTGAATGTAAATTTCATGATGTATGTAAGTTAAATCAGCGTGTTACACACCTTAAACAGTGCTGGGGAGTTCCCTGGCTACCTAGTGGTTAGGATTCTGAGCTCTCACTGCCGTGGTCCCAGGTTCAATCCCTGGTCAGGGAACTGAGATACTGTAGCAAGCCGTGCAGTCAAAAAAAACCACTTAAACAATGCTGTATGCCAGTTATATCTCAATAAAACTGGAAGGAGATTCTTTTCCCATACTGGTTATCACAGAATATTTATTTATTTATTTATTTTTTATTTTTTTGCGGTACGCGGGCCTCTCACTGCTGTGGCTTCTCCCGTTGCGGAGCACAGGCTCCGGACGCGCAGGCTCAGCGGCCATGGCTCACGGGCGTAGCCGCTCCGCGGCATGTGGGATCCTTCCGGACCGGGGCACGAACCCGTGCCCCCTGCATCGGCAGGCGGACTCTCAACCACTGTGCCACCAGGGAAGCCCCAGAATATTAAGTAGAGTTCCCTGTGTCCTTGTTGATTATCTATTTTATATACAGTAGTGTGTATAAGTTAATCCCAAACTCCTGATTTATCCCTGAAGAATCTGAAAAAGAATGAATATATGTATATGTATAACTGAATCACTTTGCCGTACACCTGAAACTAACACAATATTGTAAATCAACTATACTCCAATATAAAATAAAAATTAAATTTTGAAAAAACTACAGCCCTATTTAAAAAAAAAAAAAACTGGAAGGAGGAAAAAAAACAACTAACGAGGGAGTGAATTATTTTATGCCATCATAGGTTTTTTTTAAATGTTACCTTTCGGGGTTTCATTCATGCGTTTATTTTAACTCGCCCAGGGCCCTACCTGTGTTTCTGTGCCCGGAGCTGGCTTTTGTATGAGAGGCTGAGGGAGTCTGGCCATCCACACCCTGTTTCCCTTTTTGAGTTAATCCCAACCTCAGTAGCAACAAAAATGCTCTCTTTTTGACCAGATGGAAATCTGAGGCCAGTATTTCCTGAGACAGGCATTTCCACCCAAGGGTTCATTGTAGAAAGCTTCAGATTAATTCTCTTCAGTGGATCAAACCGGCCCTGTGGGAAGCAGGTCACCTCCCTTCCCTCTGTATATATTATTTAAAATCAGTTGAGGGTCAGCCCCGGACTGTTTCCATGAGGTCATTTCTTGTTCATCATCCACGGAGATGTTTGCCCACAAGCAGTGGTAAAAAGCACAAAGGACAGACGGCCCTCAAAAGGAGAAAATAAAACACAACGGAGCCAACCACATAGTTTCCATGTCACAATCCCCAGAGCTCACATTCTGTTCTTGTTGATTAGGAAGCAATATAATGTAAAGTCCTGTCACCATGGCTATTAATAACTTGGAAGGCATCCAGACCCACACGGGTACAGGGGAATATTCTGTCCTTAGTAATCACATCAGTGTCTAGATGTTTTCTCTCTGAGACCAGGCCTCTGTGTCTCCTGCAAGCCACGTGTGAAGCTTCTAATTTTCCAGTCACACATAAGCCCTGATTAGTGGTGATAAGGACCGATTTTTTTTAAGAGACTTAAAAAACCACAAAGAACTCGGAGTTCCAAAACACTCCATTAGCACTTTCCAGTCCTCTTTTAGGAAACCAATAGGAAAAATGTAAAATGGAGTGGGTTGGAAAGGTTTTTCAGCGAAGGAGAGTTGTAATTTTAAGTGGGAGTTTTGTATTGAAACCCCCCATGGCAAGCATGATTAAGAGAAGCTTAGCTCCACTGTTTATAGCAAACCTTGATTAAATACAAACAAATGAAACTAAAAAAGAAAGAAAAGAAAAAAAAGCCCCTTCCAGAATGTTCTGTGGTCCTTACCCAGAAGAATTATCTTGGAGGAAAATAAAGCAGAGATCCGTGGACTTAACCATCGGTCTTGGTCCCCCTTCCTCCCTATTTGCTTCAATCCTCCGTCCACCTGTATGACTTGCCGACTCTGGTCTGTCTTTTGGGCTTCAGCTTTTCAAAGAGCAGATACCACACCAGCTTATTTTATGTTGAGCATCTCTCACTTGGGGCTTTATTAAATGCTAAGGAATAATAAGACTTAGAATTGCACTGTGATTCCCTGGGATTTTTTTTTCTGAAGTAAGGAAGGCTGAACATGATGTGTCTGCGTTTTCCTCCAAGCCTTTGGTACCAGGAGGCCCAGGGCATTAAAAACAGGACCACCTGGAATGGGCCAGGTGACTGTACACTCTTGGGGGCTCCTTTCCTACAACCCTTTCCCCCTGCTCCCTTCTGTTCCTCGTTCTATAAAAGGGGTAAGCGCAGGGCAACCAGCCATAAATCAACATCAGAAAAGCAGGAGGAATTCACCTGTCAAGAGGAGAGATAAAACCTGTTATGACTACAGAACAGTTACAGCACAGTGAGTAAGGAGTAGAATTGCTGGCAGTAAATGGGACTCGTTTTCTTTCAAGGGGTGCAACTCTGAGCTAAGGGGAAACGTGCTGACTCTTTGAGAGGCAGAAGCGCGATGGGGAGAGTACGTAACCTGACAGCATCCCAGGTGGCATCTGGGGCCACGCCTGCAGACAGGAAGGCGGAGGGAGGAGAAAATGTCTTCTCATGACTCGGAGAAGAGTCAGTGGGAGAGTCGACTCTTATGAAAGAGAATTCTCATATTCAGGAAATAGTTTCGTCAACGTGATCTCAGTTAAGCTGCAGCTTCACCTATTCTCTTCCTCTTCCCTCTTCATCTTTCTCCTACTTCCACCCTCCTTTTCTCGTCTTCTTCTTGTACTGAATGAAATAGGAGTGGTCCTCAGGAGAGGGCAGAGGACGTTACGCAGTCGTCATCTGCTGTAAAACGCTCATGCAAAATGACCTTTCTAATTTCAAGAATTGGAAAGGTCACTTTGAGTTCAAGTGAATTGTTTCCCCCGCTCTGCATTTTTCACCTGATAGAGAGATCAGATCATACATGACTCTGCTTATGGTTTTATGTTCTTTTCTTTACAATGAACCGTTTCCCGAGTTCTGGGAACTTGCTGACCTCAAGTCAGCAGAGCAGACTTTTGGGAAAGGAGGAGAGAATGGAGTGGGGAAGACGGGACTTCCTGGAACCAGCCAGGGTGAGTGGACCCATAAGGATGGACAGGAATCTTCAGTTTCTCACTGCCTATGATCCTTCACCGTTACGGATAGGGATGTCCTTTGGGAGAAACTGACCCCTTTGTGGTACAGAAGAAAAGAAAGGTGATGACCATGGTCTTAATCCCACCTTCACCTTGGTTTCACTTGCAAAACATTTTTTCAAATGCTCTCATCTGTCAGAATTTCTCTCTCATTACTGGCCCAACATTGGTCTTTTACTCCACTCTTTTCCTCATCACTCTTTACTGTCAACTCTTCCAAAGTTACCTCTAATACTCCCTGAGCATGTAAGGATCCAGGCACAATATAGTATATGGTTTTGCAATTTTTAATATTCTATATATTTAATGCTTATAGTCCTGTGGGGTCAGAACCATGTCTCTTTGTTTCAAGTCTTTTATTTAGAAAGTGAAAAACTCAGTAGACACGTTTTGTCTGACTGATGGGCTAAAGGCGCTGGGAAGTCTGGCAACCTCCTTTCTTGTTGATGTTTGAGCAGGTGCCAGATTTAGTCTGACTTCCCCATCTACAGAGGCAGTGGGATGTATTCAAAGTAACATTGGGAGTTTTCTAGATCAATATGGCTAAGTGTTCATTATCGAGAATCCCCTGAATACCACCTGCAAGTCTGAATTGTTGATTTGAGGAAGCTAATTGGTTTCTTCCAAGTTCTTTGAATTAATACTGGCATTATTTTCCAAGTGAAACTACAACCACAATAGTACACAAGGGCATTTTATGTGCTCATTACAAGACATCGAATAAGTATAACACGTTAGATGTCATTTAAATGAGTGAAAGGGTGTAACAGGAAAATCCTGGGTAGTCAGAATGACGAGATCATAGAGGATTTTCTTCTCTGACAGTAGGTTTTAAAAAATTCATATTGAAGATCCGATAGAGATCCAGTTGGAAAGGATCACAGAATATTGAAAGATATATTCTCTACTGAAACATCAACAAAATTGTTTCCTCATATTAAAAGTATAATGTGTGGTTCAATGAAAGGGTCTGAAATACAATACAAAGATTAGGAACTACCTATTAAGAAGCTGATCAGATTTGAGAGAGAGAGAAAAGTTCAGCTTGGAAAGGAAAACAGGCAGCATTTAGTCTGATTTAAACTCTGAACTGTAGTTTTATAAGTCTTCTTCCTCCTTCACCCAAAGTGCCAAAAATAAAGCTTTATTATTTTGATCAAGAGTGCTGAAGAATAAAAGAAAAACAGTGTTCCCTCTGTAGAAAGGCAGGAGTTGGTCCAAACTGGGACAACAGAGCTTACACTCAAGGCGATGGCTGGAGTCTATCCTGAGAAAGTTCTAGGTCATCTTCAGTCGTTACATCTCAAGCGTTGCAGGGCTGGAAGCAAGACCCAAATACCTTGAGAATATTTCTCCCTGTGGCTGGATTGGCACAAGTTGCTAGGACAAGAATAAGAGCTTTTTGTTTTGGGGGGGTTTTTTTTGGTTTGGTTTTTGCTTTGTTTTTAGGAAACTTACTCTTTTCCAAGCAATTTTGAAAATTCAAAGGAGATGCTCAGGAAGTGATGGAGGGCCTGTTTCCTTAATAGGTTACTTCTGCTGAATCTACCTGGCAACCAATCAGCGCATCACTTTCACACCCTAAGATTCTCCTGGCGGCAACGATTTCTTACACTGGGGAGCTTCAAGATGGTTTATTCTACTGCGTACGCTCATTCTTTACCAAAATTATTAAAAATGAATCTGATAAAACCATAGTCAATATAAAACGAGTGAAATACTTTTCTAAAAAAGCAAAGGGGAGGAGGGATAAATTAGGAGTCTGGGATTAACAGAACAGAGTTTGGGATTAACAGATACAACTCCTATATATAAAACAGATAAACAGCAAGGACCTACTCTATAGCATAGTTATATGTATATACGTATAACTGAATCACTTCGCTGTACACCTGAAGCTAACACAACATTGTAAATCAACTTACTTCAATAAAATAAATTTTTTACAAGTCAAGTAAGCAGGAAAAGAAATATAGACATCAAAAAAGAGGTGATGAATCTAAAGTAAAAGAAATAATAATCCTCTAATAATAAAATATTATATTTGGGGGGATTTGTTTTAAATATTTTATTGTGGGAAATAGCAAACATAAACAAAGTAGACAGGATGATAAAACAAATCCTCAGGAACCCATCCCCTTACTTCAAAAATTACCAACTCGGGCTTCCCTGGTGGCGCAGTGGTTGAGAGTCCGCCTGGTAATGCAGGGGACACGGGTTCGAGCCCTGGTCTGGGAGGATCCCACATGCCGCGGAGCAACTAGGCCCGTGAGCCACAACTACTGAGCCTGTGCGTCTGGAGCCTGTTGCTCCACCACAAGAGAGGCCGCGATAGTGAGAGGCCCGCGCACCGCGACGAAGAACGGCCCCCGCTCGCCACAACTAGAGAAAGCCCTCGCACAGAAACGAAGACCCAACACAGCAAAACTAAAAATAAATTAATTAATAAACTCTTACCTCCAACATCTTCTTTAAAAAAAAAAAAAGTGGCCTCTTAAAAAAAAAAAAAATTACCAACTCAATGTCAGTGAGTTTCACTCCTACCCCACCTCCTCCCCTCTCTTATTATTTGGAAGAAAACCCAAGACCCATCATTTCATCTTAAAATATTTAATATGTATCTCTAAAAGATATGAAAACTTATTTAAAAGAACTAATCATAGTATTATCACATCTAAAAATTATCAATAATTCTTTAATGTTTTCAAATATCCAGTTAGTGTACAAACTTCTAATTTTCTCATAAATGTCACATTTTTTGTCATTTGTCTGAATCAGAATCCAAGTAAGGTCCATGATTGCAATTCATTGCTGTATTACTGAAATATTTTATAATGTATTGATTTCCCCTTCTGCCTATTAGTTTTTCCTTGTAAATTCTATTTGCAAGAAACTAACTCACGTGCCTTCTAAAATGTTCCCCTCTCTGGAGCTTGACCTTTTCCACATGGTTCACTCAGAGAAGGACTCATGTCAGTGCCCTCTGTTGAACTTCAGGAGCCAGTTCTGTTTACTTTGAGTTCACTAACAGTAAATTTTTAAAGGGAAATTGTCATTGTCACTGAACAATTATTTTTTACAGCATTCTTGCTATCTAGATAGACAATTTCAATTCTTTTGTTTTCCTTTGGTTTTGTGGCCCATAAGGAAACTATACTTGTCTGTTTTCTCTTGAGAGATATTCCTAAGGAACATCACACTAAATGTGAATAAAGACTTGTTGCAGACATAATGCTGTGTTTTCACTGAACTCCATCCCATTTTCCCCTCCCTGGGCCCACCAAAAACTACATTATCCAGTCTCTCTTATGTATGAAGCCAGTGACCAGATCCCGGCCAATGGGATGTGGGCAGAAGCTGCTTCATAGCCTGACTGTAAAAACCTTCCCACATGTTTAAGATGGCAGAATCCCTGGTCCCTAATAC